>NC_063166.1:70402226-71027226 GCF_023159225.1 Perognathus longimembris pacificus | reverse complement strand
AGGAAATAACAACACACCACCTACCTCTTAAAGGAACCACTGAGTGGAGAAATAACCCTAAATCAAACAGCAATATATATATATATATATATATATATATATATTAAAGGCTGATCACATCTACTATCATAGGGAACATGGAGAAAGAGATGCTGTTGGTCAGAAAAAGGATATGTAGTGGGTAATTTGGCATTTGCTATCAAAGATGAAAATGTGCACATCTATCTGGGAATTCAATGCTTAGGTATCTACCCCTTAGAAATAAATGTATACAAAGACACATGCACAATCAAGTATGTGGCAGTATTATTTATAAAAACCAATATTTAAAATAATCAAATATCCATCTACCAAAAAAAAAAGAAATCACAATATTTTCCAACCATAAAATACTATGCAATACTATGCAGTCTCTAGTAAAACAAAAGACAATATACTGGTACTAGCATGAAAATACTTCGTGTTACATGATCCCAAGTAACAAGGTGCAGAATATAAAAATACTTGTTTATATATAAGAAAGTGGACAGGAACCAATCTAGAAAGATATTCACAGAACTATTCACACAGTGACCTCTAGGGAGGAGACTGGAAAGGAACAGAATCAGTAGGATGAAGCTTGGAGCTTTCATTTTTTTACGCTACTTATGCACTGTTACTATGTTCTACAACCACCTATTTGTGCAATTCAGCAAACACACACACACACACACACACACACACACACACACCCCAGCACAGAACTAGGTCATACACTGGCACTCCTGTCAGAGGACCATGATCCTCCATCCAGGCACCAGGTCTTCCCTCCTCCATCCTTTTCCCACAGTGAGGGAGAACACAATGGCCTTCCTGGGATACTGACACCCTGGTGCCTTTGTTCTTTACACTGCCCAAATGCCTTTCTGTGCTCTTTTCTGCCTAATAGGATCAGAATCATTTCTCAAGGCCCAGCTCAAATGCCACTTTTTCTGTCAAGTCCTCAATAGCTCCCTACTTGGCATTTACCATTTTTTCCCCTATACTCCCATGGCACTCTGCTTAGATCTCTCTTTTTGTACCTCACATTTACAGTCAGTCCCCCTAGTGACGTTTCAAACTTGATGCAAAGACTGTACCAATCAATGTATTATTGTCCTTGAGCATATGAAAACTGTGTGTCTGGGAAGGGAGATATGGAGGGAAAAGGAAATTTACAACATTAAAATCAATATAAATATGAAACATGTTTTAGTTAGCATTCAAGACTGACTGAAAAATACCCAGATTCCTCACTGGCACTGCGCAGTAGCAATCACATTAAGCACCACTTCATGAACACCTACTATGGGCAGACACTGAACTAACCATTTGCCATTATTCTCATTTAATCTTCACAACAATCTGTGCAAGAGGAAATGGTGCTGTGGCTCAAGTAGTTGAGCATTAGACTTGAGCTGGAGAGCTCATGAACAGCACTCAGTACCAGAGTTCAAGCCCCAAAACTGACAAAAAAACAAAAATTCATTTGTTTGGGCTAGAAATGTGGCTTAGTGCAGAGTGCTTTCCCAGCATGCATGAAGCCCTGGGTTCGATTCCTCAATACCACATAAACAGAAAAGGTTGAAAGTGGCACTGTGGCTCAAGTAGTAGAATGCTAACCTTGAGCTCAGGGACAATATCCAGACCCTGAGTTCAAGACCCAGCACTGGCAAAAACAAAACAAAACAAAACAAAACAAAAACTGTGCAAGATACTATTTCCTTATATAGATGATACACACAGGCTAAGAAAAAGGAAGTGACTTATTTGCAGTCACATAGAAGTCATATTCACCTCTGTCTAAGCCCAAAGTTTGGACATTTTCTCAGAGAAGAGTTCTTACATGGCAGCCATGGTTGGTTTTCTTGGGACACTGAAAAGAATGATGCAGAAGAGATAACAGCAAGCCTCATCTTTACAGCAGGCCTCATCTTTAAAAAGGCTACTTTGTAAGACAACACACCTGGCTTTTGAAACAGTCTCTAAATGATAGTTGCTTTGCTAGCCAGGGTCACTAAACAGCTGCTTCCCTGCTGGGAGTCTGGAATTTTGGTAGTTGTTATGCTAGAGAATGCCTGCCAGCCTTACCAGTCTTACATAAAAACCCTGGGCAGAAACACTGCACATGTGTTGATGCAATTCACTGCTGGAGGAAAGAGTATGTTTGTCTGACCTCTCCCAGTGGAGGGGGGACAGGATATCTGCACATGAATTTCTCTAGCCTCTGTCTGAGGTGCCTTCTTCCCTTGCTGATTCTGTTCATGGACTCTTGTACTGCAATAAACCAAAGCCCTCAGCACCAGAGATTCCAAGTCCTATGAATCTTTAAGGACTTCTCAAATATGGAGCATCTGGGGACTCCTGACCCAAGTCACAAAAGCCAAACAAACAAAACAAGCAAAAAACATTTAGCCAACAGAATATCACAGAAGAGAAAGGTGTCAGCAAAAGAGAGCCTTACTTCTCTGGATTATCTGGAAACTTGATTCGCAGCTCTTGGTTTTTATACGATCTCTTTTCAAATGTGAGGATCATTTTCTTCACAGAACTTTCATCCAGAGGCTCCTCCTGGTGTAAAGGGACAAATATAACCATTCAGTCTGCAAGAATTCATATTCACCAGCACTACTTCTTTCCTGTGGCCCTTAGGCTCCATCTCATTCTGCCACTGGCCTTCCTGGGCTCAATGGACAGTACACATTTTCCCTCCCCTGCTAAAATGAAGGCTAAAGGTCCCTCAGATATTTCTGTGTATCATTTTGGGTGTCTCACTAAAGTCCCAGTATCTGTAACACAAGAAACTGAATCTGAGGTGCTAAATACTCACTCAACAAATATTTCTTAGGTACAGTATACAGCATGGAATAAGTAATAATACTATATTTTATTGTTTAACATTTATCACATCCTTTTTTTCCACTGTACAGGTCAGATAACACTCAGAAATTCAAAACAACTGGGCACCAGTGGCTCACGCCTGTAATCCTAGCTATTCAGGAGGCTGAGATCTGACAATCGCTGTTCAAGGCTAGCCTGGGCAGAAGAAAAGTCCTTGAGATTCTTATCTCCAATTAACCAACAAAAAGCCAGAAGTAGAATTGTAGTTCAAGTGGCAGGACACTAGCCTTGAGCAAAAAAGCTCAGGGACAGTGCCCAAGCCATGAGTTCAAGCCCCAGGACTGGCATTAAAAAAAAAAAATCCTAAAGTGACCTTAAGAACTAGAAATTACCAGGAGCCAATGGCTGGTGCCTGTAATTCTAGCTATTCAGGAGGCTGAGATCTGAAGACAGGTCAAGAAAACAAACAAAAGAAGAGTTAACCTTGTACTAACTGAAGAGCACATAGTATTTTCTTACTTCATATACCACAATAGTATCTACACAGTAAATAAAATTATTATTTAAAGCTGAATCATTCCTCCCCCCCAAAAAAACTATACTCAAATTTCAGAAGAGTTTATCTTCTGTTTACTTTTCAGTTTAAATTAATGTGCTACAATGTACCCTGCCTCTGTGATACTCTCCCATCTCCTAGCCTCATAACTTTGTAGTCATTGACTATAACTCACACCTGAAAGCAATAAAGAAACTGTTATTTGGACAAGGGTGTAAGATATCACAAGAAATGTACTCGCTGCTTTATTATGTAACTGTACCCCTTTTGCACAACACCTTGGCAATAAAATTTAATAATAATAAAAAAAGAAATTGTTATTTGGAGAACCTGAAATAGATCCTTTCGGAAAGCACTGAATCACCCCATAATTTTAGAAGTACTCAGAAAATGTTAGCTATTATTTTATTAACATATCTCAACATTCATAATTTAGTTTTAAGTAGGAGATACCTATACATTAATCTGGGGCAGAAATCACTTCATAGATTGCACCAATGGCTCCAGGGCTCCACCCTTCCCCATGGTCTACAGTTGCAAGAGGGTTTCCTGACCAGTAGAAACCAAAGTCGGTATTTTAGCCAGGTCAACACTAAGAACCTAGCTTCACTAAACCCTCACCAATTCAGACCCATTCCTGAGTCTTCATTACATGCCCTTAACTAAACTCATCCACTTGAGACTTAGAATAAAAGTCCAAATCCTTCACATGACCTACAGAGTGAAGGACTAGTTGGATCTGGCCCACATATCTCTCTAGCCCCAAGCTGGGGTCAAGTCAGCCCCTGTTGCTGGCCTGCATGTACTAGTTCACTACTGATTCTCCAGTGGCTGGCACACAGCAAGTACCCAGTCAATCTGCTGATGGCAAGAACAGAGAGGAGGAGGATTGGAATGAAAGTGTTTCCTGTATCCTTCAAGGTCACAGAGATGATCTAAAAAAAATTATGTACATGAAATTGTTTAGTAAACCATATTAGTTTAAGCCCATTACATGAATAGTTACAGGCATGGTATATCTAATAAACATCTAGGGCTTAACTACAATAAGCAAGATTTTAATGAAAGGGTTAAACCACTTTCAAGCTACCTTCAAAGTAAGCATCGATTCTTTCCTTGCCTAACATCTAGCCCACCCTATAAAAAGTGGTATTAGCATTAATGCAGCTCTCACAGGATTTCCAAAGCCCCAGCCTCTCCAGGGTTTGGCCTTCTCTTGTGTAATTCTCTCCAACACTGGGGGAAAGCTGAATTATCGGTCTTAGTCATCAGCCACAGCAGTACCTCCAATAGCTCAACGTCAGAAACCAGAGGGAGGTTTCAGAAAGATGAATGCTAGTGATGTAGTACAAAAAGGACAATAATATTTTACAAGTTCACGTGACTTCACAGGGGCAAGCATCACTTGTTTTTCATCAAATGGGACTTTGGTGGCAGTGAGAAAATAACTCCTGGTCTTGTAGCCTTCCATGTGTCATTTTTACAAAGTGATCTCTTTGTCCCTGTCCCTCAACAGAAGGGCTGGCTCCACCATTACATTTCTGTCTCTCGGGCTAGAAAGCACTTACATGTGACAGCTACTGGCCTAATCCTCCAGGACCAGCCTTGTCCTACATGGGAATAATACCTGCCAATTAACTCCTGCTGCTGCTGCAGGGTGAACAGACTGGGCAGGAGCTGGCGGGAAAGAGGGAGTTAGGGACTGTTTGTGTAAGTCCTTGCCAGGCTGCTGTCCTCAGAGAAGAAATAAAAAATCGAGGGCTGACTCCAACCTCAGACTCTCAAGTGGCATCATCTTTGGTGGCAGGGGAGAGACAGAACCCCCATATTAGCACTGGTCCAAACACTAATGAGGAGAGAGCTATTGTTATAATACATCAAAGACTCTTTTGGAATAAGAATCAATTTTTTTTCTTCTTAGAGTCATATTCCAGTCTCATTTTTTAAACCCAAACTTAGCATCATGTCTTTGAGGGAACTAGAAAACAGCTGGCTCTTAGAAATCCATTTCCATAATTCATATTGAACAAAATGCCAAAATGAAATAACGTACGAGTTAACACTTAAGGATTTAAAAGACATAAAGTTAAAGTCATTTTGTTTTTAATCACTGATATTTTACCTCTACTCTTCTCAGCTTAATTCATTTATTCGTTCAATAAATATTAAGGGCCTACCAAGAGTGAGCCATTGCTCTGAGTGCCACAGACATAGCTGTGAACAAAACAGCCAGTTCCTGTTTTCATGAGGCTGAGGGGAGAAAAGCAAATTGAGTAATATCAACAAATAAGAATTTTAAATCATGATACATGCTGTGAAGACAACATACAGAACACGGTGACAGGACCATAGGAGGATGACTTGAAAGGCTACCCTAGAGACTGGACAGAGTTCTCGGAGAGGGAAGCACCTGACCTGACATCTGAATGGGAAGAAAATCAGCCATGTAAAGCATAGGGGAAGAGTATTTTAAGACAGAGCCCAGAAGTAGAAAGGTCCAGGGGCAGGAGTGAGTACAAAGGCCCAAGGCACTTCGAGGAACAGCAAATAGAAAGGCTCTGAGGCATCTCCTTCCCTAAGCTGCATTTTTAGAAAAAATTATTTGAGAGGCTGGGAATATGGCCTAGTGGCAAGAGTGCTTGCCTCATATACATGAAGCCCTAGGTTCGGTTCCTCAGCACCACATATAGAAAACGGCCAGAAGTGGCGCTGTGGCTCAAGTGGCAGAGTGCTAGCCTTGAGCAAAAAGAAGCCAGGGACAGTGCTCAGGCCCTGAGTCCAAGGCCCAGGACTGGCAAAAAAAAAAAAGTTATTTGAAGATAGGATCTTGCTATGTTGTCCAGGGTAGACTCAAACAATCCCTCTCCCCATTTCAGCCTCCTGAGTGCTGGGGCTATCAGCGTGTACCACCACACTTGGCTCTAAACTGCATTTATACAGTCACAATCCCACAGCACCCCTTGAGCTTCATTACCTCTACTGTTTTGCCAATGTCATTTCCTCTGCTGCAAAGCCCTCCTAGCACTTGTCTGATTGACAGAATCCAACATCCTTCAAAGACTATCGACTATATTTTTAAATTTTAAGTATCTACAACATGTCCTGAGGACCATTAGTCTAGACAGCTTCTCTGACCCAGTCCAGTCAACACCAATTCCCTTCCTCTCCATTCCCACGGGGCCTGGATTTGCACATAAACCTGGAATAATTTTTCTCAACTCGGCCTGTGGCATTCTTCACACACTGCAAATGTTATCCAAACTACTTTATCTACTTCACCTTCACAACAAAGTAAGAAGTTTCAGCCCTATTTTATAGAACAAGCCAGGCAGCTCAGAATACTATGTATTTGGCCCAAGGTGCTTTACGCACGGCACATCAGGGTTAGCCACTCCCATGCAGCCCTGCCACATTACCTCCTCTTCTTCTTCCTCACCCTCTCTGTCAATAATCTGGAGAAGCCTTTTTTTGTCATCATCTGCTTCTTCAACCACAGTGGCTTCCTCCTCCCGATAGCGGCCTCTTTCCCGAGGACCAGCTTGTTTCCGACGTGTTTTCAGCTCCTCCTCTTCATCATCCCGGGGCCGTTTTGTGCCCCTGTTGGGCTGAGAAAGACAGAAACGAAACAACAGATATTAAGACTGGAAAAGAAATTGATAGGCAAAGCGCAAACAATCCCAATTCCTATGAACTCCCTGACAGTAAAGTGCCATGGCATAGTCTTCTCAGAACTCAGGAAAGCTCTATGTAAGTCATTTTTCAAACCTTTAATGATTCTTCATAAATGTCCCAGATACAGTGACTTTTTAACGTAATTTCTTTAGATACAGTTGTACTGCTTCATAAAAGTTCCTGTGTACATGGAAATCACAAGGAAAAGGTTTTTCTGGAATGGAGATAAGGGGTTAGGTTGACTTATCAAGATATGAACCCCACATTCATCCTTTAGCACAGTTTTAATGCAGTCTCAGTTAGTCAGAAATAGCTCAAAGAGGGAATATCACATACATAACTTCTGAAGCCCTACTGCACTTCAAATTTTATTTTACAGAAAAATAAGCTAGAGGCTAGATAAAAGACCCAAACAGACACTTTTCAAAAGAAGATACAGAAACAGCCTACAGACATGAAAAAAATGGTCCTTATCAGGAAAACCCAAATAAAATCCAAAATAAGATACTACCTCTCATCT
Organism: Perognathus longimembris pacificus; assembly: GCF_023159225.1. Classification (NCBI taxonomy): domain Eukaryota; kingdom Metazoa; phylum Chordata; class Mammalia; order Rodentia; family Heteromyidae; genus Perognathus; species Perognathus longimembris. Next base: position 71,019,619 of record NC_063166.1, on the reverse strand, counting down.
GTTAGAATAGCTAAGAAACAGCTGTGTGGATAAAAGGATATCCATTGTACACTGTTGGTGAGGATATAAATTAATATGGCCACTCTGGAAAACATTATGGAAGCGCCTCAGAAAACAAAAATAGAACCATTTTATAATTCAGCAACTCTGCTTCTGAGTATATATCCAAAGGAAATGGAATTAGTATGCTGAAGAAATACATGCCCCTCCATGTTCACTTCAGCTATTTATTCACAATAACTAAGAGAAGCACTGGGTGTCCATTGATGAAGAGATAAAGAAAATGTAGTATATATACACAGTGGAGTACTATTCAGCTATAAGGAGGAAATTCTTGTCATTTGCAATAACATAGATCAACCTGGAAGACATTATATTAAGACAAATAAGCCAGGCACAGAAAGACAAATTATACAATGCCACTTGGAAGGCGGAGATCAGTTACCAAAGACTGGGCGAAATGGGAAGATGCTGATCGAAGGAAGAAGTGCTTTTTAGTAGTCTGTTACACAAAATAGTGATAATAATAAATAATACACTGCATATTTTAAACTACAAAATAATAAGATTTAAAATGTTTCTTCACAAAAATACTTAAAATATTTTATCACAAAAATAAAGTATAATGATTTAACCACTCCACATTGTAAATATATACCAAAATATCACATTATACCCCATATATATATTATTAATCAATTAAAATATTTTAAATAAAATTTTTTTAATGTTAAAGGTTTGCAGACAGAGTACTACTCAGGTTCACAAACCATCAGCATCTGGAGGTCAGAGCTGGCACTTGCTGACTGGGATCTGAGACTCATTCTACCACACACAAGCTCATTTTGCCTTTTATAGCACAATCCATGGAGGAGTTCTCACTGCTGCTTCCCATGAAATCAGAATTAAACAGAGCACTACTGAGTGGGCTTCAGAGCCAAGGAGAAATGCACTGCAGCAGACATCAAAAGGCTCAATGTCACCACTCAGCTCTGCCTGCTGCTGGTGTGACTTCAGGCATACTGTCCACCACTCTATGCTTTGGTTTCCTTAAGTGCACATGGGGGTTACACTGAGAAAGCTGATTATAGAGAGACCTCTACACTATAATAATAGTAAACAAATATATAATTATCTCTACGAGGCAACCCACACGATCCTGAATTCCCAAAAAAACATTTGTGTAAAGCTCCTCAAGGAGCTTTCCTTTTGTCTGATATGACAACTACGCACACAAGCAATGTGTTGGGGTGATGTGGTATCTTACCACCAAGCAGAAGAAATGCCACATTCACTGCCGGCCTGCTAAGGTATACAGCAATAACAGACACATTTCTATTATGCATCTCACACATCTCTCCTGTGACTGTCACTGAACGGCATGGTGCCAGGGATGGAAAGTCATTCCACACATTCGTGTATCCTGCTGGTGCTACATACCAGGTGCTTCAGTAAGTCTGAGCATATGACATAGCTTAGAAAACTCACATTAGATAGTTTCATTTGTGGGGTACCACCTGCTATTTTCACTCTCTCCTGAGTCTTCCTGGGATAGATTAGAATCTCACACAAATGCGCCCTATTTCCCTAAGTATAAACATCTACTAGCATTACTGTTCCACCCTAAAAGAAAAAAGAGAGAAAGGAAGAAGAATGGTAGTGACTACAGACTAGTAAAGGAGGCGGTGGTCTTGATGTGAGAAGGGTAAGCAAAGGTAGCTTCATCTGAGAACTAGAAATCTGTAGCTCCCCAGCAGGTAAGGAATGGCAGCCCCCTGGGAACACAAATTCTTTCAGGCTCATAAAACAAGCCCTGCTGTGATTCTGATTAGCAAGAGCCTGCCGCCGCAGCCAAGTCAAGACAGAAGCTCCAAAAGTCTCCATGGAGAGGAGATTTCTGGATTGTTTATCTCTAGGGGCAGACAGAAAAGACAGTGGACCACAATTAAAAGGAAGTACTTAAATACTGCCACAGTGGAGAAATGCAAAATAGACATAATATTCACAATATCTTTTTGGAACCCATCTTCCAATCTACTTCTTTAAAACAAACATTGTAGAGGTCAGGGAGGAATTTCATTTTTACCTCTAATGATTTCTATCTGCAGAACTTTCATCTCCACCATATCTCTGGGGACCAGAAGTAGTTAACAGCTCTGTTTTTATAAGCAAGGAGAAAGGATGCCTCAGATCTTTTAATAAACTTCTGCAAAGACAGCCCGGTCCCTTCTTCAAGCTGAATGTGACCTCTGGCAAAGTGTGCTCATCCACTATCACTGTAGAAACCTAACTGACACAGATTAGAGGGGCTTATATATTCCCATTAATATAAGCCATGAGTGTAAGACCTTGGTGCAGTTAAAAGACTATTATTAACTCAACAAATAATTTATTAAAGAATTCAGACTATTTACCTAGCATGCAGAAGGCTTTGAGTCTGACTGCCAGCCCTGTACTGCAAAAGGCAGAAAAGAGGTAGAGTGGGAATAAGAAAAGGAAGCAAGGAAAGAACTTGTGAAGGAAGTTGGAAGGGAGAGAGGAAAGGGAAGGAATGAACCTGAGCAAACGGCATGTGTAAGACAAACACCACCTTTTCTAGGCGCTTAATAGCCTATGACAGAGGATGCTGTCAAAAGAGAATGCAAGTTACAGATGCAATTTATGATTTTTACTAAAAAAGGGTTTAAAACAGCAAAAAGAAATGTGCATATTTAATATATTTTATCTAATCCAATATAACTAAAATATTATCATGTCAATGCATAGTTAATATAAAAATGCTAATTTACCTTTTTTCCACACTAAGTCTTTGGCACCTGAAATGCACTTATGCTGATAGTATTTTATTTTTCTTCTTTATTGTCAAAATGAAGTACAGAGGGGTTACAGTTTCATATGTAAGGCAAGTACATTTCTTATCCAACTTGTTACCTCCTACCTCATTTTTCCCTGTCTCCGCCCTCCCCAGTTCCCTCCCTCCCCATGAGTTGTATGGTTGGTTTACACCAACTGGTTTTGTAAGTATCGCTATTGCAATGGTTCGAACCAAGTCTATTTATGTCCTTAACAGCCACCAATGGCTAGTGATTACTAGACAAAACAGCACAAGTCTAAAGGCCTTCCTGCTCCCTGATAAAGTCCAACTTGAGCCATCTTTCCACCAACTGTGAATGAAACAGACTCTCAAAAAGCCAAAATCCTGGGGCTGGGAATATGGCCTAGTGGCAAGATTGCTTGCCTCCTATACATGAAGCCCTGGGTTCGCACCACATATATAGATAAATGGCCAGAAGTGGCGCTGTGGCTCAAGTGGCAGAGTGCTAGCCTTGAGCAAAAAGAGAAGCCAGAGACAGTGCTCAGGCCCTGAGTCTAAGGCCCAGGACTGGCAAAAAAAAAAAAAAAAAAAAAAAAAAAAAAGCCAAAATCCTGACCATGCAAGGTCCACACCCAAAATCATGAAGCTAAATTCACACCCACACCCAGAAGAAAAAGTTTCCTCAATATCCGCCACTGTGAGAGCAACTGGTTCTCTATACAACAAGACCAGAAGCCAGGTGCTGTCGAACTGACTTACTTTCTGGAGAGCCAAAGGGCTTTGGATCCAGAATGAGTGCTATAGCACTCACAGACAGCCAGAGGTCAGCAGCTCAAGCCCTGCTCTCCTTTAGTCACTTCCAACCAATTGCAAGAAGCTTAAGCCATTCTTACCAGTCACCTTTGGAGATTAATTTCCTTCGGTGTCTGAAAGGCATTTGAAATCCCTCAAGATAAAGGAATAACAAAAGCAACTGTTCTTAATAAAGTCTTTTCTCAGCTTCTACTAACCACAAGACTAGAGAGAGAGAAAAAAAAAAGATTAACAGTTAACTTTGGATATACCAAGGATTTTATAACCTTCTCCATTCCTTGCCTTCCTCCCCAAACGGTGAGTGGAATAAAGGCTCACTAAGCATTTGTTACCATCCAGCCACACAGCATACTGGAAGGACTCCAACTTACTCAATGCTTACAGAAGGCTTCAAGATAATGTATAGGAAGGAAGACTTAACTTCTTAGTAATTTTGCTGTGTATGTGTAACTTGGAGACAAATCCTCCTGGAAACAGAAATGAAGACATTCTCCCTGGAAATAGAAATCAAGACATCTCCACAAAAGCTTTGAAAGAGTTAAAAAATTAAATAAGCAATCTGTCTAGATACTCCCTGTGTACCCAGACAATATCCAACCTAAGCTTTAGGCTTCATTTTTCTACTCTCTCGCTATTTTTTTTTTAATTAAAAAGCAGCGAGAAGCTTCAGCTATAATGAGGGGCTGTGGGAGCATGCAGTTATATTGGGCTTAAAGTAATGTACCATAGGAAGAGGCTACAACACCAGAACGAATCCTAAATTAAAACTCCACCATGAAACCAACTCCATTTCCTCTGAGCATGCAATCTATATTATCGCATTTATGGTCTATCTCGACCTCAATTAGTCTTAGAGGAGGGAGAGGGGCGAGAAAGGGAACTTCTATGATAACCAATAATGGTATCATTATGATAAATTATAAAAACATAGTGCAATTATTAATGTGAAGAGCACATTTGTACCAGGATAAAACCATGTAAGCATGTGTATGTCTAAATATAGCTCAACAATCCAAATTACCTGACTAAGAAGGAGAATACATAAAAGATGCTTTCACCCTAACAGAAGAAACAATGTTCAATTCTATTACAGAAAACTTCAATGGAAATCTTCTATAACACTGTAATAAACTAGGAATTCTTCACCTGGCACTAAAGAACTCAGAAAAAGGACATCCCAGTTGAGTATGGTATGTTGCTGCCTAATATCAAACAAAAGGATATTTATCTTCTATCGAAAGAGGAACTCTGAGCCCAGTTTATGTAAATAACTTATCTACAGTGAGCAAGAATAAGACTTCAGCCCAGCACCGATAGCTTATACCTATAATCCTAGCTACTCATGGGGCAAAGATGCAGAGAATCATAGCTATGAGGCCAGAAAACTCCATCAAAATAATCAAAGCTAGGCTGGGGTTGGGAATATGGCCTAGTGGCAAGAGTGCTTACCTCGTATACATGAAGCCCTGGGTTCGATTCCCCAGTACCACATATATAGAAAATGGCCAGAAGTGGCGCTGTGGCTCAAGTGGCAAAGCGCTAGTCTTGAGCAAAAAGAAGCCAGGGACAGTGCTCAGACCCTGAGTCTAAGGCCCAGGACTGGCCAAAAAAAAAAAACAAAAAACGCTAGGCTGTTAAATAACAACAACAAAAAAAATAACCAACAAAAAGCTAGGCTGAAGGTGTGGCTCAAGTGGTAGAATGTCAGTCAAGCAAGCTGAGCAAATTCTGAGTACTGAAGTTCAAATTCCAGTATCACAACAACAGAGAATTTAAGTCTTTTGCCTTCTCTATAATAATTCAAGAAAGCTTGGAGAGAATATGAGAGAATGTTGAAGAAATCTTTAGTAAATCAGTAAGCAAAGCTATTGCTAAAATGTAAGACCACAGAAGAATCCCTATATTAGACAGGAGTCATCCACAGAAAGCTTCTCATTCATGGTTGCTAACTGTGTGCAGTGGCCATACCTTGAATATATAATTATTTTTGAAGTCAGGTTTTCCTAAATTCAAATCCTGGCCCCTCAGTTCCGGAAAGTTAACCTATGCTCTCCCCATGCTTGAGTTTTCTGCCCATAAATGGGGAGCAATCATCCCTTTTATATAGACACACACAAGCAGGCAGACAGACAGACTGACTGACTAACCTATACTGTCCCCTCCACTTGTACTTTCTTGGTAGCCAACAACTGAGAAAAGACATGAGGACAATAAACACATTAGGATCTTTGGTAATATTTTTCACTTGATTTATTTTTCAAATCTACACCTATGAGACTGATTATTAATTCTACAGAAAATGCTTGTGTACCATAACCTCCTACCACAGTTCTTCTCACTAAAAATCAGACCAGCCTTAAGGCTTCCTTGATCTAACCTAACAATTTATCTGAAGTCTGAATCTCCATTTAAAACATCTCTGATGAACCCTAGAAAATGGAAACAATTGGGTTAAGGGAAAATAATCTCTGGGCAGGCAGAGACTGGGACTTTTCTAATACCTCTGACCGGATACTCTCCTCCTCAGTCTGTGTTCCTTCTACCTTTAGATCACTTGTTAGAGAATTCAACATATAGAGGAGAAAACTTTCCAGTGGCAATTTCCTAATCCTTCTCTTTAAAAAATAGGTCTAAGCTATCACATTTGGAAAAAAAGAAAAAAGTGGATCATTTCAAAAGTAATCCTATTTACTTGTCCCATTCTGGTTGAATTTTCTTTTTCAGAATAAACAGTTTCAGTGGGGAAAGCAGAAGCAAGGGAGTACAACACAGGGGAGAAAAGGAAGCATACAATAATTAAATGCTGTCCTGTCATCAATTTGGGATTTTGCAATTTTAAAACTTTCTAATATCCCTGGAGATAATTAGACATTTAGAATGTCACAACCCAAACTTGTGGATGGATTGGTTTAGCCAATCTGAAATGCTCAGAAATCAGCTGCTGTTAACCTCTTCTGATTATCTTTTGTCAGAATAAAAGGGAGTTTTCAAACATTCGTTCTTACCATATGGTAGTGAGTGGCTTGACCCAGAAGTTACAGATGAGCTGCAATAATGAGTTTTTCCTTGCCTTTACTGGCTGCACATTCAATGGTGACATTTTGTAACTAGGACTTCTGGCTCAATCAATATTTGCAGGCATGAAACCTGCCAAAGTTAACATCAGGGCTCCCTTGCAAATTTGCTTAAGGCACAACTGAAAAAGCTCAGGCTCTAATGCTGCCACTACCATCAGCCAAGATCCGTAATTAGAGATCAAAGTAATCAGAGAGAAAATTCCACACGTCAATGAGTTGTTGTGATGACTAAACAAAATACTTCACAAAAGGGTTCTATGTAAACTATAATGTGCTATATCAATGTAAAATATTATTATGATCATATTTTTAAGAAATATCTGAATGAAAATTCCACCTATCCACATATAATTATACGTTATATTTTTCCCAATCCATGAGTCAAAGCTTAAAAATAAAATCAAAGCCAGGATATGGCTTTGACTCAAGCTCACATTTGTAATCGTAGCTACTCAGGAGGCTGAGATGCAAGGATTGTGATTCAAAGCTAGCCCAGGCAGAAAATCCATGAGAGTCTATCAGCAAAAAAGTATGTTGGAGACCTGATTCAAGTGGTAGAGCTCCAGTGGGAAAAACAAGCCAAATGGGCTGAAGGATCTGAGTTCAAACCACAATACCAACAAAGAAGGAAAAGAGAGAAAGAAAACTAATAAATTGTAACTATTTAAGGCCCTCCCCCAACCCAGGTTAAAAGAAAAAAAAAAAACACTTACCAAGAACTACTCAGGCACCAGTGGCTCATGCCAATAATCTTAGCTACTCAGGAGGTGAGATCTGAGATGTCAGTTGAAAGCCAGTCTGGGCAGGAAAGTCTGTGAGGTTCTTATCTCCAATTAAGCACCAAAAAGAGCCACAAGTGGAGCTGTGGTTAAGGTAGTAGAGCACTAGCCTTGAGCTCAGGGGCAATGCTTAGGCTCTAAGTTCAAGCCCTAGGACACACACACACATCCTAAAGCAATGTCACCATAAAAAGAGCCCCCATTTATTCCCAATTAAAAACAACTATTATAATTACTGAATGATGTGATTTTTTATCCATGTCTGCAAAGAAGGGAAATATATATAGTTCTTGATATATAGATACACATATACAATCAAAATTACCAACATTCTCCCTTATGATCTATAATCTGGTTAGCTGACAAACAAAACAGATGTGATTTATGACTTTAATCACTAGTCATGAAGACTCTACTTAATCAATATTCCCTCCCTCTTAAAGTTCCTATTCTTTGTTAAAATCTGAATATATATTCATCCTACCTCCAAAGGCTGTGTAATTTCTTTTTTAGAAGTACAAACTATACTTTAATGCCTATGATTTACTTTGACATCTTCTCTGATTAATTCTGCAGCTACATCAGAAAGCTGAATGCCGATCTGATTTCTTTATTTATCAAAGGTAACACAGGCAGATACTTGTATAACCACTGGAAGGTAAGTCATCTCCATTTTGCAGACTTATTTGAATACATTTTGTCAGCTACTCCAGTACCATCACTCATTCATTCCAGAAGTATTTACTGAGCTAATAGAATCTCACCATCACTCTCTGAAGTGCTGGAAGGAAAACCTGACATCAGTCCAACAATGATAACAAGATAGCACTGATATTAAGCACATAATATGGCATAATGTTAGCAGACCAACAATCAGAAATATCTAGGTTCTAGTGACTCACTAAAGAGTTATATGATCTGGGGTAGGTCATCTGGTATCTCAGTGCTATCCTATAAAAATGCTCTGCAACCTCACAGGATTGCCTTTAGGACATAGGATAGTAACATCAAATAAAAGAATATGAAGACTATGAATAGATGATCACAAAACAAAAAGTACTGAGTAACATCAGCATATAAAAAGTGGCCCAATGCTGGGCGCGGGTGGCTCATGCCCATAATAATCCTAGCTATTCAGGAGGCTGAGATCTGAGGATCACGGTTCAAAGCAGCCCATGTGGGAAAGTCCATGAGGCTCTTATGGCCAATTAACCACGAGAAAACTGGAAGTGGTACTGTGGCTCAAGTGGTAGAACACTAGCCTTCAGCTGAAGAGCTCAGTGACAGTACACTCCACTTCTGGTTTTCTGGTGATTAACTGGATGTAAAAGTTTTACAAGCTTTCCTGCCGAAGACTGGTTTTAAACTGTGATGCTCAGATCTCAATCTCCTGAGTAGTTAGGATTACAAGCATGCGCCACCAGTGTCCTGTAGGTTATTTTTTGAAACTGAACCTCACTTTATGCTCAGGCTGGTCTGTACTGTGATCTTCCTATCAGTGATTTCCTGTACCTGGAATGTCTCAGAACACAAACCACCATATCACCATGCCCAGCCACTGGCCAAAATGGAGTCTCACTTTTTTTATTTTCTTTTGGCTTACATTGATCTTAACCTCGATCACTCAATCTCGGCTCCCAAGTAGCTAAGATTACAGGCTTGAGCCAATGTACATACATACAACTTGGATATATATATATTCTATGACTAAATCAGTTGTTCTACTACTGGGGGTGTGAGTGTGTGTGTGCATATGTGTGTGCATGTTTATACATACATACATTCATACATAAGAGAAATTTTCATATATATACACAAAGAGATAAAGAACATTCACTGGAGCATTTCTGTAATATGAAAAAAGTTCAATAATCAATGGATCATGTATAATTAGTAACAGTGAAAATGCATAGAAATAATAAACAGATTTACAATAGAGATTGTTTTGGGGGGAGCAGAGGTCCACAATGAAATGGAAGATTTGGTACTTGTATATATATATTTTTTTTTAAAGACCTGTCACAAATTTAGCAAAATGATATGGTTTTCTGTCTATACTTAAGGGTAATAAAAGGTGTGAGAGGACTACCAAAAGCCAGCAGGAGGTGACACAGAATAACTCATACTATCTTGTGATACTGATACTGCTAAGTAAGCTTAAGGGTTCATACTGCACATAGGAAACATTAAGATCAACAAGATCTTTCACAAAATGATTCAAGGGGACGGAGGAAAGATGTGAGTATATAGCAGCACAGGTAGGTAGATTCAAAACTGGCTGTGAATCTGTTTATGAATCTATTTAAATTGAAAACAGCAAACACATAAAATACCTTCCAGGGAAACGTGACTCAAACAATTTATTCAGAAAAGAACTGAAGGTTTTAATAGATTTCAAATTCAATGAGTCAAACGAATAACTAGTTTTAATTTTTTAAGCGTGTGTGTGTGTGTGTGTGTGTGTGTGTGTAACATTCAGAAGCTTGATACCAATTCAACCACAATTGCATGGCACTTTAAGAGGGGCATAAAAACTAGAAGACACTTGAGTGGAAAGGACAGAGTGTAGAAACATTGCTGTAGGAAATAACAGCGAGGGACCCAGAGAAGGTCACAGAAGGGACCAGAGGTCATCTTGATCACTTCATGAATGCCTTCTGGGATGGGGGTAGGTTCTTCAGCACTACTAGGAATGGTGGATCACCTTCCTTTCCCACTTCCAACTAGAAGGACTCTGTCTCCTTGCAGAACATCCTCAAGTACTCCAGCAAACTTCTGAGCTCCCTCAGAAGCAAATCAGATCTCCATTAGCACACACAAACATACACTAGTAAATCTCCAAGTCCTCCACTAAATCATGAGCTAGGTGGTCCAGGGTAAGTATCCTATGATCTGAGTCCTCGTAACAAACACCTTAGCACCTAACAGCGCTTCGCCCACAGCAAACACTCAACCCACACTGCTCAATCAGCTAGAGAAAGACTTTGGCTTCATCACATATATACCACTAAAGTGAATAAGGACAGAAAAGGCTCTCCACACACTGCACGCATTTCAATGGAGTCTAATTATATTCTATGCAGCTGTCAGCAAGCCCCTCAGGCTGGACTCTAGCTACATCTAAGCCTTAACCTAAGGTAAATGAAAACTATCTCTGACTGTTTTGCAAAATAGTAATTTACCACCACTTTTTAAATTTTTAAAAAGAAGTATTTTGGAACCAGGGCTCAAATGCCAGATGTGCACAGAAAAAAAGCAGAGCGATAGCATGAGGCCTTGAGTTCAAGCCCCAGCACCACCAAAAAACAAAACTAAAACTAACATATTATAATCTAGGCACTGTGGCTCAAGCCTATAATCCTACCTACAGGCAGAGCCTGAGGGGTTGTAGTTCAAGGCCAACATGGCCCCCCAAAAAAGTTTGACCAATGGCTGGTGCTGTGACACGCACCTGTTACCTCAACTACAAGGGTAGCACAGTGGCTGGGTGCAGTAGTATATGCACCTGTTGTTCTAGGGACATAGAAAAGCACAAAGAAGAGGATCACAGTCAGTCCAGATTTGAAAATAACCAATGCAAAAAAAGGGCCTGGTGGAGTAGCTCAAGTGGTAGAGCACTTGTCTACCAAGTGCAAGGTCCTGAGTTCAAACCCCACTACCATCCCCAAACACACACCAAAAAAATTAAAGTTTCATTCCGTTGAAAAATAACAGCCATGAACTCAGGATGGAAACCAATCATTTTGTCTACATATTATATTTTATTTCAAACATAGTAAAAATATATTCTAGTATTTTAAGGTTATTATATAAAATACTTTGTACATTTTTCCTTTTTTTTCTTTTCTTTTCTTTCTTTCTTTCTTTCTTTATTTATTTATTTTGCATGTAATGGAGCTTCTAGGCCTCAAGCTCTTGCTCAGCGTTTTTGCTCACAACTGGGGCTTTATCACTTGAACAACACTTCAAGTTCCAGCTTTTTGTTGGTTAACTGGAAAGAAGCACCTCTGCACTTGGTCTGCCAAAGCTGGTTCTGAGCCTCAGTTCTCAGCCTTCTAAGTAGTGAAGAGTATTGTCATGAACCACTGGCACCTGGCAACTTACAGCTTTAGCCAAGGTTCAAATTCAATAAATTTATCCTACTACTTGGATGACTCAAAGGGTGAATACTTCAGAGGGCTCTACAAGAAAAAGGATAAAGGTGCTGGTGGCTCACACCTTTAATCCTAGATACTCAAGAAACTGAGACTTGAGGATCTTGGTTGGAAGCCAGCCCAGGCAGAGAAATCCATGAGACTCTTATCTCCAATTAAGCAGGAAAAAAATAAAAAGCTGAAAGTGAAGATGTGAAGGAAACAATAAGCCAGAAGTGGAGGTGTGGCTCAAGTGGAAAAGCTCAGCCTTAAATGAAAAAGCCAAATGTGAGAGTTCAAGCCCCAGTACTGGCACGAGGAGGTGAGGAAGGAGTATGCACTTGGCAGGTAGGATGCACACTGTGGTTCTGAGGGTTCCACGGAACACCTATTACATGCAATTGCACTGCCACATTAGCAATCTCCAGACAGTGGAATATTGCCTCTAGCAATGGATGATTTTATTAGGAGGAAAGGGGGGCAAGGGAATGTTTAATTACTTTTTGTATACGTTGTCTCTAAGGTCACCACCAAGATTCAAAACTACATTCTTCCCTCTGACAGAGGAGTTGTTGGGGGAAAAGGGCATACACTTCCAGGAGGACAAGCAGGAGAAAAGAAAGAAAAGTGAAGATGTAATTGGAAGGGTGTGTGGGTATACACCAGATCACGAATAAGAAACTAACCACTTCATGCATGAACACTTGCTCATTTGTTGCTTAAAGGTTCTAATGGTTTGGGTCTCCGAAGCTGAGTTTCTCAGCTGTTATCATTATTATTTCTTATATAATTTATCCAGATTACTCTGTTAACACAGTAGGAACTTTACCCAAGTATCTAGTTAAAAAAAAAAAAAAAGAAACCAAACAAACAAAATACGTATTTTTCTTTAAATTATGGGTGATAGTCTAAAGACAGCACAACACTCTGCAGAAGCTAGTGCTAGTTTACTTACCTCTCCCAGCTTGAATGAAATATCTGATATTATGGTTTCCATGGAAGCCTGTTGATAAGTCCATCACAGACAATGAAAAGAGATGGCTTCATGTCTGCTTTGGTTTAAGATGCACTTTATTTCCCTCAACTCAAAGGTTTTAGTATTTCTAGAAGCTTTACAAACCACTGACATTAGCAAAATACCTCCATCCCCAATAAATACAAGGATGAAGAATGAATGAGTTCTTCTTCAATAAGACAATCTACTATCAGAAATATTTCCTCTACCTGGGGAGTAAACAGAGAGCTCTGACCAAGGCGATCAAAGGGAATTCTCTGGTAGCCTGAGCCACCTACAAATTCCCTATACAAACCCTGAAGGAGGCCATAAAATTGTGATTGTTTAAACTACTTTCTACTTACTTTAAGAACATTTAAGGACCGGGAATGTGGCTTAGTGGTAGAGTGCTTGCCTTGCATGCACAAAGCCCTGGTTCGATTCCTCAGCACCACATAAACAGAAAAGGCCAGAAGTGGTACTGTGGCTCAAGTGGTAGAGTGCTAGCCTTGAGCAAAAAGACGCCAGGGACAGTACTCAGGTCCTGAGTCCAAGCCCCAGGACTGGCAAAAAAAAAAAAAAAAAAATTCCCTAGCAGGAACATCTAGTAGGCCAGACAGACCAAATCCAATCCTCACTGGGAAGAGGGAAACTGCCAGGGCTAAGATAAATAGGTAAATAAGTATCTTATATGCAAAAATAAATACATCTAGAATAAAACAATTATTTTGAACCTACCCACTAAGGATTTGCTTGAAACTTTAGCAGGCTTAGGAAACCAAATTCAAGCTGGTTACGCTAAAAAATAGTATCTGAATAGTACAAAGACATGATGTAAAGACAGTAGTGTAAGTTACTAGAGCCTCACTTCACTACAAAGGAAAGTGCATTTTCAGAAGCAAATTTCCTCTATAGGTGAATCGCCAGTCACTTACAACCAACTCGGAGAGAGCCATCAAGGCAAACTACCCATTAGCTGTCAATTTAGAATGTCTTCAGAAAGCTGGCCCCAGAGCTCCACTGATATCTTTTCAACAACCTCTTAATCTTGTTTATAACACCTGTGTTAAGGCAGCCTGACATCAATTCTATTCACTTGTCTCAGACTGAAATTACTTAGAAACTTGAGAATTCCAGTAAACATACAAAAACACAGACATAGCTTGTCTGAAATACCCTGTACATAAAGGAAGCTGGCCACCTTTTTTAAACAAAGCTGCATCAGTGGTCCAGGCTGGGCTTCAAAGGCAAAGTTAGATACAAATCTCACTATGAACAGGATGCATTATGGATCACAGACTGTGAGGTTTAAAGAACCCATACAGAGGGCTGGGAATATGGCCTAGTGGCGAGAGTGCTTGCCTCGTATACATGAGGCCCTGGGTTCGATTCCTCAGCACCACATATACAGAAAATGGCCAGAAGTGGCGCTGTGGCTCAAGTAGCAGAGTGCTAGCCTTGAGCAGGAAGAGGCCAGGGACAATGCTCAGGCCCTGAGTTCACGGCCCAGGACTGACCAAAAAAAAAAAAAAAAAAGAACCCCTACAGAATTGGGTGCCAGCAGCTCAAACCTGTAATCCTCATTACACAGGAGGCCGAGATCTGGAGGATCAAGGTTCAAGGTCAGCCTAGAAGAAAGTGCCTGAGACTCCATCTCCAAAATAACCAGCAAAAAGTAGGGCTGGAGATGTGGCTCAAATGGTAAAGCACCAGCCAAGCAAGAAAGCCTGGCAAGTTTGAGGACCTGAGTTCAAACTCAGTACCACAAAAAGAAAAAAGACAAATCCATAAAGAATTCTTCATCTATCCTCTTCACCAAGTGACTATACAAACTATACAATTAATACTAATTATTCCAGAAACTTAAAATATAGTTTTCCTCTCTTAATCCTCACACAACTCCTTTAGGTAGGTAATTCATTTCCCATTTCTAAAATGAGGCTGTCAAGGCACAAGAGGCTTGCTTAATGAACTGCACAAGGTCCAAGAGCTGGCAATAAGATTTAGTAAGTGTCCGGCAGACTAAGCCTGATGACATCATGCTACATCATGTGATAGGAAATCATCCTTCCTAATCCGGCTCCTGTGCTTACACTGTAGGAAACATAACACACAGAAGAAATCGATGCTATAACAAGTCCCATCCATAGGAAAATATGCAGTGAGATGAAGATGAACTTTGATAGCCACATGTGATGTTGTTATGAAATCAGTTTCAACACTAGTTTCAACCTTTCTAGTGTTGTGAGATACATATGTGGAAGTGCCTAATACAGAAAAAGTAGGCAGTAAGTGTGTGTGTGTGTGTGTGTGTGTGTGTGTGTGTATAAATAAAATGAAAATGGACAGGCCAGATACAACACAAAATAAAACCTAGTCTTGTTTTTTGTATGGTCTCATTCTTTCCCATTTGGCTGGGTGAAGAGAAAACAGCAATTATGGCCCACAGTCAACTTAACAACAAGGCTCTGGCAAATAAACGAACCAATCGATCTCTCGCTTTAGGGTCAAAAGCAACCTGTCTTTAAAAGAAATGTCAATCAGCTCTCAGGTTACTCTAGGAATAGGATGGAGCTTTCATAAAGACTGTCTACTGTAAGTTAAGACAAGTTTTGCCCAACCCACACAAGTTTCCTATGACTAAGGCCATGATCATTCCCAAACACAGCTTAATCTACACCTCATAAAGAAAGAAGAAGAGGCAAAAGAAAGAAGCCAGCTGGGGAGGTGCTAAACCACAGTAGTAAATGATACCTAGGAGCGACCCAAATACAGTCACAATCATAGATCACTGCTTTATTTTACCCTGCTTTAGTCAAGAGACATTTACTGCACACTTATTTTGTAACTGGCACTGATCTGGTCACTGCCCCGGAGGAACTCACAGTCCAAAGAAAAGAAAAAAAAGTACATAATCAAGAAATTCCAATAAAAAATGATTCTTTGCTGGGTGCCAGTGGCTCATGCCTATAATCCTATCTACTCAGGAGGCTGAGATCTGGAGGATCTTGGTTTAAACCCAGGTCAGGCAGGAAAGTCCATGACACTTTTGTTATAGCTGGAATATAGGCATGGCTCCAGTGGTAGAGTACCATCGAAGCAAGCCAGTCGAATAAGCATAAGGCCCATAGCAGAGAGAGAGAGAGAGAGAGAGAGAGAGAGAGAGAGAGAGAGAGAGAGAGAGAGAGAGAAAGAGAGAATGATACTCATGGCATACTACAGGCAAATACAAGTTGAGTGATGGTACCATTCTGCCACATTCTACACTAGCAAGTATTATTCTCTTTTTTTATTTTAAACTGCTTTCATCTACTGAACCCCTCTCCTAGGAAGAAGATTCCACCATGTACTTCCTGGATGTCATTGGCAAGTTACTAAATCTGTGAGCATCTTTTCCTCATCTACAAAGTGGCTGCCATTAGGATGAGCTGGGATAACATGCCTCAGTCACACAGTAGAGAGCCTGTTCTATTCTTCTTCCTAGGTGACATCTGTGCTCAATGAGCTGCTTGTCATCCACTTCAGATAAGGAACAGTATCCCTACAAGGGACTGCCTTCCCCCAGAAACAAAAAGACCTGCCAACTGAATGGCAACCTGCCATTAATGCAGAGGTGAGACCACAAGCCCAGCTGCTCACCCCTTCACTTGCTATCTTGTCAGGCTCTGTGTCATGCTCCTGAGAAAAACCATGCTCACTGCACTTAGCCATCACAAAGTACACGTGGTCAGAAGGGCCTCTGCCTCCTTACAAGAAGCAGGGCTAAAAACTGCTTTTTTAATTAAAGGAAGACTTCCTTAACCCCCTGCTGGCAATCATAACTAGAATGTGAATCCCAGTACGAGGCAGTTAACCTGTCCCCATCCTGCTCGGAGGGCCTGAAGCACTCAGAGGAGTGAAGGAAACTTACTAATTTAAACAAAATGTTTAATCTTCTAATTATGGGACAGGCTCCAAGAGGATGGAAAGTGATTTGCAATCTTCATTACTGAATCCCCATGCGACCCCTGGCATAAGTCATGTCAGCTAGAGGCAGATGCCATCTCCATTTCCCCCTCTGAGCCTTCTGTGTCCTTGCAAGTTCTGTGAGGATGGAAGAAGTCTTTGATAGAAAAGAAAAGAGGTAGGAGAAGGAGAATTTGTTTCCCCTAGTTCATTATGCTGAGTGAGGCATAAGGATCCCCAGTGAGAAAGCCAGGGTGGTAATATTTAGTAACTTTACCCTGCCAGCCTGAGGCCCTTTGAAACTACGAAGTCCTGTAAGAGAGAAAAAGAAAAAAGAAAAACTGCCTGGCTCAGATGGCACTTAAGCAATGCTTTTCATTTACTGAACACTGCTGTCACTGGGGCTAAGAGATGCACGGAGAACTAGGGTGGGGCCTACCAATGCCACCTCTGGTCAGAGAGAAATCTGTTTCTCCACAGATATGCTTGTCTCTGAGCTAATTTGTTACCTCTGCCTGTTCAGGTCTCTATGTGCTAACTCAGGAGGAAAAGTCTCTGCCAACCAACTCTGACAAGTCTGAGGGCTGAACTCCCACTGGAGAATGACAGAGGCAGCCAACACAGGCAATTATTCCTTTTCGCTAAGGATAGTTTCTTTCAAGTTACAGGTTGCTCGCTGGGTTTTTCATTTTTGTTGTTGTTTGCTTGCTTTTTATTTTGAAAACAAAAAGAGGCCATTGCAGACACTGTTCACCAGTCACACTAAGGGCAGAAACCGAAAGGTCCTCCTAAGCTAACTGAAAAAGATGTGCTGGAAGTAACCAGAAATAGCTAGGCCCTCTTAATTATCCACTGTAATGTACAACCAGACACAGGGATGGCCACAGCAGATTTGGGCAGAACAGCAATGATATTTAATCATCAGTCCAGACCATCTGCAACTGTTTTGCCGAAGCCCATACTTTATGAGCTTCCAAAGCTTCCTATACAGGCTCCCAGGTGCTGAAGGTCAGCTGCATTGCCCTGGGGTCTGCCAGGGGCTTCTTTCTTCACTCTCTGCAGGCCAGGGTGCTCAACAAAGGGCATTATGCCTACCTTTTCTGTGCCAAGCCTGGCACTAGAAGAGAACTACTTCTTGATTAAGCCAAAACACAGATTAAATGTTAGACCAGAAGATTTTGAAAACAACTGAGGTGGCAAAGCAATTGTGCCAGGGAGAGCATGGCTTCAGCTGCAGTCCTCACAGCACAGAGGTGAGTTCTGTACCCCTCAACAGTCACATTGGCCAGGCTGCTCCTCCACAATCCAGTCTCCATGCCAAAGATACAGGATCTTTGAAACAAAACCAAATAGTGTCACTCTACAGTTTTCCACTTGTTCTGGAAAGCAAGTCCATCGGCGCTAGGGTTCTCTCTCCTCCCTGTGGTTGACCATCCCTTCTTCACACAATAAGCTCTAATGCTACTGACACAACCCTACAAGCTTGTTCCCACCCTGTGGCCTCTGTGTTAGGCTTTCCCTCAGCCTACACTGCTATTCCCACAGCTCTTTGTATAGGTGAATCTTTCTCATTTAGCTCTCAGATCAAACACTATCTCCTTGAAAGGCCTAGTAAAACCTGAAGTAAATAACCACGCCCCCAACTTCATGCTGCTAGATCAGCTCATGATTTTTCTTCATATCATATTTAACATTATCTTTCCATTAAGCATGTATTCACTTGTTTAGCTACTCTCATAAGTTTTTCCTGTTTACTGTCAGTCTTGCTTCCCCAGATATAAATTCCATAAAGACAGGGGCTGCAACTGTCTTGTCTCATGTAATACCTTACACTTAACAGATATTTAATAACTAAGTGTCACGTGATTAAAGACTGGAAGATTCAATATACATCACTAGCTCAACTGAAATTTATTAACACACCCTCCAAAAAAAAAAATCTGGATTGGCTCACAGCCTGAATGTGCCAATCCTTGGTGAATGACTAGAAGACAATGGAAAAGCTCATTTTGCCACAAATGAGATGAACAACTCCCAGACTGTTGGAATATCAGAACTGGAAAATCTGCATACGTCTGAAGAAGGGTTTTACCCAAACTGTCCTCACAGAAAAATCAGATGGGCTGGATTTAGTGATCTCCAGTAGGCTGGGCCTGAAACCAGGGTCATGAAGGTCCAACTAGGACAAGAGTCAGTCTATGTGGTAGCTCCAGTCCCAGCCACCCAGAGTCCTGAATAATGAAAGGCAGAGAGCACATGCACAACTGAGTCTAAAAGACCCTGGTGTATCAAGGAGGAAGGAGGAGAGAAGTCTCTCTTGGCAGGATACTGCCAAAAATCAAGCACAAAGGAGGAACTGGCAGAAGGACAACCAGCCCAAGACAAGTATACAGAGTCTCAGGTGACTGTAATCTAGTTTGTTGGGATCTAGCTATACCTAAGAGGCAGACCCCTTCTCCCACCCTGGGGCTGCTTGGCTGTTAGCTACTCCTACCTTCTCCCCGGGTCTGGAACCTCCCCCGGAAGAGGGAGCTAAGCCAGCCCCACCCTCCATCTGTAAGCACGTGTGCCACCAGGGCGCCAACCAAGCCCAGGGGAGGCGGTTCTGTGGGCCATGATCTCCACTCAGAGGAAGTTCTGTGACATCACTATGATGAGCAGCTCGTCAGCCAATTGCTAGTACCTAGTTAGGCAATCCAAGCCCCTCCCCTTCCCGCCGTCATCACTGTAATAAATGCAATTGCCCTCCCCCTGAATAAACGAAAGTCCACCAGACGGCTCCCCGAAATCTCCAGTGTCCAGAGTCTGCTTTAACGTAAGGGGGGCTTTGGGATGGGTGGTTTCGCCGGCTCGACCCCATCTCGGCTTAGTCTCAATTGGGACATGCTCTGCCCTCCTGCCGGCGGGAGTAGCGCGCAGAGCTGAATAAGAAAAAAAAAAAAAAAAAACACCAAAGAAGGCAGTTAGAGAGGTAAATGGTTTACCTCCAGAAAGCTAGGAAGCCATGAAAGAAAGGGACACGATAGGAGGCCAGGTTAATCAGTGGGCAACAATAATTGCTCAGATGTTCTCCCATCCCCAAGACAGCAGTGGTATGCAAAGACATGCTAGAGAAAATGCTCCACAGAAAATAAAAAGTCATGCTAATATCTCATTCATCCAACAACCTCAACTCTGCATGATACCATTAAAAGAAAGAAAAACAAAAGCCTCAGAGGAGATATAATTCCAGCAAAGATGCAATAACACTAAGGAGTGGCAGCTGACACCAAGAAGCATGAAAAATAAATATATACACATATAAATTTTTCTAAAGGCACAAGAACCTCAAATCCTTAGCATTCTACTATGCAGAAGTAAAAGATGTCCACATGTAGGTCAGGAAAGAATCTGGACAGATCTAGCATGCACTCATAATAACAATTCTGAGACCACAAGGCCTGAAGACCAATGAAACAGAAGATCCAAAAATAAATCCACAGACAACCACTGAGTATTTGAAAAGGGAGCCAAAAACATGGGTTGGAAGAAACTGGATATCCTCATGCAGAAAACTGAAACTAGATCCTTACATACCATCTTGCACCAGCATCAATTCAAAATGGATCAAAGATCTCAATGTAAGACCTGAACCAAGAAACTATTATTACAGGAAGGAATAGCTGAAGCATTAGGGTTCCTGGGTACAGGCAGAAACTTTCAAAGTAAAGATCCAGAAGCACAGCAAATCAAACAAACTTGATAAATGATATCAACAAGCTAAAAAGACAGCTTATAGAATGGGAGAAGATTTTTGACAGGTACACAGACAATGGCCTAGTATTCACAATATACAGAGAACTTAACAAATTAAATCCTCAAAAAACCAACAACCCGGGCCTGGGAATATGGCCTACTGGCAAGAATGCTTGCCTCGTATACATGAAGCCCTGGGTTCAATTCCCCAGCACCACATACACAGAAAACAGCCAGAAGTGGTGCTGTGGCTCAAGTGGCAGAGTGCTAGCCTTGAGCCAAAAGAATCTAGGGACAGTGCTCAGGTCCTGAGTCCAAGCCCCAAGACTAGCAAAAACAAAAACAACAACAAAAAAAAAAAACCCAAAAACCCAATTAATAAATGGATTAAGGAGCTAAAGAGAGTCTTCTCAGAAGAAGTAAAAAATGACCAATAGACAGATCAACAAATGTTCAGCATCTCTGGCCATAAGGAAAATGCAAATCAAAATAATACTGAGATTCCATCTCACCTAGTTAGAATGGCCATTATCAAGAAAACAAATAGTAACTGGTGCTGACAACAATGTGGCCAAAAGGGAACCCTAACACACTGTTATTGGGAGCATAAAACTTGTTAACAACTTTGGAAAGCAGTGTGGAGGTTCCTCAAAAAATTAAACATAGAAGAAAAAACACAGAACTACCCTATAATCCAGCAATTCCACTCCTGGATATTTACTTGAAAGACACAAACCAGGATACAGTAAAGCCACCAGCACAACCATGTTATTTGCAGCACTATTCGCCATAGCCAAGGTATGTAATCAGCCCAGTTGCCCCTCAATGGACAAATGGATCAAGAAAATGTGGGATATATGTACACAATGTAATTTTACTCATCCATTTAAAAGAGTGATACTGTGCCATTTGTAAGGAAATGGAAAGAATTGGGGGAAAAATATGTTAAGTGAAGTAAGCGAGGCCCAGAGACACAAAGGATGTATGTTTTCCCTTATATGTGGAAGCTAAACCCTGCTTAAAAACTTATAAGTAAATATGCTGGGTATATACAAATATATTAACTAGAATTGTAAATTCAAGGAAGAACTCAAATAGTGCAATTCCTGAGAAAGGCAAAGTCAAAGTTCAATAAAAGACTGGGAAGCAGGTACTCAAAAGGGGTACGATGGGGTCAAGAGGAAAAGGGTGGACAAATGAAGAGAAGTGGAGCGAAATGCAGTCAAGTTCCAATGAATATATCCACCAAATTGAAAAAGAATGAGGGAAGGGGTAGAGAGGGAAGGGATTGGTAGTGAGAATGCTGAAAGCAGTGACATTGATCGAAATATATTGTATTCATAAACTGCTTTATTAAATGACAACTCCTTTACACAACTACTTAAGTACAAGAGAGAGAAAGTGCGTGCGAGGGAGGGAGGGAAGGACAGAAAGTAAAGATAAAGGATGAGAAACCTAGGAAATATGACTGTGACAAAGCCCTGCTCTGAACCCCATTAGGAGGTAGCTTCCTTTTCTGGACTCTGGCTTTCCCATGTCAAAAAGGAAGGTGAAGAGACAAATCACCACCAAGTTCCTTTTTGTTCTACCTAGTACACACACCTCATTTGCACATTTCTGCTCTCCAGAAAAATCGGTCTATGAAGAATTTATACCACGATTTCCTAAGACACCAGATAAGTGAGGAGTTAGTACAATCCAATACAACCTGTACTATCCTTTTAAAAAAGAAACCTCATTATAGGTTTCTTTCGGCAACAGCCTCCAAAAATCAATGGTAATGCTTTTTCCTCTCCTTCCTTTATTGCTGGGTTTCAGCATTCTGTTGGCTCCACGACATTTCTACCTTCCCTGCCCAAAAGAATTACCATGTTTCAGTTAACTCTGTGAGTAATTATGTTACCTTGAAATGCTCAAAGGTTTCCCCCATCATTAATCTGAGATGCTATTTATGGAAGCGAAAATGTTCAGAGTGGTAAAATATACCTGACAAACTCTAAAGCTGCCAAGACTATATGTCATTCCAACAGCACATACTAACACAGGACAGATGCATACTACGTCTAAATCTATCAAAAATCCCAAATGCTCTTAACTGAGAAAGATTTCAAATAAAAATCATAATCACTGAGTGCTGGTGGCTCATGCCTGTAATCCTAGTTACACAGGTTTGTTGTATTCTGGGGAGCGAGAAAATCCACCGAGAAAATCCACCGAGTACTGTTAAAGGTGACAAATGAGTTTTATTAGTCAGTTTGCAACTGCCTTGCCCGGGGCTATCCCAAAGCTAGGTTCAGTTCCAGCCTCCAGGAGGCAAGTTTCTTTCCTTTCTTCCTTTCCACAGGCTTCTCTGCAGGCCTCCTGTCCTCCACAGGCCTCTGTTCTTCATATCTCCCCTCTCTGAGGGACTCCACTTTCCACATGGCTCTCTGCGGGCCTCTGCTCTCCCCCGGCTTCCCCTCCGTTCTCTGCGTCCGCTCTGGCTCCGACAGGCACCAGACTTTGGACTTTCCCACAGGCCTCAGGCTCTTCTCGGCTTGGCTCTGCTCTGCTCCTCTGTCCGCTCTCCTCTGGCCTGTAGCTCTCAGCAGGCCTTGGCTCTGAAGGCCTCAGCTCTCTCCCAGCCCAGAGCTAGGCTGCTCCGGCCTCCATTCTCTGCAGGCCCAGGACTCCGGTCTCTTCCCTCAGCAGGCCCGGGGCTCTGGCTCTCCAGGCACTGCTCAGCTCCACGAGGCACCTCCTGGGGCCTTGCTTTCTCTGCGCCTCTTCTCCTTTTCCCAGCAATCCCACCCTCTTATATCCCCCCAGCTGCCTGCAGGCTGGGGGGGGGGGGGTTTCCGGTCCCCTCAACATGGGTCGAGATCCCCTTTTATGCTCTGCAGTGGAGCGTGGCAGTGATGACAATATGGAGTGGGGCTTCTCACCCCCCCATTACAGGTTGAGATGTGAGGCTCATGGTTCGAAGTCAGTAGGAAATTCTGTGAGACTCTTACTTCCAATTAGCCACCAAAAAACCAGGAGGAGAGCTGTGGGTAAGAACACTAACTGTGAGCACAAAAAAAGCTCATGAACAGTGTCCATGCCCTCAATTCAAGCCCTAAGACCAGACAGGCACACACACACGCATGCACACAAAACCCTCAATTTTATGTATTAGCTGAATGAGCATATGAATAATACCAAAAAATTATTTAATAATCAATCATGCCTTATGTTGTAATGGTGTCATATGTATCTAGAGAAAAGTGTCAAGTTAATCTGTTTTATTTCCAGTAAAAGAAGTCCAAGGTGACAAAGATAATATGCATATAAGAGAATAATGAGGGCTGGAAATATGGCCTAGTGGTAGAGTGCTTGTCTTGCATATATGAAGCCCTGGGTTTGATTCCTCAGCACCACTCAGAAGTGGTGCTGTGGCTCAAGTGGTAGAGTGCTAGTTTTGAGCAAAAGAAGCCACGGACAGTGCTCAGGCCCTGTTCAAGCCCCAGAACTGGAGAAAGGAAGAGAGGAAGAAAGAGAGAGAGAGAGAGAGAGAGAGAGAGAATATAATTATCTGTTGGATATAGTGACACACATCTATAATCCCAACACTCCAGGATGCAGGCTAGAAAATGGCAAATTTGAAAACAGAAGTAAGCTCCACATAAAAATTCTATCATAAACAAACTAAAAACCTCACAAGAGTTGATAAATGGAAATGCCCTCAGCATTTCCCTAGATCTTTCAGTGCCCTTGGGGAAGAAGATAACCCAGTTTTCTATCTACTAACCCACAATGCAGCTGGGCAAATGAGATTCCTGGCACTAGATGAGAGGAAAACCGAGATTTCTCAGTGATACAATCAAGACCTAGGAAAATGAGTAACTATGTTGGTGACATAATTCCTGGTGACAATGAGTGCCACCATGGTAGAGTAGGGCTGTGCTTTAACCTACTGAGAACATTTCTATAACTGTGACATGTGGGTGACAAACTGTTCTCATTTCACTTTATTGCATTTTAAACCTCAGTCTCCAAGGAACCAAAAACCTTCAATACTGAGGCAGCTTTGTATAATACAAAGAAAACTTTTTGGCAACAGCATGTTTGTTTGCAATGATATCACTAATAAAAATTAACAGCTAACATTTACCACATACATTGTGCCAGGCACTGTCTCATAAATTTAGTCCTCTATTTTTTTCAAGAAAGATAGTAGAACAAAGGTTTTACTTAAAAGGTAGTCCAGATATAGAAACTATTAATACAGTTTCTATTAACTGAACCAGGGTCACACATCTAGGAAGTGGTAAAGCAATGTGAGTTCAAATGCAGACAATCTGACCTAGTATATGTTCATCTGCACTGCTAAATATTGAACACTAAAAAGCCATCCAGGGTGTTACACACCCCACAACTACTTGGAAGGCAGAGATGGGAGTGAGGTAAACTCAGATAAAGTTAGCAAGACCAGACTCTATCTTTAAAATAAAATACACACAAAAGGGCTAGAGCCTGGCTCAAGTAGTAGAGTGCTGGCCTAGCATGCAGTAGGCCCTGGATTCAATCCTCCACACAGCAAAAATAATATAGCAAAGATTCCTAACAGGTATGTTCCAATGGCATATGTTTGAATTCTTTTCCCCAACAATACTGACAGGATATTTTGCACCGTGCACATTATCCAAGTTGTTGTGTTTATGTAAGGATACTTCTCTAATTAAACCTAGTAAATTCAATATCTCATTTAAACAGTGATAGTTAATGAGAGATCATAGAGATGTATGGCCATTTCAAGTTCACCTCCAAAGTTTGGAAGGCTGCTCAATAAGACTTATTTCCAAAGAAGTGAAATAGGAAGGTATGGAGTCTGTGCCTGGAGAAGAATACTGTCTCTCAGTCTACAAAGGAAATAAGTTCATCTCTACCATGTAATACCAAGGAAGAGCATATGACCAAGAAAGAAGTAAGACCACCTGAGAAGACTACTAGTTGATAATGCCTTTAATGTAGTGTTGTGGTTGGAATAGAGAGGAAGAGATGGAAGAAAAGAGAAGACACAACCCTCGTTACCTTCCTCCATAAAGTCCCCCCACCTTCCCACCTGCAGAGCTGCCTGTGCCACCCCTTGTTAATGCACTATGCTCCTGTCTTTCAAATCTTGGGATGCCATGAGAACAAGAGGTTCATGAGAACAAGAACTGTGACATCATCCTTCTCCTGTCTACCCAGACTGGGAATGAGTTCAGCATCTTCTCATCCTAACATCTTCTTCACTCCAGGGAATCACTTCACTCCAGGGAATCAAGTCTATACCATGCAGGAAAAAAAAAAATCTTGTCTTTCATCTTAGAGCTCTTTCATCTTTGAGGAAGAGCCCCCAAGCATCTTTCAAGTCTGTTGAAGAGCAACAGCCCTGACTAAAATGCAAAGCTGGCCAGTCAGCCAGGGGAGGAAGCAGAGAATGATGTAATGGCAGAACATCTGGCCAAAATATTCAGTAGACGGAAGAAACATCAATCAGGCCTCCTGAGCTAACAGGTGGCTGAATAAAGGTGCTGAAAGAAGAATAGATGAGTGCTAAAAATATGAGTTACAGGGCTGGGGATATAGCCTAGTGGCAAGAGTGCCTACCTCGGATACACGAGGCCCTAGGTTCGATTCCCCAGCACCACATATACAGAAAACGGCCAGAAGCGGCGCTGTGGCTCAAGTGGCAGAGTGCTAGCCTTGAGCGGGAAGAAGCCAGGGACAGTGCTCAGGCCCTGAGTCCAAGGCCCAGGACTGGCCAAAAAAAAAAAAAAAAAAAAAGAAAAAAATATGAGTTACAGGGTATAGTCAAACACTAATAAAATACGGACAACAGTAACCTTCAACAATGTAAATTTGGGGCATCCTATAAAACAACTGATCAAGCTGGACATTCGTGGCTCATGCCTTAATCCTAGTTATTCAGGAGGTTGGGATCTGAGGATCAAGGTTCAAAGCCAGCCTGAGCAGTAAAGTCCATGAGACTCTTATCTCCAACTAAGCACCAGAAATGGTGCTGTGGTTCAAAGTGGTACACACTAGCCTTGAGCGAAAGAGCTCAGGCCCTGAGTTCAAGGCCTAAGACCAACAAAAAACAACAACAACAACAACAAAAACCTAACCAGAAGCCTTCAAAAATAAGAGGCAAGGGGCTAAGGATCTGGCTCAGCGGAAGAGCGCCTGCCTGGTGAGTGCGAGGCCCCGGGTTCGGTCCCTGGCTCTGGAAAAAAAATAAATAAGAGGCAAGTGAAGACTAAGGAACTATGCCACTTACGTGCAATGCAAGATCCTAGACAGGAATCCTGAAATTAAAGTAAAACAATCATGAGAAGCTGGTAACACCTGGATTAAGCCTGAAAATTAATGACTAGTTGTATATGAATATTAGTTTCCTGGTTTTAAATACTGTATAATGATGGCTATATAACATGTTGACTTTAGAGAAAGACAGAGAAAAAAATGTATGGCTCTACTACATTGGTAAATTTCCTCTAAGTTTAAAATTAATTCAAAAGAAAAGCTTTAAAAAAACATATAATTTCTTGTTTGAGACAAGAATAGCAAGATCTGATGATAAGAAAAACAATTGAGAAGTTGAAATAACAGGTTTGACTCAAAATTTTTGAATTCTGCCATAAAGACAAGTGCATACATGCCAGCAGGCAAACAAAAGCTTTCTAAATGGGGAAACAGCAGAGCATACTGGAAGGCACAGGCATGTATTCATGGCTAAGCAGTCATTATTAGACAACCACAATGGGTGAGACCAGCTGCTCTCTGCTGGTCTCCTCCTCAAAGTTTACAGAATGTGAACAAGGAGGCACATGTCACGTGTACGATAAGCTGTGTACGAAGAATAAGCTGGAGAAAACACACAGGAAAACTATGAACTTAAGAGGAAAAATAAAAATCACTCTGAAACAGGACTATCAACAAGAATAGCTCCTTTGACTAGATGCCGTTGGCTCACTCCAGGGGCTGATATCTGAGGACTGCAGTTCAAAGCCAGTCAGGGCAGGAAAGTCCATCAGATCTAATCTACAATTAACCACCAAAAAGCGGGAAATGGAGCTGTGGCTCAACTGGTAGAAAACTGGCCTTGAACAACAACAACAAAAAAGCTCAGGGACAGCTCCCAGACCCTGAGTTCAAGCCCCAGGACTGGCACAAAAAAAGGGAAGGCGTCCTTCCCTGTTACCCCATTACTTATAACCACACAAAAAAAGCACCTTGCAAAAAGGAGCCCATTTTGCCAGACTATACAAATATGAAATAATATCGTAATTAGAACAACATTCTTAGGATTATAAAGTAACACAGGCCACCAAAGAAGAAAGATACATTTGAGCACAGGTGTTTAGCATTTCAGTAATTGTCTTATAAACACAAACTACAGCTCCTACCTTAAAAGAAAAAAGCAAATAACTCAAAATACATGATAAAACACACACTATAGGGAGCTGGGGATATGGCCTAGTGGCAAGAGTACTTGCCTCGCATACATGAAGCCCTGGGTTCAATTCCCCAGCACCACATATACAGAAACCGGCCAGAAGTGGCGCTGTGGCTCAAGTGGCAAGAGTGCTAGCCTTGAGTAAAAGCCAGGGACAGTGCTCAGGCCCTGAGTCCAAGCCCCAAGACTGGCCCAAAAAAAAAAAAAAAAAAAAAAAAGCACGCACTATAAAAATATGCTGATTAATATGTCCTCAAACTAACATTTTATATACTACTAGAGTAATGGAAAAAAAATAAATTATGATTATAAGTATTATCAATATTGTAACAAAACATAAACTACTAGTGCACTGAAAAATGATAAAAGGTTGGATAAAAGGTTGGCACTATGAATTAACACCTCTGCAGTGGAGAGGACCCTGTCTTCTCAGCTCCACTTCCTTTCACTCACCACAGCCCATGCCTTTGCTCTTATCAATCCTAGTCAACCCTAACTGCCTGACCACCTTTGTCAGTCACAGAACTCATCAAGAATGCAGCAAGGCAGGGGTTCCAATATCACTTCCCTTTTCTTCCAAGATCACATCAAATCCATGTCGACTGATATACTCCCTCCAGGGCCATCTCCAATCATTCCTCCTATTGTGCTCCTATAGTGCTTTTATTCATTGAGTTGTTTAAAGTCAGTCTTAGGGGCTGGGGATATAGCCTAGTGGCAAGAGTGCTTGCCTCGTATACATGAGGCCCTGGGTTCGATTCCCCAGCACCACATATACAGAAAACGGCCAGAAGTGGCGCTGTGGCTCAAGTGGCAGAGTGCTAGCCTTGAGCAAAAAGAAGCCAGGGACAGTGCTCAGGCCCTGAGTTCAAGGCCCAGGACTGGCCAAAAAAAAAAGTCAGTCTTAACTCCTCGCATTATCAGGTCTTTAAGGCCCAGGATCATGTCTTAATAATTTAGTACCCATAATACTTAGCACAGGAGATAGAAGGGGTAATGAGGACCAACAAATAGGAGGGGAAAATGTCATATGAACAAAGAAGTTCAACACAATACTACCTTTGAGAAAAACCCTGGAAACCACCTGAATATCCAATTACAGTGTGATAATTTAGGGGAAAATGGTCTACTACTCAAGCAAAAGGTCCGCAAATGTTAAAAATAACAAGAAGACTATGCAGGAACACAGAAAACACTTCTGGCACAGTTAAATTAAAAACAGAGCACACCATAGTATGCACACAATGGTTACAGCCATATAAAATACTTCAAGATTGTGGAAAAACAAAAATACTATAGGATTAAGGTAGTTTTCCTCTTCTCAAATACTTTCCTTAAAACTGTTCCTGATAGTATATTAGCTTTTTTTTTTCAAAAGGGAGAAAGAAGTGAGATTATAAATTCCTAGGAGCCCCTTCAATCCAAGGAAATGCTATGACACTACGACAGGTGACAGGAGTGGGTGTCTGCAATATTGCCAAAACCGAGGGTCCCTGACCCCAATCTGCCTCAGAGAGAATATCTCTCGTGTCACAAAGCAAGTCATTCCCACTGAGCCAAGCCATACTAAATGTGAATTCTTTATTGCAAAACTTGGGAGGCAAGAACTTTTTCCAGACATCTGTGGAATTAGTATTAATGAGAGTGCCCCGGAGTTCAGATTCGTGCCTATGCGGCAGAAACTTCTCAGTCAAGCAACTGCTGGGCACACTTCTTGATGAGATGTCTAAGCCTGAAGGCATTTAAAAAAGATACATTTCCATATTGGGAACATAACAGGTTTCCTCTTTAAGACTTTTCCTACCACCTCCTGTCCACTTTGTAATTCTCCTGTCTTCCCAAATGAATAGTTAACACATGTCAAGGAAAAGGCATATTCTGAGGCACTCTGTGCCTATTACTAGGAGAAGCAATCTCAGCAGAAAACTGGAATCTCTTCCTACCAAGTTGCCCCCCAAATGGTAGAATTTTAATAAACATTTCTTGATACTCTATGCTATTTTTCTTAGCTCATTTGCCTTCTTACTCCGTGTTTTAGAAATAGAAAGAACCAGTCCAAACACCTCATTTGACAAATGTTCATTTAAAAAAAAAAAGATGGGGCTGGGGAGATAGCCTAGTGGCAAGAGTGCCTGCCTCGGATACACGAGGCCCTAGGTTCGATTCCCCAGCACCACATATACAGAAAAACGGCCAGAAGCGGCGCTGTGGCTCAAGTGGCGGAGTGCTAGCCTTGAGCAAAAAGAAGCCAGGGACAGTGCTCAGGCCCTGAGTCCAAGGCCCAGGACTGGCCAAAAAAAATATAAAAAAAAAAATGCACAGAGCAAAGAAGTGACTTGTCCTGCGTCACACAGATAAGTAATGATAAAGGTGGGATTAAAACCCAAATCTCACAGATTTTCAGCCCCAATTCTTTCTACTACATCAAGCTTTTTATCCCTTGGAATCCCTGGAGCCCCTGGCCTAAATAATTAGTACCTCAGAACTGTAACGGTAGAAGGGGCCTCAGAGAGTCATACTTAAGCCCCTCATTAGGCATATAAGGAAACTGAGGCCCAAAAAGATTAAGTGATTTGCTCTCAATATCTTGAATGGCAGGGAAAATATATAACTTAAGCTGAAAAATCTGCAAGCCAGAACCCAAGAGAAGGGAGGGATAGTTCAACTGGGATAAATGTTAAAAGGAAGATAGATGATTCTGGACCAGAGAATCTCAAGGTGCAAAATCCACAGTCTCGCGGGAGGCTTACCATTCAAATCAGACAATTCAAATCAGACAATTTTGTTTCCTCATCCTCCCTTCAGTGGTCAGACTGAGTCAACTTTGTAAATGGTAGTTATAACCGATGGCACTTAAGATTTATGTTTTCTGGGGTTGGAGGTATGACTCAGGTGGTAAAATGCCTGTCAATTAATGAAAGCATCAGACACCAAATTCCAGTTCTAGTCTTCAACAACAACAAAGAAAAGACTTATGCTTTCTTCTCTGTTACTATACTTCAATTTTAAGTTTTTGGGTTTTTTTGTTTCTCAATCTGAAAAGAAGCCAGAAATGATGGCACACACTTTCAATGCCAGCACTGGGAGGCTAAGGCAGGAAGACTGTGACGTCATGGCCAGACTGGGCTACATATCGAGATTCTGTCTCCAACAAACAAACAAAAAACCTCCTCTAAATAAGTAAGGAAAATATAAATTAATCAACAAATAAGCAGGCAGGCAAACTAGACAGTTCTCAGAAGAAGAAACAGAAATGCTGATACATGAAGACATGTTCAACATGCAAAGATGGTAGGAATGTAAACTAGTGCAACAACATGTAGAAATAATTCCCTCAAAAAACTAATATAGCAAGCATACATCTAAAGGAGTGTAAATCCACTATGTAGGAAATATTTGCACACTCGTGTTAATTGCAATACTGTTTACAGTAGCCAAATGGTAGAATTGGCTGAAGTAAGCAAGAACAAATAAATGAAGAAAACAGAGTACATAAGTACCATGAAATATTACAGCCATAAAGAAAAATGAAATCATGTCATTCTCAGAAAAATGGATGAAATTGAATATCACCATGCTGAACAAGATAAGCCAAATTCAAAAACTGGTGAAAGCTAGACCTCAAAGACTTACATATTCATGGATATGAACAAACAAACGTGTATATATACATACCTATATACATATAAGTACGTATATGTGCCCATATATACATGCATACACATACAAGGAGAAAACATTACTAATCGGAGTTTTACAGGATGAGGGGAAGGAAAGAAGGAAAAAGATTGAGAGTGAATAATTTCCAAATACAGTGCAGCTATGAATGAGGATGGTACAGGGAACCTCAATGAAAGCTGAAAATGACATTTGATACCTATCCCCAAGCACTTCTAGCTCAGCATAGGCAGAGCAAGCACAGTGGCCAGGAGCTCCAGCTACAGTGAAACTGCTTGAATATTCTGGCCTTGCCAATCTGGCTAGGTACCTCTAGGAGACACTTTTTAGTACTTCAGGTTCCCCCTCTGTACTACATACAACAGGGATTAAAACCAGTTTCTTTCTCATAGGACTGCTATGATGATTTAGAGCTGATGCAGGTAAATCATACGCCTTTCGGGTTTATAGAGTTTATAGAATGATGTTTTCAAAGCACTTTCACATCCATAAACTCATCGGTCCTGACAACTTTACATGCAGCAACGGGTATTCAATAGATTATAGAATAGACTCCAGATGATACCATCCTTTAGGAATAGGAACAGACATAAATAGTGCATGCTGTGAATGAACAGTGCTGGAAATACGGAGAGCAGGATTTTGGCTCAAAATTGGCCACTGCCTTGGCCTACAAACCTCAGATAAATCCATTTACTTTTTATCATTGAACAAGTAGGCTGAGTGCAGAAATCTTTATTACCTCTCAAAATAAAATCCAATCCAGGTATGGTGGCTCACACTTGTCATCCCAGCTACTCTAGGAGGCTCAAGGTTCAAGATCAGCCTTGGCAAAAAGACTCTGGGCATGGTAGTGTGCTTGTCCCAGCTATATAGGAGGCTGAAATTGGGAAGGAGGACTGAAGTTTGTAATCAGCTCAAGACACTATCAACAGAAAAAGCTGGCAATAGTAGTACATACCTGTCTTCCCACCTGGCAGGAAGTGTAAAATAGTAAACTGGAAGTCCAGCTTAATTAACCAAGAAGTAAGACCCTACCTCAAAGACAACCAGAGTAGAGGGCCAAAATGGCCAGGCACCTGACAAGGAAGCAATCCCAACTACTACCAGAAGAAAGAACAGAGAAGGGGAAAGGGAAAAGAAAAGACTTAGTGATGCATCCCAGTGTCATCCCAGTGTAAATAGAGAATAATGTTTCAGGCAGGGCTGGGCAAGTGGTAGAGGAGTGAAGTGCTACCTAGCAAGCATAAAACCCTGAGTTCAAGCCCCACTATTACAAAAATTAAAGTAATAATAAAAATTCACTTATCATGGCCTATAAGGAAGTCCTACATAGGCTATCACCTGTCTACAGCTCAAATCTCATCATTTTCCATTCCCCTGGTAACTCACCACACCATGGCTACATAGCTCCTGTCTGCTCCTGTAACAGGCCTTGCCAACTTCTGTCTATAGCCTACTCAAGTACCTGGGCTCCCTCTAAACCATCACTCCACCCCTTTCATGTGATTGGCTCCTTCTCAACCTTCAGTCAATTAATGTCTGTTCCTCAGTCTCCTTCCCTGATCACATTATCTACATAGGTCCTGTCCCTTCTCCCAGGTGTTATTCTCTGCAGCAGTAGAGAATTACTAGCAAGAGCCTTGTCTGTTTTATTTGACATTTTATGTGCAGTGGACACAGTAACTTACACACAGTAGACGTGACCAAAGAATGAACCTCTTCTAGCAGTAATAGTCTATGTCTAAGTCAATGAACTAACCATCCTGATCTTCCAAACAAGCATTCATGCTCACACTCAACAGCCTTTCTATTACCTTTCTTGTCTCACCATCAATTACAGTCTTACAAAGAAAAATATCCTGGCCTGCTATCTCCCCATTGCTTACAAGCTCTTTCCCATGATGGATGGAGTCTCCAAGGTCAGTTTTTTTTATATATTGGCTGAAGGCGTTGCATAAAAATAACTACTAATGCTTGCTGAATGTTTACTCTTTGACAAGCATTTGTCTAGCACTTTACATTTCTCAGTTCTACAAAACAGGTACTATTATCACTCCCATTCATACATGAGGACATAATGGAACAGAGAAATATTTTGTTCAAGGTTACAGCAGCAAGAAACAGCAAAACAGAGATGCCAGGCATCTGGTGCCCACACCAGTAATCCTAACTACTTAAGAAGCTGAGAGGAGAAGGATAGTGGTTCAAGGCCAGCCCAGACAGAAAAGTTTTTTTGTGAGACTCTATCAAAATTAAACACACACACACACAAAGGGCTGGAGGTATGACTCAAGTAGTAGTGTGCCAGTCTAGCAAGTGGGAGTTCCTGAGTTCAAACCCTACTCCCAAATAAAAACAAAACAAAATTGTTCAAGGGATCTGAGGCTTTAAATTCATGGCTCCTAACCAACCTACTCTTGACCTCAAAACTGTCAACTGAAACATAAGGCCAACTATATATGACATTTATCTGTTAAAATATAAATTTTTCAGCTGTGCATGATAGCCTGTATCTATTCCCAGCTACCAGGGAGGCAGAGGCAGGGGAATCAAGAGTTTGAGGCCAGCCTAGGCAAAGTTAGTGCCATTCTATCTTAAAAACAAAATACAAACAAAAGGGCTGGTCCTTTGTGCTCAACCCCAGTATGGAAAAAATAAATTTTCCTAGTAGCCACGTTTCCTAGTAGCCAAAAAAAAAAGTAAGATTAGTATTAGGTGCACTTTATTTCATCTATTATCCAATTTAATCAAGATGATCAATAATTAATGTAGCTGATATGATAAAAATGATATGATATATAAAAATGTTCCCTGTCTTCAAGGAAAATGTGACTTTACATTTAGAATACTTCTTAGACTAGACAACACTTCACATATTCAAATGTCATTATGTAACTCAAGACCCTCAGACCTCCTAGCTCCACCTACTTGGTAGTTTAGATTAGACAGAGTGCTCTCTTAATAAAGTCAAAGGAAAGTATAAGGTTGAGCTAAGAGCCAGGACACTGGAGCTCTAAGCCTAGTTCTTACTTGCTCAGTGACCTTGGTCAAGTCTTTTTTGCCTTCTGGGAAATGTTCTTGCCCCAATTTTCCTGAGCAAAGGGGGAAGATGGATTCCTAGGAACCCATCCCACATTACAATTTCAAACATATCTCAACAACCATATAAGCAGTTGTATCGTTATTGTTTCTTCTTCCTTTTTCCTTCCCCCTCCCCCTCCCCCTCCCCTTCCCCCTCTTCCTCCTCCTTCTTCTTCTTCTTCTTCTGTACTGCAGTTGAATTTGGGTAATCATACTTGCTAGTCATGTGCTCTACCACTTGAGCTGTACCTCCAGCCCTTTGAGTCTTTTATGCGTGCTCCCGCCTGGACTGTAATGATCCTATTTACACTTCCCACCTTCGGTGGGCTGACAGATGGACACCAGAGCACCCATCTATTGCTTGAGATGAGAGGGGAGGTACCTCTCAAACTTGTTACGGGGGACTGGCCTGGAAGTGATAGCACTCTAGATCCACCTTACGATTAGCTAGGATTACAGGTGTGAGCCCATCAGCACCATTTTCTATTCTTTTTCAAAGCTTTCAAGCAGGCACCAGTGACTCATACCTGTAACCTTAAACTACTCGGGAGGATGAGAACTGAGGATCTTTGTTGGAAACCAGCATGGGCAGGAAACTCCGTGAAGTCTCTTATATCCAATAACCACCAAACAGCCGAAAGTAGAGCTGTAGTTACGTAGTAGCGCACTAGCCTAAGCAAAAAAGCTCAGGGGCAGTGCCCAGACCCTTAGGACACAATCACAATCATCATAATCAACTTTCCCATCCATTAATTACTACAGTCGTGAAACAGTTACTACTGCTTTCACTTTATGGATATGAAAAATGGGGCACAAAGAGGGGCAATAGCCATACACAGTCCATGGAGAAGCTGTGACTCAAATGCAAGGAAGAATGGGGCCCGGAGAGAGAGGGGGACGCCCCCAAACTTTGTGATAAGTGACACGAGAGCAGAGAGGGCAGTCTGGAGCTTCGGAGGAGCAGCAGGGAACCAAGCCCAGGGGTGGGGTGCATGCGTGAAGGGGCTCCCAGACTCAGAACGAGTCTCAGAGGCCCCAGGAGGGCTTCGGAGAGCGAGGCGAAGCAAGAGGCCGGACCCCGGGGCGACGAGACGGAAGGAGATGAGAGGCCCCT
Source organism: Perognathus longimembris pacificus (assembly GCF_023159225.1). NCBI lineage: Eukaryota > Metazoa > Chordata > Mammalia > Rodentia > Heteromyidae > Perognathus > Perognathus longimembris. Next base: position 70,983,990 of record NC_063166.1, on the reverse strand, counting down.
GGTCCCCAAGACTCCTTCCCGGTAAGGGGTGGTCCTCGGCCGTCCCTGGCCCACTTACCTGATAGCTTAGAAGTTCTCCCACGTCCATGTTCCGAACCCAGACCGCACGGGATGCACCGACTACCTCCACACACACCCAAACCACGACCTCCTCAGCGAGCGCTCCAGCCACACTGCCGTAAAGCGCCGCGAGAGAGGCCCCGGAGCCAATGGGGCAAAAGAGCGCGAGACCCACACTGGCCACACTGCCGTAAAAGGCGCCGCTACCGTACAGCGAGGCGCATTTGTGACAGTACAGCTTCCGCCCGGCTCCTGAAGAAGGCGGAGACGAGGGCGGAGCCTGGGAGGAGCGAGACGAGGGGAGAAAGGACAGCAAGGAATCGAGGGAGGTCTATGGAGCGCCCCCTATGTGCGGGGCGGAGTGCCTTTAAAAGACTTGCAGCCAACTGGGAGATTTGAGCCAGATAAAGAGATTAAGGGGCTGGGAATATGGCCTAGTGGCAAGAGTGCCCTAGGTTGGATTCCTCAGCACCACATATATAGAAAATGGCCAGAAGTGGCGCTGTGGCTCAAGTGGTAGAGTGCTAGCCTTGAGCAAAAAGAAGCCAGGGACAGTGCTCAGGCCCTGAGTTCAAGGCCCAGGACTGGCTAAATAAATAAATAAATAAAATTAAGGCCCAGAGCTGTGCTGTCCCGTACTATACATATCAGCCACCAAGCGCGCAGATATGTCTAGTCCAAACGGCAATGCACTCTCGGTTCCTAAGACTTACACTGATTACACCTTAGCATGTTATTTGGGGGTATATGGGGCCAGATATATAAAATTTATTAGAAAACTAATTCCGTCATTTCCTTTTACTTTTAAATATCCTGGGAGAAAAATCACAAATTACACACGTGGATGTCTGATGTGGCTCTAAGCTCCAGAACTACAGAACCAAAAGCAATGCCTAGCATTGAACAAGTCAATAAACAATTGTTTATTGTCAATAAACAATTTTTTTTCATTTCTGGCTCTAACACTACCAAATACTTTCAGATTTCCACTATGATTTAAAAAATAAAAAAAGACTTGGGTGCTGGTAGCTCCCACATATAACCCTAGCTACTCAGGAGGCTGAGATCTGAAGATCAAGGTTCAAAGCCAGCCCAGGCAGAAAAGTCCATGAGCCTCTTATCTCCAATTAATGATCAAAAAGCTGGTTATGGAGTTATGACTTAAAAGCACCAGCTTTGAGAGCAAAAGCTAAGGGACAGTGCCCAGTCCCTGAGTTCAAGCCCCAGTAGCAGAACAAAAGAATGAGAAGAAGACCATCTTCTCTGGTAATCAGGGAGGGACCAATGGAATCTGCTGCACAAAGAAAAGATTCTGTGGTCAAGCATGGACTGGAAAAGCCAAGGGCCAGCAGTGATAATGGCTGATGAAATTTAACACGTCTCATAATCCATAGTTCTGAGGGGCTCCTTTGATCCATGCCCAAAGCCAATGACCATAAGTAAATCTTCCAGAGCTGCTTTAGTCATAGAGATGGAGAAAACCCTTTTTGTCAGAACCATTTGTTCTCCAAGTAAAGGACACTGGTCAAAACCACTTTGAGCTTGAGAAATTTGAATGTTTGTGCCTCAGAATTCCTGTGTCGGAAATTTAATCCCCAAAGTCACTGCTAATGGTATTTGAGATGGAGGCATCTGAGAGGTGATTGGATCTGCCCTCAAGTGTAGATATATTCAGTTATGGATAAATGGATTATCAATGGCATGAGTTATCACAGGAATGAGTCTAGCTAGGCTCTACTAAGGCCTCTCACCATGAGATACCCTGGACCACCTGAAGGAGCAAAAAGGTCCTCACCAAACGTACCTCAAACTTCCCAGCCTCCAGAACTGTGAGAAGTCCATTTAATTTTTTATCTATTACTCAACCTCAAGTATTCTGTTACAGCACAGAAAATGCACCAATGCAGTAAGTGTGCAGATTCCTCAGCCCATGAGCTGAAGTAGCTGCTTCCTACCCAGCCTTAGAATGTATATGCGAATGTGTATGGATTATCCATTGCAATGTAACAAGTTGCCCCAAAATGATTTAAAGTACAATAAATACATACTATGTCATACAATTTCTGTGAATCAGGAATTCAGACGTAGCTTAGCAGGTGAGTTCGGGCTCTGGGTCTGTTGTAAGGCCACAACCAAGATGGAAGTCTCTCCCAAGATGGCTGCTCACATTTGTAATCCTAGCTACTCTAAAAAGGCTGAAATCCAGAATATTAAAGTTCAAGTCCAGCCCAAGCAAGACATTTATGACACTCCATTTCAAACAATAACTGGGTGCCGTGATACATCCTCCTAGCTACCCAGGAAGGGAAACAGAAATAGAATGATGGCCCAGTCCTGCCTGGGTCTAAATGTTAGATAATGTTAGAAAAATGTTTTCTAAATGTTATAAAAATCACCAGGGCCAAAAGAGCTGAAGGTACAGCTCGGTTGGTAGAGGCGCTGAGTTAGGACTCCAGTACCACATAAAGTAATAATAAATTCACCGTTCAACAACACTGCATGGTTTGCACAAGTCAGACCTACTGATTATAGGCAGGGACTACACAGGGTTTGAACATGAGGAAGTAAGATTAGAAGAGGAACCTCCAGCTCCACTCACGCCTTCAAGTGAGGCACAAGGAGCCAGAATCACCCACATCGCAGCCAGCTCTTAAGGTAATAAATGTTCTTTGTTGCTTTAACCTCCAAAAGACTTAGATAATTTGTTGCACACAAGTAGATATACAAATCCAACTGGGCTAGGTACCAAAGAATGACATTCTTATCACTGGTAGCCATGATGACCAATTGGTAATTTTGTGGGTTTGAGTAACACAATTGAATCGTTGCAGCAGATATGGCTGAAACTAACATCAGGAACAACGAAGGGCAGAGAATATCAGCTAGGGGCAGCTGCTAAATTTATACTTCTCATAGACGAGCACAATGTGCATTCGTATATTCTAACGCTCAGCACAGTCTTGTAGGAGGAAAACCACTTAGCTTTGTTTCCCAAGGTTCCTCAAGACCCTTGGTCCACAGGAGCTATTTTCCACAGGACATTCATTAGCATCCTGCAGATGCAGTATTGAGAAGCACGCCTTGAGAAAAACAGATCTACTGCACTCTGAGTTCAGAAAACTGTTCTTGACTCGTAGGGAAATCACAAGATTTTACTCACAAAGAAACACACACATAGCCAAGTAAAGAATTTTAAAGACCAGTTTCTCCAAGTCAGCCATCACAAGGGTGTCCCTGGTGCTGTGTAGGTCACTGTGAACATTCTCTGCCTCGGAGCCTTCTCCTGCACCCGTGCAGAGCCTCAGCCCAGCTCTCCTGGAGGACTGTGTGTGTTCCAGGTTATATATGTATGGCCTCTACTAGCCTGACTCACTCGGAAGGAGAGAGCGGACCTTCCCAATGCCTCCCTGGCCAGGGCTCTGTTCTCAGGTGCTACAATAGCTGTAGCTGTCTGGAGGGGCCATGGCTTCCTGCTCAGGCCTTCACAGTGCCAGTGCCATCCCATACCCTGCAGAAACCTGTGGTACATGCAGCTGCGCTCCATGCTGAGTTACACTTGCCTGTGTTCCCAAGCAGTTCTGCCTGGACCCCACATTTGGGCTCTTCCATTCACAGCATCTCAGTGTATGAAGGCCACATGTTATCCCTAAGTCAGAACAGGCAGCAGACAATGTCTTGTCCTCCCAGGTCCCCATCCACTCTCCAATGCGACATGCAAAACCTTGAAGACTCTTGTGGGGAAGAATGTTAGACCTTCCTGGGGAAGAAACTAGTACAGAGCCGTTGGCTCATGCCGTTCTATTCTCCCAGAACATCGCCCTCTTTCCTTCCCCAAACTGCTGCTCACCTTTGCTCTTTAGTGCTTGTAAGGGGCAGGAAAAAAGAGGCCTTCCAAGGTCTAGGACTCCCTGACCCACACATGTATCCTTATGCCTCATCTTGCAGGTCCCAACTCAAAGGATTCCTCCTCTAAGTACCTGTGGGGGTGGGGGAGTGTTCCCATCTTTATGCTCCCACACTGTGCTGGCACTGTCTGTTAGCACGGCCTGTTCTTTGTGGTGTCAGAGACCTGACAGGCTGGGGGCAGAGTCAGGGTATTTGCTATTTGCTGAATGAATAAATGGATGAAGTGGTTCCCTTGCACTGCTGCACCTCTGCCTCCCCACCCCCCACACCATATATGGGAGATTCCAAGATCACCAAGTAAAGGGAGGGGTCCCACCCCTGCCCCAGTTCCGCTAAACCTCAGCACGACCCTCCTGCCCGCGTTGCCAAGGCTCTGTCAGAGGTGTGACAAACAACCTGGCTGATGGCTTATAATGTCAGAGATGATGGAAACAGGGAGGCGATGGCTGGAAGAATGGGTTGGGGACGCTTGTCATAACTTTATTTGTGGGAGGTGAGTTCCTGTCGGCCAGGTGATGAATGGTGGGACGGGCAGGCACAATACAGACCCTGCCATTGCGTCTCTCCCCTCTCTCTAAGCCAAATGACTTTGGGGATGAAAAATTACTCTCTTCGGAGAGCCGGGAGTGGGGGGTGGGGACTCAGGAAGAAGGGGCCATGTGGTTGGCACATTGGAGGACTTCTGCTTTATTCTTGCTTTGAATTGAGTTTGTCTAGTCCAGCCTAGTTGTTTCTTCCCTTGCCCCTCCCTTTCTCCCTTCATTCTGAAGAGATTATTGATAATAATCCCAAACACACTGTCTATATTAATTCTCAACACTGCTGCCTTTCAGACGGTGTATCTTTCTACAGGTGAGGAAACTAAGGCCTGAAAAGAGGAAATAACATCCAACTTAACCCATGAAGAAAGTGGCCAACCTGGGATTTGAACCTGGGCCCAGTAACTCTGCACCTGACTTCTCTCCACAGCCATTGGAGGGTTTGCAGCAGAGTTCCTTGGGAACACAGAGGAGAGAGCACTTAGCCTGACAGGAGGAAACCAGGGAGGACAGCCCAGAAGAGGTGACATTGGACCTGGTCCTCAAAGCGCAAAGAAAATGTTACCTGGTTGAGGGGGAAAAAAGGCAACTTTGAAGGAGAAAGCGAGAGAAGCAAGAAATTTGTGCACATGCATGCTTTTGTTTGATAACCCCATGGAAGTCACTTCCCTTTCTTTTTTCTCACAGAACCTTGGTTTGGGGTGTATCCATTCTCCTATAAATGACCCTGGCTTTCTCAAGCTAGGCATGAAGTTTCAATTTTCCTCTGAGTGATGATTTTGAAAATAGGAACAGGAATGACTCTGCCCAGTGAGATGTGAGGAATGTTAGCTCCAGGGCTTCTGGAAAAGATTGTTGTTTTTTTTAATATTCAGTTATTTATTTTTGCTTAGAAAGAAAAAAATTCCCTTCTTTCTTAGGGTACATGCTATCCAGCGATGTGACAGCTATCTTGTGACCAAATATATAGAACTAGCTTTGGAGGGAACAGCAGCGGGGTAAACAGGGAAATGTTACTGAGTCTCCTATAGCCATCAGACTTCAATCTTTCATGTTTGGGTTGACACATTTCTTTTCTCATTGTTAGGTTGGGTTTCAGTTTTGCATCCTAGTTCTGGCTGAACGTTCTAAAGCAAGTGGTTGCTTCTTCAGTTCAGACTTGGAGAAGGGATAAAGGAAGCTGGGGGCCAACAGTGCAGGCTTTGTAGTCAGACAGAGCTGGGGGCAAATCCCAGCCTGGTTTCTTGCTAGCTGATGTGGCCCTGGGCAAGTCGACTACTGCCTAGGATATTCAGCTCCTGGGGAGCAGAAAAACACATCACATGACTTTGATGATAAAAATCAGACAAGGACTGCTTAGGGGCTGGGATATGTCTTGATAGACCACTTGGATTAGATAGGCTTTGGATTTGATCCCCAGCATTGCACAAAATAAATTTTAAAAGGCTGTTTAGACATACTATGTGAATTTCCTGGCTTATCCCCTATTATTCCTGTATATGATTTTGGTACACTGGGTATTGTATATAAGTTTATCCAAATTAGGGAAGGGAATGGGAACATCAGAATGGTGACACAAAGAATAAAGGGTGAACCAATGCAATAGCGATACTCATAAGACAATATGTTGGAAAGTAACTGTACAACTAGCAGGCTGGGGGGGCAGGGGAGGTGAGAGAAAAACGAGGGAGGGTGTAACAAGTATGACAAGAAATGTACTCACTACCTTATTATGTAACTGTAACCCCTCTGTACATCACCTTGACAATAAAATTAAGTTTTTTAAAAAAGGCTGTTTAGAATAGCACAGAGCAAGTACTCAATGGACAATACGGGTGGTGGCTATTGTTATTAGTGTTATTGAGTTTTTACCTCTGTTGGAACCCTCTCTGACCTCCCCATGCCCACTTTAGAGGTGGACTTGCCTGAGCCCTACTTGCCCAAGCCCAGTGGTTAGAGGTCTTGAACTTGTATTCCTCATCCAAGGGAGAGAAGCCTGCAGTGGTAAAGAAGATATCATAGTCCACGAAGCCTGCCACAACACAGTGCCATGGAGTGAGTGGCACTGCCACATGTTTATTTCTTACAGGTCTGCAAGCTGGAAGTCCAAGGTACCTGGTAAGGTCCTGTCCCTTCTCACTGGTCCTCATATGAAGAACTCTCGTGGATGTCTTTTCTTTTTTCTTAGGATTACAGATGTGAGCCACCAAGCAACCTGCTTATGTCTCTTATAAGAGCACTGGTCCTATTCCTAAGGGCCTCAACTCTTAAGACCATCACCATAATTTTGACATCAGAAATTTGAGGGGACAAATATTCTGACCGTAGCAAATGGCATATGCAAAGATCCTACCACCTTAGTCTGAGACCAAGGAACAGCTGGCTATGTGATCCTGGGCAGGTTTCCTACATCTTCTGACCCTTGGAAATACAGTGCTTGCTAGATTAAATAAGGACTAAACAAAGTGCTGGCATGTGCTAGGTCTTGAAACAACAATAACAAAAAAAATGAACTTCACAGGAGGCTGAGATCTGAGGATCAGGGTTCAAAGCCAGACCAGGCAGGAAAATCCATGAAACTCTTATCTCTAACTACCAAAAAGCTGGAAGTGGATCTGTAGCTCAAGTGGCAGAGGGCTAACCTTAAGCACAAAAGGCTCAGTGATAGTGCCCAGTTCAAGCCCCAGTACTGACCTGTGTGCGCATATGCATGTACACACACGCACACGCACACACACACACACGCACACACACACACACAGTTGAACTTAGCTTGTCTGTGATTTACTCAAGGCCACAGAATCCACAGTGTAGTAGAGCCAGGCTTCAAACCCAGGAATGCTTGACCTGAAAATTATGCAGGGTCTTCTGCCACCTGAAAGACTCTATGGATCCAGGACAAGGCCAGGCCCAAGAGCTCATTTGGATTTTCTACAGCTGAATCCTTGCTTTGCTTCCCCTCCTTCCTTCTCATCCACCTGGACAGTATTTCCCTGGGGCTCCCGTTACCAATTTGCAGAGCAAAAGCACGCACAGGCAGTTCAGGGGTGGCGCAAGCTCAGCGGCTCTGGTATTGTTTTTAATTCAATATTTTGTCCCTGTGCGCCAGACTCCTTTATTGGATGAGAACACAGTTATTGGATCCTGCCCTGCAGGAGAAAATGAGGATTTCCCCGAACGATGGCAGCTGGGTTGTTCTAGAGTCTGATGAGTCAAGGCCAGGTGAGAAGACAGCAGAGAGTTCCAGAAAATCTGGTGGTTACAAGCTGTTCTGTGACATGCACAAAATATTAACATATGTATTCCTGACCTTTCTCCTTGCCCTTCCCTCTCAGCCTTCATGCTGTCCTCTCCTTTTGCTTTGTGGTGCTGCATCCTATCCTATTGATGTGGTTCCCACACTTCCCTCTACCCAATTCCATAAACTCAAAACAAGCTCTCCAGCCTAGACAACTGGTCTACCACCCTCCCACACTGCTCTCAAAGAGCCTTGTCTTTATTGTAAGCTGTCATCTTTGGATGTCCCGAAACCTTGAGATAAGACTTGAGGATATGGAGAGCCAGGTACTAATGATTCATACCGATAATCCTAGCTACTCAGGAGGCTGAGATACGAGGACCACAGTTCCAACCCAGGGTGGGCAGAAAAATTGATGAAACTTTCATTTCCAATTAACCAGCGAAACAGCTGGAAGTGGAGCTGTGACTCAAGTGATAGACAGCCAATCTTGAGTGAAAAGGCCAAGTGAAAGGGTAAGATTCTGATTTCAAGCTCCAGTACTGGCAGGCGTGCCCATGCACGCGCGTGCTCTCACACACACACCACACACACACAGGGAGGGGGGGAGAGAGAGAGGAATTGAATGCAGAAAGCTTATTTGGGGAGCAAGTCAGGAAGAACCTGGGGGCTGAGAAAGGAAGATAGGTAGGGGAGACATTGAGTATACCCTTTCATGGATCCCACCACAAAGCTCAGGGCACTCCTCACTATTTGTCTACTAGGTGCTGTCAGACTTAGTTCTTACCGGAGTGGAGTAGGAATGCTAATCCTCTGATCCTATGGCCTGTTCACAAGACATGTTCTAGTTGTTATAGAAACCTGCAGGTAAACACACCCAGGCTCTGGTAATCAAAAGTCCACTTCAGCGGGGCAGCCATGGCTCACACCTGTTGTGGTAGCTACTCGGGAGGCTGATATCTGAGGACTGTGTGGTTCGAAGCAATCCTGGGGAGGAAAGTCCATGAGACTCTTTATCTCCAATAAATTACTCAGAAAAAGTTGGAAGTGGCTCTGTGGCTCAAGTGGTAGAGCTCTCAGCTTGAGCACAAAAAAGTTCAGGGACAGTGCTCAGGCCCTGAGTTCAAGCCCCAGGACCAGCAAAATACAAAGTCCACTTCATGTATATTTAAGTACAATGTTGGGGGAGAGAAGTTTGGATGGAGCACTGACAGGTCATCTTTTCTCTGATACATTCTTTGACTTCAACGCTCACATGGTTTCCCTCTGCTCTCTAGGGTAAAGACTCAAATCCTGGTCTCCATTCTACTAGGCTTGGCAGAGGGATAGCTCCTGCCCACTGTTGTAGGAAGTAGAGCTGACTCCATCATGACTAGGGAAACATGGTAGCAAATGTTGGGGGGAGTAGAGCTGACTCCATCTTGATTAGGAAAAAATGGTAGCAATTGTTAAAATGGAGTTAAATATGAGGTCAACCTGACTGAAAAATTCTGCTTCTGTAAATGGTTAACTTGTTTGTTGTTTGCTCTACCCCCTGCACCAGCCTACATCTGTGCTATGCTTTTACCTTTATAAACCCCAGCTTGAGGACTGTTAGGGGGCACAGTTTCAGCTTCCGAGTCTGTGCTGCATCCCTGGCCCAGTCAGTTCACTTTTTGCTTCCCCAATAAATCCATCTTTTTGCTTGAGACTGTCTCTAAGTGGTAGACTCTTGGAGGAGCATGGAATCTCCTCCCTCCAACCCAGTAACACCCACCAATGCTTCTTCACCCATCTCAATCCCTCCTTGTGCCCTGGACCCCAGCCACTTTGGCCTTTTCTCTACTCTCAAACACAGGACCTTTGTACATGCTAGTCCCACTTCACTGAGATAATTTTTACATATTCTGTAGATCTCTGGGCAGCATGATATCCTCCCCAGGCTGGTTCATATTCTCTCTGTTCTTTCATACATTCCCAATCCTTCTTCCTTCCATCTTTCCTTCCTCCCTTCATTCTTTTCTTCCTCATCATTTCCTCCTTGCCCTTTTTCTTCTGCTGCTCCTCTTCCTCATCATTCTTATTACCTGGTGCATTAGGCCATCATGGAGCCATTACACTCCAAGTCCTATTTTATTTGCTGGAATTCACTCTCCAAGACTTACATTGAGAAGATTTAAGGCTCTGCACTGTGTTAGTGGTGATGCCATCTGAGTAGTTGGAAAGGGTGGCTTTAATCTTTTGTCCTTTGGCTTATTTGTAATTTCTCAATCTCGTTTGAACCAGTACTACAGAAGTGAGTAATAAAATAAATACATAAGTATCTACAAAAGCAAATAATTAAAATCATTTTTATCTTTATGGTATCCCTCAAGTTAGTGGTTCATCCCATTTGGGCTTTGTAAAATGGCATGTCTTATTCCCTTTGGGGCATGCTACCCCTACAACATGCTTCTCTACCCTTGAGCAAGAGGTGGCTGGATGCCTGGTCCCCCCATTCTTTGTGCATAGTATGGATCATGAAGCTCCCCCAGCAATGCTGAGTGCCAACAGCAACAAGCAGGCCTTTCAAGTCTTGCTTGTCTGCCTCCCTCACACATAAACCTCTGACCCCAAGCCGTTGTTTCTGGCTCTGCTTTTTAGGGTACCCCACCTAAGACAGGTGGGCCATCTCTTCCATTGCCTTTCATTCATCCTCCTCTCTGAACTCAAGTTTCACCACCCTGCTGTTCCAAGTTGACATCTATGAAGAAGACCCTCCCTCCAGCCCCTCTCACCTTGCTTGGCAGACAGGATGGCAGCTCTTGACTTTCTTCCAACCCAGCCTGAGTTCCAAGAAATTTTAATGAAGGGCCTTGGCTGGGCACTGAGGGTCCAGGTGCTTTGGAGGCTGGAAGGGAGGGAAGGGGCATCGCTACCTGAGTTTGTGATGATTAAATCATCTGCTGTCTCCCCAGCTCCTCCTTGCCTTTTGTTCTGGGGCTGGGCCAAAGCCTCTAATCCATTCTCTTCTCTTCTGTTCCCCACCCTGTGGCCACCTTGGCAGAAATGCTGAGCTGGGCAGAAACAGAAGTGCACTTAACAGTATACAGAGCATTCACAGGGAGAACTTACGAAGCCTTTTCTTGTTTATTAATCACTTTGTTAGTATTGTATTGTGGATGTTGTTTCACTACAAATGCTTATTAATCAGGAGAAACTTCCCTTATGCTTTTTCTCTGGCTAAGCCAGAGCACAAAACACCTTACCTAGAAAAGTCATGTCATCAAAATCATCATTCATCCATGCATCCGTCCTTCCATCCATTTATTCACCTTTGGGAATCTTCTCAGTATCCAAACCTTAGACATACAAGATGACACCAGTCCTGCCAGGAGCTCCCACTCCAATGAGATGTGGATTGGTCAGTGTCAATCACTCAAGTAACAAAGTGTCAACATTGACTGCAAAACGTTCAAGGACAGCATCTAAGCCCTGAGTTTGAGCCCTAGGACCGATGGTGCATGTATGTGCGCGCACACACACACACACGCACACACACACTTCTCTCTTCAGAATACTTTGGTTGTAAAGAACAGAAAATTCCTAACTACTCCTGGATCCTCTGCCTATGATGTCTCCCCCAGCCCCCACACACACACATATTTTGGTACAAATTCTTCTTACTGGCTGCCTGTTGGTGGGCTAGTACCAGACAGGGCACTTGGCAGGGGCTGATGAATACATGTTGAATGAAGGAGTGAACAGATGAATGGTAAGTTAATTGATAAATGCACTAATGCAAGTCCCTCTGCCTGGGCCATTCACTCCACCCTGGTAAGAGTCACCTTCTTATCTGCAAATCTGCTTTGGTGCTCAACTGCAGCAGTGGCCTTATAGATCTCTCTAGAATCCTCTAGGAGCCGCTGTTACCAGTCCTGTTTCACTGAGGAGGAAACTGTGATTCAGAAATGTCAGGTAACGTGTCCAGCTTATCTAGTTCATAAGAGGAAAGGCCAGAAGTGGGTTTGGGTCCTGTTAGTTGTGTGGACATGGAAAAGTCCAGGCCATGTGGCTATTATTCTCTATTTAAAACAAAAAGTTGATTTAAGAATAAGTAGGGGGGGGGGCTGGGAATATGGCCTAGTGGCAAGAGAGTTTGCCTCGTATACATGAAGCCCTGGGTTCCATTCCCAAGCACCACATATATAGAAAACGGCCAGAAGTGGCACTGTGGCTCAAGTGGCAGAGTGCTAGCCTTGAGCAAAAAGAAACCAAGGACAGTGCTCAGGCCCTGAGTTCAAGCCCCAGGACTGGCAAAAAAACAAAATAAAGAATAAGTAGGGTTCCAAGTAGCACTTGGAAGGCTGAGCCAAGATCAGGCCAGCCTGAACTACATGAGACCCTATCTCAAAACACACACACACACACACACACACACACACACACACACACACACACCAGTAAATTAATATGTCTGTCTTTATTATAACATGTTTGTTTTGTAGGACTGGGGTTACCTAGGGTTTGGTAGGAAAGCACTCTACCACTTGAGCTACATCTCTTGCCCTTTTGGCTCTTAGATTATTTTGCCAATAGGGTCTTGCTTTTTTTTTTTTTTTTTTTTTTTTTTTTTTTTTGGTCTATGCTAGCCTTGGAGTTCAATCCTCCTACCTTTATCTCCAGCACAGATGGTACTACAGGTATGAAACATCATCTTGAGTTTATTGGTTAAGATGGGAATCTCTTTTTTTTTTTGCCCAGGTTGACCTAGCATAGCAATCCTCCTCCTCTCAGCCTCCTAAGTAGCTGCGATCACAGGTGGGAGCCACTGTGCCCAGTTAGTCAATACATATTTGCTGAGCAGCAACTCTGTGCTGGGTGGACATTGCTAGGTGTTGTGAACACAAGGATGACAAGGACAGTCATGAGTTTGTCCCTTGCAGCCTACAATCCATTGGTAGAAAGAGGCTGAGAGATTAATTATTGAGGATGCCTACTGGGGACAAAGGGCTGTAGTCAAGCCCACCCAGGTTGTAAGGACAGAGGGTCTAACAGGAGGAAATAACCTAGACTCAAGATCCAAGGAAGTCTTCCAGAAAGAGGTGACAGCTAAACTCAGGATTGGTTCAAAAACAAAGACAAGAGCTGGGGATATGGCCTAGTGGCAAGAGTGCTTGCCTCGTATACATGAGGCCCTGGGTTCGATTCCCCAGCACCACATATACAGAAAACGGCCAGAAGTGGCGCTGTGGCTCAAGTGGCAGAGTGCTAGCCTTGAGCAAAAAGAAGCCAGGGACAGTGTTCAGGCCCTGAGTCCAAGGCCCAGGACTGGCCAAAAAACAAAACAAAACAAAAACAAAGACAAATCTAATTTAGTTACATCAGCCGAGCACTGGTAGCTCATAGCCTGTAATCCTAACTGCTCAGGAGGCTGAGATCTGAGGATCGAGGTTCAAAGCTAATCCAGGCAGGAAAGTCCATGTGACTCTTATCTCCAATTAACCACCAGATAACCAGAAGTGGAGCTATGGCTCAAGCCTGAAGCAAAAGAGGTCAGGGACAGTGCCCAGGTCCTGAATTCAAGTCCCCCACCTGACAAAACAAAATCCTCAGTGTTGGTGAGGAACAAACAGTACTTGGACCCTTTCTCTCACCTCCACAGGGCTCATGATCCATTCTCTAGCCACCATACACGGCTAGGTTGGACCAATCTCCAGCGCCCTCTCAGGCCTACCTCTGGCTACCCATATCTGGGCCACCAGGGAGCCTCGCAATACTTCCAAAGCGGCCACCATTGATGAGAGCTTCCTGCCAGGGCCAGAGCATCTGGAACGCTTTCACCCCATCGCAAGCCTGCTCCTCTGGGAGCTGCCCAGCAGGCAGAGCCAGGCAGAGCATGTCTTCCAGGCTGGCTAACCTGGAACCTTGGCAGAGAGCCAGGAGGAGGCGGCTGGGAGGACAGGACACCGAGAATTGGGTTTCCATTTTGCTCTTGGTTCCCCAGTTCCAGTCCAGATGCCTCCAGATCTAATTCCGAATAAATAATTGTACTGAGTAACCCGGGGTCCCTTGGTGATTAAGTAAACACGCCGAGGCGGGTGGAAATTGAATTAGTGCAATGTGCTCAGCCATTATTACCCACCCTTTCTCATGAATATTAATGAGGGGTTATTAAGAAATGTAAATGCTGCCTCAAGGTGGGGGGGGGAACGTTGAGATGAGTAGGGGGTCAGGGTAAGAGGACAGAGTCTTCAGAAAGCATGCAAAAAAAAAAAAATGATGTCAGATCTTTCCCTTCCACACCGTGGCAATGTTTCCGGATGCTTCACTTTTATTAAAATGAGGATAAGGGAACAAATTTTAATTTGAGGATAAAATTAGCATTTTCCAAGCAGCCTTGGCAGCCACAAGGACATATTTTGCCAGAAAATGGACATTCAGGGCGGGGTGGAGGGAGGTTGGGGGAGAGCGGCTGATGGACGATTAGTTCTCTCCAGTTCATCTCCAGGCAAGGGAGTAAACAAATTAATCTCAGAGCCAGGAACAGCCTGGAAGATGATGGAAGCCTGCGGGATCCATGAGTGTCTTCACAGGGGAGCCAGGAGGCTACACAGAAGCCCAAGGCCCCCCGCACTGCTGGCCCAGAGAGTTTAGGCTCTAGTCCAAGGTCACACAGGGATGTGGGGGCACTCCAGCTAGGTCTTACGAGCAAGAGAGAAGTTGAAAAGGGGGCTGTGATGCTGGGTGGTGGTAGCCTGCACCTGTAATTCTAGCTACTCCAGAGACTGAGATCTGAGAATCATGGTTCAAAGCCAGCCTGGGCAAGAAAGCCTGTGAAACTCTTATCTCCAGTGAACCACCGGAAGTGGACCTACAGCTCAAGTAGCAGAGCATCAACCCTGACTGAAAAAATAAGATGCAGCACCCAGGCCCTGAATTTAATCCCTGGTACTAGTACATACAAACACAAAAGGGAGGGGGGAATCATGTACTTGACCTCCAGCACCCTCTGGATGGCCCATCTCAATGACATCTGTTCTTACCACTCTTCCCGAATCTCTGCCTCTTCCACCAGGTTCAACACCCCACTCACCCCTGCCCCCATCACCAGGCCTGGTTTCTCCTTCACAACCTTCCATGACTCAAAAATGCCCTTAGGCTGAAGATCAGAATCCATCCCCTGACATTCCCAGTCCATCCAGGATCTGACCACAATCGCCCTTTCCTCTGGGATCTCCATCTTGCTGTTTTAGTGGCATGCATCCAGCAAGGTAGGCAGGTGAGGTGAGGGAGAAGAAGGGTGGGAGCCGGAAACAAAAGGAAGAAGAAGGCAGAGAGAAGCAGGAAGCAGGGCAAATAAGAACCGAGATCCTTCAGATTTGCTCGTGACTCACTCTGGGGGTCACAAGTGTCATAAATAACAAAAACAGCTTGATTTCCGACCCATTAATATTGCCCCCATGTTTTCAAATAAGATCAAGAAGGTAGCCAGATGCTGGTGGCTCATGCCTATTACTCTAGCAACTCAGGGGGCTGAGGTCTGAGAACTCAGGTTCAAAGTGAGCCTGGGCAGGAAAGTCTGTGAGATTCTTATCTTCAATAAACGACCACAAACAGAGCTGTGGCCCAAGTGATAGGGCCCTAGCCTTGATCAAAAGAGCTGAGGGATAGTGAGCAGGCCCTGAGTTCAAGCCTCAGAGCTAGCTTTTGCATGTGTGCACAAGCATACACCCCCACAGAAGCAAACAAACAGAAACAAGAGGAAGAAAAAGCTCTGAAGCATCCAGTTCCACCTTCATAAGACTCCCCCCCCTCCCCTGGGGATGCAGGTGAAATGCACACTGTCCTGGCCCTTCCTTCCTGAGACCCACATGCCAGGCACCCAGGGGCAGAGCCAGCCCTTCTGTGCTCCTCATCCGGTCCTATCTCCTTCCCCGCCCCCTAAACCTGCACAGGTTGGTTCTGTGATTTCCATACAAATCCTTGTCCTGGGCTGACAGCCCCAGACCTGCCAACAGAAACCCAGATGTAAGGCCCAAGGACATAGCCCTCTATGATCTGGCTAGGAAAGAGTGAACATAACTAAATTCATGCATTTTAACGACTTCGGCATGCCTCACTCCACCCTGCTTGCAGGAAGAAAGGCTGACAGGTGCAGCTGAGCTAATCAGAGTGGATAATAGAGGAAAAGACAGGAATCACTGGCCAAATTGCAGCTGAGAGAAATGGGGCAAAAGCATGAGATGCAAGCCAAATGTGTTCCATTAAAGCGTGACCGTGTAGACCCCCACTCTGAGCCCCTGGAGTTCTAGAGTCCAAGCTTCCCCAGGGGTCCATAGGCAGCGTGCAGGGGATCAGCTCTGGCCATGTATGGATGAATGTCTTTTTAGTTGGGTAAATTTTTTTGTGTATGTGCCAGTCCCAGAGCTTGAACTCAGGGCCTGGGCACTGTCCCTGAGCTTTTTTGCTCAAGGCTAGCACTCTACCCCTTGAGCCATAGCACCACTTCTGGTTTTTGGTGGTTAATTGAAGATAAGAGTCTCATGGACTTCCCTGCCCAGGCTGGCTTTGAACCACCATCCTCAGATCTCAGCCTCCTGAGTAGCTAGGATTGCAGGTATGTGCCACCAGTGCCCAACGTAGTTGGGTAAATATTTTAATGTATATTAGAAGAAAATATAACTAGTATATAAATTTGTGGTTTGATGTATATAATATTGCCTAGAACAAGTCTAAATTTCAATCAGAGAAGGCATTCTATTGCTAGTCAATTCAGAGAAAATGTAATAATTTTGTAGATGAAAGAAGAAAGTGGTAAAAATATGAATATGGCTTTTATGTGACTGAAGTTCAAGAAACAATATTCAAAATTTTGGTCACTCAAAGTGGAGTCCATCCACAGCATTACTGACTGAACTGAGAGCTTGTGAGAAATAAAAAACTTGATCACATGCATAGCAGCACTACTTTGAATAGCCAAGCTATAGAGCTAGCCTTGGTGCCCAGATATTGATAAGTGGATAGGGAAATGTGGAGTATTATTCAGTTGTGAAGAATGAAATTATGCTGTTTTCAGGACAATAGAAGGACTGTAGAATTGTCATGTGAAGCAAGACAAGACAAGCTCAGAAAGACAAATATCCCATATTTTCTCTCATTATGAGGAATCTATAACTAAAAATATAATAATAATAATGTCACGTAATTGCAAAAAGAGGACTATTTGGAAAGAGAACCAGTGAGTGACAGGATGGGTAAAGGAGAGAGTGAGAGTGGATATGAATACTATAGAAGTTATATATAAATATAGATATATGATAGTCATAAAAATAGCATAATGAAACCTACTGAACCTCTTTAAAAGGGGGGAAGGAAGAGGAGTTAAGAGAGAGTAATATAAAGGAGGTAATTTTGGCCAAAGTACCTTATATAATGTAAGTGTGTAAATACCACAATAAAGAGTCCTTGGGTAATTAATTTATGGTAATGAAAAAAGAGAGAAAGAAATGCAGCATCTTGGGATCTTCTTAGACTTACTGAATCAGCATTTGCATATTAACAAGAGTCCCTGATGATTTGTATACATGTCCACACACATACTGTTTTTCAAACACCAAACTTACCTTATTTATCAGGAAGATAACAAAGACCCTTTCAAACTTGGTCCCAGGAAAAGAGCACTGGAGTGAGAGTCCATTCTAGTCATGAGACAGTGACTCTATGAATCTACACAGGATTCTGAGGTTCAGAGAATGTATTCAAGATTACACACACACTGTGAGGTACCAATACAGTTCTGATTCAAACATGGCCTTCCACCATCTTGGCTGATACAGAAGGGAATTGCTGGCAATAAAGAAAATTGTTATCAATGATGTATTGTGGTTTAAAAAAGAAAGCTTGTAGCCTTTATGGTGTCAGCTGCCTATAATCCCAACACACAGAGGCTGAGGTAGAAAGATTGAAAGTTTGAAGTTAGCCTGGGCTGTATAGCTAGTTCAAGGCCAATCTAGGCTGCAAAGTTAGATCCTGTCTCCAAAAGAAAGTGTTACTAAATTGCAAGGAAGGAAAACTACATACCAATTACTTTCACAAATATAAATGGAAACACATGTAAGAAAATACTAGTAAAGCAAATCTAGCACCATATATTAAAAAACAAAAACTAGGCACTGGTGTTTCGTGCCTATAATCCTAACTACTCAGGAGGCTGAGACCTGAGCATCATGGGTTGAAGCTAGACCAGGCAGGAAAGTCTGTGAGACTCCAATTAACGACTAAAAAAACAGAAGTGGTGCTGTAGCTCATGTGGTACAGTACTAGCCTCGAGCAAAAGAGCTGAGGGACAACACCCAGACCCTAAGTTCAAGCCCCACTGCAAAGAAAAAAAAAAAAAAGATGCATTATGACCAATTAGGTTTATCTCCAAGCAAGGTTGGATTAGCATAGAAAAGTAAATAAATGTAATATACTGTATCAATAAAGAAAAGAATGAAAGTCATATGATCTCTCTATAGATATAGGGAAGGCATTTAACAAAATCCAGTGATTTAAAAAGAAAAGGATCTCTCTATAGATATAGGGAAGGCATTTAACAAAATCCAGTGATTTAAAAAGAAAAGGCAGGGCTGGAAATGTGGTTTAGCGGTAAAGTGCTTGCCTCGCATACATAAAGCCCTGGGTTTGATTCCTCAGCACCACATAAACAGAAGAAGAAGAAGAAAAAAATAAAAAAGCCAGAAGTGGCGCTGTGGCTTAAGTGGTAGAGTGCTAGCCTTGAGCAAAAGGAAGCCAGGGATAGTACTCAGGCCCTGAGTTCAAGGCCCAGGTCTGGGAAAAAAAATTTTTTTTTTTTTTGGCCAGTCATGGGCCTTGGACTCAGGGCCTGAGCACTGTCCCTGGCTTCTTCCCGCTCAAGGCTAGCACTCTGCCACTTGAGCCACAGCGCCGCTTCTGGCCGTTTTCTGTATATGTGGTGCTGGGGAATCGAACCTAGGGCCTTGTGTATCCGAGGCAAGCACTCTTGCCACTAGGCTATATCCCCAGCCCTGGGAAAAATTTAAAAAAAAATTTTTTTAAAGAAAGAAAACACTAGGGGCTGGGAATATGGCCTAGTGGCAAGAGTGCTTGCCTCGTACACATGAAGCCTTAGGTCAATTCCCCAGCATCACATATACAGAAAACAGCCAGAAGTAGTGCTGTGGCTCAAGTGGCAGAGTGCTAGCCTTGAGCAAAAAGAAGCCAGGGACAGTGCTCAGGCCCTGAGTTCAAGGCCCAGGACTGGCAAAAGAAGAAGGAGGAGGAGGAGGAGGAGGAGGAGGAGGAGGAGGAGGAGGAGGAGGAGGAGGAGGAGGAGGAGGAGGAGGAGGAGGAGGAGGAGGAGGGGGAGGAGGAGGAGGAGGAGGGGGGGAGGAGGAGGAGGAGGAGGAGGAGGAGGAGGAGGAGGAGGAGGAGGAGGAGGGGGAGGAGGAGGAGGAGGAGGAGGAAGAAAACTCTGAAAATGGAAGGAAGTCTTGAGAGGAGTCCAAACCAAGCTCTCTAAGCTCGAAAGGGCAAGAAAATATTCTGTAGAGTCTCCAGATAGAAAGCCAACCCTGCCAGCACCTCCATCTGTGCTCAGTGACACATGTGTCCCTGTTGATCTATACAACTATATGTAATACATTTAGATTTTTTTTTCTTTTTTGTTGGTCATGGGACTTAAACTTGGGATCTGGGCGCTGTCTATAAGCTTTGTTTTGCTCAACGCTAGTGCTCTGCCACTTTGAACCATAGCTCCACTTCCAGTTTTCTAGTGATTCATTGATGATGAGTCTCATAAACTTGCCTGCCTGGGCTGGCTTCGAACTGTGATCCTCAGAGTTCAGCTTGCTGAGTAGCCAGGATTACAAGCCTGAGCCACCCATGCCAGGTTCATTTAAGCCACAAAGTTTGTGATACTTTGTTCAGAAGCAGAATATGCATCCACATGCTATATGAGTTACAAGGCTAGCAACACTTTGTAATAAACGGTTGTTGCCTTAGGCTAAACAGTTAGAAGTAAGAAGAAAGAAGGGTGGAGGTGATAATCTCCTTGCAATTTAAGTGACTTGAGAGAGACCTAATCTGGAGCGGAGCACTCAATACTACAGTGCCAGAGAAAGGTGGAAAAGCAGAGTTGGTTCAGAGGAAGGCCAGTGTGCTAGTGACATTATTTGAAATGGCGTGGGTGAAGAAGCACTCAGTGCTCACAGTATTCGGCTAGAAGCCCTGAGGGCTCCCAGGTGACTGTTGGGACATGCTTTGTGGGGTGCAGGGAACAGATACAGGAAAGTGGTGCGGGGGCGGGGGGGGGGAAGGGGAAGAGGGTTTGCAACAGAGAATTTTTAGCTTGGCCTAAGCACAAACTTTATGCTTTATTTTTACTAAGTGTGTGTTTTTAAAATTATGTTTTAGTACTTTTACAAATGCATTGCAATTCAACAAATCCTTTTATATGTACAGTGCATGCTAGTTAATGGCATCCAAATGTAGCCCAGGCTGGTCTTGAACTCATGATCCTCCTGCCTCCTCTTTCTCACAGATTAGAGGCAGGCACCACCACAGGCCAGCTACATTTTGTTTTTTTAAAAAAATCTCAGCTGGGGCTGGGGATATAGCCTAGTGGCAAGAGTGCCTGCCTCGGATACATGAGGCCCTAGGTTCGATTCCCCAGCACCACATATACAGAAAACGGCCAGAAGCGGCGCTGTGGCTCAAGTGGCAGAGTGTTAGCCTTGAGCGGGAAGAAGCCAGGGACGGTGCTCGGGCCCTGAGTCCAAGGCCCAGGACTGGCCAAAACAAACAAACAAACAAAAAAAAAATCTCAGCTCGGCACTGGTGGCTCACACCTGTAATCCTAGCTACCGCTGGTGGCTCACACCTGTAATCCTAGCTACTCAGGAGGCTGAAATCTAATCATCGTGGTTCCTGGTTCGAAGCCAGCCAGATCAAGAAAATCCCCATGAGACTCGTATCTCCAATTAACTACTCAAAAACCAGGGATAGCCTCCAGGCCCTGAGTTCAAGCCCCACAACTGGCAAAACAAATTTTTTTTATTTAGTCCATAATACATGTTTGCTTAGAAAAATTAGGAACTACAGATTAGCAAGCAGAAGAAAAAGCAAGCAATTGCTCCACATTTTGTTACAAATTACTGCTGAAGGGAGAAACCATGCTTGTCTTTTTCATGGCTAAATTGCCAGATCTTCCACAAGGTAGGTGAACACAGAATGCTTATTGAATGAATGCATTGCACGCACGCACGTGTGCACGTGCACACGCGCGCACACACACACACTCGTATGCGCGCACAGGCATTTTTAATTTGGAGAAATGGGATTCTACTATCCCAGCTGCACTGCAATCTATTCCCCCTCCTCTTTCCTAATATATTATGAAACTTCTTTCCAGTTCAATAAATATACATTTATAACAGAAAGGTAATGGATACTGCCAGACTGAAAATAGAATTCAGGGAGGGTCTGTGAACTCGAATGGGAAAAAAATTATATTCTCATTTTCACTAACCTCTAACTGAAATGTCTCATTTCCTTCAGTGTGAATATCAGTATCCAGCTGCACTCGCATTTGTAGTGTGAGTACACTCCTTGGAGCACTGTGTGTGCTCATTGCCCCTTTGAAATTACACTGGATCTTACATTTGTCGCCAGATCTTATTTGTGAGTGTTAGTAAAGAAGCACATATATACCATGTCAGAAAACAAAATGTGTGTGTGTTTGTGTTATGAATCGAACCCAAGGCTTTGCACCTGCCAAGTGTTAGGAAAATGGAGGAGAAAGGACAAAGGAAACAGGCCAGACTTGATCTTCCACAAGCAAGGACTGTTTATTGGAGAACAGTGAGGGGCAGCAACCTTTGCATGGGATCAGAGGCTGTGTGAGGGGTGGGGGGTGGATTTGGGGTCGGGCTTATATAGGCTGTGGTCTCTTGGGGGCCAAAAGTGGTGAATCAATCTTTAGCCGAGCATGCGCTGAATCACTGCATTGCAACCCTAACAATATCCTGATAACGATACTTCAAGATAATCAATCTTCAAGGAAATATTAAAAACATTTTATGTGTCTAAAACTGTTATTTTGAGACAGGGTAAGCCTCACCCACAAGATTCAAGGTGAAGCAAAGGTTAAGCATCTCTAATACATATCACCGTCTTTTTACAAGCAAAAAAACTTTTGTTTTGAAATGATTTGAAATTGCCAGAAAAGCTTAAAAAAGAAAAAAGAGAGCTTGTGGGTGTCCTTCCTCCAGCTTCCCCTCATGTGAACACGCCACAGAATCCCAGAATAATGACTGACGCCAAGCAATGAACACGGGTGCTATAGCATAAGTGATCTTCAGACCAAGGTCCAACTCTGCTTGTCTCTCCATTAATGTCCCTTGTCTGTGCCAGGAGCCATCTGCAGAAGCCACGATGGTCCCTTACCATCCTTTCTCCCTCATGACCATGACCCTTCTGAAAAGTCCTGGTCTATCCATTTGAGTTTGTCTCAGGATGAGGTTAAGGTTATATAATTTGGAAAGAATATCCTAAGAGTAGAATCCTATTAATGTCAGGTTGTTATGTCAGGAGTGTGACAATGTTAACACAATTTGCCAGACATCTGCAGTTCATCCACTATATATTTCATAGAGTGGAACATTATTTAGCTCTCTTTCCTTCCTTCCTTCCTTCCTTCCTTCCTTCCTTCCTTCCTTCCCTCCTTCCTTCCTTCTCTCTTTCTCTTTTGGTATTGGTACAGGGGTTTGAACTCAGGGCCTCATGCTATCCCTCGGCTTTTTTGTTCCAAGGCTGGCACTCTATCACTTAAGCCACACCGCCGCTTCCAGCTTTTTTGCAGGCTCATTGGCAATAAGAGCCTCACCAACTTTTCTTGCTCACACTGGCTTCAAACCGCAGTCCTCATATCCCAGCCTCCTGAGTAGCTCACTTTCAACTCCGGACTGTTCCAGACCACAGAAAATGGACAGAGAAGTCCTGTGGGGAGGCAGAGCTGCTGGCAGAGCGAGCAAGCAGCAGCCACAGTGGCAACCAGATGTGGTTCCTGGAGGCAAGAAAGAGAGCAGAGAGGCCCAGAAGCAGCTCCCATTCTTCCACCAGGGAGCCTCTGGTGAAGGATGCTCCAGGCCTCACCCCTCCCACTTCTCCCATCCCCTTCCTTCCCTCGGGCTCCACCCTGAGCCTCCATCTGGGAGGTGGAAGATGGAAACTGCTCCCCAGCCTGGGCCAGATCTGGTTAGTATTCTAAGCTCCTGCTCCACTGCTAGCTAATTGCCCCTAAGAGCTGAGCTCACTGGAGGGGAAAATGCAGGCAGCCTAACCTTTGCTGGGCTCAGCCAGCAGCTGGCTTCACAGATGAAAGGTGCTCCCCCACTTCTTCCTGCTGTGACTGCTAATGGAGCAGAGTGTCTTGGGGTCCATTCCAGCCCTAGGGAAACAGGTGCCTATGTCCCACAATGGCTGAGGGAGCATTCTTTGTAGACAGCCCAAATGCCATCCCCAGACTGGATATCATCAGAGATGTGCTGGTTCAGTGTGCAGGAGAGAGCAGAAGGAATTGAGCTACTGCCTCACGCAGGCATGGGGACAGAAGGCAGACACACATAAGAGCATCCTAGTGGGGAGGCAGGACTGGGGTTTGAACTCAAAGCCTTACACATTCTAGACAATTTACTGCTCTACACTTGAGCCACATCCCCAGCCCTTTAACTTTCAGTTTGTTTGTTTGTTTGATTCCTGTAGGGTCTCACACTTTTTGCCCAGGCTAGCCTCAAATAGTGATCCTACCTCTACCAACCTCATAGTCAGGATTGTAGACATAAGCTACCATGCCTGCCCTTCCCACCCACCCCCCCCCAAAAAAAACCTCCAGCCAATTATGAACTGTGGTGCAAGAAACAAGCCAAATGCTTCCCCTTCTGAAGAGGGAATTGGCTGAGAAGGGTAGGTAACGAGGAGTGTTCTATCAGATCAGAAATGATCTCACTTGCTCCAGGTGAGGGTCTAGAGTATATGACTAAGTAAAAATTCATCTCACTATGCATATAAGGTTTTATGTTTTAATCAAATTTAATAATAGCAATAGAAGAAAGGTTGTAGAGAGCCCAAGCAGGCTCTGCTGGCCTCAAGAGGTAAGAAAAGCAAGAAGGAGTTGACACATCCCATCTTGGGCAGGATTGCCATGTGACCTTGGCAACTAGCTCAACCTGTGTTAAGTCCTTCAACCCAGGAGACTGATGGCCGAGCCATCCCCAGGGGTAAACGAGAAGGTGAGGAAAAAGCCAGAGTCTCTTAGATGGAGTCAGCCAACAGGCATTCAGCACTCACACAGGCATGGGCTGGCCTGGCCTCTAGGACTCACAGGAGTTGTACAGCCTCTGCCTGGCAGGCGTTCAGGCCCATCGGGAGAGAGACGATTAACTTACAATCAGCAAGCCATTGGGAACAAAGAAGGGTATGGAGAAGAGCCAGGCTACAACCAGTGACCCAGCAGTGAAAGGAAGAGGATTCTGGAAGAGATGGCTTAAAAGCAGAGACCTGAGAGCCAGAGAAAAGCAAGAGCTCATGGAAGCCCAGAGCAGGAGGGAGAACAGGAGAAGGCGGAGACTTCCCTCTCTGAATAGTCTGGGGGTCCCAAGGACAGCTGGGAAGCCATCTAGGACAGAAGGCCCTGTCAGGGGAGAGGCCAGGGCAGCCAGGGGAGGGGACAAGGAGAGCCTATGGTTCCCCTCAATCTAGGCTTGCTGGGGAGCCTGAAGAGCTTTGGATCAGAAGCACTACCACCGGATTGGCATTTTTTGATTTATATGGGATCAGGAAATCTCGCAGCCCGGTGAGAGGTGTGATCGAAAGCTGAACTTTACAGGGCTGTGCTGTTGGGGAGGGGTGGCTGTGTTCCCAGGTGTGGGGTGAGGATTAGGTGAGGACACCCCCTGACTGTCAACATTTCCCACATACGCCCAGACAATTGGGCATTTTATGACCCAGTATAATTTGGCTCCCTATACCTCTGTCAAACAACAAAATACAATTTCTAATTAACTAACTAGTCTATTTATTGCCCAATAAGTTTTAAAGTAATGTTTACTGAGATATAATTTCCCAGTCATATTCACTCTGTTCAAGTGTGCAGCCAGGTGAGTGTGAAAGACACACATGTGCCAGTAGGCCGATAGACACACATTTTTCCATGACCACAAAGATACCTGTGCCCCCAGTACATTGAGACCCAGCCTAGCATCCCTGGATTTCTCTTTTTAGCTACTTACACTCTGACTTCTTTCTGGACTGCCATGGAATGGAAATATGCAGAATTGAGCCTTTGGAGGACATAGAGGAGAAGGGAGGGTCTCTGGTTCTTTCACTTAGTAGAATGCTTTTGATATCCTTCCATGTTTTTCTAAGTATTGGTCAGTTCTTTTCACCACCAAATAATATTCCCATGCACAGTTTATCCACCTGCCAGTTGCTGGACTTCGCCTTGTGTGAAGCTTAGGGCATCTCTGAATAAAGCTGTCATGAATATTTACACAGGTCTTCAGTGGACACATGTTTTCATTTCTCTTGACTAGGTACGTTAGTACCTACTGGTGGGATTTCTGACAAGTTCACATTCATGTTGCAAGACACTGACACTGTGCTATATGGGCACTAAATACACGATCTCAATTGATACTCTAAAGAGATCAGGGAAGGCGGGAGCAAGAGAGCCTAAGCAGCTTGCCCAAGGCAGGGGCAACCTGCTGGGACCCCTGTAAGTCCCTCCTCTTGAAAGCTCCTCAGAGGTCTCTGAGCTGAACAGGGCCAGCAGGTGAGCTCCGGCTGCCCAGAGAGAGAGAGAGAGAGGCTGAAAAATGAGGCCACGGCAAAGGGGACATGGTTGCTCCTCCAAGTAAGGAAATAATGAAAGAAAAGGAAAAGAGCCCGGCAACATGAAAGCAGAGAAAATTGCCAGCTCCGAGTAAAATATTAATTCATCAGAAGGCAGCCATTCCCTTCTGCTCCCAGTGTCCCTCAGTCCCTGGCAGGTTTTCAAATTAAAATGCTGAAGGGCCCTTCTGTCCTCTGACCCCAAGGGGGCCAAAACAAGCAGGGCTGGGTGCTGTGGCCAGAATATTGTCTGGAACCACTGATGCAGTGTCTTGGCCAGCCCCAGCCCCAGACAGACCTGGGCCCCTAGCCTGCTGAGAGGAGATACCCCAGCCTGGGTAAGGCCTGACCCCTGCAGGGCCACGGGGAGAAGGGAGGTTAATGAGATTTTGATGAACCTTCGGTCTCCATTTTGCAAGGGAAAAGGCTCAGAGCACCGCTAATTAAAGGGAACTGACCTGTAAAATGAGTCTGGGGATGGATGGTGGGGCAGGAAGGGCAGCAGAGGAGGCAGGGAGGAGGGATCGGCCCTGAAGCTGTCCCCTTGTACTTTAATTCTGATAGGGAGAGTAGGCCCAGAGACCTGAAGGGGTTTGCCTAAGGATACCACACCCATATTGGGACCAGACAAAGATGTTGAAAGGGGACTGGGAATGTGGCTTAGCGGTAGAGTGCTTACCTAGCATGCATGAAGCCCTTGGTTCGATTCCTCAGCATCCCATACACAGAAAAAGCTGCAAGTGGCGCTGTGGCTCAAGTGGCAGAGTGCTAGCCTTGAGCAAAAATAAGCCAGGGACAGCGCTCAGGGCCTGAGTTCAAGCCCCAGGACTGGCCAAAAAAAAAAAAAAAAGAAAAGAAAAGAAAAAGAAAAGTACAACTCCAAGAGGGGTGTTGCATTGCCATTTGTGGGGTGGAGGAAGGAATGAAAAGAGGAAGGATGGAGAGGAAGCCCTTTGGAGACAGTAGTATCTTACCCTGGGAGCTCCGCCCAGATTCGACCCTCAATCTGCATCTGGCACCTGCTGACCAGCTGTGGCAGCAGCCAGGTGGGCCCCCTTCCCCCCCTCCTTCAGGGCAAGCTGAACCGGCCAATGCAAACTCAGCGCCAGCTCAGTGCCAGGCTCCCTGCTACCTGCCTGTTCTCTGGCCACGCCCCTTCCCCCACTGCCCCCTCCTTCTCCCTTCTTCTTTTCCTTTCTGAGATGGAAGGAGTGAAATGATTTTTCTACTTGAGCAGTTTTCAATTTAGATTAAGAAAAATGTGGTCTGCAGTCACTCAGCAAGAGGCAACCTTGTCCCTTTGGGGACTGGGCTGTGCTCAGCCGTTGACAGGGCTGAGCTGGGTGGGAGTGAGGAGTTGCAAAGTATTCTCCCACCCCCTCACCCCTGACCCCATCCCCACACCTTAGCCTCCTCCTGCCTTCCCAGCCAAGGACCTGGAATCTGCAATCAGATGGAGCAGATGTCCCAGGCTCCGTTCACTAAGCTTCATGACCTTAGGCAGGTGCTGTACCTCTCTGAGCCCTCCTGCTTTTAGCTATCTACAAAGTCGATCAATGATAAACTTTCTTTATTGGTCCCTGGATCACCAGATCCAAGGGCCCTCTCCCAGTGCCCCAGAATCTAAGAAAGTAAATAGCCAGGATGATACAAAGATGTTTGCTTGGTACAAGGTAGACAGAGCCCAGGAATCCTAGGACCAGAACGAAGATGAGGGACAGACAAAAGGTAAGGGAGCCTTGACCTACATAAGAAGAGATGGAGGTTTCCAGATGATTCTTTAAGGGTCATAGGGCAACTGAGGTCTGAGACAGGGGCTTCTGCATGCCAGGAGCTGGGAAGGAAGAAAGAGGCAGAGAGCTGGGGCTCTCTTTTTCCTATGCTGCCTGGAAGGCCTGGGGTTTGAACTCAGGACCTGGGTGCTGTCTCTGAGCTTTTTTGCTCAAGACTAGTGCTACCATTTGAGCCACAGCTTCACTTCAGCTCTCCTGGTACTTAATTAGAGATAAGAGTCTCATAGACTTTACTGCACAGGCTGGCTTTGAACCTTGATCTCTTATCTCTGCCACCTGACTAGCTAGGATTACAGATGTGAGCCATGAGCACCCAGCCCCACCTGGTATCTTTGTGCTGAGCAGATGTTGAGCTGACAGCAAAGTTGCTTTCCAGCATGGAGGATACTTGGGCCTCTGGATAAATTAAGTGTGTGGAGCTGTCATGGTAAATGGCATGGATTCAACAGTTCATCACATCCGGTCTCACTGCCTGCTCCTCCCTCTGTTGCTGGAGGATCTTGACTTGCTTTGGCTAATGAGAAGTGCTGGTGCCACTTCTGGTCAGAAGCCTTCAGAGTCTCTGTGTGGTTCTACATGGTTCTTCCTCTAGTGTGGGACTGGCATGTTCAAGGTAGAGCTAACATCCTCCTCCCTTTTCCCCAGCTTGGGTCTCAGAAAGATGGCATGGGGTAGACTCACAGCAGGCTGGTGAGTGGCAGGTCAGCAAGCCAACAATAAAGCCTGTGGTTGAAGACCACTGAGACAGGAGGGAGCTCCTTGTTACCACAGCAAATCTTTACTTAGGCTGACAGATACAGATGTGCTTAAAATGAAAAAAAATACATTTATGAATCACCTCTAAATACCCAGAAATTGTAGATACATAGCCAAAAGGCATGGTTGGATTACGCCACTCAATGGAGGAAAAATCCCAGGGTCATCATGGTTAAGGAGCTTGTCCAGGCCTCTCAGCTGGGGAAGGGACCAGGTTGATTCAGGATGCTGCTCTCCAGGACTCAGTCAATCAGAAGTCATGGGATTTTCCTGTGGCCAAACAGCCATAAAGAGGCCTCCCCTGGGGGCTGGGAATGTGGCTTAGCAGCAGAGTGCTTGCCTGGCATACATGAAGCCCTGGGTTTGATTCCTCAGCACCACATAAACAGAAAAAGTCAGAGGTGGCACTGTGGCTCAAGAGGTAGAGTGCTAACCTTGACCAAGGACAGTGTCCAGGCCCTGAGTTCAAGCCCCAGGACTGGAAAAAAAAATGCCTTTCCTGAATACCATTCTTCTCTGAGCCCCACTCTGCTCCCCCTTGAGCCCAGACATCAAGGATGGAGCCTTCCTGGCTCCTTTCCTGAAGGTTCTCCTCTCCGCTGACTTCCTGATGATTGTCGTTAAGGAGTTAGCTGCTAACTAAAGGTGTTAACTGCTAACTAAGGTATTAGCTATAATGTATCAACACCTCTCCGGGTGTTGGCATATTAATAAGCAACCTCGGGAAAACCCACCAGGTTTCAAGAGCCAGAGCTCCAAAGGTGGCAGTCAGGGATACTACAGTTCTTTCTATCTTTATGGTGAGTTGGGTTGTAGCTAAGACACACGGCCAATGTGTGGCAGATGCACAGAGCTTTACAGTAGACAGGTTGTTATTCTCCTCCCTTGTTCGTGGACTGCACTTCATACCCAGGTAAGCTTCGCTATCCCCACTTTATTAATGAGATCAATGAGAGCTGAGGCTCGGAGAAGGCAGGACCTGAGTTACTCCTGGTCACATGCTGGTGGGAGCGTGCGTCTCTGTGTTTCCCACTGAGGACCAGGGCTCTGTTCTTCTCATCTTCCCCCTCCTCAGGTGTAAGATCCACTCATCTTCTAGAAGTACATATAGGACAGTGTCTTGAGGTTCTGCAGGATTTAAGGGCAGGCCCCATGGATCTCTGATTGGTTTCCCTAGATCTGAATGCATACAGGAGCCGGAGGGAGGGAGGAACTGGCATAGTCTTTCTGCCTTCTCCTCATTGGGCAGCAGCTCCAGCACTGTGTCCTCCATGACTTCTAACCCTATACAGAGCCCTTCCACTGTGAGTCCAGTTCCCTCTTCAGCCCAGGTCCTAGAGTCTTGGAACATGGTGTCCTGCCTTTGTTCCTCTGTCCCCTCCAGCTTACCATTCATATTCTGAAGTGAACACATGAGAAGCAGGAGGCTGGAGGATGTCCAGTAGTGTCTTCCTGCTATGGGTAATCTCCTGGTGACTTCACTCCCAACAGTGCCTCCTTTCTGGTTCATGCTCCCTGCTGAACTTCCTGCTATAGTGTTGACTGATACAATCTCTTTAAATAGTCAATTGAGATTCATTAGTAAATATGATTTTAATAATAAGCATCTTGCACATTGTGGTTTGTTTGACCCTTGTAACAACCCTCAGAGAGGTATTCAGGAGCTGTTTCCATCTTAGAGAGAGGCATTCTGAGCCTCAGAGGAGTGAAGGAACCTGTTCAGGCCATACAAGTCAATAACTGGAAAGTGGGGATTTGGAGCAGGCACTGGTTAAAGTGCTTCCTGCTCCCTATCTCATGTCGCCTCTCCTCCAGATAATTGGGGAGCGGGAAAACTGAACAGAGTCCAGTGACTCTGAGTTCCTGAAGCACAGCACAATTCCAGAGAACTTTTCTCTCCTCTTGTAGTGAGCTACCCAGCTGCTGAGGTGCACAAGCAAGGAGTGTGTCACTGCTTCATGAAGTATTTGAAAGAAACCTCTCAGCACTGGTCATCTAGGACTAGACTCTGTTTAAGACCTGAAGACTTCTTTTGTCCCCTGGGACATGAAACCACCTAGGAAACTGCCCAGGTACTACAGCAGAAAGAAGAAATCACTTTCTGCCCCTTTGGATGTTTTGGTGTGTTTTTTTTTAATCCTTGCTGAACACAGCCAATCTTCTGAGCTGTGTTTGTGCCTTCTCTAGCCTACTGGGCTGAATGTTGGGGGGAGGTAGGAACTGAAACCAATCCATATACCATTTTGTACAGCCCAGCCCAGTGCCTGGTATGTAATAGGTGCCCAGTAAGTGTTGCATAAGTGGGTGGGTGGATGGATGGGTGAATGGATAGATAGACGAATGGATGGGAGAATGCATACATTATAGATGGACAGGTGAATGGATAGAAGAATGGACAGATGGACAGGTGGATGGATGGATGGATGGATGAATGAATAGGTGCATGGGTAGGTAGATGTATAGACAGCTTATTGGACTAGGTGGATATGTAGATAAATGTACACACGAGGCTGTGGGTGCTATGCAGTGGATGTACTTGAACTGTGTGTCATGGGGCAACAGTTGGTTGGAAGGTGGGTCTGATGTTATCTTTGCATTTCACATAGATTGAGGATCTCATCTATCAATTGTCTGTGTGAAAGAAATGGGGGAGAGATGAAGACTACAGGAAGCTACTGCCTAGCTCTTTCACTCATCAGCTTTAGGCCCCCAGCAGGTGGGCCTAAAATAGCTAAAGTAGCACAATTCTGAACTCTGTGGCCCTAAGAAGCTTCCAAGGTTTTAATGTTCCATGTCTGGAAGGCTTAGGACTTAAGACTGTGTCCTGGAGAGCTCTTTATCTCTGCTAATGCCAGCAGCACACCACGTCCTCAGCCCCCTTCTAAGCACTTTGGAAGGATTAGCCCTTTTAATCCCACCCACCCACCCCCCCGACCCCAGGAAGAGATGTTAGTACCATCCTTAGAGTGAGGCACAGAGCTGTGAAGTTATTCACTTTAGGCTACACAGCAAATAAGTGGCAGAGCTGGAATTTGAACCCATGCCAGCTAAGTAAGCCTGGTAGTGCCCATGTGTTTAACCACACCACAAGCCTATACCTCACAAAGTAAGGATTCTGAACAGCTAAGCCTCAAAGGTTCATGCCTCGCACTTCAGAGGCGGTGGCTCTGAGCATCTCCAGACCCAGGAGGCTGGACCTCATGCCCGGAATGTTGGCGGGAATACTCAGAGACTGAGGGAGAAGGAGGAGGCTTGGCTGGCTCTGATTCATTGGCCTTGCCCATGTCAGGTGCCAGGCCGTCACTCTTCCCGTTAACCTAGAGGTAAAAACATATTTGTGGCAGATAACAGGCACCAGGGTGTGCCAGCCCCCCTGCCTTGCTCCTGGCCTGATGGATGGGCTACACGGCCCCCCCTGACCTGTGTGTGTACCGTTATCTGCTCGGCCACGGGAAGCTGTTCATCAAGCCGACAGCTTGGCGAGTCCCACCTGCTGGGCCTGCCTCAGCCAGAGCCACCAGCATCCCAGGAGGAGAGGGGGTGGAGCCAATGAGAAGACTCAGACTGGAGAGTGGCCATCCAAGGGGCAGCAGCATCCGCAGACCCAGGAGTGGTCCTGAGAGCAACACTGAATTCTGTGGGGGAGGTCTGACTTCTGCTCT
This sequence comes from Perognathus longimembris pacificus, assembly GCF_023159225.1. NCBI lineage: Eukaryota > Metazoa > Chordata > Mammalia > Rodentia > Heteromyidae > Perognathus > Perognathus longimembris. Next base: position 70,952,165 of record NC_063166.1, on the reverse strand, counting down.
TGGTGGAACCATTGAGTTTCTGAGTGACCCTGGGGTAGTCACACCACTCTAGGCTGTAAAACCAGATTGGGCATTGCCACAATGGTCCCCTTTCCCTCCTTTTTTATTGATTTGGTTCTAGTGCTGGGGCTTGAACTTAGGGCCTCGACAGTGACCCTTTGCTTTTCTGTTCCAGGCTGATGCTCTACCACTCAAGGAACTTCTGGCTTAACTGGGGGACTTAGAATCTCACAGACTTTCCTGCTCAGGCTGGTTTTGAATCATGATCCACAGATCTCAGCCTCCTGAGTATCTAGGATTACAGGCATGTGCTTGGCTAGAAGGGCAGTTGTTTACATGGCTACACTGGGTTTTGCATGAGTCTACATGGATCCTGGAAGGTGCTGTCACCTCTCCTTCACAAGAAGCCCAGAAGGGCTGAAGAACTCACCTGAGGGGCCAGCCACATCCCTGCCAGATAGGTGAGGATCAGATCAGGACCTGCTCCTCTGTGGGGTACTGTGTGGCTTCCAGAGACTGAATCGGGGAGTGTGGATGGGGGTACACGGCGGAAGTCAGACACTGGGCTACCTCTGAGACTTGAGGAGTAGGGAGGGCTTGGTGGCCAGGGAAGTGGCCAGGCAAGTGGCCAGCAACTATGGCCCTGTCCCTCCCTGCCTCTGCAGCCCCCGGTCACCTTCTCCATTCCCCCCACCCCCCGCACTTCCAGCCACAGCAAGGACTGAGAAATAAATGAGTCTGTTTATGAAGACTCTAATGTTGACAGCACAACACAGCACTCAGCACAGCACTTGGGTGCCTCTAATGGGACATTATTTATGTCATTTTCCTCCCGGCGCTAGAGCCATTACCGCCTGTGATGCAGCTCTGTCACCCTCCACTCCCCCGGAGATGGGCCAGTGTCATGCTGAAGGATGAACACTGCTGTTGTCGTCATTGTGGTGAGCATGGGCCACCAGCCCCAGGCACTAGGGAGGGAAGATGGGGGAAGAGTAGCCCTACTCCTACCTGGGGAACCTGGTTTTCCCCTGCCAGCCACTGGGAATCCACTGTGGATGTATGTTGGGGTCCAGCCTTTGGACTTGACGGGGGATGGGCATTGGGAGCGCGCCAGAGATGCCGCCCTTCCCCCAGCCCTGGGGAATGCGGAAGCAGGCCACAATTCTCTGGGTCCAGAACCAGAAGAACCGACTTTGGGAACAGCCCCCAAACTTTCTCGACAGCCCATGCTCCCCCAGTCTCCCCCTGGCCTGGCACTTTCCGAGTGACGTTAGCTCATGAGGGGGTCATATGGCAAGCTCGTAGCCTATCAGCATCCTGGCCGATCCGCCCTCTCTCGTCCATTCCTACCATTAGCCCTTGCCCCCGCCTTAATAAATCAGATTGCTCCCGAAGTGTCTCCGAGGTCCGCGTACGCCTGGCTTTCTTTATGGGTAAGAAGGGAGGTAATGCCATCTCATTCGGCCGCGCGCACTTGAGGTCTATGCTGAGCCCCCCCACTCCACCCTGGCTTTACCTGCGGGTCGGGTGACCAGGGGAGAGGGTGAGAAAGGGAGCTGTTAGAAGCATAGCTGAGCCTGAATCCCCGCGCCAGGGGAGGCGACCCGAGCCCGGCACGTGTGTGTATGTGTGCATGTGAGTGTGCTGCTCCTGGGGCTCCAACTCAGAGCCCAAGCACTGTCCCTGAGCTTCTTTAGCTCAAGGCTAGAACTCTACCACTTGAGTCACAGAGCCCACTTCCAGCTTTTTTTAGTAGCTTATCAGAGATAAGAGTCGCACCGACTTTCCTTCTCCAGGCTGGCTTCAAACCAAGATGCTCAGATCTCAGCCTCCTGGATAGCTAGGATTATAGGCATGAGCCACCTTCTTGAGGCTCAAAGTCTTTGACTCCAGACCATCACTAAGGCCTCTGGACTTTGGCCCCGCCCACCTGCCCAGCCTCAGCCACATGTTAGTGTGGGTTAGTTGTGGATGGGACAGAGCCAGGCCACTGGTATGCAGGTCCTATGCCTCTTTCCAGATTGACTCCATCTTACCTGCCCCCCCCCCCTTGCTCCATAGAGACACACACACACACCTCTGCCTTTGCCTCCCCCAAGGGAGAACCAGCCCTGCTTGGTGAGCCAGATAGCTCTCAGGCCTCAGCCCCCCAATATCACCACACTGGGATTATGGTTCCCGTATAAGAATTTGCAGGGGACACATTCAGTGTGTTCCATCCACACACAATCTCCTGATCTCACATGGCTTTCCCCAGTTTGGCTGGGGCTCTCACACCATTTCCCAAGCCGGCAACCCTGTCCTTTTCTTTCCTCTGGGGCCAGGGCTCCAGCTGGGCCTCCCTTTGGGGCCTCCCCCTCTGCAATGGCGTACTAGAGTTCCGCCCCCCCGCCCGGCCAAGTGTGTGAGCCTGGATAGGAGACAGTAGCCTCCCCAGAAGCAATCCCAAGAGCTGAGGGTCAGGTTCAGAGACTCGGGACCCTCCACTAAGGATCCTCTGGTGCTGCCTCCTGGTGTTTTGGATGGGGACACAGTAGCTGGAGCTGCTTTACTGTGCACCTACAATGTGCTGGGCACATTCACGCTTGTTACCACTCAGATTTTCTCATCACTTTGTAATGATGGGCCACATACAGTCAAGGAAACTAAGGAAATGGACTTCCTCGGGACCACAGAATGAACAGATCAATAAATAGCAAAGCTGAGATGAAAAGGAAAGTTGTCCAATGCTACAGTCCCTGAGATTTCCAATGGGTTTTCTTTTAAGACGGGAGAGGAGAATATCCTCAGACTCTAGACCCAACCTCTACCCAATCTGTCACTACAATGCTCCATGAGCCACAGTATTCCTGTCTATAAAATGGGCACAAACTACCTTAGCAAATGTTATCCCCACAGGACTGGTGAGTAGGAGAAGGGGACTCAGAGGGAAAAGCAGATTCATCAGAGAAAGGATGTGGTAGAGACACTAGCAACACAAACCAGGGGTAAGGGGTTTTGCATCTCCTCTGCCCACCCCCGCCTGGGGGGATCCCTGGTGCAAATCAACAGCACTGGGTGGGGCACTAGGGAAAAGGTGATCAAGAGGAAACAGCTTTCACTGGGCACTGGCAGCTGACAATTGTAATCCTAGCTACTCAGGGGGCTTAGATCTGAGAGGATCAAGGTTCAAAGCCAGCCCAGGCAGGAACAGCTATGAGACTCATCTCCAATTAAGCACCAGAGAACCAGAAGTGGTGCTGTGGCTCAAAGTGGTAGAAAGCTAGCCGTGAACAAAAGGAGCTCAGGGACAGTGACCAGGCCCTGAGTTCAAGCCAGAAGAAGAAGAAGAAGAAGAAGAAGAAGAAGAAGAAGAAGAAGAAGAAGAAGAAGAAGAAGAAGAAGAAGAAGAAGAAGAAGAAAAGGGAGGAGGAGGAGAAGAGGAGGAGGAGGAGGAGGAGGAGGAGGAGGAGGAGGAAGAGGAGGAGGAAGAGGAGGAGGAAGAGGAAGAGGGGGAAGAGGAGGAGGAGGAAGAGGAGGAGAGGAAGAAGAAGAAGATGATGAAGAAGGAGGAGGAGGAGGAGGAGAGGAAGAAGAAGAAGATGACGATGAAGAAGAAGGAGGAGGAAGAGGAAGAAGAAGAAGAAAAAGAAGAAACCTTTTGAGGATACTCAAAAAGGCTTGGAGAGGGCTATCCCCTCCCTCCTGGCTGGTATCTAACAGGCTCAGAAAAATGGCCATGAGTGAGCCATCCAACCTCCCCTGCCTTGGCGTGACAATGGTGGCACTAAAAGTAGCAGCGTGACGGGAAATGGCCATCCAGAGAGGCCAGAATTACTGCTGCTCATTGTCCTTATTTATGGCCTTCACGGCATCCCCTCCCCAGGCAGCCCAGGGATCCCAAGGGAGGGGCTGCCCTTGGCCCACCTGGCACCGGGTGACCTTGAGGACCTTCTCCTGAAGGGTTCTATAGGCCCGAAAGGCTTGGGGACTGGGGCAATGCTTTCCCTGTGGTGGCCCCAGTGCTCAGAGCTCTTCTTCTAGGAAGATTCAAGTGTACCAGAAAACCAGAAGTGGAGGTGTGGTTCAAGCAGAGGAGGAGGCCCTTAGTTCAAGCCCCAGTTCTGGCATGTGTGCATGTGTACATACACACACACACACACACACACACACACACACACACATTCTATGCACCTAATTTCTTGCATCCCTATAACATCCTATTTAGAAATCCTATTTCCTAGCTGGGCTCCTGCGGCTCAAGCCTGTCATCCTAGCAACTCAGGGGACTGAGATCTGAGGATCTTGGTTCAAAGCCAGCCTGGCAGGAAAGTCTGTGAGACTCTTATCTCCAACTAACCACCAGAAAACCAGATGTGGCGCTGTGGCTCAAAGTGGTAGAGCACTAGCCTTGAGCTAAAAAGCTCAGGGATAGTGCCCAAGCCATGAGTTCCTGCCCCATGACTAATACAAAGAAAAAAGAAATACCATTTCCACTTTAGAAATAAAGACACTGGGGCTGGGGATATAGCATGGTGGCAAGAGTGCCTGCCTTGGATACACGAGGCCCTAGGTTCGATTCCCCAGCACCACATATACAGAAAATGGCCAGAAGCGGCGCTGTGGCTCAAGGGGCAGAGTGCTAGCCTTGAGCGGGAAGAAGCCAGGGACAGTGCTTAGGCCCTGAGTCCAAGGCCCAGGACTGGCCAAAAAAAAAAAAAAAAATAGAAATAAAGACACTGAGGCTCAGAGGGGTCAAATCACAGGTCCAAGGTCACAGAGCAAGTACTAGGCAGATCCAGATTTGAACTCAGGTCAGTGTCATTCAAAGGCTTTTGATTTTCTCTCTAGAACTCCAATCTTCAAGGTCACTTTTTATTTCTCTCACTGTCCTGGGAAAGTTGAATGAAAACAAATCCTATGTGAATCACTAGGGGGCTGCCAGGATGGGAGGTGGTTAGCAGCTCTGCGGTCATAGCTCTGAGACTCTAGGCAAGTCTCTTCATCCTTGGGCTTCAATTTCCCCAGTCTAGAAGGAAGGACTAGAGGCCTTCATCTCTTATTTTATTTTGTTTTTCTGCTGGTACTGAGGTTTGAACTTGGGGCCTCATACTCTCACTTGGCTTTTTCCACTCAAGGCTGGGTGTTCTACCACTTGAGTCACAGCCCTTCTGGTGGTTAATTGGAGATAATAGTCTCACAGGCTTTCCTACTTGGCTTCAAAACCATGATCCTCCTATCTCAGCCTCCTGAGCACCTATGATGAGCTACTGGGCCCCTGATGAGACCTTCCTCTAGATGTAATGTTAATGGAGAATGAGATGCCGGACCAGAAAGCTCCTCTTTGGAGACAGCGTGTTGAGATGCAGTCAAGACCCCGGAGAGGGTTAAGGAGAAAGGAACAAACAAGCTTTTTATTGGAGAAAGAAAGGAACTTTTATTGTGCAGGTGGCAGCCACAGCCTTCTGAAACATCTCACAGCAACCTCTGCCTGTTTACAGTCCATTAGAGGCCATTATTGCTGCGTGGGGGGCGGAGGCACGCCCCTGACCTCCAGGCGTGTCTCCAGGCTGCCAGCAGCAATCTGGAGAGCAGGAGGCATTTGGCCGCTTTTAAGGGGCAACAGGGACTGAGGGCCTCTTCCAGTGCCCTCCTCCCTCTCCCTGGCTTCTGAGCTGAGAAGGAGCCCACCCTGGGTTCCAGGTGCCCAGAGGTCCCCCAGGCCTGGGAGTAGGGAGGGGGTCGCCATAGCACCATCCCAACTCTGTGACTTTAAAGCTTAACAACGTTGGGAAAGATGGCAAAGTGTTTGGGCTGCAGGAACTTCAGAGGGCTTTGTTCTAAGCCCAGTTTGTGTCTACAGAGAAGAAGGATGGGTTCAAGGTCAAAAGGATCCAGGAGGGCAGAGCTCCCTAGACCGAGAAGTTGTAGCCCTGGCTTTGAGATAGGAATGAGTTTGCCCAGGGCCACCAGTAGTAGGGTTAGGCAAGAGGGGATTTCTAACTTTAAAACAGGCAGACCCTGGACACAAGTGGCTCCAGGGCTGAGCTTCTCCTCTGAGGAGGGAAGAGGCCTGTGGGAGAGGGAGTGAAGCCAAGAGACACAGGGAACCAGGGGGGATGCGAAACTCACGATTTTAGCCAGACATCAGTGGCTCACATCGTAATCCTGGCTACTCAGAAGGCTGAGATCTGAGGATCAAGATTTGAAGCCAGCCCAGGCAAGAAAGTTCAGGAGACTCTTATCTTCAATTAACTACTCCCAAACCCAAAAGTGGGACTGTGACTCAAGCGGTAGAGCACTACCCTTGAGCAAAAAAGCTCAGAGATAGAATTCAGAGTCTGAGTTCAAACCCCAGGACTGACACACACATACAGGCACACACACACAAACACACACACACACACACACACACACACACACACACACCAAGCTTCAATTTCATCTTCAAGCCCCTGCCTTCTTTTTCTGTACAACTCCTTCAGTTTATTTCACTTTTTCTTTTAGCTTTTCTGCAAAGCATACAGTGCCCCCAGACTTTTTCTTCATTCCCCTTCAATGAGCTGTGTTCAAAGAAGATAATTAAAATCCTATTCATACTCAAGTGTAAATGACTGACAGCAACTCTGACAGTGGGACTCCCTGATATTTTAGGAAGACTTTAAAAAAGAACAACACATCCCTTATTGCTTCCTCATTACAGCTCCCACACATATTTCCTCCCCTCCTCCTATTCCTCTTTCCTTTTCCTCCTCCTCCTCCTCCTCTCCTCCTCCTCCTCCTCCTCCTCCTCCTCCTCCTCCTCCTCCTCCTCCTCCTCCTCTTCTTATCCTTCTTCTTTTTCTTCCTTCTTCCCTGCACAGACTCTTGAACTCAGGGCCTGGAGCTCTTGCTTGGCTTTTTCCACTCACATATGATGTTCTACCACTTGAGTCATACCTCCAGCCCAGAATTTTGCTAAGTAATTAGAGATGGAGTCTTGAAGAGTTTTCTGTCTCTGCTGGCCTTGACCTGTAAATAAATCTCTAGGTCTCAGCCTCCCCAGCAGCTAGGATCGCAGGTGCCTGGCTCAACCTTTCTTTCAATGGTAAACATTCTTCCATAATCTTCCAGGTTCCCTGGGTTGCTCTAGCATATACTCTCAGAGCATTGAGTTCCCTTTTCTTTTCCAGAGACCTCATCGTTGAGAGAACTTTTTGATGAACACCTGACCTCACTAGACTGTGAGGTGCCTATGGCACCATTTTCCCCCTCAGTGACTCTCCAGGTCCTGCAAAGGCCTGCAACACAGTAGATGCTCAACACATGTCTCTTGAAAAAATGCACAGATCACGGAATGAGTGAAGCTATGTCTGGATTCTGCCTTCATCTTCCACAGGAACACACACACACACACACACACACACACAAATACATGTACACACACATTTTACAAGGGTCGAACCGAAAGCCTCATGCTCGCACTCAGGTTTTTGCTCAACAGCTGGTGTTCCACCGCTTAGGCCATTCTTCTAGTTTTCAAATATATATTAGGTTTGGGATGCTGGGTCTGAGAGATGAGGAAGAGGAAGAATTAGGGCATAATTTCCAGGTATCAACCTTCTATGTGGTCACTTGCCAAAGTGAGAGGCAGAGGCAAGTTTGCACAGTCTGGCCTAGAATATCCAAATAGTATAACCTAGGCTCTCCCGCATGCCCTGAATGTGCTGAGTTTGAGGTTTCCTCTAGGGGGTGCTGTAGGAGGCAGTAGACACGAGGCCAATCTTTCCCAGAGCTCAGAGGTCAGAGGTAACACTCCAAATAAAAAAAAACAAAACTCTGATTGGCTCCTAGTGACATCATAGAAATGGGGGTGGGGGTGGTGGCACAGGAACCCTTGACCATAAAACTATGGAGGGCAACTGTAACCCAGTTCTTCACATTGAACTTGCTGTCCCAGGTGAGCTCGCCTGAATTGAATTCTTTCAAACTAAGCTCTTTGGACCTTTTCTTTTCCTTTCAAATTCTTTAGGATCGTGAGCTTCCTGCTGCCAGTCCCCAGCCCCAGCTTTTATGTATCCCCTCCCCACATACCCTTTCCCCAAAAAAGAAAGAAAAAAACAGTGGAATGGATGATTTGGGAGCTGAAAACCTCCAAATGGGGAGGTTATATCCTACAGACAGCAACATCAATCACCACATTTTCATTATTAAGTAACATCGCGGTATGCAGGGATGGTTCTGCACCTTATCTGAACCTAGCAGCTGTGTCCTAAATTCCAGCCGTGGCGCCTGTCTGCAGGAATACAGTTGCCTGTGTTTAAAATGAGTGTTAGCATCTATCATTTCCCCACACCAAATGGTTTTGTGTCGGTGGTTGGCAGCGTTAATCTGTCACTGGGGTATGCCACTGCCGGGCTCCATCGCCTTTGGGTCACCGTTGGTGGAGGCAGAGGGGTGGGTGGCCCCCATGTTGGGAGAAATGTCACAGTGAGGACAATTGCAACATTTGGGGCTCTTTCATACTTAAAAAAAGAAAGAAAGAAAAATAGAAGGATGCAGAAGCCATCTGTGCCTGTTGCCCGTTTGACTTCCTGTCCCACCGATTCTGGGCAGGCTGGGGTTTTTTTCTTCAGCGATTGCACCGGGAGGCCTTGGGCTGTGAGCTGTCCGTGGTTCTGAACGGCCTCGAGACGGCTGCTCGGCCCTGCGCTCTGCCCGTGACCCGCGGCGCCGTGCTCTGTCCATGGTCCTGATTGGCCTTGTGCGCGGCCCTGTGGTCTTCCAGAGCCCAAGGGCGCAGAATCCCCGCACAGTGGGTACTGGGGTCCTCACACTACCCACGCAGGCGTGTCTTCACATCCTGGTGAGTCATCGTATTCTACAAAATCATTGATTCTTCTACCCAGAAGAAATGTTTAGAGATCCCAGATTGTGTTCATAGGTCCCCAAAGGCACCTATTCCGTGGAGTTCCTGGACTCCTGCTTAAGCATCTCAAATACAAGCCAGGTACCCTGTAGCTCCAGCCTGTAATCGTAGTGTGAAAGATATCTCAGAATATCTTAGGATATGAGGACGCCAATTCAAAATAAACTCGGCAAGGCAGTTTATGTCTGCACAGAAGGGCTCACAAGAGAAACACATGTGTGTGGTGGGCCCTGAGCCATGGCCTTTTATCCTGGTGCAGTGAGCCCCACCTCTTTACTTGGATTGGTCGGGCTCAGGGCTCACAATTTCTCACCATCAGCTAATACACAACATTGAAGCCAAAGGGGCAAGAAGTCTTGGTGGGCTTTTAATGAACAAAGGGTTCAGTGGCAAGAGTCTGAGCAACAGTTTCAGGCTTTATTTTTTTATTTTTTTTTCAAATTTTTATTATCAAACTGATGTACAGAGAGGTTACAGCTTCATACGTTAGGCATTGGATACATTTCTTGTCTGTTTCAGGCTTTACATCTCTTTTTCCCCAGTCGTGGGGCTTGAACTCAGGGCCTGGGCTTTTTTTGCTCAAGGTTAGCACTCTACCACTTGAGCCACAGTGCCACTTCCAGCTTTTTCTGTTTATGTGGTGCTGAGGAATTGAACCCAGGGCTTCATGCATGCACTCTACCACTAGGCCACCTTCCCAGCCCCAGGCTTTACATCTTGATGGACACATTTCACCAACAAAGGGAGGACAGCTTTGCAAAGAAAGAAGCTGGAGGTGAAAAATCAACCCTGAACAGGGCATGTGAAAATGGAGTGTTAGAATGGAATGTAACACACTTTGATAGAAAAGACAATCTCCTACACTAGCTACTCAGGAGGCTGAGATCTGAAGATCATGATTCAAAGTCAGGCTAGACTAAAAAAGTCTGTGAGATTCTTATCTCCAATTGATCACCAAACAGCAGGAAGTGGGGCTGTGGTTCAAATGGTAGGGCATTATCCTTGAGCATAAAAGCTCAGGGGCAGCTCTTAGGCCCTGAGTTCAAGCCCCAGTGGTCACTCCTTTCAGCTGTGGAAGAGCTCTTCCTCCTCCTTGCCACACTCCCTCTGGCTTCTGGTCCACTCCACAGGGTGCCTTCCTTCCCTTTGAAATGCCTTGTGCCCACCAGGCCTTACAGACATCTCAGCTTCTCCTTTCATTTCAAATCAGTATTCTCTTAGGACAACCCTGGGCTGACTGTGCCTGACAGGAAAGAGGACAAGGTCATAAGAGCAGTCACTCAGCTCCACACTGCCTTTGTTCAGTGAGCAGATGGTACCCCTCCCGGTCTCTGCCCATCCTGAAGGCCTGAGCCCAGAGGGCAGCAAGACTGCCCAGTGCTGGATAGAGGAACCATGTTCCTTTAGGAAGAATTACCCTGATAGGCTTAATTTCCCCTTGGCAACAGGAACTCCATGCTGGACAATGACTAGGCCAAGGTCACACTACTCTCCAGAGGTTGAAATTCTGCCACAAAACTGAAAACCAGAGAATTAGTAATCCACACACACACACCACACACATTCACACACACACACACACACACACACACACACACACACAGAGTGACAGTAACAAATGACAGATAAGGAGGGGCAGAGAGTCAGGGTAGATATACATATTGAAGGGAGGCAGAATGAGAGTAGTAGAAGAGACAGTGAGGGAGAGAAAGAGAGAGGACTTCAGTCCAAATGATAACTTCTTTGCTTCCCTGAGGCATTTATCTTTCATTTGACCTTACAAGAGTCTATTTGTGTTGAGATTTTTAAATGGAGATTTTTTTCCTTTTTAAAAAGCATCCCTGTGCAGTTAGCACAGTTCTATATTAATTTCTATTCATGCCACTGGCTTCTGTATTTATTCTCTTCCAAAATCACTGGATTGGAAGGACGGAGTGAAAGTCATTTGGCTTTGTGTTTGTTTGGATTTGGAGCCTGAGGCCTGAGGAGTGGGGGCTAGGGGTGGTGTGAGGGGTTGAAAACTGGGGGTGGGGGTATGGGACAGTGTTATCAAGCACCTCACTTCTGTCCACACCACACAGTGTTCTGGGTTGTTGTGTCTGAGGCCCTAAGGACAGTGGCTGGTGGACAGGACAATCAGGGATTCCTTGGGATTCAGCCCCCTCTCACCCCCTAGAGGGTGGTACCTATCCTAGAGTTGGAAGCTTCTGGTAAGATGAGGGGCCATGTGGCTTGGGTGTGTGCTCCAGCATCTCTGCTCACCATCTGCATGACCTGAGGCTGGCCACTCACTTCTCGAAGCAAAACCAGATGAAAAACTAATGGCCTCCTAGGGCTTGGTGGAGGGAAGATCAGGAAATGTCTTCCTGGGAGGGAGGGGACACCATATCTGTCACACAACAGGATGTGTGTGAGTCGGATGAAGATGGTCTGTGCATGACGGAAGAATTCTACTAGCAGAAGAGGCACAGCCAAGGTCACTGAGTGGCTGGCAGCGGTGGACCACAACTGTAATCCTAGCAACTCAAGAGGCTAAGATTTGAGGATCCCAGTTTGAAGTAAGCAAGGAGCAGGGAAGTCGATGAGACTATTACCTCCAGCAAAATGCTGGAAATGAAGCTGTGGCTGACGTGGTAGAGTCCTAGCCTTGAGCACAAAAGCTCAGGGACAGTGCTCAGGCCCTAAGTGTCTCACAAACCTTTTACCTCGGCTGACCTCAAACCATGACCCATTGTCCTCCTCCCCAATCTCTACCTCCAGAATATCTGGGATCACAGGCATGGAACCACCACAACCAGTCCGATCATTGACTTTTTGTGGGTTTATGTTTCAATAAACCCATGGGAAATCGAAAATAAATTTAAGTAAAAAATGTATTTAATGCATTTGACCTACTAAATATCAAAGCTTAGCCTATCCAACCTTAAACACACACAGAACATTTACATCAGCCTGTATGTGGGCAGTCACAGAGAATATTATACCATGGCTAGCCTTGGGAGAGGCTCTCAAACCCCCCCAGATCTGAAGTTCTCTTTCTAGAATGCTCTTCACACCATTGTAAAATGGGAAGATCGTAAGTTGAACTACTTACCCTAAACCTGAGGCTGCCTTTTACTTATTGATTAGTATCTCCTGGATTAGGCTGTGGCTGTATGTGGGTGAGGAATTTGTCTGCCTCCCTTGCTGCAATAACAGGGCCAGGACAGGGCCTAAGAGCAGCTCAAACACATGTATTGGCTTCCGGTTTTTTCATCATGTAAAGTGGAACCATGTCCTCAATCATGAAGTCATTATGAAGACCACACAAATTACCCAGATTAGAGCAGTGCTTCGTAAATGCCTCTCCTGAATAGGTTCCAGCTCAGAGGTTTTATAGATCTGTGGAGTCCAGGCCTCCCAGTAGGCTGCCCTTGGCCCCCTAATGGCCACTCCTGGAATTACAAGTACAGTGCCCAGGACGGAATCTGCTATTGGCAACCAAGCCACCCAAATCCCTCTATATCCTGCAAACATATGCCCAAGAGTCCTGAACAAAGTGACTCAGAGAGTCCAAGCCCACAGCTCCTTGCCGCTGGCTCCCGCTGGTCCCCAGCACCTGCTTATTTCTGGATCTGGTTTTTAAATTCTGTCTCGCTGTCTGCCTTTGCCTTCATTATCCTCTGCCTGCCATGGAGGGGTTAGTTAAAGTGTCTAGAGTGATGTCATTTACAGCCTCCCGTCGCTAAGCAACGGGCCCAGGTGAGCCCTTGAACTTCTTTCTTAGCAGCTGAAATGTATCTAGGAGAGAGATGGGGGCCTTGGATGAACTATTTCCGTCATCTGGGACAAGTTGCCATCCTGGTGGCCCTGTCCCTCTTAGCACTGACCCAGGGCATTGGGCCTCTCTCTCCTTGGCTCCTTTAATTAAACAGCACTGCTCAGAGCCTCATGGGTCTCCTTTGGGACTGGGGATGGGTAGGGTTCCCATGAGCCAGGCTGGCTTTGTCTGCCAGGCATGGTTGCTGGGGAAGGCAACTGTCTTCACCCAGCCTGGAAGGAAGGCAGAGGCTGGTCCAGGACAGTGAGGGGAACTCTCCAGGATCCAGACTACCCGACAGCCCAGAAGCAAGAAAAGCCAGGATCCTCCTGGTTCTTTCTCACTCTGGCTCTTGTCCTACAGACAAGGGAGCCAGGGACCCCCGGAGCAGCACCCACCCAGCAGCCAACCCTCCACACTTCAGCTCCATCCTTGCTCCTCGCAGGACACAGTGACAGCCGGACACATCTGTGGGATTGGGTGCCAAGCAATGATAGCCATGTGACTGGTCTTCTACCCTAGATCTGGGGCGGGGGTTTTTAAAATTAGTTTTGAACTTAAGAAGTATGGTTTAAAAATCTTGAGAGTGCCTGGTGCCGGTGGCTCATGCCTGTAATTCTAGCTACTCAGGAGGCAGAGATCTAAGGATCGTGGTTCAAAGCCAGCCCAGGCAGGAAAGTCCATGAGATTCTTATCTCCAATTAACCACTGGGAAACCAGAAGTGGTGCTGTGGCACAAGTGGTAGAAAGCTAGCCTTGAGCTGACAAGCTTAGGGACAGCACCCAGGCCAAGAGTTCAAGCCCCATGAACAACAACAACAACAAAATCTTGAGAGTGTTGCTTGGCTCATGCTTGTAATCCTAGCTACTCAGGAGGCTGAGATCTGAGGATCGCAGTGCTAAGCTAGCCTTCCCAGAGAAGTCCTTGAGACACTTATCTTTTGTTAACTAGCAAAAAGCCAGAGGTAGAGGTGTGGCTCAAATGTTAGAGAGCCAGCCTTGAATTTAAAAAAAGGCCCTGAGGGCTTGGAATATGACCTAGTAGTAGAGTGCTTGCCTTGTATACATGAAGCCCTGGGTTCGGTTCCTTAGCACCACATATATAGGAAAAGCCAGAAGTGGCACTGTGGCTCAAGTGGTAGAGTGCTAGCCTTGAGCAAAAAGAAGATAAAGACGGTGCTCAGGCCCTGAGTTCAAGCCTCAGGACTGGCAAAAAAAAAAAAAAAAGCTTTCATTTTAAGGATTTTTTAAACAAACAAGTTGTTTTCAAGAAAACCAAAAGCCATGTAAGGGACCCACATTGTAGATGGGTGGTCTCCCCCTCCCCAGGGACCTCTAGCAAGATGGTAGCCTGCATTTCAGATGGGCCACTAAGGCCCAGCCCAGTGTGAGCCTCTGAGCACTGGGCTTGGGATCTGTGCCCATTCCCCAGCCCCACCCACAGCACGCATGTGAACTGTGAGTGTTCACTGGAAACATCCAGGAGCATATCCTCAAGGTAGGCCAGGATGGAGACATCCGCCATGACACTTGGGGCTATCTGAACAATGGGAATGTGTACTAGTGAGGGTTGGGGTCTTCTCCAGCTGGGTGTTTTGAGAGACCCTGCATGCTCAGGACATTGGTGGGGGGGGGATAGAGAGGCAGGGGGAGGCAGGGGAGGTGGGGGGGGAGGCAGGAGGAGCACCTCCAGCCTCATCACTCTGCCCGTTGCTGGACCTGCAAAGGGCCTGGAGATGGGGAAGGAGCTTTCCCGCATGGCCTCGGCTGAGCTCCCCCTCTGGGGCTCCGGCTTGTTTGGCCTCATCTGAGCTCCTCTAATGGTGTCTCTCCCTGCTGTTTCCCTGGGCCAGTGAGCTTCAAGTAAGAGACTGTAAGTTTTACAAACAGGTCAGCCCCAGACAGCTGAGCTGCCTCCTGCCGGTCCGGTCCTGACAGCCTCCTGAACAGGTCCAGACAGCAGCGCTCATGCTTGTTATTGCCACCCATTCTCCCGATGAAAAGACAAGAACGACTTGGCAAAGACCCCAGCCTCCAGGTGGGGTCAAATCCAGCCCCAGCGATGGTCAAATCCAGCCCTGGGTATCAGAACACTTGGCATACCCTGGGACAGGCCAGGTTGAGGTCCCAACAGGAGGTATTCGGAGCCAGTCCCAGGGCCCTTTTCTCTGGGTTCTTCGTCTGATCCATAAAGATCGGGGATGCAAACGATGGTGCCAGCTCCTCCCACTTGTTGGAGGCCCTTGAGCAGAGCCCATGTCCTAATTAGAAAATAGGAAAGTTAGCTGGGTGCCGGAGGCTCACACCTGTAACCCTAGCTACCCAGGAGGCTGGAATCTGAGGATCTTAGTTCAAATCCAGCCTGGGCAGGGAAGTCTGTGAGACTCATATCTCCAATTAAGCACCAAAAAGCTGGAAGGGGAGCTGTGGTTCAAATGATGGAGCACCAGCCTTAAGCAAATAGGCTCAGAGACAGTGTCTAGGCTCTGAGTTCAAGCCCAAGAAGTGGCATAATTAAAAAAGAGAGAGAGGAAAAAAATGAAGGGAAGAAAAGAAAAGAGAGAGAAAGAAGGAAGAAATGAAGGAAGAAGGAAAATGGGAAGTTGTCTTAGATTACCCTTCAGCCCTTTAGTACTTTCAGGGAAGTCCAGAGGACATCAGATTGAATAGCCTCTCCATTTCACAGATGATGGAAATTAAGGCTCAAAAAGAGAAGTGACTTAAGTTTTGTAATTGCACTTGCTGCAGTAGTGGGACACAAGGTCAAAGCTCAAAGAGAGATGGAACATAAAGAGAGGAGACAGAGAGGCACAGAGAGAGAATGAGAGTAAGCAACTGTCCTTATATGTCTTCTGGATCCAGCCATGCCTGAACTCCACTTGGACTTCCTAGTGATTAGGCCAATAAAATCCCTCTTTTGCTTAAACCAATTGAGCTGGGCTTCTGTCACTCACAATTCAAAGAATCCACAATAATTGATGCCAGTTCCTGTGTCCTTCTACTCAGGGATCCAGGGATGTGTGCATTAAGTAATTAATTCGTTCATCCATTCAACAAACATTGATTAGCATGCACTGTGGAATAGGCACCGCACGAGGGCACAGAATGCATATAATGATAAACATGATACAGTAGGGACCTCAAAGGACTTGCAGTCCAGTTGAGGAGGCAGACAGGAAAACGAATGCATATAATGGAGTGAGTGTGTGTGTGTGTGTGTGTGTGTGTGTGTGTGTGATAGAAATCTGGAAAGTGTTCAGGGAGGGAGGGAGGGCAAGAGTGAGTCCCTCGTGACAGAAACCGCCAGTTTCTTACATGTGTGAGACTGGGTTAGGCCCTGCATTAATGTTCCAGTTATATGCCATTTTATGCCACGTTTATACACATTGGCTAAAAGCACTCATAGGAGCCAGGCACTGGTGGATCACGCCTGTAATCCTAGCTTTTCAGGAGGCTGAGATCGAGGGTCACAGTTCGAAGCCAGCCTGGGCAGGCAAGTCCAGGAGATTCTTATCTCCAATGAACCACCAGGAAACCGGAAGTG
The DNA here is from genome assembly GCF_023159225.1 of Perognathus longimembris pacificus. Taxonomy (NCBI): domain Eukaryota; kingdom Metazoa; phylum Chordata; class Mammalia; order Rodentia; family Heteromyidae; genus Perognathus; species Perognathus longimembris. The sequence goes on along the minus strand of NC_063166.1, from coordinate 70,935,935 downwards.
GAACTGTGGCTCAAAGTGGTACAGCACTAGCCTTGAACAGAAAAGCTCAAGGACAGCGTCCAGGCCTGAGTTTAAGCCCCACAACTGACACCCCCCTCCATCTCCCCCCAAAAAGTACTCCTAGGTTCTTTCACTGACAGAAGCAAGCTGGAAACCATTGATGGATGGAGAGAAAGCAGTTATTTGTGCCTATGCACCTGCAGAGGAGTAGGACTTCTTAGGAAAAATAAGCAATACGTTGTTATGGGCAAGAAGGGGGCTGGGAGCCGGGGACCTCCTCACTCTGTCTTTAGTAATACTGCCGTTTTACCATGTGCACTTATTACCTTTAGAATAGATTTCAGCTCGTTTTCAAACAAAGGAGGCCACATCAGAAAGCCAGGTCCCTCTGTGGCCTGTCGCCTGTCCCTGGCGCTCAGAGGGCCCCGCAGAGGCACTTTCCTAGCTGACCCTGGAGCTGACGCCAGGAAACCCGGTTGGATTTAATGAGACAGTATTGCCTGCCTAATTTGTTTCAGCTCCGCGCTTTATAATTGACTCTGAAAATTCGGCTGGCCTTTGTAGTTCACTTTAGAAGGTTGACAATAGTCATGGGCAGCAGCACCAAGGCTGTGATTTGGGCGGCCATGTGGCGACGTAAACGTCTAGACCCTGGTCCCCAGCAGGGTGTCGTCTCAGAGTCACTTCCAGAGCTCCAGGAACAAACCTCCGGAACTCCCACCTTGGTGCACAGCCCCAGGCTGCCCCCTGCCTTCAGTGTAAGTAATGACAAGAGAAGCCCATCCATGAATGGGGGTCAGCCCTAGCTCAAAGCCTGAGCAGAAACCCAGCCGGCCTGGGAGGCTGGATCGGGGGAGTGGAAAGGACAAACAGGGTTGGGGGGATCCAGGACCAGACCCAGAGCTAAGGGACACAGGAACCCCTAGATTCTGACTGTTCAGGATGGCCTTAGACCTGAAGGATCATTGCCCGCTGCGTTGCCTGGCTTTCTAGTCCATGGGTGTTGTTCATTTATTCATTCATTCATGGACTCGTGCTAGCAACTCAGTCTAGGGATCAGCCTGGTGTCACGCATGGCCCCCGCCCTCCCCGGCCACATGTAAACCAAGTGACAATTCAGAGACCCACACCTACAGCCGGAGGAAACTTAGATGGGGATTCTGGGAACACAGAGGAAACCTCCGAGCAGCCTGGGGGAGGGGGTCAAAGTCAAGGTCGAAGAAGGGTGTCCTAAGGAGGGTCCTCAGCTGAGATCTGAAAGCAGCACCTAGCAGGTAGAGTGAGGTAAAGTGAGGCATGAGCAAGGGGAAGATGGCTGAGCAAAGGTAACCACAGGTGCAAAGGACTGGGGAGAGATGAAGAGGTGGAAACGAGAAAGGGACAAGAGCCAAGTGCCAAGAAGCTGCCTGCTCTCTGCTGAGCTGGTACCAGGCCTGCCGCAGCCAGGGAGCTACCTCTGTGGTCAGTACCCAGAACCACCAAGCCCACGGGAGCCACCACTGCCCGTGGTCAGCTGCCACCGTTTGTCGCCAGGGCTGCTGTGATGAATGCAGAGCCAGAGCATCGTGACAGCAGGGCCTGTCCACCCCGGCGACCTTCATTCCAGACGCGTGTTCACAGGTTTCCAGCCCAGCGATAACAGGAATGCAGAAGCCATGGGAAGGACCACCGGGCTCTTCAGCCATCAAAGCAAACAGAACGAAAGTGGAGGATGGCTGTCTGTCCATCATGGCATCAAGTTGGAGCCCAAACAGATGACCCATTGGGACCAAGGTTTGTGGGCTCTCGCTCTCTCTCTCGCTCTCTCTCTGCTACCACTTGAGCCATGCCTCCAGCTTCTTGCAAGGTTACCAAGGTGCCTGGGTGACCACACACAGAGGCTAGTGCCATTGAAGGAATTATTACTTACAGTTCTCCAAAGTAGGGAGTAGGCCATGCCAGGTGGGGTCCCCGCAAGGAAGCCCCAGATTTGGTCTTTCGCTATGCCACTTCCTTGGGCAAAACAAGGAAAGGTGTCTGCTTAGAATGGTTCATCCCTCATCCCAGAGTTTTTGGGGACACAGGAGGAGCTGCCGTTGGCTGACTAATCCCGGGTCCTGAAGTGATTTGAGGGTAACAATGTGTTGGTGTTTAGAAATTTGATACAGAGCTCATAGTGTGGCTCTGTCTACAACTTTGGCTGGCCCTGTGGTTAATGGATGCCAGATAAATAAATACAGAACCTAAAGAAATACAGACAGGAAGCCAGTTAAAAGTCACTGATCTTGCTTCCTCACATGTACACCTTCCCTCCTCCTTCCCCCTCCCCAGTTTTTTTGTTGTTGTTGTTTTATTTTGTTTTTGAGCCACAGTGCCACTTCCTGCTTTCTGGTGATTAATTGGAGATGAGTCTCCTGGACTTTCCTGCCCAGGCTGGCTTTGAACCTTGATCCTCAGATCTCAGCCTCCTCAGTAGCTAGGATTACAGGCGTGAGCCACCAGTGCCTGGCACACCCCTCCCTTAAAAAAAAAAAAAAAAAAAAAAAAACAGCTGGAAAGAGGGAAAGGCCTCCCAAAAGTTTTACACTCAAGTTTGAGTTGAGAGGGACTCAGCCCCCCTCTTGTGACCCACCCAGGGCAAGCAAGCTCTTCCTGGGCTCTGTCAGGCTGGCAAGCATGGGGGTTATCTGCAAGGCGGCCTGCATCTCTCCCCATGTGCTGTGCTGCTCCCCTCCCCGTGGCAGCTGTCTGCAAGCAGCCTCCGGCCCGCTGTCAGCTTCCTCACCCACTGTGCAGCAGATTGGAAAGTCACGACTTCCATGCTAAGTGCGGAACCCATTCTGGACCCGTCTCTGCCCAGCAGCAGCCTGGCATAGCAGGAAAGGCGCCAGCAAGATGCATGCACCACCACGACAGGGCCCAGTGACACAGCTGGCCCATCTCAGAAATAGGCCAGCCCCCTCAAACCAGCGGCAGACCCCTCCCTCAGTCCTGGGGGTCACCTCGCTGAGAGGTGGTGGCCGCAGGCCACTGGGAGGGGCTCCTGGGAGGGGCCGTCCTTTGTTTGGTCTTGTGTGCCAGGTTCCGTTACGGCTGTTGTGTTGTTTTGAGCCAGTTGTCTGTCTCCCTATGGAGGCCAGACTGGAGTGGAACTGGAAGTCCTCCTGCCCGGCCTCCCCAGGGCTGGGATTACCGGTGTCCACTGGAGACTGGAGTAGAGGCCATTCATCCTGGGCCACCACACAGTGGGCTCTGGAGTAGCGGTCCTTACAGGGGACCCCTCCACAGCAACGGGGCTCCTGCTGGAGGGTTAGGAGGTACTGGTGTGTTCTGTGTGTCTCCTCAGCCTCAGGGGCCCTGGCAATGTCTGTCTTCATTCAACTATTTCTCTAGTGCCTTACACACATAAGGCACTCAATAACTGGAGAAGGGGGAGGGAGACATGAGGAAGGAGGGGGGAGAAAGGAAGAAAAGAAGAAAGAAGAGAAAAGGGAAGACATTCAATAGCCAAGATCCCCAGGGGGAAGGAAAGAAAGAAAAAGAAGAGAGGGAAGAAGGAAGGGAGGGAGAGGGAGGGAGGGAGGGAGGGAGGGAGGGAGGGAGGGGGAGGGAGGGAAGGAGAGGGAGGGAGGGGGGAGGGAGGGAGGGAGGAAGGAAGGAAGGAAGGAAGGAAGGAAGGAAGGAAGGAAGGAAGGAAGGAAGGAAGGAAGGAAGGAAGGAAGGAAGGAAGGAAGGGACGGTGGGGCTCCTTCCTTGCCGCCCCAGGAGGGGTCCAGCTTGGGTCGGGGTGCCCCCTGCAAGCTCCCGTCCCGTGACATCGGGACCCCTCCTCGGGTCCCCACTCGTGCCCGCGTTCTTCCCACGGGAGCAGGCGCGGAGCTCGCTCGTCCCCCAGCCGCTCCCGCGCCCGCTCCGGCCCCGCAAGGGGAGGGAGCCCGGGCCCCCGCGCTGCCGCCTCGGCTCCGCCGCCCCGCGCTGCCGGTGCCGTCGGCAGCCCGACCTCAATTAGCCCTGTGCCCACACGCGCCAATTAGGGCGTCAATCACGGCAGGAGGAGGGGGCGGAGGGAGCGGAGAAGGGGACACAGAGGGGAGGGGAGGGGAGGGGAGGGGAGAGGAGGGGCACGGAGGGGGAGGAGGGAAGGGAGGGGGGAGAGGGGGGAGAGGGGGAGAAGGAGGGGACATGGAGGGGGAGGAGGAAAGGGAGGGGAGGAGAGGGGGAGAAGGAGGGGACATGGAGGGGGAGAAGGGAAGGGGGAGAAGGAGGTGGCATGGAGGGGGAGGAGGGAAGGGAGAAGGAGGGGGCATAGAGGGGGAGGAGGGAAGGGAGAAGGAGGGGGCATAGAGGGGGAGGAGGGAAGGGAGGGGAGGGGAGGGAGGGAAGGGGGGAGGAGGGAGGGGGACGGGGACAGGCTGCAACTACCCGGCAGGACGCTGGCTTGGTGCACACAGGAGCTCACAGTTCCGCTGGTTCTGACTAGGTTGCTAGGGTTTGTCTTCTCCACATGATGCCACATTTGCAAGGCCCTACAGCACTTTTTCTGACCTCCTTGTAAAATAGGAAGCATGAAAAAGGAACAGAAAAGACAACTGGATAAAACGAGCACCAAGGAGATTAAACCCACTCAGCCCTCTTTCTTGGGGAATGTCCTGCCCCCCAGAACAGACAGCCAAGGGGCAGCCCTTCCTCTTCTTGCTGGATGGCTGTATGTGCAGAGCAGGGAGCCCTAAATTGGTTCCCTCAGCCCTCTTTTTCAGACTTCTTCTTCTGATGCCTTTGGGGAGCCCTCCTGGAGCCCTCCCTCGCTAACTTCTTGCAGGCAATTTTAATCATGTTATGTCCCAGGCTGGCCAATTAGAGATGGCCATGGGCCCAGCCACAGTGATTGGCTCAAGGATGGGCCAATCAGAGTTTTCCCTGAGATTGTTACAGAGATGGAGGAGAGATGTGCTTAGTGGAGGCCGCTGTTGGAGTGTTTGCTTCTCTGGGTTATTTGAGCCAGCATTCACTCTTGTGGAATTTGGGTTTCTGTCATTTGCCACTAACAGTCTTCTTTTCTATAGTTTCCGCATAGGCCTCATCTAATTATTCTAATGTAAAAAAAGAAACAACAGGGATGCTCTTAAGAGTACAGGAACTTTTCTGCTCATTTGCACTTTATCTAATTTCTACATAGTGAGTGAAAGAAGCCAGACCCAGAGGTTCACCCCTCTATAGGGGCGCGGCCTGGGAAGGTCACACAGTTCTGGAGCTGTACCCATAAGGACTTGCATCGTTTCTTGGGCGTGTGTTGCTGCAAACAAACACCTGAGATGATGGATTCATGGCCCGTGCTTCTGCAGGATCCAGTTCATGCTTGGGACCCATGGCTTTCAGAAGCAAGAGTAGGCGCTGCTCAGCCCTGAAAGGAAGTGACTGAAAAAGAGGAAGACTTCCCACTAGGCCCATTTCTGAATGGTTCCACCACCTGCCACAGGGCAAAATCTAACACACACGAGGCTTAGGCGGACATTTCAGATCCTAACTACACCTCAAGATTTCAAATTTTGAATGGCACTGGGGCCTTAGACTTTCCACACAAATGTCCCACTGTGTAAGCCATGCTCCTTGCTCTTTCTGCTTGTAGCCTGTTCCTCAGATAGGATCTTACTACCTTTTCCAGATGTCCTTTTGGACATCAATCTTCCTACCGCCATCTCCCAAGTAACTGGGATTATAGGCATGTGACACCATGCCTGGCCTGAATTTGTTTTTATTTTGTTTTGTTTTTGTTGCCAGTCCTGGGGTGTGGACTCAGGGCCTGAGCACTGTCCCTGCCTTCTTTTTGCTCAAGGCTAGCACTCTGCCACTTGAGCCACAGCGCCACTTCCGGCTTTTTTCTATATGTGTGGTGCTGAGGAATAGAACCCAGGGCTTCATCTATACGAGGCAAGCACTTTACCACTAGGCCATATTCCCAGCCCCTGAATTTTTTTTTTTTTTTTTTTTTTGCCAGTCCTGGGGCTTGGACTCAGGGCCTGAGCACTGTCCTTGGCTTCTTTTTGCTCAAGGCTAGCACTCTGCCACTTGAGCCACAGTGCCACTTCTGGCCATTTTCTGTATATGTGGTGCTGGGGAATCAAACCCAGGGCCTCGTGTATACGAGGCAGGCACTCTTGCCACTAAGCCATATCCCCAGCCCCCCTGAATTTTTTTTTAAAGGAAACTATTGTGTATTCTTATCTCGGAATGTCTTTTAGCCCTACAGTTCCCTTCACTAGCCAACTATTCTACTCAAATTTTACATGAAGGATAAGTCTTGGTTTGTTTGTATTCTGAAAACACAATACTTTGAGAAAACAATTTCAATTAAAAAGGAAAATAACTCAAGACAAGATCATGGGGTTCCTCAACCTTGTTCTGTCATGTCCTTTGCTGGACCTTTCTTTCCTGGAGTGCCCTCCAGATGTCTTCCCCCACCCCATGGTCTCTGCCCCAGAATAGATTCCATTCAGTGTGGTAAATCCAACAGTGCTCTTTTTCCAGGAACAAAGAAGAGCCTGACATGTGGAAGAGAAAAACACATTTTCCCCGCAAAAGTGGTTCCTAGAATGAATGGGTGGAACCTTCTTGTGCATTGATCCCCCTTTTCACAGGACTAATTATAGATTTATTAATATTTATGGGCCTCTCCTCACAGCCAAGATAACTGTCGTTTGAGGACATTAAGCCTTATCTCACTACCTCCAGGAAGGGGCATTGCAAGCTGGCTCTAATTGGGTGACCTGCAATCAAGATAGAAAGGAAAAATGACAATAGCTCGCTGGTTGCCATATATTAAAATACGGTCCATCCCGCTTAATGATGATCTTTAGAATTAATAATCTTGCTAGTCCAGGTTTGGGGCCTAATAGCAGGAAATCGTATTAAATACTTTGCTAAGAGCAATCAGTTTTTTGATAAGGCTAATGGCTCAGGTCCTAGCTATTTCTCATTGCTAAGTTCTCTGTTTTCCCAGCCCAGCAGAGGCCACTTGGTCCGTGTCACTTGTCATTTAAAATCAGCATCACTGGCTGCTGTCTCCTGTGGGGCTCCTGCTGCCTCTCTCCCATCCATGTTAGGTGCTGCAAGTTCTATCTTGGTGATTCTGGGCCAGCCCTGCCCCTTGCTCCACAATCTTCCATGTCTCCCCATTGCCTGCTCTGTGAATGGACACGTAGCTCTCTGAAATCCACTCCAGTCACTCCTCATTTGGTTCCCTTCAAGGACCCAAATCCTTAGCTAGAGCAGAAAGACAATCCTGCCAGTTTCTAGGGAACACCTGGGGTTAAAAATCACAGGACAGGTTTAGGAATTGGACCACCTATGGTAGACCTCAACTCCATGACTTCCCATAATGCCCAAGTGCCCTGAATGATTATTTCTACACCTGCAAAAATGGAGACAATAATATTGTCTCCTTGTGTGACTTGTGAGATATTTCTGATCAGATAGGAGGAAGGTGTTGCCCAGGGCCTAGCATACTCCCAAATAGGTGCACGGTTAGTGCCTGTACCTGCCCAGTCCATCACTCTACATCTTTTTTTTTTTTTTAAATCGGTCTTGGGGCTTGAACTATGTGCCTGGACACTGTCCCTGAGCTCTTTAGCTCAAGGCTAGTGCTCTACCAGTTGAGCCACCACACCACTTCTGGTTTTCTGGTGGTTAATTGGAGATAAGAGTCTCATGGACTTTCCTGCTCAGCCTAGCTTTGAACCATGATCCTTAGATCTCAGCCTCCAGAGTAGCTAGAATTATAGATGTGAGCTATTGGCACCCAGCCCTCACTCTATACCTTTATATCCTCTCCCAAGAGTGCAAAAGAAGTCAGATAATGGAGGATTCAAATGCAGGGTGAGGGATGTTGAGCAGGCATTTTAATCTCTCCAAGATTCAATGTTTATTGCCTTTAAAATGGGTATAATCTTCCCTACTAGTTATTACTATTATGAACTTTAGATGAGGCCACACAGGCAAATCTGTGCCCAACACACAGCAAATTCTCCACAAAGACCAACTCGCCAGCTGTTGCATTTCCAGGCCTCAAAAGGTAGTGCCCCTACCCACTTAGGGACCAAGCTGTGGCCTAGCTGTCTGGTATAAAGTTGGTTGTTTTTGTTTCACATAGCAGGTAGTCAGATGTTGTCTCACTATGACAATCATTGCAGGTAGCACACGCAGAACGCACATGGTGGGGCTTGCACTGTGGTCGGCGCCCCACAGTAATTCAACTTTTACAGCATGAATTTTCAGTAAGTATCATAATTCACAAGTAGTCCATCCCTTATAGGAACTAATAGTAATCCATGCTTACAAACTACCCCAGGCGGGTAGGCTTGCTCAGGGCCCTCAAGGCGGGGAGGAACCTAGGGATTGGAAATATGGAATGACTTCATGGAGTCATACAGTTAGGAGGTAGAGGGGCCGAGGTCAAATTCAGCCTGGGACATCCCAGAGTCCTTGAACACAAGCAGCAAGGACCTGACATCGGTAATGGGTACAGGTGTGGCATTCTGTCTCCAACATGGAGATAGACTATGCCAGTCTCCCCCGGCCCCCATCTCCTTAAACTGCTCACCATCATTCTTATGTTCTAAGGATGGTAGCCAGTGTTTAGAGAGGTGAAGTGATTTACCCCAGGTCACACAGCAAGTCAGTGCAGGAACTGAGATTCGATCCTAGGTTGGAAGCTCCAGTCTCATGAGGGCTCAATAAAAAAGATGAGGGATGGAGGAAAAAAACAAACCAGGAGGCACTCTGGCTACTTCTAGTAGTTTCTAGGCACAGCTGGGGGCTGGGACCATGCTGATCCTGAGGCAGTAGCGGCTGCTGCTCAGGAGCTTGACCCGGGAGCTGATGGCATGAGCCTTGGAGTGGGCCACTCATGCTGGATTAATGGAGGCACGGGCAGAGACTACCAGTGCCAATAGCTGGCACTGGGCAGAGAGGGATGCTTTCAAACCAGCCCACAGGAAAGCGGAAGGCTCCATTTCTGGCTGTGTGGTACAAGCAAGGAGGCAGTGCAGGGCAGCAGAGTGGAAAAGCTTCTTTTCACTCACTCTCTTCCATACACGGAGCATCAGACTACACGCCATCAGTGCCCCTTGAAGCAGAGGTCACTGGGGCATGGCTGCCCATAGTGAATGCAGAGTCGGTATTCCTAGCAGGGCAGTCATCCCGGAAAACGGAGGCTTCCTATTCCTTCAAAACCCACGTGCATGCCTTGTCACCTTAGCTACTTGGGAAACTGAGATCTGAGGATCACTGTTCAAAGCGAGTTTGGGCAGACAAATCCAAGAGACTCTTATTGCCAATGAACCAAGCAAAAAGCCAGAAGTGGAAGTGTGGCTACCTGGTAGAGCACCAGCTAACCTTGAATAAAAAAAGACCTGAGTTCAAGACCCAGCAGTGGCACAAAACAATAATACTTTTTAAAGGAAAACAACAACAGGACAACCCTGTTAGTATGAGATCGACTTAGAGAAAGCTTTCTGGGATCACTAGAGGAGCTGCCACCCAAGAACTGGTTTACATCTTTACACATCCTCCTGTAGTGTTAGCCGTAGACCAGGGCAATTTCTCTGGGGAATTCGGCCTGGGGAGGGCGCTATCACCCAGCAGAAGAGGAAGCAGAGCCTTCAAGGCCCAGAAGCGTAGGCAGACAGAGCCTCCTGGGCCACCCACAGCAAGGAGCCTGAGTAGAGCTATGTGGGTGGCAGTGTCGAAGTCACAGGCAGCAAAACAACCCTGTGGGGGTGGTGGAGGGCTGTGATTTCAGAAGATGTACAGGACCTACGGTTCACCTTTCCTTGTGGAGAGGTCAAGCAGCAAACCCCAAGAATGATTGAACACCCCCACCACCCCATCTCCTCCTCTCTTCCCTGCAGCCGTCTCCAGGACAACTGTGTCATGCCGACAGGTACCACCGCAGGCTCTGCTGCTGCCAGCGAGCCCCTGACAGTCACTCCAGCTGTCTCCCATCAGAGAAAACACACATCTGAGACCAGAATGATGAGGTTGTCTCTAGACAGGCGTCAGTGCAGGGAGAGGGGGCAGACAACAGGCCATCATGACAATGCAAAGCCTGCCCATCTCTCCGGCGCCACCTGACCAGAGGTTCGTCATCATCAGAGGGCCTCTGGGAGGCTTTCTTGGTCCCCTCAGCCTTGCCAGCATCTGCTTGTCACAAATATGCCTTTATCAGACCCCCAGACACCACCTATGCACCGCACGACAAGGGCAGACATGTGTATGGGCCCTCTGATATACACCACCCCAATTCTCAGACACAAAAGCATCAGCACGCACGCACACTTTGATTGATACACCCTTGGAGACTGAATACGCTCTACGCATCGTACCCAGTATCCAAAGCTGAGTCCTCCACAAAGAACAGTCTAAGACCAGGTGGTAGATGCAAGTAGATACCAGTTGTTGATGTGGGACTCCCACCCAGAGGTTCAGTAGAACCCAAAGCTCCTCCCAAAGCTAGGAGAAGAGAAAGGTGTTGAATAGTGAGTTGTCACTGGGCTTCCTTGGGGTGTGCTAGACTCTTCCTGAATGACTTGGCGGGACACACACAAAGCCCCACCGAAAGACAAAAAGTGGAGGTGTTTTTCTCCAACTCCTGTCCTTGTGAATTGAGTGTTGCTCCAGGCATTCACTGTCCTGCATTTCTAGGGTAAAGATACCCACCAAGTTTCCTTTAATGGAGACACAGAAAGCCGCTATCCTGTGCAGGGACCACTCCAACAGAGACTGCAGAGAAAACCAGGGGGAGGAGCTCGTCCACTCTACACTGTCCTAATTATTGTCTTAATCCCTCCCTCCCTCCCTCCCTCCCTCCCTTCCTTCCTTCCTTTCTGTCTTGTGCTGGTTCTGGAGTTTAAACTCAGGGCCTAGGCTCTGTCCCTGAGCTTCTTCCGCTCAAGGTTAGTGCTCTGCCATATGAGCCACCACTCTACTTCTGGCTTTTTGGTACTTACTTGAACATAAGAGTCTCACAGACTTACTTGACCAGGCTGGCTTTGAACCATGGTCCTCAGATCTCAACCTCCTGAGTAGCTAGAATTACAGCTGTGAATCACTGACACCCAGTTGTTCTAATTTCCTAACGGGAGAATGTTAGGTTACTGATGTGAGCTCTCTCCTGTTTTCAAATGTGTTGTTTATTTGCTTGTTTGTTCATTCTTTGGTTTTGCCAACACTGGCCTTTGAACTCAGGGACTCCACGTCCTTACTTAGCTTTTACAGTCAAGGCTAGTGCTCCACCACTTGAGCTACACTTCTATTTCTGGCTTCCTGGTGATCAATTGGAGATAAGAGACTCTCAGGGTTGTCTGCCTGGGTTGGCTTTGAGCCTGGATCTTCAGATCTCAGCCTCCTGAATAGGGTGATCCACTGATGCCTGGCAAAATGTAAGTTTTTTCAGCTATAAATTTTCCTCTCTAGTCAAGTTGAAATAATCCCTCAAGAAGCCCAGATATTGGACTTACTAGACCAACTACTTATTTGTTTGTTGTTTGTTTGTTTAATATGCAAGAACTGGAGTTTGAATTCAGGGCCTCATATTTGCTCTACCACTGAGCCATGCCTCTAGCTCAACACAAAACAATCCAAACCCACTTGCTTGTTTATTTGTTTCTGTGTTTATTATTTCTTCCATGAAGGTAAGAGAAGACTTTAATATGTGTTTTGGAAGGGACCTTTAAATTATGCCAGAAGGAATCAGTTATTCAAGGAGTGAAACTATGGCCAAGAAGTATTTTATCATGATAGGCCAGGCCAGGGTCAAATGGCAATCTTTGTGATTAGAAGCCTAATATCCCATAATATCTCTACACATATTACGGTGAAAAATTATTTAGGTTGAAGAAAAGATTTGAAATAGAACATGTAGGACAAGTAAGATGCATGCTTGCAAGCATACTGCCACACGGGTCACTGGCTGAGAATTCTCTGGGGATGGGGCTTTGGAGAAGCTCCACACTGGCTTCATCCCCTCCAGTTTACTATGATACAAGGCTGCTGTTTGATGATAAAAGGTCCATTTCTCCTCCTATGCTCTCACAAAGCAGATTAGGGCTCAGTCCCACTGACCTGCCCTTTACCTCAGTCTCCCATTTTTCCCACTGGCTGCAAATCAGGGTTTCATTATCCTGCTCAAGTGACTCATAGAGCTCAGGGCAGCCCCCGTGTTTGTTTACCCATTTGTTACAAAGGCTACAATCGCAGGCAAATGGATGGAAATGCCCAGGGCATGTGGTGGGAAGAAGGGCACAGGGGCTTCTCAGATTGTTCTAAGTCTACTGAATGCCCAGCATTTCACAGAAGTATATTTGGCAGTTTTCCTAGTGGTTCTTGCATAGAGAGTCAGGCTTCTGCCAGTCCTTCCTCCATCAGTCTAGAAGTCAGCTGTGGGACAGGAACTTTCTTTTTTTTTAAGTTTATTTATTTTATTTTATTATTTTATCAGTCCTGGGGCTTGAACTCAGGGCCTGGGCTCTGTCCCTGAGCTTCTCTGTGCTCAAGGCTAGCACTCAACCACTTGAGCCACAGCGCCCTTTCCAGTGGCGCTGGAATCGAACCCAGGGCTTCATGCATGCTAGGCAAGCACTCCACCACTAAGCCGCATTCCCAGCCGGCACAGGGAGGAAGCAAGGAAGCGCGAAAAGACTCCACAGCGGATGGCCCTGCAGGACCCCCACATGCATAGGCGAGGCTGCCATATAGGCAGGCCAGTGGCCCATGTGTTCGAGCAGGCCTGCATCCCGAACTCGGCTCTGATATCCCAGGAGACTGTGGGGTTGCATTGTGAACCATGAAGGAGCTAGGAGTGGATGTTTCTGGGGGGAAAAAAAAAAAAAAAACCTGAAAGAGGTGCAGTTTTCTGGCCTGATGCCTTAAGATGCCAGCCTCCTCCGTTCAGGATGGACTCAGATGCCACCCTCGGCTCCAGCACCCTCTTCTGGCTATCCAGGCCTATCCTGCTGCTCCCAGGAAGAGGCGTGGGCACCGCCTTGAGAAATGCTTTCAGGAAATAGGATATGCAGATTCCCCACCTGTCCCTGTCCCCCTGACTTAGTACCAGCCCTCCTGGTGTCCTCTTCCTGATCTGCCAATAAAGGTTCTGTTCGTATCTCGACCTGTATTTGCCCCTAGAGACAATTCAGTTTCCTCTCTGGGCTACTCACTGCAGGGAGCAAGGAAGCAAAGGCAGGGGAGGTGGGGGAAAGCCTAAGCAGCCCCCACCCACCCTGTGCTCGCACCAAAAGTGGCTGCAGGTCTCTCAAGTCCAAGGCACTGCAATTCAGAATTGTTAAAAATATAATTTCTTAGCCAGGAGTGGGTAATATCTGTAATCCTAGCTACTCAGGAGGCTGACTGAGATGTGAGAATCATGGTTCAAAGCCAGCCCAGGCAAGAAAGTTTATGAGATTCTTATCTCTAATTAACCACCAGAAAACTGGAAGTGGTGCTTGGCTCAGAATGCTAGCCTTGAGCAGAAAAACTCAGGGATCGTGCCCAGGCCCTGAGTTCAAGCCTTAGGACCAACAAAAAAGAAAATACAATTTCTTGCCAAGCATGGATGACTTACGTCCTCAATCCTAGATATTCGGGAGACTGAGCTCAAAGGATCACAGTTCAGAGCCAGCTAGGGAAGAAAAGTCTATGAGACTCTTATTTCCAATTAATTAGAAGTAGATGTGTGGCCTGTTAGTAGAGTGCCAATCTTGAGAGAAAGAGAGAGAGAAAAAGAAGCCATGCAAGATCAAGAGGCCCTGAGTTCAAGTCCCAGTATTGGCACAAAAATTTTTTTAACTTTTTTCTTATCATGAGCTATTCTAAACATTGAAAGAAGAATATAAGGAAGACCAGTCCATCCACTATGCAGATTTAACTTGTATTAAAATTATACCTGACCCGTTTCAGTTTTTACCTTTTATTAATTTTTTTTTTTTTTAGAAAATCTATTGTGTCAGCAAGTAAACGTAATCATCTGCTCGCAGTGGTTTTGCTTCTGTGGGCAGAGCTGTTTACACATTCCAGTCACATCTGTGGGAGGAGGGGGTGACGCGCGCGTGCGCGCACCCGTGCAGGGCAGGGCGGGGGGCTAGAGAGTCTCCTGGGGATCCACATAGGCATAGAATTGCAGAATACTCCGCTTCATGCCAGTCTGTCAAACTGTTTTCCGGGATGAATTTGTGCTCCACCAGCAGCGTCTGAGAGGCTCTGCAACCGGCATCTCCTAGCATCCGCGGTGCCACAAGCAACAGGCCACAACAGGCATGAATTGTAGCAAGGGGATAGGCAATGAAAGAAGCAATCTTCCATGCTGCTAAAAAAAAAAAAAAATCAAACGCAAGAAACTCCACAACCAACTTACATAAGGAACACACCCACTTAGAGTATATCTACCTGCCAGTCCTGTCTGCTCAGCGCATCTGTCTTTTATTCCCTTTGTAAGGAGAAAAACAAAACAAAACAAAAAAACCTTACAGGTCTGACCCAATACCAGGCCCTCTGCAGACTCCTCTCCACATCAGATTCTGTCTCTTTTTCCCTGACCCCCACATAGGCAAAACTTCCAGGGAATAGATGTCAGCCTTGCCACCTGCCATGATTTTATATTTGAGCTGCTCTGAGTGTCTCTATACTGCTGGGAGGTTTTTGATGTTTACATCAATGAATTCAAATCCATCTAGATCCTTCCACAATTATCTTCCCTGACCCCCTCTCACCACCTACCTTTTGAGGCAGACCTACATCAATGAGTTTATCACCTGTGACTGGTGGTTTCAGTTTATTAATTTACCACCCGTTGTTTATCTGATGAAGGGATACTCCGCCTGTGATGTTGAAATCCTAAGATCCTCTTGCTTGCATGATTCATGTGAATTAGGACCGTCTATTTTCTCCTCCCTCTGGTCCAGCTAGGGTCTCCTCCAGCGGATGTCCTCAGGCCCCTGGATTGTGGAGCCATAGCCCTTAGAGGAGGGAAGGATTGGGGGACAGAGAGCAGAGGGGGAGGGGATAGCACTTTGGGAGGAACCAAGAAGGTTCTTGGTTTCACCAAACTCCAGTGAGGTCCTAGAACCTTCCCCCCGGGGCCATCTATGCCAATTAGGACAGTTTGGCAAGCACCTGGTCCATCCCACTTGGTATGCAGCCAAAGTCCCTCTTTTCCCCATGCCCCCTGAGGAGGCAGAGCTCTGCTGGGCCTCAGCCCTAGCTCTAGGGGTTGGCTGAGCCAGAGTCCTACCTTTTCCCCCACCCTGCCTCCTTTTTAGTAGTTAGTCCTATTTCCCCCTGGCCCCCTGCTGTGCCTTGCATCTCCCAGTTGCCCTGGCAACTTAGTGGAGGCTGATCGTCCACCTCCTTTACAAACCCCCATCACAGCTGTCTCTACACTTACAACAATGATCCAAGTGAAGTCTGCCTTAGTGTGGGTAACAGGAGCCACTGGATAGCCTTTACTTTAACAGGAATGACCGGGCTTTCCCTGCACTCCTGCCATCCAGGACACTGTCCCCACAGCTGGGCTTCAGGAAGAGAGCTACAGGGGAAACTGAGACCTCTTAAAGCCAGAGGACTGAGAAAAGAGTGTCAGCTCATCTCGGAGACTGAGGGCGATGACAGACCCATAGCCCAGTGTGGAGGACCTGCCTGTAACAGTGGCCTGGGCTTCATTTCAGTCTGGAGACATCAGAGAGACTGTTCAGGCCAGAGGGGCCTCACGGACAGCAGCAACCAGCCACAAAGAGCTACATGGGGAAGTAAATCTCAATGTTCAGGTGACAACTAGGAATCAACTGTCCTTCTCACGTTTGGTGACAGGCCCTGAAATGTCATATGTCATCCAACCCCCCTCTCCCCCAGAAAAAAAGAGAGGGCCAGACTCTGTACTTTTCCTCCACTCTGCAATGGAAACTCCATTAAAAATTTCAAGAACCAAGGAAGTGGGCTGGGGGTGGCTCAGTAGTAGAGCACTTGCCTACACATACAAGGCTCTGGGTTCTACCACCAGCACTGCAAAGAAAACAACAACAAAACACAGTGAGACAAAAGCAAGCCAAGGAAGTTAAAGTCATGGGCCTGGACACTGTCCCTGAGCTCTTCAGCTCAAAGCTAGCGCTCTACCACTTAAGTCACAGTGCCACTTCCAGCTTTCTGGTGGTTAATTGGAGAAAAGAGTCTCACAGACTTTCCTGCCTGGGCTGGCTTTGAACCGCGATCCTCAGATCTCAGCCTCCTGAGTAGCTAGGATTGTAGGTGTGAGCCACCAGCACCTAGCTGGAAGTTAGAGTCCTGGCTGTGGGTGCAAAATGGAGACCCCAGCAGTCAGGAGGAAGCTGGGTACAAACATTCTAGATACTAAGCTCCCCATATCTCAGGTTCTAGGACGATTGAATTAGTACCTGGTTCCATCAGGTTTGGGGCCACTTTCCAGGTGCTCCGTCCCCCCCTCCCCCAACAGGACAGACAGCTAAGTAGTGAAGAGTTCTGGCTGGGAAGCCCCTCCCATCCCCTGCCCCCCAAGTTCTCAGTCCTGGATGAGGCAAGGATCAGTTGAAACTCAAACACTTCCCTTGGGGTGTCTGTAATCACCAACTGAACCAGCGGAGAAACTGAGGCCTGGGGAGATCCTCGCTCTGTGATGCTCAGTCAGTGAAACAGCCAATCCACCTGCCACATACGGTCCTTCCTGGTGAGGTGCCAGACTTTGAAGTTAGGCCCCACCACGTGAACCCCATTTTAGAATCGAACCCTGAGCCAATCAGATTTGTACCTGTGTTCTAATCTTGCTTGCACAGCTGATTGTTGTAACCTTGTTCTTTGCCTTTATAAGCCCTGTGTAATCACAGCTCGGGGCTTCCTCCTAACCTCCGCTGTGTCGGTGGGTAGGACGAGGCCCGAGTTGGCAGCTCGTTAAATAAAGCCTTGCCTTGCCTTGCTTTTGCATTTCGGAGTGTCTGAATCTCGGTGGTCTTCTTGGGGGTGGTCTTGCAACTTGGCACAACATTTGGGGTTTCGTCCGGGATAGCCCCAGAGACCCCGAGATCCCAGACTCCGAAGGTAAGAAAACAGCACTGTTCATTTGTCTTGTCCTGTAATTTGTCTGTTTTGCTTTTGCTTGTAGGGCGCGAGTCAGTTTGGTTTTTGGCCGGAACTGACCAGGAGGACCTCCTAAACGAGACTCAACCCGCCCACCTTGTACTTGGGTCTGCTCCTTCTGCTTATCTGGCAGGAGGTTGTGGGCCAACTTGGGTCCACTCCTCCCGTACCCTGGCAGGAGGTTGTGGGCCAACTTGGGAGATCTCCAACTCGTAACTCGGGTCCACTCCTTCTGCACCCTTGCAGGAGGTTGTGGGCCAACTCGGGTCCACTCCTTCTTACAGGAGGTTGTGGGCCAACTCGGGTCCATTCCTTCTGCACCCTTGTAGGAGGTTGTGGGCCAGCTTGGGAGATCTCCAACTCGTAACTTTTCTTAGGCCTGTGTGTTTTCCTCCTTTTGTATTAATTGTTTTGTTTTTGTAGCCTTTTGGAAGAAATTTGGAAGTAAAATTGTCCTAAATAATTATTGCAAAGTGAGAAAAGGAGAATTATGGCTACCAAAATGTTTAATTGCCATTCCAGCTTCTTTGTAGGTTTTTTTGTAACAGTTTCCAGCAGGCCCACAGAGAAGCACAGGTGATTCCTACAAGTTTGTCAAGATCTAATACTGACCCTTAATAAGTTCCAGGTAAGAGAGCATGCTTAAAAACTACTTCTGTGTGGACCACCTTGTTGCTTATAATTGGAGTAAAGTGGCCCCTTATAAGACTCATTGATCTGAATCTGCGGTTCGAAGCCAGCCCGGGCAAAGAAAGGTCCCTGTGAGAGACTTGTCTCTAATCAGCCAGCAGAGTGCTGGGAACGGAGTGGTGCGGAGCTCAAAAGTGGTACGGTGCTAGTCTTGAGCTGGAGAGCTGAGGGACAGCACTCAGGCCCTGAGTCCAAGTCGAAAGTCACTCCTCCTGGGACAAAAGTGATGGAGCATCCAGAGGCAGTAAGCCACTGCTTGGATGGCAGAGATGGTGTCAGATCCTAGAGTCACTACTGTTGGCCTTTCAAAAGTTAAAGCCGGGAAGTCCTAGAAGAATAGTTCATAAGCATGCCTTTCCAATGCCCATGTCTGTCTACTGGGCAGGAATTTGCCAGTCATCTGTGATAGTGGTTAGTAAGGGTAAGTTTGTCAAATGAGAGGATAGATTAAAATCTCATCCCCCGCATTTACCGTGATGGAACATGGGAGGTCTCCAAGCACCCAACTCAGCCGCTTTACCTTCGCCTCAAGAAAAGAAAGTTAGACTGAGACTAAGGTTATAGGTTCCTGGCTAGGTAAGGTCTACGCCCCTGAGTCAGCCTGAAGAAGTTACAGAAGATGGATGATCTTCACCCATCAGCCCCCCTTTAAAATCAAGGGACCAGAGTTGTTTTTGGGAAGATGAGGCAGGATAAACTAGAGGTATGCAAAACAGAGGTACAGAGACTATTCTTGTACTGGCCCATGCCTTACCTCTATATCATCCCCTAGACACGCAAGCCATTGAAATGGACAGAATGGAGCCATGATTGGCTCCCAAGGTACCAAAAAGAAAAAGGGGGAAATGAGGTGCCAGACTTTGAAGTTAGGCCCCACCACGTGAACCCCATTTTAGAATCGAACCCTGAGCCAATCAGATTTGTACCTGTGTTCTAATCTTGCTTGCACAGCTGATTGTTGTAACCTTGTTCTTTGCCTTTATAAGCCCTGTGTAATCACAGCTCGGGGCTTCCTCCTAACCTCCGCTGTGTCGGTGGGTAGGACGAGGCCCGAGTTGGCAGCTCGTTAAATAAAGCCTTGCCTTGCCTTGCTTTTGCATTTCGGAGTGTCTGAATCTCGGTGGTCTTCTTGGGGGTGGTCTTGCAACTTGGCACAACACTGGTGCTCCTGCCTTTCCGGGTCCCCGCCTGCTCTGCCTCGTTTCCCTGCAAAGGACTGCAGCCTCAGTGACTGCAGCCAGCTGCCCCTGGCCCGGGCCTCTCACTGCCGAAGTTCTCCATCCGTTTTTCTCTCCACCTTATTTGTCTGCAAATCATGAAGAAAAATCACTTCCATCTCTTGGCCTTGCCTGCCACTCTTGATCTATGGCCTCCATGAGACCCACCTTCCCCAGCTACCCCAAGGCTGACGTCAGGAAATGGAGTGATGCAGTGCAGGATCAGGGCCCTGCGTGGCTGGAGAATGTAGACATTCCATCACCACGGTGAAGCCTCGGGAAACGTGTGCATGTCTGGGGGTCCCGACAAGTCCCCTCTCCCAGAGGCCATCCAAGTCGGTTACAGCTCCTCCTCCTTGTCTTCTTCCTGACATGTCTGTGGGTCGACTGATAAGAGTGATTTTACTTTCTATACACTGGATGCCAAGTTCCTCCCCCAGCCCTAGCAGCTCAGAGCAGAGCCAGACACGCAAAAAATAAAGTTGGTGCACAGATGCAGTCGTCCACTTCCTCCTGGGCACACAGGACTGCAGAGGAAAGAGAAACTGCTCTGCTGGCTGGAGGTGGAGTGTGTGTGTGTGTGTGTGTGTGTGTGTGTGTGTGTGTGTGTATGAGAGAGAGAGGGGGGAAGGAGGGAGAGAGAGAGAGGTTGAGGTCTCTACAGAGAAGGTGGTCTCTAGCTGGATTCAAAGGCTCTGAGGTTAGGACAATGGGCTCTGGTGTTGGGCTGCCCACACTGATACCCTTCCTGCTATGTGGCCGTGGGAAGCTTACTTGACTTCCCTGAGCTCGGCTGCCTTCCAGAGCTCTGGAAGTAGACAGCCCTGTGATCACTGAATAAGGACTAGTACCTGTTAAGTTGAGCCCCTGTGGCAGGGTGAGCTGACGTCCTTACAGATCTGAAGATCTGCAAGATGGCTTTCTTCTTGACTGTTCTAGTTGAAGTGAGTGTCCTAAAGGACAAGGTAGAGTAAATGGTTTGGGCAGAAGAACAAACAGCCTGAGAGCTGGTGTGGGTGTGGGAAAGCAGCAGCCATGGGGGAGGCTGGAGCCATGGAGGTACTGGGAGAGGAGGCTCCTGTATCCATGTGCTCCAGCCTGAGGGGCACAGGGAGTCACAGAAGGATTGAGCAGGAAAGTGGCAAGGTCAGAAGACTCCACTGAGCATGACAGAAAAAGAAAGGCTGGAAGAGTCACCAGTCACCAGTGGCTCATGCCTGTCATCCTAGCTACTCAGGAGGCTGAGATCTGAGGATCATGGTTCAAAGCCAGCGGAGCAGGAAAAGCCTATGAAACTCTTATCTCCAATGAACCACCAGAAAACCAGAAATGGCACTGTGGCTCAAAGTGGCAAAGGGCTAGCCTTGAGCGAAAATGCTCAGGGAAGCAACCCAGGCTGAGTTCAAGCCCCATGACTGATCTTGATGAAGGAAGGAAGGGAGGGAGAGAGAAAGGGAGGGAGGGAGGAAGTGAGGGTTGGGAAGGGGAGGGGAGAGGAGAGGAGAGGAGAGGAAAGCAAAGCAAAAGAAAGAAAAGAAAAACAAAGCAAAACCAAGGAAAAGAAGAGAAAGGTTGGAAGGGTTACGCTGGGGCTCAAACCCTGGCCACTCTGCTCCCTGCACATTCCAGCAGGACTTCACATTCTTTTGAAAAGCAACTATATCAGAATCATCTATGAAGTGCCTGCTGTATACCAGGAGCCCAGGATCCAGCAAGCAGTGAGCAACTCTTACCTGAAGACCCCCAGTACTGGCTAGGTCCCCACAGCTGTCTCACTGTCTCAGGTGAGCAAGTTGCGCTTGTAGCTGTCGGGGAATCCAGTTTGGGGTCTGGAGTGGGGGTGGGTCTGGGCAGCCTCGAGCCCCCACCATACCCCCCTCCACCCTCCACATGCACTGCTGGGCCCTCCAAGGTGCGAGACCTATCAGGCGTGTCCAAACTGCTCCTGGCTGCCTTCATTTCACATCCCCCAGGTAGCACAGATGCCATGAATGGACCGGAAATTGAATGCAAAATCAAACTACAGCAAATAAATGGATGCAAAAGTCATTTGGAGCCAATAATAAGAAAAACCACTGCCAGACTCGGAGGCAAAGAAAGTTGTGCTGCTGAGCTGGCCTGGCCCAGGAGAGAATGTTAATCTGATCACCTGTTCCTGACCTTCCCTGTCCCCGGTGCCTCTTCACTGACCCACTTTGCTGGACAGCCTCCAAGGTCAGACACTCAAGGACAGACAGGGGAAACTGAGCCTCAGAGAGAACCACAGAACCAAGACCCCAGAGAACGAGGGCCCTGTAGTATACAGATTTTTCTTTTCTTTTCTTTTGTGCTCATCCAGTGTCACCTCTGGTTTTCTGGTGGTTAATTGGAGATAAGAGTCTCACAGGCTTTCCTGCTCTGGCTGGCTTTGAGCCGTGATCCTCAGATCTCAGCCTCCTGAGTAGTTCCTGAGTAGCTCAAGGTCTGGGCACTGTTCCTGAGCGTCTTTTTTCCTCAAGGCTACTGCTCTACCATTTGATCCACAGCTCCACTTGTTGCTTTTTGGAGATTAATTAGAGACAAGAGACTCATGGGCTTTTCTGCCCCAGCTGGCTTTGAACCTCAATCCTCAGATCTCAAGTCTCCCGAGTATAAGATTACAGGTGTGAGCTACTAGCTCCTGGCTAGGGGTTTTGACCCAGCCCTTCCACTTTCTAGTGCCCATGATGTTGGGCAAGTGCCCTGCCCTGCAGTTTCCTCATCAGAGAAACAAAACCAGTCTGAATATGTGCAGGCAGGTGAAGGCAGTGGGCAGGGCACATAAACAATAGGTGCTCAGCCCTTAGCTGCTAAACCCATGCAGAAGAGGGTCCAGTCCCTGGGGCATGGAGCAGAATTCTGCTTTGTTTATGATGGAGCCCTACAGGTACTGGATAATCCACACAGGAATGGACTTAGGGGTGTGTGAAAGGGGTGTGGGCGTGCATGTGCAAGTCCCAGGCCTTGAACTCAAGGCTTGGGCATTGTCTCGGCTTTTTGCTCAAAGCTAGACTTTCCTCTTTGGGCTAGTATTGAACCTCGATCCTTAGATCTCAGCCTCTTGAGTAGCTAGGATTATAGGTGTGAGCCACTGGCACCAGGCTGGGTTTAGTTTTAATTATCAGCTTGTCTCCTTGTTGAAGAGCTCTAGCATTCCCCTCCCTAGGAGCCTCAGACTGAACCCCCATCCCTTTAATGTCCAGCCATGGAGCTGGGGGTGGGATTACACCTGTCAGTCACAGCCACCCACAGGCTGCTTTAAAGTGTCCCCTTCTCACCATCCTCATTGGTTTATTTGTTTTGTTTTTGTTGCCAGTCCTGGGGCTTGGACTCAGGGCCTGAGCACTGTCCCTGGCTTCTTTTTGCTCAAGGCTAGCACTCTGCCACTTGAGCCACAGCGCCACTTCTGGCTTTTATCTATATATGTGGTGCTGAGGAATCGAACCCAGGGCTTCATGTATACGAGGTGAGCACTCTACCACTAGCCATATTCCCAGCCCCTCACCATCCTCATTGGATGGTCTCCTATCAATTTCTCCAGTGGAGACAGAGAAGCTCAGAAGAGGCGGGCCTTGCTCTGGGGCCACAGATGTGTGGAGCCGGCTGCCTGGGAATGGGATGCCAGTGCCTTTCTCTTCTGATCATTTGTTTCTGTAACACCGTCCTAAGCCAGCACCTCATCAAGGCACTGACACCCGCTGTGGGAGCCCTGATCAGCAGGCTGAGCGTGAAGGCCCTCCTTAGGCCCCCAGGATCTGGGGACCAGGACAGTGAGAACAAGCTGAGAATAGGCAACAAGAACAAGGCAGAGGAGAAAAGCCATTGCACCAGAATGATCTATTAAGAGCTACTGTTTACCAGGAGCCCAGCAGTGAAGAAGACACAGGGAACATACATTCTGAGGGGGGGTTGGGAGTGGGGGGTGGGGGAAGATGTTAAGTCACAGTCTTAATGTGAAATCATTGGTTCCAAGCCAGAGGGACATTGATGGAATGTATGGGGAAGTCTCAGGCAGGGCTTCCTGAAGGAAGTGGTGCTTAGCCTGAGATTGGAGGATGACAGAGGAATTGGGGAGAGAATCAGAGAGGGTAAGGGAGGAGGAAAGGGAGCTGGGGTGTGGGATGGGCAGAGGAAAGAGTTCAGGAAAAAGCTGGGTACCAATGGCTCATGCTAACCCTACCTACCCAGGACACTGTGGTCTGAAGACTGAGGTTAAAAGTCAACCGGGGCAGAAAAGACTATGAGATTCTGAGTAGCTACCACAGTTTAAAAAAAGAAGTAGAGGGGCTGGGAATATGGCCTAGTGGCATGAGTGCTTGCCTCATATACATGAAGCCCTGGGTTCGATTCTCCAGCACCACATATATAGAAAATGGCCAGAAGTGGCACTGTGGCTCAAGTGGCAGAGTGCTAGCCTTGAGCAAAAAGAAGCCAGGGACAGTGCTCAGGCCCTGAGTCCAAGGCCCAAGACTGGCAAAAGAAAAAAAAAAAAAAAAAGAAGTAGAAAGTGATTAAGTGGTGGAGCACCAGCCTTGAGCAGAAAAAGCGGAGGGACAGTGCCCAGGCCTAGATTTCAAGCACCAAAGCCACGGGGGGGGGGGGGGGGCGGGGGGGGAGTTCAAGAAGGATCCAGAAATGACAGAATTAAGAGGGAAAGAGGAGAGAACTGATCCAGATTCAGACAGACAGACACACAGGGGAGGGCCAGGAGAAATGAAATAGGGGCAGGAAAGAGAGATGCTAAACCAAGAGGAAAGAGTCAGAAGGAAGGGAGCCCATAAGCGGGGACTCCCAGCTCCCACACACTCCTGCCTCGACTTTCATCTTTCACACAAAAGAGAAACTGGATCCCTCCAGGGAAGTTGGGGTGTGCAGGCAAGCTGCAAGCTGAATAATGCATTTCACACTCCTAGGTTGTTTCATCCCGCCTTTCGCAAGCTTGCAGCTGGGGCACTGGCACCGGGGAGAGGCAGGCACCAGGGGCAGGCAGGGAGAACTGGAGGAGGGACCTAGGTGGAGGTGGATCCCGCTGGCCAGAACAGCAGGACAGTGAGGCAGGAGCCTCCTTCCTTCCCAGTCCCCGCCTCGTCCCAGCTTTTAGCTGCAACCTAACTCCTGCCAGAGGGTTGGCTGTCAATGAGGGCCCTGGTTGCTGCTAAGATGTTAGCTGTGAATGGAGGTGTTAACCGCAGAATGAGGGCGTGGCCACTGATGGCTCTGTCAAGGAAGCTGTTTATGGAGAAGCGCGCGTTTGCAGATTGCTGGGGGTGTTAACTAGTTAAGGAGCTGTTTGCTGCTCTAGCATTCGCTGATTCCTAGGGTGTTGAACAACAAAGCCTAGGTTTTGTGAAGTTGGGTGTTTACCGTTAACTAGGGTGTCAACACTTAGCAATAAACAATGGCTGGTAAAACTAGGGGATTCCGACAGACATCCACTAAGGTGTTTGTTAATAGGGTGTTTGCTCTGGCTCTAGGTTTACCGGCTCCTTCCTCTTCCTTCTTAGGCTCTTTGCTGGAGTGCTTCATTCCTTCCAGGTTTGGGCTCCTCGAGACAAGTCCCAGGACCCAGCCTGATTTCAGGGCCCTCCTTCTCCAGGGAACTGTTCCACTGAGCGGCCCGCTCATATCCCCTCATCCTGGACTCAAAAAAAAAGAGCATCTGAAACTTTTTTGTTTTTTAGATTAGTGTGGTGCTTGAACTCAGAGCCTGGGCATTGTCCTTGAGCCTCTTGGTGCTCTTGAGCCACAGCACCATTTTCGGTTCTTGAGCGGTTCATTGGGGATAAGAGTCTCACGGGGACTTTTCTG
This sequence comes from Perognathus longimembris pacificus, assembly GCF_023159225.1. Classification (NCBI taxonomy): domain Eukaryota; kingdom Metazoa; phylum Chordata; class Mammalia; order Rodentia; family Heteromyidae; genus Perognathus; species Perognathus longimembris. The sequence continues at coordinate 70,911,090 of NC_063166.1, read as the reverse complement.
CCTGGGCTGGCTTTGAACCACGATCCTCAGATCTCAGCCTCCTGAATAGCTAGGATGACTGGTGTAAGCCACTGGCGCCCATCTAATGGTGTGTGTGTGTGTATGTGTGTGTGTGTGTGTGTGTGTGTGTATGTGTGTGTGTATATATTTTTTTTCTTTTCTTTTTTGGTACTGGGGCTCAAACCCAGGATGTTGCACTTGTTAGGCAAGCACTTTGCCACTGAGCTACATCCCAGACCATGCATCAGAAATCTTGACATAGGCTGGGGATATGGCCTAGGGGCAAGAGTGCTTGCCTCGTATACATGAAGCCCTGGGTTCAGTTCCCCAGCACCACATATATAGAAAGTGGCCAGAAGTGGCACTGTGGCTCAAGTGGCAGAGTGCTAGTCTTGAGCAAAAAGAAGCCAGGAACAGTGCTCAGGCCCTGAGTTCAAGCCCCAGTACTGGCCAAAAAAAAAAAAAAAAAGAAATCTTGACATAGCTAAGAGAGCGACGTAGGATGGTAGAGAGAGGACAGATGGGTGGCAGTGCTGCTTGCTGGCCCTGGGCTCCCCTGGCTGATGGGCTCCCGGTCTGGTGAGGAAGCCAGTGTCACTGTAGATGTTGAGGTAATTATGGCTGGGGATCCCAGGACCCCAGATGGCCTCTCACCTGTCAGTCTCGTCCTTCTGGACCAGACTGGGACCCACCACTGGTAACCCAGAATTGGTGGCCCAGGAGGCCTCAGTGGGCCTCAGGCCTAAGCTCGAAGTCGTCAGTGACTGGCTGGACAGTGCTGACCTTGGCCTCCCCGGGCCTCGAGTGTAAGGTGGTGGAGGGTGTGGTCAGCTCCATCGTGCTGGGGCCTGCACCTCAAGGCACCACTGCGCAGAGCCAGGCATGGAGGAAGGACCAAGGGCTGGCTCTGTCCTAGGTGCTCATCCACCCAGCTCCATCCACCATTCCTGCCTCTGCCAGCCTGGCCCCTCCGGACACCCTGGAAGCCTCCCCCAGCCCGCCTCAGAGCCATGGCAGAGACTCAGCCCAGAGCCCCTGTCCCCCACCTCCAGGGTCCTCAGTCCATGCCTCTCATCAGAGCAGCCAAGACATTCCACACCCCTCCCCCAGGCACCCCACCTCCCCGCCCCTGGGTCTGGGCACACGCAGTTCCCTCACTGGAACGCAAGCCCTTCCCCACTGTCCCCTCCCCTATCGACTGACTTCTACACAGCTCCAATCCAGCTCTGCAGGGTGCTTCCCCCCACCCACCCCAGCCCAGCCCAGGTCGCCCAAGGTGCTGCTCTCATGGGGAGTCTCCAGGAAGAGCAGCAGGGATGAGGTAGAGAGCCGTTAGACAGTCAACATCTAGCCACCAGGTTCTACTCTGTCTCCTGAGTCACCCCATGCCCCGCCTGCCACACAGATCGATGCCACACTCGAGTGAAGGAGGAAGGTCAAGAATTCACAGACACCAGGGAAGAAAGTCACACACACACACACACACACACACACACACACACGTGTGCGGATTGGGAGACTGGTAGTCAGATACCACTGTTCCTCTCCGATGAAATAACACAGTGAAGTCCCTTGGCCACTGTGAAATCCCCCATTTTGAGTTCCCTTCTCTCTATTTGGGGTAAATAACTAAGCCAGGGGAGAAGCAAGGGTGGGATGCACTGGTGACTGGGAAGTGGCCCCAGAACTGGTCCCTCGCAGGAATGCTATACACCCCGGCACAAGCATGCATGGGCCTGAGTGCACACACCCACGCAGCCTTCACATTCACCGGTCCCCCACCCAGGGGCCAGCTCACTGTCGCCGCCGTGCTGGGGACAGTCACCTCCAGGGAAGGGCGAATCAGCCTTCCACTTGTGCAGATGAAGTATGCGGTGTGAATGCTGGGGGGTTGGCATTTTCATTGCCGGAATTCACTCAAGATGGCAGGATGCCCACACTCACCAGGGGGAGAACCTGGGAGGAAAAGCAATGGGCCTGCGAGCATTTTACACGCCGATCAAGTACTGGCACACTGCTCCCTCCTCCCTCTCCCCAGTCATAGCTGAAGTTCTTCTATATATACCCTTCAATCAGAGGAAATTAAAATCATGGAGCAGGGGTGTTGGAAGGAAGCCCACAGCCACATCCTAAATGCTGACCTCTCCCCTGCATTTGGCCTCTGGGAATTCTGTCCCTTGAGAGACCACCCAGGTCGCTTGAATTCTCTTGTTGGGACAAGGTGAACACCCTCCCCCTCCCCCAATAACAAACCTGTACACAGCGTGTTTGCAGGAACTCTGGACACAAGGGAGTCAGACCTAGGACCCCAACATGCCAGTATTGAGACAAACCACTCTGCCCTGAGATGTACCCGCACACACCCAGACACCCCCCCCCCACACACTGCTGCCAGGGTTCCCAGATCCCCCAGATTCCATCATCTGGCCCAAATCTCTCCTTATGAAAGTGAGAAAGTGGCACCTTGAGCTGGAAAAGAAAGGTGTCCAAGGTCAAACTTTTCCAAGGTCAAGGTCATAAGACACCAAAGCCAAAGCATCAGAGCCAGGATGCAAACCTCTGCATCCTCCCTCCAACACAGCAGTCCCTCCCCACCTCCACCACTTCTACAGCAGACCCCCTTCCCCAGCTAAGCCTGAAGTCTGAGATCTGAAGCAGACCCCCCCCACCTCAAAGCCCACCCCCTCACCACCAGAGCTGGGGCTTGAAACTGCTAGTCAACCCCCAGCCATTCTGAGCCGGAGCCACAGGGGCCCTGGCGCGGACCTAGGCCAGCCAAGGGGGCGGACAGCTGGGCCGAGTGATGGGTGGTTTTAATATTTAAACACAGTTTGCCGCTACACAGCCACAGGCAAAAAGCAGCTGCCTCCTTTTTCTTCTCCTTCCTCTGCTTCTTTCCTTCTCTCTATTTTTTTTCTTAATCTTTAATGTCTCTCACCAGCCACCAGTGGGGGAGGCGTTGTTCCCGTGTCATATTTCAAAGGGTTGTCACAGCTGGAGGGATATTCAGAGCATTTCGAGCCAATCCATTGTGTATAAATATATAGATATATATATATATAGGTTTCATTATCCCCTTCAGGGCTGCCAGAGAATATATTCTTTTAATATGTATAATATATTTGAGCTGTACTCACAAGAGGAGGGAGGGGCCCACCGTTGACATTTCAGAAGCATCTCTGGGACGGAGAAGCAGCTGATTCGAGGGGGAAAAGAGGGGTCCATTCAGGTGAGGGGGACCTCCCAGGCCCTGGTGCAGGGCAGAGTGGGGGGTCTAAAACATATTTCCTAACTCACCTCTGGTCCCATCCCCCTTTGGTGCTTTCTTGACCCTTCTGAGATAATTCATCTGACCCTTTGGGGCATCCGTGGCTTTCTGTTGTTTGGCGGTGTTCTGCTACCACCAAGGACTTGGGGCCAACGCTGCCTGCAAAGGCTTCGGCCTTGGATGCTCAGGGCCACGTGCGGGCTGTGTGGCCTTGGGCAAGCTGCCCGCACTGCCTGCCCCTGAATGGGCTTACCAGCACGTGAAGCTGGCAGACATGCCCTGGCCATCAAAGGTGAGGCATACAGGTGAGCGGGGCCCCAGGGGTCAGGAGAGGGCTGAATGGGACTCACCTGTGCGTGGAGACGTGCTCGTACTGAGACAAGAAGAAGGCTGACTCCAGGTGAGGATGGTCAGGGAGCGAGAATGTTCTCTGTGCCTCCCAAGTCTGCAGGGCAAGGGACATTTTAGCCACGTGAGACCGTGTGGTAAGTCCACAGTTGGGTCTGCAGCGTAAGGCTGTAGACTCGGCTCCGAGTGTCCTCAGGCCTGCAGCGTCCCTTCTCCATAAGGGGCGATCGCAGCCTCTTTGCCCAGTTCTGCTCGTCAGTGCCTACAGGGTGCTTTGCTGCTGACTCCTAGCAGGCAAAAGACGTTTTCCTCCCTAGCTGGGATAATTTAGAAGTGGGATCAAGTCGGGCATTGGTAGCTCACGCCTATAATGCTAGCTACGCAGGAGGCTGAGATCTGAGGATCGTGGTTCAAAGTCAGCCCAGGCAGGATAGTCTGTGAGATTCTTGTCTCCAATTAACCACCGGAAAACTGGAAGTGGCGCTGTGGCACAAAGTGATAGAGCACTAGCCTTGAGTGAAAGGGCTTAGGGATAGTGCCCAGGCTGCAAGTTCAAGCCCCATGACCAAAAAGAAAAAGAAAAAAAAAATTTTTTTAAATGAGATCAGTCACCCCAAGTTTTAGTGAGGATAGAAATCCTGAGCTCTAGCTCAGGCCTCCGTTGAGCCAGAAGAGCTGAATTGGCACAGCCTTGAAAACTTCTGAGATAGATGTGGGCCAATGGCTTTCCCAGATGGACCAGGATGGGCCCAAGGTCAGATGCTCAAGGTCAGAGACACAGCCCACCCCCCCTGGGGCCGAGGAGTAGGGAGAAGGGGCGAACCCCTGTCTGGGGAAGCCTGCATTCCTGCCAGCTGTTCATCACTTCCTCCACCTAGCCTACCGGTCATGGCACAGCCACCTAGCTAAAATTTCCAGACCCCATTCTGTATTGATGCCCACCCCCATCTTACGTGTGATAGCCAGAACTGTCAACCCTGATGCAAAGCCCTTCCCGAGCCGCCACCTCCAGAGCTGGCCCCTGGTTTGAGCCGCCAGGACTCTTCCTCTCAATTATGGCAGCCGCTTCCTCTCTGATCTGGTTTCTGGTCATGCCCTGCCAGCCCACCACCCAGACAGTCCTGGGGGAAAAAAAAAATCTGATATATATATTTCTTTCTTTCTTTTTGGCAGCTCTATGCTTTGAACTCAGGACCTCTAACTTGATCAGTTAAGATTTGGGATTCAGACTTGAGCAGCCTTCCTTCCTTCCTGCTCTTTCCTGGACCTCATTTTTCCCTCTGTAAAAACATCACTAGGCCTGAGTGCAGGCTCTCCATGGAGCGTGGGCACCCCCTGCTGGAAGATGGCAGGCACAGGCCAGACTCTCCACCTGCCACAGTCTGTCAAAGGCTAGAGCAAGGTGGGGCGACGCCTGGCCTGGAATGGCAGATGGCATGAGGGTCGCAGAAACACACCCATCCACGGGCCTCAGAGATGCAGACCACCCTAAAACGCGCGCACAGCGCCACCCATTTTTTACCCTAGGCAACCTCGAGCCCTTCCCATCACCTCAGAGGGCCAGGAAGCAAAGGGCAGCTGTTAGAAGTCTAGCCAGATATTGGGCATGTGGGGAGGGACTTCATCCAGGAGGATCCCATGGATGAGAAAGAAGAGAGGAGGGCTGGGCAGGGGCTGGAGACCATAAGCCCATCCCAGCATCCCCCAGACACCAAGATGTAGGACACACACACACACACACACACACACACACACACACACGGTGAGGTTGTGCTTTCTCTCCCTCAGGCTCCCCATGGACTTCAGCCTGCAGAGGGGCAGGGCAGGAACACGGAGGACAGGGCCTCGCTGGCTGGAACCTCTTCCATTTGGAGGTTGGGCTTTTGTTTCCTCGGTGTGGACTTTCCAGAGGCTTCCCTGAGCACAAAGACCCATCTCTTGTCTCCCACGGTGCAGGGCGGGTCCCGAGGGACCTCTTCCCGCTGCCTCCTGGCCGCCTGGCACTCAGGATGAGTTGGATCCAGCCGGAGAATGTAAGTAGGAGCAGTCGGAAGGCTGTCGTCTGGGGGTTTCTGTGGCCCTGCAGCAGATGACTGAGGACTCCACGTATGTCTGCAGAGTTCTTTCATTATGCCTCCTGGTCCCTCCAAACCCCAGGTCCGTCACAGTTCACTCCCATAGAGTAAGTCATCCCCCTTCCCGTGTCTGGGGCTGCGTCATTCCTCCTTGCTCATAGGCCTTGCTTCTGGGCCTCCGCCCAGCACTCCTGTCAGTCCAGCTGAGCGCCGTCCCGCTGAACGCGGTGTGAGCGCCTTCAGACCCAGCACCCTCCCTCCCTCTGGCCTTGCTTTAGCTCCCACACACCTCATTTCCGCCCTGGCCTCCCTAGCATTTATTATTTTCTTAATATGTGTCTTCAAGTTGACTTGCCTGTTTGATTTTGTTGCATTGATCTTCAAAGGGAAATTATTAAAATAGTTTGGATAAGGAGAGAAGGTTTAGGGACACAGGTGACATTTGAATTGGGGGCTGAAGGGTGGAAAGAAATGAGACGGGACGCAAAGCCTGGGAACAGCAGCCCAGGCAAAGGCCCTGAGCGGAGCAAAGCCTGTGTTCTCAGAACAGAATAGAGGCCAAGGGACGAGGGATACAAAGTATCCATTTACACACTGCAGCATGTCCTAGTGCGCACAGGTGTGCACACAAGTGTGTGTTGGTGTTGATCTGTGTGATAGCATTTCCCTGCTTCTGGGTCTCCTCCTTCGCTTCCTTAATGTCACTCGTGCCATATCTCCCTCCCCATCCTCCACCCCATGCTTAATGCCCAGCAACCAGTGATCTGTTCTCCATTACCATAATTTTGTCATTTTAAAAGGCTACATAAATAAATCATACAGGATATAACCTTTGAGGACTGCTTTTTTTGTTTCCCTCGCTCAGCATCGTTCTCTGGAGATCCATCCAAATTGCTGCGTGGGTTTATTTATTTATTTTTTTAATTGCATGGCTCCCTTTCTTCACCCACTAACCCATTCCTAGGCATCTGGATCATTTCCGGTTTGGGCTTAGTACAAGTTAAGCTGTTCCATACCAGCGCCGATATGGACATACATTTTCATTTGCCCTATGACAGGAGGCAGCCGTCCAACTGTTGGGCTTTAAGGCAATTGCGTGCTTAATTTTTAAAGAAATTGGCCAAGCTGTTTTCCAGAATGGCTGCGTTGTGTTGCTCACTCACCAGCAATGCCCGGATGAGCTTTCTCTCGCCTGTGTTCTCTCCAGGCTTTGGTGGGATGGCTGCTTTTCATGCAAGGCATCCTGCCAGAGCCATGACTCGTGGCTTCTGTCGGCATTTCTTTCCTGCATCCTACATCTCTTTGTGTGTTTCTTGGCCATCTGTGAGTCCTCTTGGGTGAAATGTCTGTTCATGTCTTTCACCCATTTTCTAACTGAATGGATTACCTTTTTACTCTTGAGCTTTACACATTCTTAATATTTTCTAGTCCCTTGTTATGTATTTGCAGTCAGTCTGTAGCTCATCTTTGTGTGTGTGTGTGTGTGTGTGTGTGTGTGTGTGTGTGTATGTGTGTAAGATGAGGTTTGAACTCAGGGCCTGGGTGCTGTCCCTGAGCTTTTTCACCCAAGGCTAGTACCCTACAGTGCCACCACCAGTTTTCTGGTGGTTGAGTGGAGATAAGAATCTCAGGGCCGTTCCTGCCCAGGCTGACCCTTCAGATCTCAGCCTCCTGAGTAGCTAGGATTACAGGTGTGAGCCAGTGGCACCTGGCTGTAGCTTGTCTTTGTGTCCCCTTGACATGGTGTTTTGTTTTGTTTTTGTTGCCAGTCCTGGGCCTTGGACTCAGGGCCTGAGCTTTGTCCCTGGCTTCTTTTTGTTCAAGGCTAGCGCTCTACCACTTGAGTCACAGCGCCACTTCTGGCCGTTTTCTATATATGTGGTGCTGAGGAATCGAACCAAGGGCTTCATGTGTACGAGGTGAGCACTCTTGCCACTAGGCCATATTCCCAGCCCCCAACATGGTGATCTTGCATGAAAAAAATTCATGACAAGGTTGAAATTAATGATGTTGGTTGGTTTTCTGGATTTCCTGGTTTTCCTCTCTCTCTCTCTCTCTCTCTCTGTGTGTGTGTGTGTGTGCACATGTTTCCCTATGAATGTCCAGTTTCACTCTATCCTTAGAGCAACTACCTTTAGTCCATTGCTTTCAGTCCAAAGATACAGAATGGCTTCTGTATCTGTCAAACATCAGTTGAGGAAGCTGAGTGCGGTGATTCATTCCTCTAATCTCAGCTACTTGGAAAATAGAGATCAAGATACCTAGTTCAAGGACAGCCTGGGCAAAAAGCCAGTGAGACTCAGTCTCCATCAACAAGCCAGGCATGGTGGTGTTCACTTGTCATCCCAGCTGGGTGAGAGGCATAGGCAAGAAGATCGTGGTCTGAGGCTGGCCTAGGCAAAAATATAAGACCCTATCTTTAAAAGAGAATGAAAGCAAAAAGGGCAGCAGTGTGACTCAAGTGGTAAAGTGTCTGGTTGGCAAACATGAGGTTCAGAGTTCAGACTATAGTACTGAAAATCAGATGAGAGTGCTTGCCTAGCACGCATGAAGCCCTGGGTTCAATTCCTTAGCACCACATACACAAAAAAAGCTGGAAGTGGCGCTGTTGCCCAAGTGGTAGAGTGCTAGCCTTGGGCAAAAAGAAGCCAGGGACAGTGCTCAGGCCCTGAGTCCAAGGCCCAGGACTGGCAAAAAACAAAAAACAACAACAACAACAACAAAAAAAAAACCCACACACCAAAAAACAGATGAGAGCTGGGAGATAGCTTAGTAGTAGAACACTTGCCTAGTATACACAAAGCTGTTGGTTTAAGCCCCAGTATAACACACACACACACACACACACACACACACACACACACACACACATACACACACACAGTCAGTCAGTCATCAGTGGGAGTCAGTGGCTCATGCCTGTAATCCTAGCTACTTGGAAGGCTGAGATCTATGACAGATCTATTCTAGCCCCAGTAGAAAAGTCTACGAGTCTTCATCTCCAAAATACCCAGAAGAATGCCAGACTGGAGGGCCGGAGGGGTGGTTTAAATGGTGGAACACCAGGCATGAGCAAGAAAGCTGAGCCAGAGCACAAGGCTCAGAGTTCAAACCCCAGTTTGAAAAACAAAACAAAAGTGCATGTATGTCTACTTTGAGTTTCTATAGTCTCTCAATCTCTCTCTCCCTCTCCCGCTCTCTCTCTTTCTCTTTCTCACTTTTTAAGAAATTAACCTATGTTAGTTGTACACAGGGGTTTCATTGTGACATCTCCATACACATATACAATATACCCCATCAACGGTACCCCTTCTCTCTCTCTCTAATCCCCTCCAACCCATTTCTTTTCTTTTCTTTTTCTTTTAACTGGTCCTGGGGCTTGAACGCTGGGTCTAGGCGCTGTCCCTAAGCTTCTTTTGCTCAAGGTTTGCACTCTACCCCTTGAGCCCACATCTCCACTTCCAGCTTTTTTGAGTGGCTTATTGGAGATGAGAGTCTCACCGAGTTTCCTGGCTGGGATGGCTTTGAATGGAGATCCTCAAATCTCAGCCTCCTGAACTGCTAGGATTACAGGCATGAGCCATTGGTGCCCAGCTCCCCACCTCCCCTCCCCCACCCTGTTTTCTTAAAGCCATTTCAACAGCGTTCCTTGTGCAGTTTCCGGACTCTCCTTGTGTCTTCCAGAGTCGGAACCTAGGGCCTTGAGCTAGGCAAGTACTGTCCCATGGAGCTACATCCATTCCCTGCCTCTGTGAGTCTACCTTTCTGCCCATATCAAATTGTCTCAATTTCTGTAGCTAGACAGTAATCCTTAATATCAGGGAGAGTAATTCTTCCCATTTCACTCTTCTGGGCTTTATTAGTCTAGATAATTTTAGAACATTCTAGAATAATTTTAGAATAAGTTTGTCTGTCTACCAAAACAAAACCTTTCTGGGATTTTTTTACAGGAATGACCCTGAAAATATAGACCAATTTGAAGTCTTTTTAATTCTTGAACACAGGGCATTCATCCACTGAGATCTTCCTTAATTTTGCTCATTGGCATTTTGCTGTTTTGGGGGGCTTGGGTTCTGTAGATATTTTGCACATTTGAAACTTGTCTCTCATTTTCTCTGGGGATACTGTAAGTGATATTGTCTTGATTTGGGACTCACGTGTGTTGCTAGTAAATAGAAGAAGTGTTTGATCTTTAGAAATGTCTTGTAAGCTGGACATGGTAGCTTATGCCTGTAATCCTGGCTATCTGGGAGGCAGAGCTCAGGAGGAACATGGTGACAGGCCAGCGCAGGCGAATAAAAACTTGTAGGCCCTCAGCGCAAGCAGTAAAAAGCCGGGTGAAGTAGTGCACAAATGCCGCCCTAGGTATGCAGGAGGCAGACATCACGGATCCTGGTCTAAACTGGCGCTGGTCATAAAAGCGAGGTCCTATTTTATTTTTATTTTATTTTTTGTTGTTGTACTATATAATTACATTCTATTTATTTATTTTTCTTATTTATTGTCAAAGTGATGTACAGAGAGGTTACAGTTTCATACGTTAGGCCTTGGGTACATTTCTTGTACTGTTTGTTACTTCTTCCCTCATTCCCCCTCCCCCCTCTCCCTTTCCCTCTCCCCCCCATGAGTTGTTCAGTTGGTTTACACCAAATGGTTTTGCAAGTATTGCTTTTGGAGTCGTTTGTCTTTTTATCCTTTGTCTCTCGATTATTATAATCCCTTTCACTTTCCTAGTTCTAATACCAGTATATACAGTTTCCAATGTACTCAGATAAGATACAGTGATAGTGCGGGTACAACCACAGGAAGGGGATACAAGAGGATCATCAACAATAGAAGCTACAGTTTCACATGCCGTGTTGAAAGTAACTACAACAGTGATATAACAGTCATTTCCATAACATGGAGTTCATTTCACTTAGCATTATCTTATGCATTCATAAGGGCATAGCTATTAGGCTCTTGTGATCCTCTGCTGTCACTAGCCTAAACCTGTGCTAATTATTCCCTAGGAGGGTGACCATAGAGTCCATGTTTCTTTGGGTCTGGCTCACTTCACTTAGTATAATTTTTGAGGTCCTAGTTTATTATATAGCAAAAGCAAAAATGGCTGGAGGTAGAGCATCCAGTGGTAAATCATCATGTACAGAAAGGGCAAGGCTGAATTAAAACCCAGAACTGCCCCCCGCCCCGAAAAGAGTATTCATGTGGGATTCTCTTCCTGCTATTCCTCCTATAGAAAGCCTTAAGAGAACATGGTGCTTACCTTGGCCGTAAGAAAAAGAATTCACCTACAAAACCGTAACTATAATGTGAGCCATTGGCACACATGGTCCCACATGAACCCACTCTAAGGGGGTTAGCGGTTCCCTTCAGGATGAGATGGGGTCTACCACAAAACAGGTTCCCCTGGCCCCAGGCCAGTTTGAACAGTACAGGAGTACATGCACAAATGACACGACGTGACTTGTGACTGGCAGACAGGCACTAGGGGCACTGAGATGACCAGGTATGTACAGACTGCTTTTCTAAAACAAAAACCTCTATAACCCCTTGCCAGGGCAGGCAGGGCAAAAATCCTGGCAGGACAAAGCCAGTCTCTGCCTGTATTTTGCATATGTCTTCCTTACCTTGAGCCAGACTCCTGCTCAACTTCCAGAGGTCATGGCAGGAAGCAACTGTCTGAAAATGGCTGACAGCTGTTTGTGATATTTCACACTTCCCCTAATCACTGGCAAGATCTCAGCCCCTCACCACTAAAGGCACAGCTCAAGAGTGATCTATACTTTCAGTATTATTCTGTAAAAATCCCAGAAAGGGTTTTTTTTGGTTTTTTTTTTTTTTGGAAACAGACAAGCTTATTCTAAAATTTATCTAGTAAGTCACAAGCCCAGAAGAGTGAAGTGGGAGGAATTACTCTCCCTGACATTAAGGATTACTGTCTAGCTAGAGCATTTTAACCATCAACTTCTATAATAGCCCATTCCAGAGCCCCCCGCTAAAGGTACCAGAACCCGTTGTCCCCTAGACATCAGAAAAGGCCTTTCAGGCAGATCACCACCCCACTCCTAAACCTGGAGCAATTATGAGGACAGGAATGTCTCCTCTAGCAATAAGGACTTCTTCTGGCCACCTTGCAGGACCAGAACTGAGTCAGTGAGCAAGCTGTGACCCAGAGGGTTCCACTCTGGTCAGCTCCTGCCCTGGCTCCTACCCCTCTTCCACTCTCACCTAAAGCTCCTGTCAGCTCCCCAAGACAGGCTGAAATGCTCACTTTCGCTCTTCCCACCATGGGCAGTTTGATGAAAAATGCCTTCCTGTCTTTTCCTCATTTACTGCTTTGGAGCAGGTGGCTGGACCTGACATGTTGACACTCAAGAGTTGGACCTCAAGCCTAGGATTCCAGTTATGGTAGAAGCCCAGGGCCCAGGATGAGCTTGTCCTGTAAGGCTCAGGAAAGTGACCAGGACCAATGGAGTCTTATCTGCTTGCATTGCACTCACCCTGAAAAGTAGTTCTCGATCTCCCTCTCCCTCCCTCTCTCCCTCCCTCCCTTCCTCCCTCTCTCTTCCACCTCTGATTTTTATACCCTAGGGGTAATGTGACCTACTGCACTTAGGGTGATAGTGCAATGGGGCCTACAGTTAGGAGAAATCCACACTGTGGTGCAGACTGGGCACCAATATGGTCCCCACCACCAGAAGAAAGACTCCAGACATATGATTCCTGGCTTTTATCTTCTGCACATGATGGCACTGCTACAGACAAGGCGGAGACAGGCTAAGAAATTCCCTTGCCCCAGTTTTGACCAAAACTATGAAGGAATTCATGTTTTCCATATATATGTATTATATATAATATACATATATGTGTATATTATATACGTATATATGTATATTATATATGTATATATGTATGTTATATGTATATGTATATATATGTATTATATATATATAATTTTTCTCTTACTGCAGGCAAATGTTTGGACCCAGGCTTTGTGGCCAGGGGGCTATGGGTAACAGTGGAACTTCCTGTTTCTAAGGTAGCTCCTCCTTATCTCTGTATGTCACATCCTCTGGACATTTCACAGCAGTGACACTTGTGAACTTTGCAAGCAAGAAAAGAGGGAGAACTAGACTGATCTAAGAACACACAAGCAAGCAAGACCAGTGAGAGCTGTGAGGCCCTGAATTCAAACCCTGGTATTGGTTTTATTTTTTTTTAAAAAAAAGAAACAGTAACAACACAACTCACAGAGATCCATGTGTGTGCCCTACCAGAGAACTCATCAACACTGGGTGATATACTAAGGATCTAGTGGAAGGCAAATGACTGGCAAGGTGGACAGGATATCTCAGCAGGAAAGAGGAAGCTCTGAAAAGTGTCAAATCAAAATGCTCAGAAAAATAATATGTGATGTATGAGACAGACTTCAGACTGAGCATTGCTGAGGAAAGAAACATCTAGTTTCAGGACAAGTCAATATCAAGGCCCAGATTAAAGAGAACAAAGAACACTAAACAAGTCAACATGGAGTCAGGCAATGGTGGCTCATGCCTGTAAATCCTAGCTACTTAGGAGGCTGAGATCTGAGGATCATGGTTGAAGCCAACCGGACAGGAAAGTCTGTGAGACTCCTATCTCCACTAAACTACTCAGAAAAAGCTGGAAATGGTGCTGTGGCTCAAGTGGTAGGTAGAACATTAGCCTTGAGCAAAGGAAGTTCAGGGATAGTGCCTAGAACCTGAGTTCAAGTCCTAGAACCAGCATACACATGCAATAAGATTAAACATAGAACAACCAAAAGCTAGGGGACAATAGCCAAGAAACCAATATACATCTAATCAGGGTTCCAGAAGAAGAGAAGAGAGAGACCAGAGGAGAATATTAGAAAAGAATAATTGAGAATGGTTTCTTTAAATCAGCAAAAATCACAAATTGAAGACGTTCAGAAGCTGGGCACTGGTGGCTCAGACGGTAATTCTAGCTACTCAAAAATTGAAATTTGGGGCTGGGGATATAGCCTAGTGGCAAGAGTGCCTGCCTCGGATACCGAGGCCCTAGGTTCGATTCCCAGCACCACATATACAGAAAACGGCCAGAAGCGGCGCTGTGGCTCAAGTGGGCAGAGTGCTAGCCTTGAGCAAAAAGGAAGCCAGGGACAGTGCTCAGGCCCTGAGTCCAAGGCCCAGGACTGGCCAAAAAAAAAAAAAAAAATTGAAATCTGAAGATTTCAAAGTTCAAAGCCATCCCAGTCGGAAAGTCCATGAGACTCTTATCTCCAATTAACCACCAGAAAACAGGAAGTGGAGCTATGGCTCAAAGTGGTTAGAGCATTAGTCTTGAGCAAAAGAACTCAGGGACAGCACCCAGGCCCTGAGTTCAAAAACCCCATGACTGCCCCCCCCAAAAAAAGTTCAAAGACAAGCCCCCCTCCAAAGCAGGGTAATCTCTCTCTCTCTCTCTCTCTCTCTCTCCTCTCTCTCTCTCTCTCTCTCTCTCTCTCTCCTCTCTCTCTCTCTCTCTCTCTCTCTCTCCTCCTCTCTCTCTCTCTCTCTCTCTCTCTCTCTCTCTCTCTCTCTCTCTCTCTCTCTCTCTCTCTCTCTCTCTCTCTCTCTCTCTCTCTCTCTCTCTCTCTCTCTCTCTCTCTCTCTCTCTCTCTCTCTCTCTCTCTCTCTCTCTCTCTCTCTCTCTCTCTCTCTCTCCTCTCTCTCTCTCACTCTCTCTCCTCTCTCTCTCTCTCTCTCTCTCTCTCTCTCTCTCTCCTCTCTCTCTCTCTCTCTCTCTCTCTCTCTCTCTCTCTCTCTCTATCTCTCTCTCTCTCTCTCTCTCTTCTCCAGATACCTGGTTCTGAGTCACTGGGATTATAGGCAAGTACCATCAGTCCCTGCTTGGACTTCATCTTCCAGCATCTTCATTTCATCTTCTGTCAATTAAGTAGAATAACACTTAGTACTTCACAGGATTGTGCTGCAAATGAGCTGAATCATTTCATGCAACAGTTTTCTGGGAAAGCTTTAATATCATTACTGTTTGTATCAGGGGTTAATAATTGTAAAAGATTAGGCCACTCCCCACCTGACCACTAGGTGTCACCACAGCCTTGGCTAAAACAGGCAGCTTGCCTATGGAGTGCAGAAGCAGTGGCCAAGGGTGCAGGCTGGGGTGTGGAACTTCATTGCTCTGCCCTGTGAAAGGCCATGTGGTCTGAAAGAGCTCTTATGGTTTGAACGTGTCTCCCAAAAGTGTTTGTGTGGGAAGCTTCATCTCCACATCCTATAGTAACAACATCTGGAGGTATGGTTTGTGGAGTCATTAAACAGGGTTCAGAGGAGGGCAGGGTAGAGAGACACTCCTATCAGCCTCAGTGGCTTTGCAGGCAGAGGAAGAGAAACTGAGCTGGCCTCTGTCTTTACACGTGATGTCTTCAGTAAGAAAACCCTCATTCCCCAGAGGCCAAATAGATGCCAACTCAAACCTCTGGAACTTCCAGCCTCCGGATCTATGAGTCAGAGAAACTTCTTTCCTTTATAAATGATCTAGCCTCAGGAATTATGTTGTAGTTGCAGCAACTGGTTGAGGAGGGGAGCACTCCTGACCTGGGAGCCCACAGTGTTTCCAGCCCCTGGGATGATCCATTTAATCTACTTAGGAACAGGTGTCTGTGATTGCTCTGGGACCAGTGCTATGATAAGCACTCTTTGAATCCCAATAGGGGAGCTCTGTCCCCTAGGGGCCAATCGTTTTTTCATTTTAAACCTGGGGAAAAGGTTAAGTCACTTGGGTGAGGATTCACAGCTAGGAAACGTGATATTAGAAGAAACTGCAGCATTGGGGCTGTCATCTATGCTACCCTAGAGCTGCTGTTGCTGAGGTCTTTTCCAGAATTCTCTTCCTTCTGCCTCCCTTTTCTCTTTCTCCTTCTCCTTCTCCTTTTATTTTGTTTTGACAAGTCTAAATATCCCAGCTGGCCTCAGATCCACCAGCCTCCTAGTGCATACCTTCAGGTCTGGCTTTACTTCTGTGTGTGTGTGTGTGTGTGTGTGTGTGTGTGTGTGTGTGTGTGAGCTTAAGCTCAGGGCCTTGGGCACTATCCCTGAGCTTCTTTTTACTCCAAGCTAGCCCTCTACCATTTGTTTTTTGTTTGTTTGGGTTTTTTGTTGTTGTTGTTGTTTAGCCAGTCCTGGGGCTTGGACTCAGGCCTGAGCACTGTCCCTGCTTTCTTTTTGCTGAAGGCTAGCACTCTGCCACTTGAGCCACAGGCGCCACTTCTGGCCATTATCAGTATATGTGGTGCTGGGGAATTGAACCCAGGACCTCACTGTATATGAGGCGAGCACTCTTGCCACTAGGCCATATCCCCAGTCCCCCCCCACCCCCCATCTAACATTTGAGCCAACGTTTCACTTCAGCTTTTTGGGTGGGTACTTAATTGGAGATAAGAGTCCTGTGGAGGGGGCTGGGGATATGGCCTAGTGGCAAGAGTGCTTGCCTTGTATACATGAAGCCCTGGGTTCAATTCCCCAGCACCACATATATAGAAAACGGCCAGAAGGGGCGCTGTGGCTCAAGGGGCAGAGTGCTGGCCTTGAGCAGAAAGAAGCCAGGGACAGTGCTCAGGCCCTGAGTCCAAGGCCCAGGACTGGCCAAAAAAAAAAAAAAAAAGAGTCCTATGGACTTTATTGCCCAGGCTGGCTTTGAACTGTGATCCTCAGATCTCAACCTCTTGAGTAATAGGATTATGGGCAGGAGCCAACAACACCCCAGTGATATCACATAGCTTTAACTGTTGTTCCATTATGAATTGAATTTCCTGAATCTAGGTTTTTGTGAGAAGGTAATACTGACTTTTTTTTTTTTTTTTTTTTTTTTTGGCCAGTCCTGGGCCTTGGACTCAGGGCCTGAGCACTGTCCCTGGCTTCTTCCCGCTCAAGGCTAGCACTCTGCCACTTGAGCCACAGCGCCGCTTCTGGCCGTTTTCTGCATATGTGGTGCTGGGGAATCGAACCTAGGGCCTCGTGTATCCGAGGCAGGCACTCTTGCCACTAGGCTATATCCCCAGCCCTGACTTTTTTTTTAATATAGAAAGTTGTTGTCAGGAAAATAGATACTGTAATTCCACAAAATGTTTTCCTGTTCATAACTATTTTTTTATTTTTGTCCATTTAGCCCCAAATTTGCCATCTAGTTCCAATGGAATCCCACAAACTGTAACAGACTGTCAGAAGCTTTGAGAATAAGAAAAAGAGAGTGTGGGTGTGTTTGGGGCATGCCTGGCTAAGGTAGGATTGTGACTCTCAGCCAGCCTGGGGCTACACAGTGAGTACCAGATAGCCGGAGCTACAACTCAAACCCATCTCAAAAAACAAGCTGGGCATGGGTGGGCATGACTATAATCCTAGCTACTCAGGAGGTTGAGATCTGAGGACCAAAGTTCAAAACCAGACTAGGCAGACAAAATCTTGAGACCATCTCCAATTAAACACCAAAGAGCCAGCAGTGGGGAGGTGTGACTCAAGTAGTAGAGCACTAGTGTTGAGGAAAAAAAATCTTAGGGACAGAGCCAAGAACCCGAGTTCAAGCCCTAGGACCAGCACACACATACACACAAAAGCCAGAACTGGAGGTATGGTTCAAGTAATAGAACACCAGTCATGACTGGAAAAAGCTAAGCAAGAACGCAAGGCCTAGTACTGGCAGAGAAGGTGTGTGTGGGAGGGGGGGACTTGGCCTTTCATTTATTCACTCGTTCAATAATTACCATTTTCCTCTTCCTGGCAGATCCAGTGTTGAACTCTCAAGCTACTTGAGGTTGGGGTTGGGGGGTCCGCAGACATAGGAAGAGCTTGTCCACTGCCTTGCTTCATGGCCCATCTGTACAGGCTACAGGAGGGTCCATGCTGCAGAAAGGTATCTGTTTTTGCTACCCACTGTGCCTAGCACAGTGGCTGGCATATTTGGAATGTTCCGTCTGTATTTGCCGGTAGGCTGCGAAGGCTTCGTGGAGGAGGTGACATTGGATCTGGGTTTATGGGTTTGGTTTGGTTTTATTGGTACTGAGGTTTGAACCCAGAGCCATGGGTTTGATAGACAGGTGCTGTAGTGCCTGAGGCAGGCTTTTAGTCTCTCCTCTGGGGCTTTGAAGACTGGGGGGGAGGATGTACATAGGTGAGGCAGAGGCGGGGAGTACTGGGTCATTCGGGGAGGCTTGCCCAGCCTGCTGTATGGAGGACAGAGGTGCAGGAGGAGAGGCAGCAATGAGACCCAGGAGGAGGCCAGTCAGGTCCCAGGGTAGGGAGGTCCAGGCCTGAGAGGCCTCAAGCGTGCTGGAAGGGGGCTGGGGACAAAGGCACAGGGCTTGAAGAATGTGGAACAAGGGAGGGCAGGCATCCTGGGGGGAAGTGTTGGGTGAGTGGAGGAAGTAGAGGAAAGCTTGGACAAGAAGTTAGGCTCCATTTTGGCAAAACTTTAGGTACGTGTTTTTTTTTTTTCTGCATGCCCCGCCATGGTCTCTGAATCCCACGTGGAACTGAGCTTGAAGGGGGAGGGCAGGCCTGGGGGAGAAAGAGGAAAGGGCTGGCAGAGCAGGAGCTGCTCCCTGGGAAGGAAAAGCTCCGCCCTCCCTTCTCCAACTTTCTGGATCCCCACGGTTTCCCATGGAGGCCAAGGCAGTGCTCAGATATGGTACGAAAGTGCTAGAAGGTGGTGTCCCCCAGCCAGACCCATCCTTGCCCCAAAGCATGTGGAATGGGCACTGGGAAGGGGGCCCATGTGGTACTCTTTCCTTTCTGTTATCCTATTTTCTCTTGAGGTGTAACCTGCATAACCCTGACTGTGGGCTCATAGCTTGATGAGTGTGTTTGTTTGTTTGCTTTTGTATTTGTATTTTTGCTAGTCCTGGGGCTTAAACTCTAGGCTTGGGTGCTGCTTCTGAGCTTCGTTCGTTCAAGGTGAGCGTTCTACCACTTGAGCCACAGAGCCACTTCTGGCTTTTTTGAGTAGTTATTGGAGTAGTTAGAGTTACAGGCACTGGCACCCGGCTTGATGAGTTTTTACAATGCAGTCACCAATCATATTAATATCACCTTTTTCCAGGTTCCCAGCCAACTGTATCTCACACCTTCTCCTTCATACCTTTTGCCTGGCCCAGGCCAGGCCAGTCTTGCCTGTCCTTGAGCCACAAACAAACAGAATTATATGCCATGTGCTGGTCTGGGCTCTGGCTGTATTTTGGCTTATATACTGTATGTCAGAGTAATCCAGAGGGGTTGCATGTCTTGGTAGTTGTGTGTGTGTGTGTGTGTGTGTGTGTGTGTGTGTGTGTGTGTGTGTGTTTGAACTCAGCTTTTTTGGATCATGGATGGAACTCTACCAGCTTGAGCCATACTTCATTTCCAGATTTTTTTTGCTGGTTTATTGGAGATAAAAGCTTTAGGATTTGTCTATCCAAGTGGGCTCCACACCTTGACCCTCAGGTCCCAGTCTCCTGAGGAGCAAGGACTTCAAGAATGAGCTACCAGTGCCTAGTAGCAGTTTATTCTTTCGTATGTAAAATATAACATTCTTGACTCTCAACATCCAGAGGAGGTTGGTTCCAAGACCCCTTGTAGATATCAAAACCCAAAGATGCTCTTTCATACAATGGTGTAGTATTTGCATAACCTACAGGCATCCTTCTGTGTTCTTTAAATCAACTCTAGATAGTTTACAATGTAGTACCTAATACTATGTAAACACTATGTAACATTTTTATACCCTAGGGAACAATGACAAGAAAAAGTTCTGACATGTTCAGTACAGATACAGGTATCCCCAACCCCTCCCCAATACGTTTGAGATTGTATGAAATCAATCTTTCCACTTTGATCAATTCACCTGTGGATATATGTGAAGGGCCAACTGTATCTTTCCATTGGATGAACCTACCACAATTTGTTGAATCATTCTGTTTCTAGGCCAGCTGAGCTAGGAATTAATTTGCTGCAAGCGTTCTTGCACAAGTCTTTATGCGGACATGGGCCCTCATTTCTCTTGGGTCAGTGCCTAGGAGCAGAAATTCCTAACACAGATGTAGGTTAAGATTTAGTGAGACAGAGTTCCTCTAAGTGGTTGTACCAATGTCCTCAGCCAGTGGCAACTTCAGATGCTCTGGTTTCTTGTCAGCGCTCAGCTTCCACAACAAGACTCCTCTTTCCCTCCGGAGTGAGACACTGGATATGTCTGGCACTGACCCCAGCAATAGTAGAATGGTGGAGGGCCACATCCAGGCCTGTTGGGACTCTTGGCCAGGGGTCTGGGGGACATCTTTTGACTTGCATGTCACCCCATGAACTGAGGTGGCCATCTTGGGTCCAGCACAGGGACGACAGAGATGGGAAGGATGTAGGTCATTGAAAACACTGCCAAACCACTCTTTTCTCCTACTACCAAGTCTCAGGCTACTTATATTTTAAGCTAGTTAATTTAGTGTTGGCTTTTCTTTCTTTTCTTTTTGTAAAGGAGTCACAAGCCCTTCTCACTCTCAAACTCAAATGTCATTTCTGTCCTTCATAGCAGTCAGGTCCATCAAGCATTGTTTCCCTGGGAATGCATGACTACCAGATCCTGCTACCTTCGGCCTCATTTCCTGGTTCTTCCTCCTCTGCCCACTCTCCTACCTACATTCCCTCTGGCACCAAGATGTACCATGTGCTAGGGGCACCTCAGCCTTCCTTCAGAGCTGATTTCACAGAGGACTGACTATTCACCTTGCTACCCACCCAGGGATGAAATGCCCGGGCATTTCAAACGTGTGTACTGGTACTGGGGCTTGAACTCAGGGGCTCATGTACTCACTTAGCTTTTTCAGCTCAAGGCTGGTGCTCTGCCACTTGAGCCACATTTCCACTTCCAGCTTTTTGCTGGTTAATTGGAGATGAAGAGTCTTTCAGATTTTGCTGCCTGGGCTGGCTTTGGATCCTCAGATCTCAACCTCCACTGATGCACAAACAATTTTCTCAAAGCCAAACTTCTGATCTTCCATGTGTTTTCTTCAGTCTTTCCCACTCTTTCATCCCTTCCTTGGTGCCCACTCACACCAACTTTACATCCCTTCCATCCCCAGCTCCCCTAGCCACCACCCAGTCACAGTCACAGTTCCTTGGAGCGGGAGGTGCTGCACCTGCCTCCTAGCTGGTCTCTGACACTTACTCCCCATGCCTTCCAAGCTGGGCAACCAGTGTGGCCGGCCTTGCAGCGACCCAAATTCCATGCCATTCCTATTCCATAACCTCTCACTCTCCTTCCGCTCCTTCCTTCCCACCTCTACATCTGGGGCAAGGTATCTGATCTGCCCACTCCCTCTTGCCTGACACTACTCCATAATTGTCCTTTGTTGCTGTTATTCCATCTCATCTTTCACCCCTCACCAACTAGGACCCCAATAATTTCTCACAACCCTGACTTCCTCTCACAACACTTCCTGTGACCCATAGTTAAGTGTGAATTTTATTAAAATGATTACTATATAGTGATTACTGGATGACGTCTTTCCTCCCCCTTCCCCTGACACTTCATCCATTAGACTTGGCCCCACCTTGAGTTCAGCAACCGACCTCCTGGCCACTAGCTCTATGCTAAAACATCTAGGTGCGCATGACTTGTGTTTAATTAGCCAGTGGGTTTACCCAGTGATCACAACCTCCCTGGGGCAGGCACTCCTACAGATAGGAGGGGTGCCAGGAAAGGGAAGGAGGAGGAGGACCCAGGTTCTGAGCCTGGATCTTTCCCCTGGATGATAGGGCCAGGGCCAAGGCGAACTTTGAGCCCCGAGAGGCCAGATTCCGGATCACCTGCAAGAGGTTGGGCTCCGCTGGCTCGGCTCACCTGGAGTAAAGATCACAATCTGCTGCATATGCATGAGGGGACCATGGGGCCCTGGGCTTGGGGCTGCCCACATCATGCCTGACTAGATATTCTTCGTGTTTGAAGACTCTGGACTTCTGCAACTCCACAGAAGCACAGAGAAACCTTTCAAACGTCGTGAGTGGCGGATACAGAAGGATAAATGCTATTTCGTGGTCTTGTTTCGGGCCATCGGATCAGGCGTTCTCTGTAGACAGCCCGATCTCGGGCGAGGGTCCTCGGCAGACCGGACTAGAAGACGAAGGGGGCGTCTCCCGGGCTCCGGCGGCGTCGGCGGCGAGCTGAGGTGGAGGCCGGCTGCGACCGCGAGCGGCAACAGTGGCGGCGGCGCCATGGCGAGCCTCGCAGGTACCGTGGCGTCAGCCCTCTCGGAGCGGGGTGAGAGGCCCTCGGGGCGGCCGCGCCGCCATGTTGTCCCTTCGGGTCACCTTAGGCGTCGCGGGGTCCCCCACGGGCTTTCCTCCCCTGCGCTCCGGCCGGGGGTGGGGGCGCCCCTGGCCGGCGTCTGGGAATGGTTGCCCTACTCGGCCCCGGCCTGGGCCTCGGAGGGCGGGGGACGTCCCCAAGGTGGGTCTCGGGGCTCCTCGGGGCTCCCTCTGGCCTCCAAGGTCAGCACCCTCCCTGGATGGGACCGGCGGGGTCGGTGCGGGGGGACCGCATGCCGGAGGCCTGGCCCTCGCCCGGCCACTGGGACGGGACGTGAGGGAGAAGGGAGAAGGAACGCCACCCCTCGGCGCCACGCTGGTGGCTGGGGTGCCGGGACGGCGCGTGGCTCCAGGTCGCGGGGTGCTTTTCAATCTCTGCAAAGTGTACGTCAAGTCTGGACACTCCTGCCCTTTCCTTCGTGTGCGGGGAGTGGCCTGGAAGGGCAGCCGGAGGAACGGGAACGCCTGTCACACGGGGGGAGGGGGGGAGGGGGGGGGAGGGGGGACGGACAGAGACAGTTGCCTTTTCCTTCCTCCTTTTTTTTTTTTTTTTTTTTTTAAAGTTTTCTTCCAGGCCTCTGTGTCCATTTTCAGCGATACATATTAGGAAAGTTGGGGGACTGCTGTCCTAGAAAAGAAACAGCGTTTCTCTTTGTAGGTTCCCCATCATCTTTTGTCCCTTTTAGGGAACTGAGGTGTTGGGGACAGCGTCCCTGCCCTGCCTGACACGATCCAACCCATCGAGTCAGCCTTCTGGATGGCAACTCCAAAGCTGGGACCAAAAACAAAAAAAAAAAGTTCCATCTTCTGTGCTCATGCCAACTGCTTCTTTGTTGCTTTAAATCAGAGATGAGTTAATGTTAAGCAAATCTGTTAAAAAAAAAAAAAGAAGAAGAAAGAAAAAACCAGAAAAAAGGGTTTCTGGAAGCCTGGTCAATTTCCACTGGTCAGATCCATTCTGTATCTGAAATTGGTGGTCTTAAAAGGGTTGCTGCCAAGACCAGTTTAACCTTTTATCAGTCATATGTTGTTTTTTTAAAAGAAATGTAGGTTAAACTACCTATTTTTTTTTTCTCTCTCTCTCTCCTATCTTTGAAACTCATGCATTCCATTTCAGGCCTGTTACAGTGTGATTTACCCCAGAGCCATTGCCTTTGCTCTCTGACTTCCTGCTTGGAGATTCTCAGGAATCTGACTCTTGCCTGGGTACAAGCCCTGCAGGAGAAGGAGAGGGAGACCACAGCTGATCATTTCCAGGGATACAGTGATAATGTGCTTTGGGATTATATGGAAGAAGTCAGAGGTCACCCCAGGGAAAGAGACTTGTTAGACTGATGTGTCTTTATGTGTACAGACATTGAATCCCAGAGAGAGATGGAAATAACTACAGATTAAGAATCTCCCTTTTGTGTGTTTGTTGACTCCTGAGGGAATGCCGTTTGAAAATAGGTATCTAGTAAATGGCTCACAGCACACCTGCTTCCTCTTCCAGCTGTGGCTGGCCCTGCAGCCAAAGCTCCAGAAACTTGTTCTCACCCCACCCCTCAAACAAACATCCTTTCCTCCCATCACAGTTCACACGCTCCATAGGCAGAGATAACAGTGTCTCTTCATATCTCTGTGAATGTTGAAAGAGACCATCTGTGTCTTCTGAAATTTGTGACATAACCGCCCCCCCACCCCAATTTAACTTCAGCTGGTTAGGCTAAGAAACTAAACTTTCTCAGGCATTAGTCCCAAGAGTGTCACCTCTTGCCGGGGTCCCACAAAACCATTCCAATCCCCTTGAAACTTCATCTGTTCCATTCTTGACCTTGTATGTGTGTGGGTGGCAATGGTTTAGAGAGCTCTGTGTACTAAGGCTTTACAATAAAACAACAAAACATCTCATTTCTCTGCAAGAATAAAATGTTTTAATGGTGTAGCTTGTGGAAAGCATTGTATAAACAAGATGTGTTTGAACCAGATTTGTAGCATGGCCTGGAGAGGAAAAGGAAATGCATTCCTTCTGTCTTCTCCAGTGGATTTAGTTTGCTGACCAAGCAAGAGGGTTTGGGGATAGGAGCTGAAAGTAGGGAATGGGTATCTCAAAATCAGGCCATCCGTTGGGTTCAAGCCACAAGAGCAGCCCTTTCCTGAAAGTCTGTAATCTTACCATCCTACACTTAGCACTCTGCTGAGGATAGATGGGGGAAAAATGCTGCCAAGATCATCTGGAAAGCCCTGGGGTTACTGGCTGCCCCCTACCTTTTGTGGTGAGCAATGGGAGAAAGATGACAGGGTGTACTGTGTCCCAAGCAGCTGAACCCTTCACTAGTGCATTGGCCTGCCTTACTGAACTCAGCTGTTGGCTGACTTGGGCTGAGACTAGAGCATCTGGGGCCGTGGGGAATGGTACCCACCTGTTCAAAGCTCCAAGAGAAACACAGGCATTCACTGACAGCCCAGGTTGAAGGATGGACTGTGATTTAGGATAGAAAATCTCAGAAACTTCCCATTTTGAGGTCTGTCAAAACAGGCTTTAGGAGGGAGGAAGTGTGTGCATTGCAGGCTGATGAGTCACCCTGGGGCAAGAGGAGACTTGCTTTGGCTTCTGGCTGTAGCCACCCCACTAAGGAAGATGAGAGGCTCTGGTTGCACATCCCACTGAAATCCTGAAGAGTCCTGACTGCCACATTGATAGGCTATTCCTAGTATCTGAGGGTTCATTGGGATCTTGATGGAGAAAAAAGGGGGAGGGGCTAGTGAATCTGCTAGGTGGTTGAGGCTGACTTGATTCATAGCAAAGCCAAGACCAAACTGAAATCTGCATCCTTTGCCTCCATTTACCTCTACTGCTGAATGAAGATGGTGTCTTTACAGGTGTCCGTGATAGGGCTGAGAAATTTAAGGGGCTTGCTTAGGGTAGTGGAACATGGTCAGGTTCAGAAGGGTGAGATGACTTGTGCTCCTGACTGAAACAGCTGTGCCTAAGCGATTTGAGGATATGGCAGAAAAAAGGATTTATGACCTTCTAACTCCCTCCTTTGGTGCTGATCCAGGAACAGATGTGTAGTGACAGGGACAGCAAAACCCAAAGATGAGATTGAACAGGTGGTAGGGTCACTTGGTGAGAGTTAGCTGACTCCATGTAAAAAGAACCCTGACTCACTGAGGAGTGAAGGGAGCAGAGCAGCCACCCTCCCACTCATGGCCGATGGGGAGAGCCCTGGCAGGATCTGTTAAGATCCTAGGGATGAGGAGGCTCCAGCAGGTAGAGTGAGAAACCCAGGGAGGTTGGGGCCAGGCTGGAGAATTTTAAGGCCAGGCCAGACAGCTTTGGACTGGCCTTGAGGCTTAGAGCATTAAGTTGGCCAAAAGGGGGCACCACACCACACCTATCCCATATTCACTGTAAAACCTAGTGTGTCTCTCTCCCCCCCCCCCCCCCCCCCAGGTCTCTGGATGAGACCTGGAATATGGCTTGTGTCCTGAAACCACCTCTGTAGGTCCTCAGTACCCCACTTTGAAGGCCACGCCCTCCCCCCCTCTTTCCCCTCCTCCCATCTTCCCCAACTCAGTACCCTACTTTGAGGGCCACGCCCTCCCTCCCGCCCTCTTTCCCCTCCTCCCATCTTCCCCAACTCTGTACCCTACTTTGAGGGCCACGCCCTCCCTCACGCCCTCCCTCCCGCCCTCTTTCCCCTCCTCCCATCTTCCCCAATTCTGTACCCTACTTTGAGGGCCATGCCTTCCCTCCCACCCACCCTCTTTTCCCTCCTTACATCTTCCCCAACTCTGTACCCTACTTTGAGGGCTACGCCACGCCCTCCCTCCCTCCCAACCTCTTTCCCCTCCTGACATCTTTCCCAAAGTGACAATCTGCCATTGGTCTCTTTTTCCAGGACCATAAGTGAAGGCCCCCACCCATCTGGGGAGGGGAAGTGGTCCCTCATTCAGGGACTAATGAAATCAAGAAAAGCTATAAGACACAAGCTTTTGGTGTTCCTCCACCACCCCACAGGGTCCTAGGATACTGCGAGATGGGGGAGGTACTATTTTATTACTTGCAGAGGCAGTCTCTATCCTCTAGGAGCTTACAGTCTAGCCAGGGAAACACGACTAATGCACACGACACGATTAATGCTATTAGCGTTTACTACATCTACCACAATTGCATGAGACTGGGGAAAGCAAGATCAGTGAGGGGCGGGGGGTTTCGGAGAAGGTGTTTTAGTAGAGATGGGATTAATTTGCTGGTTGAACAGGTCCGAATCAAGTGACACATTTGGGGGAGGGGGAGTGGGCTTGGGAGGCAGTAGGGAAAAGGGGGAATGAGGGGCAGAGGCAGCAAGGATGGAATACAGGTGCCATAGGCAAGGGACAGTGAGAGGGCCCCGCTCAATTTCTTAACCCCCTCCTTCCACCCTCCATGCTCATGCCCCGCCCCCTCAGTCCCGCCACACAGGCACAGAGGTGTTGCTTTTTCTGCTGCACTTGAGATTCAGGGCTTTTCGGCTGGTGATGTCAGAATGTCCATTCTGCTGGCCGCTGGAATGTGTTGGACTTCCATGGTAGGGCCTGCTGGTATGGCCCGTGGCTTGCCGGCTGGGATGGCACTGTCCCGGCTTCCTCCAGATCAGAATGTCGTGCCTATGCCCAGACGGGGGTCTGCTCCTCATCCCCCCCCATCCTCCCGCCCCGCCCACAAATGGGACGGGTGCAAAGGGACCGGGAAGGGATCTGGTTTCGTCGTCATTGTCGCTTCTCCGAGGGGCCTACCGGCCCCTCACTGACCTTGGCTAGTGCCCCTCTGGCGAGGGAGCACGGGGGACCCCCCATTCCTGCGCGGCATTGGCTCCTGTGCTGGACGAGATGCACAGGAGCACCTGATGACACGGCCGCCCAGGGCTGGGAGGTGGGCCCTCAGTTGGGGGCCCGCTGCCGGCGCTCCCCCAGCACCTGCCGCCCGGTCCGCGACACCGTGTAGGCCAGCTTCTGCAGGGAGTACCTGAACACCTGTGGCAAGAAACCTGACCTTAGTGGAGCGTACCAGTAGCCAGTCCGAGGAGCTACCCTGCCCACCCCGGCCCCACCCCCCGCCCCGCCCGCCTGTCCAGCATGAGCTGGAGAGGCGGGCCGGGGCGCAGCTTGTCCACGAGTCAGAGCAGCTGGAGCTTTTCCAGCTGTGCTGAGGGCTGCGTGGCGGCAAGCTGATTGGAGCCACACTTAGGTATACCTCACTTCTTGCAATGGGCTGTGTCCCTGGAGGATTTCGAAAAGCGAATCCTACCCAGTAAATGCAGCATTCCAGGAACACCTTGAAGGAAATAGGCAATTCCTTTGGCAAAGGATTTCTTTAGCAGGGAATTCTCCCTGCCAAAGAGAGCTTCATGGGCAAATGGTTTTGTGGGCAAAGCGCTTTATTCTGATTTAGTCTTATGCAAAGCACTATTGCCACATTTTTTTTTCTTTCATAAAGTCATGTATTTTTATTTTTTTATTTTTGGAAGCGCGTTTCTCCCCTTCCATTTTTCTTTTTCTTGTGAAGGGCTTTTTTCCCTCTAATTGTTTTGTTTAGTGCTTTTGTCCAATTCATTTGTTTTTATTAGCTCCTTTGTCTATTTTTTTCTGCAATGCGACTTTTATCTAATACTCTTTCTACGAAGTGGTTTTGTTTTGTTTGTTTTGGTTTGGGTTTTTTTGGTCTGATATCCTTTTCCTGCAATGCGTATTTTTCTCTATTTTTTCCCCTTTTGGCTACTTTCTCTCAAACTTGGAGGGTTCTTCTGTGAAGTTTTTAAAATTAAGAAGTGGCTTTTAAGTTTTTTTCCATACTACCCCTCGAGTGCTATATGTTAAATGTGTATATATTGTTTTAAAGAAAATTTCCCTGCAGTGCGCAATTTTTAAGGAGGAAATTTTTTGTTCAGCTAACATTACCGTCTTGCCACACACAAGTGCCCCGCCTCCCTCCTGAGATCGAGTCTGTGTGTAGCGGGGTTTTCTTACCACTTAGGTCGCTAAAAGTCTCGGCGATCGTCCACAGCGGGCAACCGCCGCACCCCAAGTCTTTGTTCCCGGCTGGGCGCGGGCGCACCGGGGAGGGTCTACACGGGGAGGTGGCCGCGGGGAACGGGAGGAAGTTCGGGGATGTGCGGCGGCACAGCACCGCGGCACTAGGACAGGCAGGGATCCCGGGGATCGCGGCAATCTCGGGACGGGGCAGGACGGGTCCGGGAGGCGGCTATCGGGACGCGAGTTTGGGATGCACGCATTGGGGATCGTCTCCCACCCAGAGCCCGGGCACACTTACCTGCAGCAGCACGCGAAAGATGTACCAGCCAATGATGAGCAGTTCAGCTGAGGCCGCCGCCACTGCCGCCATGGTTCCGAGAGTGGTGGATGGGTCGAGCGAGGGTTCGCCGAGGTCCGCTGGTCTCCTGGAGTCCGCTGGTCTCCTGGAGTCCGCTGATGGGCGCACTGCCGCAGCCGCGGTGGCCGCGCCTTAAGTACCCGCCCGCCACCTGAGTGCGCATGCGCAGTTGGGGGGGCGTTCAGGAGGAGGGGTGGCCCGCGGTGCCCCTCGTTCACCAGGAGAGAGAAAAACAAAAAAACAACAAGAAAAAAAATATCCACCATCTGCTCTTTCCTCACCGCCCCCCGCCCCCCCGTCCCGCGTCCCATCTGAGCCCCTTTCCAGAAGATTCCGCCCTTCCCGCTTTTGAATTTTGATATGAAATTGAGGGGTCAGGACTCTGGGCCGAATAGGGGGTGCACACTCTTAGTGCGGCATCCCTCTCCTCAAGCCCTGAACCGAACGTTCAAACCCAGTGTCCGGTGCCGCGGCACAGTCGTAAACCCGAAGTTAGGGGAGGGAGCCTCGTTGCCGCGGGACCACCTTCCGGGCGCGGCACCGGCCTCCCGCTTAGCACCTTCCGCATCCTGGGGGATTTTAATGAAGCCCTGTCCGCTTCGTGCCCGGGGGCTGTCAGAGCGAAACCCTTCCCCGATTCCTGGCCGGTGGGCCGCGTGTGTCCACGCCGCGGGTCCGTGGCTTCCGCAGGAAACCTTGCGCTCTGGGGCAGGAACGGCTGCGCGTCCTCCAAGGGGCCAGGGTGGTCGCACCAGAGGGAAGGATCGGGGCCCTTTTGTGTGTGTGAAAAGGAACGCTCAGCGTGGAGAAGTAGCCAAAGTGTGTGCTTGGGTAGTTTTCCGCGGTCTCCCGCTCACTCTCCCCAACCCTCAGAGGTGGGCCGAGTGGTTCTCCGGCCGCGCCAGGCGACTGGGGCTGGAACAGGGATTCACAGGCTGCCTGTGGGACTGTCGCAGCCGGGTGTGAAGGTGAAATGAGTCGCTATCCCTGAGCGTTAGTCTCGCTGATCTCCCTAGCGGAGCAGAGGCTGGGAGCCCCTCTCAGAGCAGCCATTCTTCAGGTCCCTTTCTGAGAGCGTATCCTGCTGGCGGTAGGGCGGGAAGACCTAAAGCCCCGCGGCGATCAGGGGCCGAAAGCGCTGCTTTTGCTGCAGACCGCTTGGCACAGAGACCAATTGGCGTTTGCCCCTATGTGGATAGGAAATTAATTTTGATTAAAAGCTCATAGAGGTCAGGGTCTCTACAATGCCAGCGGGAGATGGATTTGTAATGATCCAAGCCAATTCGATCATTTTGGTTTGAAGTAGCGGTGATTTTTTTTTTCTTCCCTGTATTGACTTTCGAAGAAGTTAACCAGTTTGAGCTGTTTGAAAAAGGCAGGCCTGGCCCACGCCGCCATCGGGCGGGGGGGATTCACTATCCACTGTCTGTCATCTATCTCCAGCCTGCAGTGCCTGGGGTGACTTCTTTAGACTTGTTGCGGCCTCATTGTTGATCCCAGCACCTACTGCTGAGAGACTAAGTGCAGAACCCTTTTTCACCACAAGGGGGCATAGCAGAGAGCAGGTGGTGTCCTGTGGCAACCACAGGACGGTATTGTGAGGTCTGGGCCTTTGAGGACGGACTACAGCCCCAGGAGGCGATACGTGATCTCTGCTGGGCAGGGTCCCCTGGCAAAGCCGGTCCACTGTAGGACCCAGCCACAGAGCCCTCAGTTAGAAGCCTCAGGAAGCCCCCAGTTAGAAGCCCCGGGGGAAATACCCCAAGAGGTTTCTCAAACTGGTGACTGCAGAGTAGACCTTCATGGGTGGGTAGGGAGGCAAAGGGCATTCACATTTGCTGTTGTTAATCATGATCCATTTTTCCAAATAAGTATACATTCTGTTCCTGTTCTTTTTTTTTTTTTTTTTGTCTGTCTGTCTGTCTGTTCTTTGTTTGTTGTGTTGACTTTTCTCTTCAGGATCCCTGCTGCCTTGGTGATCCCAGGCTGACAGCCAGAGAGCACAGCGGCTCAGCTCCTGGAGAGAGGGTTGAAGAAAGTGGAGGGCAGCCACCTGCACCCACTGGCTCCCATTAGGTCGGTTCCTGCAGCGGTACCTGGCAGCCTTGACGAAGGCCCTGCCCGGCAGAGATCATGTATTGCCTCCAGTGGCTGCTGCCCGTCCTCCTCATCCCCAAGCCCCTCAACCCCGCCCTGTGGTTCAGCCACTCCATGTTCATGGGCTTCTACCTGCTCAGCTTCCTCCTGGAGCGGAAGCCTTGCACTATTTGTGCCTTGGTTTTCCTGGCAGCCCTGTTCCTCATCTGCTATAGTTGCTGGGGAAACTGTTTCCTGTACCACTGCTCTGATTCCCCGCTTCCAGAATTGTCACATGACCCCGGCGTCGTGGGCACCTAACAGCCACCCTGCTAGCTTTCCAAGGAAGCAGAAGACGGGAGGGGAGGCACTGACATAGGTCATAAAGCATTGGAGTTTCAAATCCCGCAACCTGCGGGTGCCACATTCCTGATGGCGCCTCTTTGGCCTGTGATGTTTTATCCTTATAATGTGAATAATGGCACTGACCGGTGCTTTTATTGTAGAGTCTTACAGTTGTGGGTGATCTTGTGGTTGTGTGTGTTCTGTCCCTCTCTGGGTCCTGGCTGGTGGGATGGCCACCCCCCTCGCCTCATTGCTGCGAGGAGTCTATCTACACCCATCCTGGCCAATTGCCCTGGTGTTACCTGGGAAGATAAAATCTCAGTCTTCCTGTCACCTCTGTGACCCCTCCTTGTCAGGGTCCCCCCTCCTTCTCAGAATGTTGCTGACTCCTCAGTCCCTTTCCTGGTTTCCCTTATTTCCTCTCTCCTGTCCCTTTTTGGGGGGAGTACCTGTCTAAGACAGGGCTTGTTTTTGCACTTATCTCGAATTTGAAGAGATTGCTGATGCCCAAGAGCCTCGCTTTTTCGTCCTCCTTTCCCTATTCAGCAGACTAGACAGAAACATGTCTTGACTGTTGGTTGTCCCCAAATCTCTAGTATTTTCTCAGCTTCATTTTTAGGAAAGAAGCATCAGATAGGTGTTGCTCTTCCACCTGGGTGTCCAGGCTCATGTGTTCCAGCCTGGCCTCACTCCCTTTGCCCTTCCTCCTACCTTTCTCAGCCTTCCTAAAGGGGGCCTCCCTGTGTCTCCTGTGCATGCTCTGCAGGATGGACGTGTGGTGTACTCACATAGACTCAGCAGTCCCCTGCAGAATGAATTGGAAAGTATTTATGTGTTTCATAGCAGCCATGATCCCTTTGGTTGGTGTTTGGATATTTTTCTCTGTGCTCTGTATGTGTGTTTGTGCATGCGTGTATGCGCGTGTGTGTGTGACTGTATGTATGTGTGTAAGTACATGTGTATATTCCTTTTGAAGAAGCTTTACCGAACATGTTCTGATTTTGAGGTTTACTAGTAGGTAGCTGTAGTAGGTGCTGCTGCAGTTTTTATTTAGCATGGGAATTGCAGTGACCAGCACGGTGAACTTCATGGTGGTTCATTCAGACAAGACGCAGGGGAGCAGTGGCCATCGTCTTCCATCTTCCTGCCAGGAGCTTCCTCGTTCCTGTGCACATGGATTGTACCTTATGGAGAATGCACAGGAAGACTTTGTGACTGTCATTTGCT
Source organism: Perognathus longimembris pacificus (assembly GCF_023159225.1). NCBI lineage: Eukaryota > Metazoa > Chordata > Mammalia > Rodentia > Heteromyidae > Perognathus > Perognathus longimembris. The sequence goes on along the minus strand of NC_063166.1, from coordinate 70,879,068 downwards.
TTTTTTTTCTCCCTTTCTCTGCGCTTCGGTAGCAAGTGTTGGCAAAAGAGACTTTGTCCTGGCCCCTGCCCAACAGGGATCAGCATGCTTGTCCTGCCAGTTGGATCCATCCCTCAGTGTTGTCTGGGAGGGAGGGAGGTGGGCTTGGCAGAGGACAGAACTGGAGGCAGGCCATGTAGGAAATGGGACTGCAAAGGCCACACTTGTGAAACATGTGGACTGCTGTTCTAGAGCTTTCATTTCTGGTGTGTTCATTGCACAGCTGTTTGAAATGTTTAATAAAGCTTTATAAACTTTACTTTGTGATTTCATGTGGCTGCAGTCCATTTGGGTCATGCGTGGTGTTGGATTTCTTAGTTGGTAGGGGGCAGGGGACTGAGGACTTGGCGCCAGAGTACCTTAGCCTGAAAATTCGATCTGCTCTCTGGAGAGCAGATGGTGGGATTGGGGGAGAGGGAGGGGAGACCAGAGCAAGCCAGGCGGTGCACAAGAGGGAGTCTGAAAGTTTTCAGAGATGACACTTGGGTTTCTCAGCTTCCAGGGCTTCCTGCCTGAAATTGTTTCCCTCCATAGGAGATTTGAGTAACAGTTCCCTTGACAAACAACGTAAGACAGCTGGAGCTCTAATCAGCAAGGATTTTAATGGTGCTGCTTTTGAAGCAAAAATAAAATGGAAACCCCTCATGGCATTTAAAGTGGAAAAATAAATAAGACTGTCTGTCCACCCAGAGGACTCCAGGCCGTGGCTCAGAGTGGGAGAAGCGTGTGGTTCCATGCCGTGAGTGTCCTGCTCACACTCGTGCCCCAGGGAGACAGGAAGGTGAAGCTTGGCAAGGCTTGTGCAGGACATCTGCCTCTGAATTGTTCCTCCTCACTCTGTTAAGTGAAATCGAGGCCCAGGGCTCTTGTGAGAAGTTACGTGATTTCTTGGGACATCACCTGTCTTACCTACACTGTTTAGTTATTGCTGTAACATTGTATGCACTTTTCTCTTGCTCCTTTCCCATCTTCCCCCCTTACTTCCTGCTCCTCCCTTCCCCATTCCTAGCATTGCTGATCCCTGCTTTCGCTTCTTGATTAAAAGTTATCCAAGACTTGTCTGGTTTTGGAGATGTTTTCCAGAAATCAAACTTTTATCTATCATGTCTGCTGGGGTTTTTTGATGCTGTTTGTTTTATTTTTCCCCTATCTGATTCTTTTCTGGGTTGTCCAGATCAGCTTTGTGGTTTTGCAGAGGCTTGACAAGCTGAGGACTTGTACATACAGAGAGGATGGTTTGTTCAACAAACACTGAGACCCTGTACCCAGCTTGCTGGGGATTTCAGGGCAAGACCCAGGCCTGACTCCCTGGGACCTCACAATTCTAGCTTAGTGGAAAGACTTAACAAAATAGACAATTGCAAATTCCAAAAACAAACCAAACAAACAAAGGCTTTTGTGGCCCTACTCTCCTGTGGAGGCACCTGGATAATAAATGAAGCCAAAATTATTGCTTATTTTGCTCTCCTTTAGAGAGCAGCTCTCTGTTTTAGGTCAGGTTGCTTGAGAATCACACTCGGGCCTTCCTCTGAAAGATGTGTGGTTCTTTTCACATGGAGCCCATATCCTACCCCATCCCTCCCAGGTCAGCATTCTAACTGCCCAGTGACATTTCCCACCTTGCCCAGCACCCACCCCTCTTCCTGAAATGCCTTTCGGGAAAGAAAACAGTAGATAATTCTACTGCAAAAGTAGGACCAAGGCCTTAGGAAAAAAAACAAACATGCATCCTATTGTCCACTGTGGCTCCCAGTGTGGAATGGGTGCCTGCTCACCTGATACCTAAAAACCAACCACTAGAAAGGTGTCCTGCTCTGGGCCTCAGTTCCCTTAGAGTTAAAATGTGGTGTGTAGAGTGAAGACAGTTTTTCCACCCCTCATATCCCAGGGGTTCTTTTTGCTAAGGTCATCCTAGGCCTGTTTGAGGAAGGTGGCTGAGCTCTGAGTAGGTGGCAAGGCTCTTTGGAGAGTGCCTATATGTGCTGTTGGCTTTGATTGGTGTATCATGTGACCATAGATATTGCCTCTGCCAGGAAGCTTCCCAGGACTTCTCCCTGGAGCCTAGAGAACTTTGCTTAGCCTTCCATGGAGTGTGAGGGATACTTCCTCCTTTGTAGTCACCACTTCTGGAGGGCATGGTCCATGAGGCCCTCTTCTGCCTTGAAAAGAGCCCTTCATTTTTATTTCATTCAACTGGCATTTGTCAAAATTTCATGCAGAACAAGGACTTGGAACCTCAGTGAACAGTCTCTTCCATCAGCAAGTTCTACAGGGTAATGGGCAGATTATTTCAGAAACACGTAACTAGGGGCTGTTGCAGGTGCTGGGAAGGAGTCTCAGGAAGGATGTGATATCAGTCTGGGAGGACTGACATTGAGACCCAGACCTGAAAATTAAGTATAAGTAAGCAGTGAAGAAATAAAGATGTTTTCTTCTATTTAATCAAGCATTTCTGTGCTTACAGAAAAAACGGGCCGAAAGCAAAAAGAACTACCAGTATATCTGGCTGCCTTTAAATCAGTACCCAAAGGCTTTGGGGGAAAAGAGGTCAGACTGTTTAAAGCTAGAGCACTAACCATTCGCAGGATCTTAAGTGTGAGGGGGTATGTGCATTAAACTGCTGGCAACAGGCTCAACACTCAATGTGATTTCCAAGTGACCATGAGCCAGTGCAGTGTGTAAGGAAGAGTTCATTGGACAGGGAACAACGCAGCACCTGAGCAGTGTAAGTACCAGAGCTGTCAGGAAGTCCACTGCCCTGTCTGGATTCCTGGGAATGAGAAGCATGTCTAAAGCTAGTGGGTAGGCTGGAAGAGAGTTTGGTCTGCCAAACTTCAGGGGACGGAGCTGAGTGTGTGGAGAGAAACTGATTCAAATGAGGCTCAATGTACAGGGAGAGGCTGGCCACACATCCCCTAAATGTTTCAGACAAAAGAGCTTGTTGGGTATGGAGGACTTAAGAACCTGATGTGAGGTTTCAAGGAGCCCAGGCCTTAAGCCTTGCCTTCATGACTACAATTCCGTGAGCCTTGGTTTTCTCTTTCTTACGGAAACCATAAAGCCCAGCTGAGTATCTGCCTCCCCAGTACTATTCCCTCTGTGCTGCAGGCCTGGCTGGACTCCCTCAGAGTTATTCCTGGCATCTCCCCTCCAGAGGTTCCAGTCTTAACAGATCTGTGTGTGAGTGCTTTGTCATATGGGGAGTAAATAAGACCCTTCTCCAAAGACTAACCCTCTGGGTGATTCTGGCCTCTCACCTCTTTTCCTGGGTAACTTGTAGAGAGCTTGGACAGCTCATCACCCCTGTCAATCCCCTGTCCCACACTGATGATGGCAGTCCTCCAAGGAAGGGCAAGGGCGCGGGAGAGAAATAAGGCTTGGGGCTTTGTTCCCACCCACTTCACTTGTGACCATATCTCCTTTTACCTATTTTTCTCTAGGCCTGTTTCTCCCCTTCGAGAAGGGGACTGGACCAGGAAGTTAATATTTCCAAAGCCATTTTCTGTGAGACATTGGTGACCTTTATCCTCGTTGTTCAGTCTTAGAGATGTTAGTTGAAAGAAAGTATGTTAAGTATTTAATTAAAGGGTTTTGCATTAAAGAACAAACTTTTAATCTCCTGGGTACAAGATTATCAAGAATGTTTGCATACATTCCGGGCAGATGTGGATGGGTCTGCAGAGGAGGAAAGCTGACAAGGCCCTATTGACTGTGGTCCCAGCTCCTCAGCTTGGTCAGTAAGTCCCTTCGCAATCCTTGAGGATAGGGGCAGTGTTTGTTCCTTGACCAGAACCTGCCAGGCTAGGCTTGGCTGGCAAGCCATATGGGTGGATAGATGGATGTCTCTATCAATCAGTTGCTACACTCCCTAAGGATCTGGGCAGTTGACCTTTCCTAGAAGGAAGAATATTGCTTCCCAAGTCTCCTCTTGACAACTCTGAAGCAACAGATCATTCTCCAGCCTCCCAGATGAGTGTTTTGAACTGGGCTTTGTGAGAAGAAACCTGTAAAAGACAGCACTGTAGCCTGGCATAACCTCTGAGACAGTAGTCTGCATGCGTGTGGTAGATGCTATATAAGACCCAGATGTAGATGCATCCTTCTCATACCCTCACCAGGCTTTTCTGCTTTTATGAGCACTGCCAGATGAGCTGGCAGGTGTGCAGAGCATAGGCCACCACTCTGTTTCACAACTAAGTTTGGGTGAGAGGCTGACTTGCACATGGTTTCACAGCGAGGCCAGGCTGGCCTTTGATTCCTGAGCTCATCTTCACTGTTTACCTTCCATTTCCATCCTCTCCTGCCTCACGCACATCATGAACATCCTTTCTGCCTCACTCCACTGCCATTATACAGGTTTTGCCCTGTGAGCACCTCACCCAGATGTTAGGTCAGCCACTGGCCTCATGCCTTCAATCCACTTTGAGGAACAACCCATCCTTAGGCAGCCATAGACTTAGCTGTCTTACTGTGCAAGTTAGGCTGCTTCTCTTGGGTAGGCTAGTCTGCAAGGGGAACTGCTCTTTGGGGGCTGGTTTTTGGTTTTGTTTGTTTTCACTTACTGGTCAAATATGAACTAGTCTTTATTCCCATTTTTATGAGTGCCATATGGTTCCAATTCTACACCAAATTGCCAGTGTAAAAATGTCTCTCATTAACTGAAGCCTGCAGACATCACACACACACACACACACACACACACACACACACACACACACACACACACACCCCACAGCTATCGCAAGCAGTAGCCCTCATGGCTGTGGGTTCACCTCACAGGCTAGTGTGCAGCAGTGAGTGATTTCTGTTTGGAATTGGGGCCTCTCTGGCCCCGGTCATGACTGCACCACGTCACTTCAGTCCTATCAGTCTCTCCAGGGTCTGTCTCCTCTTACGTGGGATCTGGTCATTTCTGGTATGTCAGTTACATCAGGTGTCTCACTGCTTCTAACCCAGTCCTTTTCACCCATCAGTCATCTGGCTACCTTTAGGTCATGTTCTGTAGTTTTAGGCTCAACTTTTGTCATTCTCTATCACCTAAAAGATGGTACTCTCTGTAATCATGGAGCAGGCAGTGTTCACAGTCTGGCACCTGTCTTCCCCTGTATGAGCCTACTCTGCTCAGGGGCCAGCCAGATGAGCCCACCCATCCTCCCTGAGAAGGTGCCCAGGAGATTGCTTAAGAGAAGATGTCAAGTGGGTGATGCTGAGAAAGAATGAGAAGTCTTCTGTAGCTACTAGCACCTGCAAGATGATCAAGAAGAGGCCGCTGGATGAGTTAGGAGGTCTGTTTGTCTTGTCCATCCTAGGGTCAGCAGGGCAATAGAGGCAGATACCGTATTGCCAAGAGAAATGGGGAGGCAAAGACTACTTCTTTTAGCTTTGGAGAAATAGAAAGTGGACCATTTGGACTCTTCTTGTTTTAGTTAGCTAATATTTGGCAAATGCTTATCTGGATCAGATCTGCTGAGTACTTTCCTAGTAGGACCTCCCTGCAAACCTCATCGAATTTTGTAAAGTTGGCCCAGCTGTGTCTGCTATTGAGGAGAGCTTCCACAGGTGAAGTCACTTTCCCAGGAAGAGGGGCACGGTGAGGATCTGCTCCCCATTCCTTTGCCTCCAGAACCTTGCCTTCACCACTCCTTCAATACCCAAGAGCCCCAAATGGAAGAAGGTGGCAGAGGGCTGCTGAGGTGGAGAGCTGAGGTGAAGGGCATGGGTTTGTGGAGGCATATGCAGAGTTCTAAGGGCTGGAACATGGAGGGGTAGACATAACAAGTGTCTCCATGTGGCTGGGAATATAGCTTAGCGGTAGAGTGCTCACCTTGCATGCATGAAGCCCTGGGTTCGATTCCTCCGCACCACATAAACAGAAAAAGCCGCAAGTGGTTCTGTGGCTCAAGAGGTAGAGTGCTAGCCTTGAGCAAAAAGGAATCCAGGGACAGTGCTCAGGCCCTGAGTCCAAGGCCCCAGAACTGGCAAAAAAAAAAAAAAAAGTGTCTCCATGAAGGACCTATCTAAGCTAAAAAGCAATAGAATGACATCAAGAAGACAAAGACCAACAGTAAACAAAGACAAGATGCCTGGAGTAGATTGGACAAGATGGGCAGGTAAAGGTTAGCCTTGGACAGCAGTGTGTAACAACTAGCCCGCCCAAACCTGGGAGAGTTTGCATTTGGCCCATGACCTGTTTGTCCCCAAACCATTGCAGAGAGGTACTGAATAAATACTTGCTGATACAAAGCAAACATCTGAATTGAGGAAAAGGAAAAGTACTTGTGTTAAGTACTGCTGGTCATAGAAGGAAGTGGGATACCATTCCTTGCTGTTGGTGTAGCTGGGTTATTTAGAATTAATATGGTAGGGGCTGGGGATATGGCCTAGTGGCAAGAGAGCTTGCCTTGTATACATGAGACTCTGGGTTCAATTCCCCAGCACCACATATACAGAAAATGACCAGAAGTGGCGCTGTGGCTCAAGTGGCAGAGTGCTAGCCTTGAGCAAAAGGAAGCCAGGGACAGTGCTCAGGCCCTGAGTTCAAGGCCCAGGACTGGCCCAAAAAAAAAAAAAGAATTAATATGGTAGTAATATGTCATGTTATTGAGGTTTGAGGACCTGTAGATAGACTCATCCAGTCTGTGGAGTAAGTTTGCCACTATCACCTTTCTATTTTACCAGCGAGAGAACATACACATACCATAGGCTCTCCATCCCTTTCATACTCTATGCCACTTTTCTGAGTAACATACATGTTCGCTGGGTAGTTCTGGAATCCAAATATTTTTGTAACCAAAATTAGGTGGGCAAAATCCTCATACAGGTTTTCTCAGCAAGGATGCTTTCTACTGGCTTGCTGAGTGACTGTGTCACCCACCTCCACTCACTGGGCCTCAATTTCCCAAGCTGTAAAATGAAGTATTTGAACCAGATACTCCCCGAGTGCCTTTCCGGCTCTAGCATCGCATCCTCAGATGCCTGAGAGCAGGAATGATCACGGAGCTCTGGGTCACATCTACGTCACACAGCATGGAGGAACCCTGATGGCCACAGCCCCTGGATGGTGAACTTGGCAGGACTGGCTGTGACAATCCTTGCTGCTGCTGAACTACCATGTGTCTCTCCAGGTAAGTCTGTGCAGGTAAGGAATTGGGTGGGACTGTCTCTTTCTTGTGACCTCTGAGTAATGTTTTCTGCAGGATCGGATGCCTCCAGGACTGAAGGATGCCAAATACACTCATCTTTCATACTGGCAAAGTAGGTGAGCCATCTTTGCACCCACTATTCTGGCAGGACTACCTGAAAGGTTTTCTGCTCCCCCCAACATGAAATACCTCCATGTTTCATTGTCACTGTGCCTAGAATCCCACCTCCCCATAGCTTTCCAGTTCCCTGTCTTGGGGGCATGTTCTATGAGAATCTCATGGTTGTGACTATCCTAATCAGCTCAGAGTAGCTGAACTCAGAACTAGAGGCAAGGGGGAAAATTTTGTCCAAAAGTGAAGCACAGAATGTTGAACCACTGTTTACTGGAAAGAAAGAATTGCCCCAACCTCCCAGTCAAGAGCACACATCTAAAGTCAAAACTATATATGTGTGTGTGTATGTGTGTTCAACTAATTATATACACACACACACACATATATATATATATACATATGTTCAAAAGGAGATATGACTATTAAAGTCAGGCAGACAAGAATTGAATATAGCCTGAAAGACAAGAGTCCATTCAAACTGAAAAGTTACAAAATGACATGAAGAAGGCAAAGTCCAATTCAGCTACTTTAAAACTAAATATTTTCAAAGCCAAATGGTATCTATAATGTGTAAGTGAACTCTTCTAAAACATTAACAGTAAAAGCAAACCAGATAACTTGTACCACACTTAAACACAAGAGAAGAACGGTTGACTTAAAAAATTCTTTCAGGGGTAAGGATGTATAACTCAGAGGTATGGCATTTATCTAGCATGCAGGAAGCCCTGGGTTCCATCCCCAACAGTGGAAAATATCCAGGAGACAGTAGGTTTGAGGGGCTGGAATAGGATTGTTAAGCCTGGTTTTGGACAAGTCCAATTAAGGTAGGCATTGAGGTAGAGGTAGAGGTGGCCTGCAGGGAGCTAGGAAGAAGATCTGGATTCCAGCAGATCTAATCCATAGGTTTGGGTTGGAACTGAAAGTGATTGTGACAAGGGCTTTGGTCAGCTGCCTTAGGAGAATAGGCTAGTCCAGAAGAGAGAGGGGGTCCAGAAACAAGAGCCTTGAGCCCACTTAAGTAGTGGTCAGAGAGAAAGAGGAACTTACAAGGATAAAAAAAAGTCCAAGTGAGGGCTGGGAACATGGCCTAGTGGCAAGAGTGCTTGCCTCGTACACATGAAGCCCTGGGTTTGATTCCTCAGTACCACATCTATAGAAAACAGCCAGAAGTGGCGCTGTGGCTCAAGTGGCAGAGTGCTGCTAGCCTTGAGCAAAAAGAAGCCAGGGACAGTGCTCAGGCCCTGAATTCAAGGCCCTGGACTGGCCAAAAAACAAAACAAAAAGTCAGAGTGAGATGCAAAAGGCACCTGAAGAACTATTTTTTGGAAGAGAGGCCAGTGAGGTAAGCACAGAGAACCCAAGAGAGGTAATGATTAGGGGGCTACCACCTCCTCAGCCTGAGCAGTTTCTTGTGAGAGTAAAATGGAAGGTAGGCAGTATGGCCACCTCCCTGGGAGAAACTGCTAAGAGAAACAGTTTGGGCCAGGGAATCCTCTCTGAGCTAGTTGGCATGAAATAAGGATAAGACGAGATGGGATAGATCCAAAGAGCTCCCCCACAGTCCTGTCAGAATGAATCAGAGGCCAGATCTAAGAACAGGGTGTTTGGAAGGGAGAATATGCGTTGGTGACTGGGGCTGCCCTCAAGTAGAGAACTACTCCCTCTGTTGGCACTCGCAGGAGAGGTGTGGGCATCTCCCCACAGGGTGACTGGAGAACTGAAGATGTGCTAGCAAGAGAGGGTACATGATTCACAGGGACAAGGACAGACACTGCTCTTACCAATCTTTGCGAAAGAATACAGGATGAATCCTGTACAGGGACTGAGAAGGAGAAATTAGAAGGGAAGACTGAAAGATCGAGGGTACCAGAAGCCCAGGGAAGAGATTCTAGGAAAAAAAAGAGGGGACATAGATGGGTCAGATGCCCAGGGGAGGCCAGGCCAGGCCTAGGACATGGCTCCCAGAGACTTTCACTAAATAACTTCTAGGGCTGAAGCAGAGCCCCATTAGGTTTGGGGGGAGGGTGGATCTGACTTGAGAAAAGGGAGAAGGGGCCTGCAGGAGCCACCCACCCAGAAGGCCATGGGGGAGGGCTGGGGGAGCTGGAAGAGCAGGCACTGGCAGGGAAGGGGCCCAGGGCAGCAGGATTGATGTTGAGGTGAAGGGATTAGTCGTGTTGATGGAAAGAGCAAAATCCAGTTGTGTCCCCCTTGCAGGGAACCTGACCCCAGGCTCTCGGGGAGCCCTCCTCTGCCCTCTGGTCCCCATTGCAGCTCTAATTAACCATGTTTTTCTCCCTGTGTCTGGGGTTGAGTCTTATGCATTCTTTGTACCTCTGGGCACCTAGCAACAGGCAGCCATTGAGGAATAATTCTTTTCTACCTAATTATAAATGTCTGAAATGGTGGTTTCAAAAAGATTTTTTTTTTCACCAACAAACTTCTGTGGCAATCAAGAAATTAAAGTCATGGTCAAGTTGTCCGGGTCTCAGGAAATGTACAGTGCTCTCCAGTGTGGGCCTAGCTCCTTATAGTTTGTCCCATGGTGCTGTGGCCATACACTTGTCTTAGCACCACAGGCCCAATCATCTGCTCCAGTGAGGTAGACAAGCCCCCACTGGGCCTATTTCACAAGAAAGGAAACAGGCCTGGAGAAGTGGGATGGGAACAAGGTGGAGGGCAAGGTGAGCAGTGAAAGTGATGGAGACCGAGTCTCCAGCACAATCTGAGAGAGCCTGCATTCAGCATCTAATTCTGTTTCTTCCATGTTTGGACAGAAGGGAGAGCCTTGGTTTAGCTGGCTAAGCCTTGAGTTAGCTGGACCTCATCGTCACCAGACAGGACAGGCACCTGAGGAGGGGTATGTGTAGCTACTGCATGATAGAGTACCCCAAGTCCTACCACACCACATAAAATGGAGACCAGGATGTCTCCCTAAGGGTAATACAGAGCTGTTCAGAGGAGGAGTAAGGGATTCAAGAAAGCTGCAGGCCCCAGATTTCCATCCTAAGTCACCAGTCCAGAACCAAGAGATCTCTAGACAAGAGAAGGAGAGGCCCCCAACAGACAAGTAGAGTTGACATTGATTTTGAAAAGACTCATGGTAGATGAAAGTCAGAAGGTGGGATAGTCAGCTGGTAAGAGAGGGGAGAGGGTAGGTCAAAGGTTCCTTGAGATCAGGATTCCCAGGTTGTTGTGTGTGTGTGTGTGTGTGTGTGTTTGTTGTTTTTTGTTTTTTTTGGCCAGTCCTGGGCCTTGGACTCAGGGCCTGAGCACTGTCCTTGGCTTCTTTTTGCTCAAGGCTAGCACTCTGCCACTTGAGCCACAGCGCCACTTCTGGCCATTTTCTGTATATGTGGTGCTGGGGAATTGAACCTAGGGCCTCATGTATACAAGGCAAGCACTCTTGCCACTAGGCCATATCCCCAGCCCCCCAGGTTTCTTGAGTGGACCCTGGGTAGGTAGTCAGAAGACCCCTGAGATGGGGAACACAGGATGGAGAGCCAGCACGAGGCTCAAGACAGTGGCTTGGATACAGCTAAGGGTGCAGGGATATAACCAAGTGGGTCTCAGCAGTCATTTGAGTCCTGGAGTTTAGAGTTCAGGAAGAAAATAGAACTGGAAGCACTGGCCCAGGGGCTATCACCACTCAGAGCACAATGAGGACTGAAGAAGAGGGAGCTTAGTAGGGTGGGAACAGGAGAGAGTCTAGAGCAGAATCAGGAGTTCCAGAGACATTTGAGGAGCCAATCAAGGTGTGGGCCAGCAACTAAAAGAAGGGTTTGAGAGAGATGCCACAGACAACTAGGAGAGCTGGTTGCCATGGCAACCAAGGTAGTGAAGGGTTTCAAGGAGAAAGTAATCAACACTGTCAAATGTAGCAGCAAATTCCAATCAAATCATGACAGAATTTTCCCTTTGGATTTCAGGATTAGTTGACTTGTAGTGGCCCTAATAAGAGTATCTTTGGGGAGTGATAGGGACATAAGCTGGAGTAACGTTGACATGTGAGAAGGACATAAAGCTGTCACAGATATCCTTCAAGGAGTCTGGAAGAAAAGACCCTGGAGATGTAAAGAGCTGTGGAGGAGGGACTCTAGGAGAGATGAGCGTTTGTAAGCAGGCATCCCTTCAGAGCCACTGTGCTTGAATGGCAAAGTTTATACATTCCACATACTTCCTTTACTTTGGGGAATGAGTTAAATAGGCAGAATCTCTGTGCTGTGGGACAGAGAAAGACAGGAGCAGATAGTCACACACATTGGTGCGCAGTCCCAAACTGACGGTTTCTGTGAGGGCAGACAGCCCTCACAGCCTGCCATGGGCTCTAGAGGCTTCCCTGGGAAGGTAATGTTCAAACCAAGTTATGACTGAGAGGAAGGAGTTTACTGGACAGAGCAAATTGAAAGAAAGTGCCTATGCAAAAGGTTTCATTCAGGAGAGAGGAAGAGAAAGTTGAGTCAGATGGTTCCAGGAGGGAGCCGATTAAAGAGAGATGGGAGCAAGGAGATAGGTCTAAGCCCTCTTCATTTTAATCTTGAGAGAATGAGCAATGCTGGTGTGTAAATATTAGGGTGATGAGCTGGGTAATTGAGCGGTTAGGGATGGAGACAATTAGTGAAATGAGCTCCCAAAGGAGCTAAGATCAAGTGCTGAGGTAGATAAATTAGTCTGAGGTAAAGTGTGTTTGACTGACGGGACAAAATTAAATTATTTACCTTTTAGACAGCAACATGATCTCCATGTGCTTCCGGAAGCCTTTATCTGACCTGTGTCCCGCCTACATGTCTAATTAGCCCCAGTTCTATCCTGTCTCCTGGCTAGAATCCTGTCTTATTATTTTTTATGTGTTTCTTAATACCTAGCAACAGGAACTGAGCTTTTTAAGTATTTAAAGTGAATACTTTCTGCCTTAGAATACCAAAAGTGAACAAACTTCCCTTGATCATGCTGGACACTGGTGTCTCATACCTATAATCCTAGCTATCAGGAGGCTGAGATCCGAGTATCAAGGCTCAAAGCCAGCCTGGGCAGGAGAGTCCCCATGAAACTCTCATCTCCAATTAACCACCCAAAAGCTGGTAACTGTGGTTCAAGTGGTAGAGTGCCAACCATGAGCAAAAAAGCTAAAGGACAGTGCCCAATCCCTGAGTTCAAGCCCCCATACCAGCACAAATAACAGAAAAATTTCCTTCAGCTGAAAAATTCAACAACTCTATGACAATTCTCCAGAAGTTACAATGCCAGAAAGAAGAACTGGGGTATTTAAGTCTTGGGTGGCAGGGATTTAGTGGGGGTCCCGTGAAAGAAAAGTAGAGGAGCCTGCCCCTCATCCTTATAAGCTCCCTGCCTTCTATCCCTGTTCACATTCAGCATCTTACATAACTTTCACATCCCACCACAAGACACAGAGCAATACAGTATTTCATAGAGGAAGGATGGAAGCTAGGGAAGCGGGTACCAGATGCCAACATAGCACAAGTGGCAGGAGCTGCCTGCTGGCCTCAATCCACTCAGGGTAGCAGAGCCAGATTGAGCTGGAGAGAGGAGGAGGAGGCTGGAAGGTCCAGGTCAGCTGGCCCTTTCAGAAAGTGGATGGTGAGTTCTGCCGAGATCCCTGCCACACGAGAAAGTGTGCCCCATTGCACTGTGCACACAGGGCCCTCCCTCCACAGTGTAGAGACATCCTGTATTTGCAGCTACAACCTCTAAATCATGGGGTTTAAATCTTTAGCCTCTCTGAGATGTGCATTTGTGTAGAATGTGAGTGACATATCTAATCTGATCTTTCCAGATGGATATGCAGTTTGCAAAGCACCACTTACTGTCCCCCAACTACCTTTTTTCCAAATCTTTGTGTCTGGTGTCTTCAGTTTTGTTGACCCATTTGTCTATCCTGGGCCTATACTGAATTTTAAAGAACAATTACCTTGATTATGTAGGTGTTTACTTTTCTGGTGATTCCGGCCTTTTGAACTTAGGACCCTGAGCTTGCTAAGCAGGTCCTCTCACCTGAGCCATGCTTTTAGCCCTGATTTTTGCTCATTAGTTTTCAGACAGGATCTCACTTCCTTCCCAGATGAGATCCAACTTATGTTAGGCAGGGATAATAGGCGTATACCACTATATCCAGCTCTCCATCAAGATTCTGCCTACTCTGGCCTCAAATGATGATCCCAACAATCTGGGCCTCCCAAATAGCTAGAACTACAGGTAGCCACTAGCACCTGGCCTTACTTTCCTACTTTTATCATCTGCTTGTCAAAGCTGCATGACAAAATTCATGTTGCATTGGAGGGGGAAATGACATCTTTTGGGTGTCATTAGTTTTTCCCATCTGTAAATACGGTATCTGTCTCTTGCAAATCAGTCTCACTGGCTTGTTTTGTTTGTAAGGCCTCCTGACAAAGGCTGGCGGCTTTGGTCAAGATGTTTCACGTTTCTTACTGGGGTCATTTCTGAGTACATCATTAGTATTGTTGTCCTTATGAGTGGAAAAACTTTCCCTGGTTGGTTTTTTGTTTTTTTGCGTTTTACTTTCCAGATTTTATTCAATTTACTAATCAGTATGCTTCATTCACAGACATACACAACATAAATGTGCTTTGTCCCCAGACACACAGATGAGAACACAGCACACATGTAAATCAGAGCTAATTGGCTGCCAATGAATTCAAATTTTGAATTAAACTTTAATTATATTAGTAACACATGAATACATTTTCTTTTCAATAGAAGCCGAGTGTTGCAGATAAAGAAGTCTCTGCTGGCCTCTTGCACCTCTGCCTGGGGGTCCCCGCTCAGGGGCAGTTGCTATTTGTCCACATTGTGTTCCTATGCCCCCTGTTCTATTGTTTCTGTTTGCACAGATTGGAGGGGTGGGCACATTACAGGTGCTGCTCCTGAGCTCACCGAACCTCCTCCCATGGCCTTTGGAACTTTGGCATCTGGGCTCACTCCAGTGATCCTTGCGGCTGGCCACTGACCACCATAACAGATTATACCATGTTTTATTTAGTTGTTGCCTATTGATTGAGGATTAAAATGCTTCCAGCATCCTTCCATTAAGGCAAACCTCAACATAAGGACAGTTTTGTATTAGATGGCCTTTTTGCTCTTGTACAAGTGTTCTTCTGGGACACACACTTGGACAGATGGTTCATAGGGTGACACACCTTAGCTTCTGATAGACACTGCTAACATGTCCTCCAGAATGTCTTTCTAACCCAGCATCCTGACTGAACATCTCCAAGTTTTGCATTTTCATCAGTCTGAAATAGTGTCTTGTGTTAATGTGCATTTTCCTGAATTACTAGCAAGGGTAACATTGTTGTGTGTTTACTATCTACTTATATTCCTGGATTGCCTTTCCATGTCCTTTATCTGCTTCTTCCTTTATTCTCTTTATTTTATTTTGGTTTTCTGAGACAGAGTTTTCTCTACAGCCCACCTCAGCCTCCTGAATGCTAGGATGACAGGTATGTGCCACCACACCCTGCTCATTTCTTCTTCTTTTTTTTCTTTTCGCCAGTCCTGGGGCTTGGACTCAGGGCCTGAGCACTGTCCCTGGCTTCTTTGTACTCAAGGCTAGCACTCTACCACTTAAGCCACAGCTCCACTTCCAGCTTTTTCTCTTTATGTGGTGCTGAGGAATCAAACCCAGGGCTTCGTGCATGCTAGGCAAGCACTCTACTGCTAAGCAACATTCCCAGCCCCTCATTTCTTTTTGTATGAAGTATTTTGCCCTTTGCTTGCTGATTTTGATTCTACATGTGTTTTATATACTAATCCTTTGTTGGAGATAATGAAAATATTTTTTACATTGTATTTTTGTCATTTCATTAAATGGCACCTTTTGTCTGAGAGAAACTATATAAGTTTCTGTATAGTCAAGTATATCAATCTTTGATGCCTCTTTTGGCACTCTTAAGAAAAAAGCCTTTTCCATCCACACACAAACTGTCAGACTAAAGGAGAATGCCCTTAGGGAAAGAAACCAAAGGTATAACTCCTGAACATTTAAAATACTATTTATTGAAACAATTTCCAGGAAATGGAAACATGGGTTTGTTTTTGTTACTATTACTGATGGTGGTGGTGGTAGCAATGGTGGTGGTGTTTGTTTTTGCTTTAGGGTTTTTTTCTTTTTAGGGTAACAAAGAAGGGGTGCAGAAAGGGAGGGAGGAAAGGTGAACAAATGCAATCATGCTATTCAATAGACACTATGTAGAAAAAGCGATGCAAGCTATGGGCAGAACAAAGCAAAGGAAGGGATGACATTGTTCAAAAAAGAAATGTACTTGTTACTTGACTTACAAAATGATAACCCCTTTGTATAACACCTTAATAATAATAAAATTATATTTAAAATCAAAATGGTATCTGAAAAAGAAAGCCATTCTACATCAAGGTCATTAGCATTTTTATTATATTTTCTTCTCTAATATTTATAGTTTACTTATATGTATATTTAGAGCTTTATAACATATAAGAAAGCTTAATTCCATAACATGAATCCAGTTATTCCATCTCACAATGGATTGATAGCTGTCCCAATACCATTTTTAACTATATATCATTTTCTCACTGATTTAAAATTGATACCTTCATCTGACACAAAATCCCAATGCTGGTCTGTGTTAGGGCTCTTTCTGGTCCACTGATCTATTTGTCTGTTTCAGAGGTGGATAATATGCTTTGCTAACTGGCAGGACAAATCTCCCTCTCTTTGTTGTTTTTCCAAAATTGGCTTGGTCATTCTTGCATGTTAGACCTACCACATGAATTTTAAAACTAGCCTGTCAAGTTTCAAGAAAGCTTGTGCCAGAAAATTGTGTTAGGTTACACTGGATTTGTGGATGAGTATGAGGAAAATTGCTATCTTTATCACACAGTCTTCCTCCTAAAGCACACGGCTCTCCCTCAGTTCAGGTCATCTTTGATGTCTTCTAGGGTTTTATGGTTTTCTCTGGTTAAAGTCCTGCCTGTCACTTGATAAATTGATTCTCAGGTGTGCTAAAGGTTCTGCTATTGACCGTGTCTGGTCCCCCTCTGCTCTTCCTTGTTTGTCCCTTGTTTTTCCATAGCCCAGCTCAACCTGTTTACTAATCACAGGGTTTGATTTGCAGGCACACATGCGAGTAAATGCTCTCCGTCCCTGGACACAAGCATGCGAGCAGGGCCAAACACACAGAGCTGGCGTAATTGCCTGCAAACAAATTAGAACCTTTTCAAATTATACTTCAATTAAATGAGCGAAGCATGAATCCATTCTGCTCTTTAGAAGTAGAGTGGTGTGGGTATGGCAGCCGCCATCTCCATCAGCCACCTGAGGTCCAGTCCCTTTCCCCTCCACGGAGGAAGGGACTGAACACAGTAAATGTAGGAAGAATATACTCCCTCCATCACTGCTTTTACGCTTTGTCCTGTGCTCTTAATCTCCTATGTAGGAAATCCACTCCAGTCAGTTCACAATGCTGCTCTTTAAAACCAATCTTTTCTTTTTTTTGTTTTTGTTTTGCCAGTCCTAGACCTTGGACTCAGGGCCTGAGCACTGTCCCTGGCTTCTTTTTGCTTCTTTTTGCTTCTACCTCTTGAGCCACAGCCTCCCTTCTGGCTTTTTCTGTTTAGATGGTGCTGAGGAATCAAACCCAGGGCTCATGTATGCTAGGCAAGCACTCTACTGCTAAGCCACAGTCCCAGCCCTAAAACAAATCTTTTTTTTTTTTTTGGCCAGTCCTGGGGCTTGGACTCAGGGCCTGAGCACTGTCCCTGGCTTCTTCCCGCTCAAGGCTAGCTAGCACTCTGCCACTTGAGCCACAGCGCCGCTTCTGGCCGTTTTCTGTATATGTGGTGCTGGGGAATCGAACCTAGGGCCTCGTGTATCCGAGGCAGGCACTCTTGCCACTAGGCTATATCCCCAGCCCAAAACAAATCTTTTAATTGTTATTATTAAGTAGTTGTACAAAGGGGTTACAACTCCATAGTCAGATAATGAATACAATGCTTCTTGGGTAGTGTCATCCCTTGCTTTGCTTGCCTTCATTTCCTGCCTCCTGTTCCTACTCACAAGTTTCATTTTTTATATTGTGTATATTGAATACAGTGACTACATTTGTTTAACCTTCCTCCCTCCATTCTTGTGTCCCCTTTTTGTCTATGCTCAAAAAAAGTGTCTCCATATCCAGGTATTTATTGTTTTTGATAAACAGTGCTTTAGTTGTTCCGAGGAGTTATGCCTTCGGCTTCCTCTCTGAGACATGTCTTCCTTTAGTCTGTTTGTGTGTAATTGCACTGAGCCATGTATATGATATCATGCCTAGTTGTATTTTAGATCTAGCTTCTACATATGAGAGAGAGCATGTGTTTTTGTCTATCTGAGCCTAGCTTACTTCACTTAACATGATTCTAGTTCCATACACTTCCCTGCAAATGACATGATTTTATTCTTTCTAATGGATGAGTCAGATTTCATCGTGTATATATACACCACACTTTCTTGATCCACCCATCTGTTGTAGGGCATCTGAGCTGTTTCCACAGCTTGGCCATTGTGAATAGTGCAGCAGTGAATGTGGATTGCAGGTGTCTCTACTATATCCTGATTTGTAATACTCTAGGTAGATGCCCAAGGGTGGTATGGCTGGGTCATAGGGAAGTTCTGTTTCTTTCTTTTTTTTTTTTTTTTTGGCCAGTCCTGGGCCTTGGACTCAGGGCCTGAGCACTGTCCCTGGCTTCTTCCCGCTCAAGGCTAGCACTCTGCCACTTGAGCCACAGCGCCGCTTCTGGCCGTTTTCTGTATATGTGGTGCTGGGGAACCGAACCTAGGGCCTCATGTATCCGAGGCAGGCACTCTTGCCACTAGGCTATATCCCCAGCCCTCTGTTTCATTTTTTGAGGAATCTCCAAACCACTTCCCAGAGTGGTTGTACTTGTTTACATTTCCACCAACAGTGCAATAAGGTTCCTTTTCTCCTACATCCCCACCAGCATTTGTTGTTCAAATTCTCCTTGCTGGCCAATCATAATGGGGTGAGTTGGAATCTCAAAGTTGTTTTGATTTGCATTTCCTTTATGGCCAGGAATGTGAGCATTTCCTCGTGTGTTTATTGACCATTCTTGCTTCTTCGGAGAGGCCTCTCTTTAACTCCTTTGGCCATTTATTGATTGGGTTATTAACCTGGTGGGGTGGGGGGTAAGTTTCTTGAGCTCCTTGAATATGCTGGCTCTTGCTTGGTCCTTTCACCACCCTCATGATCCTTTCAGAGTGTTCAGTGTTTCCTCTTCTGCATCACCCCTAGACCTTTACTTTTGTACTTTCTGTGAGGAAGGGAACTCCTACACTTATGCCTCCTCCTGCAGCTTTCTCTAGCTTATGTGGAGCAGAAACTCTGCATCCTTATCAGATAGTTCTGGATCCTTATCAGATAGTTCCCAAGCTCTTCTTGGGTGGCTGGATCTGTTTCAAATATTTTCACAAGTAAATGGGAATCCTCCTTCTATGGGATCATTGACAACTTTTAAACTTTCCAGATCTAGAAGGCAGCAATCTGGCTGCTGCTTGATTTCAAGTTTTGCTTTCCAAGTGAATGGTCACACTGTGGTCTGCTCATGGTTTACTCCTACTGGAATCATCTGTGACGGACCTTTTTCTTTCTTCTGGGCTGTCTTTTTCTTATTGATCCAAAGGGACTCTTTAAAAAAAAAAAGTATTGATATATATTACATTATACATAATAAAAGGCCTTATTAGGACATTTGCATTCATGTATATATGCATTCTATTACTTTCTTACCCCCCCCCCATTATTCCTCCCACATTCTCTCCTTCTTCTACCTCCCTTGTAATCCCCATTTTATTTTTATGACCTTGTTTGTTGTCATTTTGTTCTCCCTTAGCTTCCACAAACAGGAGAAAACATATTAGTATTTGTGGGACTGGCTTATTTCATCCAATGTGATGACTCCTAGTTCCATTCATTTTCTTTTCTTTTTTTTTTTTGGGGGGGGGGCCAGTCCTGGGGCTTGGACTCAGGGCCTGAGCACTGTCCCTGGCTTCTTCTTGCTCAAGGCTAGCACTCTGCCACTTGAGCCACAGCGCCACTTCTGGCCATTTTCTGTATATGTGGTGCTGGGGAATCGAACCCAGGGCCTCATCTATACAAGGCAAGCACTCTTGCCACTAGGCCATATCCCCAGCCCTCCATTCATTTTCTAAGAAACAGTATAAAAATTATTTACACATTCTTTATATAACTCACAAGTATATGTAGTATATACATATATGTGTGTGTATATATATATATTTCACATGATCCTCTCCATTCTTAACTTTGTCTTTTACCTGTCTTGTGTCTTTCACTAAAAAAGTTTTTATTCCTTTTTAAAAAAATTATTTTTGCCAGTCCTGGGGATTGAACTCAAGACCTGAGCACTGTCCCTGGCTTCTTTTCGCTCAAGGCTAGCCCTCTACCACTTGAGCCACAGCGCCACTTCTGGCTTTTCCTATATATGTGGGGCTAAGGAATTGAACCCAGGGCTTCATGTGTGTGAGGCAAGCACTCTACCCCTGGGCCATATTCCCAGCCCGAAAGTGTTTAGTCTGTCAGATTTAGAACCTTGCCTTTCCTATACTAAAATTACAGCCATCTTTCCTGTGTTTTTCCTAAAACATAGTTTTCTTCCTTGTATTTATATTTGATATCACGTTTCAATTTTTACATTTAAGGACTTTACAATATGGGATGCTTATTTTCAGTGTCATGCTGGTGTTTAATTTCAGTATGTTTCAAAATGGACAATTAAGTTTTTCAGTACAACCTATTAGTCTGTCATTCCCCTAGTACCTTAAAATTGCTACCTTTGTCTGACACTAAATCCTATCGCAGGAATTTAGCAGGTCAAAGTTGGAGGTGTCTCTGTTCCACACATCTGTTTACTCCAGGGTTTTACCTTGCTCAAAGTAAAACATCCAACTGTCTGTTGATTTTGTAGAATTGTCTCAGCTCTATAGTATATTTGTCCCATCACTTAAGTTTTAGAGCCAGCCCATCAAAATTTAGAGTAATTTTTGCTGTGATTTTTAATTGGGATTGCACTGGATTTGTGGCTAAATCTGAGGGGAAATTGCCATCTTTATCAACAGTCTTCTTCCTAAAGCACACGGCTCTCTCAGTTCAGGTCATCTTTGATGTCTTCTAGGGTTTTATGGTTTTCTCTGGTTAAAGTCCTGCCTGTCACTTGATAGATTCTCAGGTGTGCTAAAGGTTCTGCTATTGACCGTGTCTGGTCCCCCTCTGCTCTTCCTTGTTTGTCCCTTGTTTTTCCATAGCCCAGCTCAACCTGTTTACTAATCACAGGGTTTGATTTGCAGGCACACATGCGAGTAAATGCTCTCCGTCCCTGGACACAAGCATGCGAGCAGGGCCAAACACACAGAGCTGGCGTAATTGCCTGCAAACAAATTAGAACCTTTTCAAATTATACTTCAATTAAATGAGCGAAGCATGAATCCATTCTGCTCTTTAGAAGTAGAGTGGTGTGGGTATGGCAGCCGCTGTCTCTCAGTAGGCCAGCCACCGAAGGCCTCATTTCCCGTCCCTTTAACTATTGTATATGTCTCCCTCTCCACAGGACCTAGCATTGGTACAGGAAATCTGAACCATTTCACATTAGAGAATTTAGTCAAAGCTTCATTTTTTCCATTTAATCTTTTATTTTTATAGCATATCAATATCAATACATGAAGCTCTTCCCTTGAATAATGGCCATCCTTTCCATTGCCACAACGTCCCACATCTCATCTTCTCTAAGCTCCATGAATGTTCAGTCGTTCAGTCGCTTCCTTCTTTCTTCTCCAACGACCAGTCTCTGCACTTACTTCCCACACTGACTAAGGAGGGGAAAGAATGGTGGGTCTCAAGTCTGACCGTTTCTGTCTGAACCGACAGAGGTTACCAAAGTGTCCTCCACAGCTCTCTCTACCATTTCAGCTTCTAGCCCAAGGGTAAGCAGAGATTTGAATCCCTACCATAATACCATAAGCACTTGTTTCAACTATTTGCCAATCTGATGGGGTAAAAATATTAAATCCTTTTTCTAAATTTGTATTTTCCTGTTAGCTAGTGAGGATTTTCATGTGTGTACTGGACACATGTTTTCTCTTTGCTGAACTGCATGTTTATTTTTACCCATTTTAAACACTCGCTTGTCTTTAGCTCATTGACTCGTGGAATGTCCTAATAGAATCGGAATATTAATCTTTTGTGACTGGAGACAAATATTTTCTTCCATCCTATCTATTACCTTTAACTCTTTGTTAAAGTTGCCAATTTTGATTCAATCAAACTTATGAATCTCCTCCTTTCCTCTTTAAATATGTGTTGTGTTTAAGTACTTCTCTTCCTCAGGTTTCAATATATTTTTTAATCTTTTCCACTGATTTTACAATCTCTGCATTTCGTCCTTTAATGCGTGTGGAATGTACTTTGATGCTTGAATTGAGATAGGACCTACCTTTCTGTAAAGGAACAGGTGGTTATCAAAGCACAATGGGTTAAGGATTCACAGATTCTCTGCTTGCCTTCACTAAAGTTCCCCTGCCCACTGAGCCCCAGGTCTAGAGGGCTCTGAACCCCCTGTTTGGTTCACTGGTCTATTTATGCTTTTTTTTTTAAATTGCCATAGCTTTCCCCCAGCTCTTGTATGTGTTAGTGAAATGCCACATTTCATGTCTTTGCTCTTCAGCTGTCCTCGCTCGCTCCTCCACAGGAATTTTAAAAGCTGCTTGTCAACTTGGGTGAATTCAGAGATTAATTTGAGGGAAACTGACATCAATACAATACTGTGCCATTCAGTCTGTGAATCCAATAGAGCTCTAAACCAATCACCTCGTGTCCTTCCCTCACATACTGCAGTTTACTCCGTGAAGAACTTGATTCGTTCCTAATGGCGTTCTTTCTAGCCTCTGTTATGGTTGTGAATGAGTTTCTTCTGCACCTTTCCAACCCCTTCTTCTTTTGCATTTGCCTGCTACATTTATTTTTAATCTACTCTCTAATCACCATACTTCATTCACAGACACATACAAAGTAAAGATTCTTCCTCTCTGGGCACAAACACGTGAGCTTGGCCAAACACAGAGCTGGCATAATTGGCCAAAAATGAATGGGAATTTTTTCAAATTAAAGTTTAATGACAGAAGCGAAACATGAATACATTCGCCTTTTTAAAAGACCACAACACTACAGCTGGAGCTGGAGTCCCTTCTGGCTGCTTGCTGCCATCCTGTATCCTTCCTTCTCCCCAGAGGTAGCCACCGATGGGCTTTCTAAAGTTTGTAAATTCATAGATAGGCACTCAGATTGATGTTGATACTGAAGTTTTGTGGTGTGTGAATATTAGGTTATTATCCACTGTGGTGTGGATGAGAAGATACAGGAGTCAGGGGGTAGCACTAAGAAGGGGGTATTGAAGCCAGGGGCAGTACTGGGGAGACAGGAGTGTCTGTGGACACATGATAGTGCAAGTCAATTTCTTAATTTTAAAAATATAACCAATGTAAGTCCTTTAAGCGGGGGCTGGTGGCTCATGACTGTTATCCTAGCTACTCAGGAGGCTGAGGTCTGAGGATCGTGGTTCAAAGCCAGCCTGGGCAGGACAGTCCATGAGATTTTATCGCCAATTAACCATCAGAAATCTGGAAGTGGAGCTGTGTCTTAAAGTGGTAGAGCACTAGCCTTGAGCTCAGGGACAGTTCCTAGGCCCCGAGTTCAAGCCTCATGACCACCACTACCACCACTACCACCAACAAAAGTCCTTTAAAACTGTGTTGGGAGATGTGGAGATGGAGGTAGTAATTTCCAAGTGACCCAAAGCCCTATATCTCCCCTGTGGGACAGCTGCTTAGACAATTGTCATGGCCCAGTTTCAACTTGGGGCTTAAGGAACCATTTTCAGTCCGCTTGGGCAAGTGCCTCCTGTGCTGATCACAGAGACACCCTTGGTACAGTTGCTTGGTTGTTCCTTTTCCTTTCTACCTAGATGGTGCTGAGAGAAAAATCCGGTGCTGACGCTCTGGTGACTGCCCTGTTAGGAAAGGAGAAGGCCACAGGCAAGGCTCATAGCTCCCTGCTGACTCAGCCCATCTACCCGGAACTGCTGACTTCTGAACTTTTCCTACTTGAAATGAATAAATGTTCTTTATTGTTTAGCTTCTCTTAGGTGTCACATTATATTCCGGTAGAATTGACCTTCTTCATATGGGGAGGAAGAGGGGGTCTTGGAGCTGGGGAACAACTTTGGGGAGCATGGCTCACACACACGCACATTAGGGAAAACTTTGAAGATCTTCCCTTTTCCCTTCCACGTCTGGCCATCCTTCTACCTCTGGGTCCTGCTTCTCCCAAGACTGGCATTCATGGCCGCCAAGGTCTCACATCCCACAAAGATGTCACAGTGATCCCAACCCTCGGGAGGCTGGGAAGGCAGGAGGAGTGCGAGTTGGAGGCCAGTCTGCACAACATGGAGAGACCTTGACTCTAAGTAAACAGAGTTAATGAGCGGAGAGGTGGCAGTGATTCAGAGTCCACGCCGGTGGGTGTGATTGCCACCCACTGCCTGGTCTATGCGTTTCTGTGCTCACTGTGAGGCAGAGAGATGAACGGTGCCCGCGCATGGTGGGCTTGAAGGAACCACCACCAGTAAATGCTCCGCCCGGAGCCAGCACCTGCTGAGTGTTCTGCGGTGTCAGTTCCAAGCTCAGAGGCCTGGGGGAAGGCCCGTGTGGGCCCAGCCCAGCCCATCAGTGGTGCCGATGAGGTGGGATACCTAATCTCACTGTGGGCTCCGATGGGGCCCACATCCCAGAGGCAAGAGAATTCCCACAGGCACAGAGTTGTCCAGGTGAGAAGTGCTTGCAGGTCTGAGCGCAGCGCGGAGTGCAGAGGAGGGGAGGAAGAGAGGTCGGTGAGGGTGGAAATAGGGAGCTCAGGACAACGGTGCAGCAGAGAGAGAATGCAAAGTGGAAGTCAGCCCGGAGGCTGCCCAGAAACTGCCGCTACAGCACCTCCTGCAAAAGGCCACTCTGACCTCAAGTGTGTACTCTGCGATCACCACGTCCCTTCTGCTCAGCAGCACAAACTTACATCAAGAGTGATGCAGTCACATGGGCTTTTCCTATGGAGGTTTTATTTCTTCCTGTGTTTGGACACATTGGGATTTGAACTTCGGACACTGAACTTTTTAAGGCTGCCACTCTACCATCTGGTCCATGCCCCCAGGCCTAGCAAGTTACGCGCGTACGCGCGCACGCACACACACACATATAGCTTCTTTGTGCCCCATTGCACCTTCCCTCCTCAAGGTTGTTCTATGATCTGCCATTGTCCAGGTCCCAGGGCTCTGTGCCCAGCTGGGTCACCACCATCTAGCCCACTGCCATCTCCTGAACTGAGGCATCCCTGCTGAACCCCAGTCCTGACTCCAGGCACTTCTGCTCCCCACACACGCTCCATCACCAAGCTAGGTGGACACCTCCACCTCCCAACCTGTGGTAGGAACTTTTCACCTCCAGGCAACACCTGAGGGGGCCACTGTATCCTCTGCCCCCAAGACACCCCAAGTATTGAGAGGTTAGACCTAGAACCCACTCGGCACATCTCTCCATGATTCTCCTCCTGTGAGCTGGTAAGGCTATTATCCCCTCCAAGACACAATGACAGCATCTACCATCTTCACTATCTCCTGTCAATGGCATCCATTTTAAGTTCTGAGTCCTTTAGATTCTTTCTTCCTTCCAAAAGCCTGGCAATTGCAGCAAACACCCTGTCTGAGACTGGAGCTAATGACTGTCTTTCACATTGTGTTCCTGCTGTAACACACAAGTCCTCCCAGAGCTCTGGCTGAACTGGGAGAGATTGACCATGCTAGTTAGTCTGCAAAGGAGAGGGAGGGGTCATTCACTCCCTGGGGGTTTAGTGGCTTTAGTGACACTCTAGGGTCTGTGAACCATGTTGTACAAAGCCTTGCAGCTCTGCCCACGCTGTTGACACACTTGGTCTTGGATCTTCTGTGTTGCAGCCCGACTGTGTGCGGTGCGAGGTCTGACCACACAGTACACGCATGGTCGGTGCTGCCCTCCCATGCCTCCAGGCTCTGCTCCTCCAGATGGGCATTGAGGCCTTGAGCCTGCAAAGAGGGCTCCAGTCCCAGCTGTCAATTGACTGGGCATGCATGGGAAGCTTTAAATAAGAGCCACGCAACTGAGACCCATCAGCCCCCAGAACAAGGAGAAATATTCTGGTTTCACACTGCTGAAGTTTGGGCAAGGAAATAGCACCTCAAATTCTACACAAAACAGAACTTTACTACACACAACTTAAAGGGGCATCGTGATGCGGTGTGGAAAGTATAGCAGAACACCCGTATGCATAGAACTTTGCAGAAGAGGTGGTCCTTGGTCGGACACCTTAAAAGTGCTCTGGAATGAGTCGGGTGAGGACCAGAAGGGCTTTGGAAAGGAAGCACAAGCAAAGCCCTGGGAAGTGAGAAGGAGCAGGAGTGAGCTTGAGGGTTCAGTCCCACAGAGGCAGAGCTAAGAGAAAGAGGCATATCCTGATAAGACACAGCAAGCAGCTGTGTCTCACCCGGATCCATGGGGTGCAGGGGGGGGGGGCGGGGGAGACTTGGCCGGAAGGATCAACTCGGGGGCAAAGGTTAATGGGAAGGAAGCTCAGGAATGATTGCAATCACCGTGAAGAACATGCACAAGATGGGAGAGGGCCCAGGGTAGAATGGGTTACAGAGACATTTCACAAACTGGGGACTGATGGAAGTGTGGGTAGGAGACAAAAGAAAGGCTTGAAAGCTGGAACAAACAACTAGGAGAGGGAGTTGCCATGGTAACCAAGGTAGTGAAGGGTTTCAGGGAGAAAGTAATCAACACAGCTATATGCCCTGAATCACAGAAAAATAAGCAGCAAACAAAATCCTTAGAATTTAGCAATCAGAGGACTATTGTGGCAAGAACTGTTTTGAGGGGCTAAGGGCTAAAAGCTAGCTATCAGAGGCAATGGAGGAAGAGAGTGGATGGGTGGAGAAAATCAAGGGAAGATTCAAGTGGTGGGTAGCAAGAAAAATGTGAGTGATCAAGGGAGGGCTTTTGGTAACAAGACTGAACCCTAGAATTTTCTAGGCGTGAAAGAGGACACCAGGAAGAGAGGGAGAGCATGAAAAGAAAGATCTGGAGGTGAGCTGGGATCCCTCCCTCTCTACACACACCAGCTCAGGCAGGCTGAAAAGGAAGAAAATGGGTCTGATTTTGGATGGCTCTGGGGAGAAAGAAAGGCCTGGGGAAAATACCCATGGTGCCCTTCCTGTGCCTGAAAAGGGGTCCTTAAGGCTGATGAACTATCAAAGTTGCCTTGTGGCTAAGATGGGTGAAAATGGAAAGAGAGGAGTTGAGCTGAGTAGCTTACCTGACCAGGTGCTTTTTGTGGATATTCTTCCAGGGTCCTGGCCCTCTTGCTTCCAGCTGAGTTTGACTGGGAAGGACCCGGCAGGAGACTGGAGGGAGGGAAGCAGAATGGGATAGCCTGGCTCCCTTCCAATGGCTGTGGGATGATGGTGACTCACTGCTTAGCCTACACCTACAGTGGGTCACTCTCTTCAAGCCCCACGTGTCTCTCCTAGTTCTGAAAGGCCACACTACCTTCTCACCCCTTCTGGCCTACAAGTGTCATGGTTACCCCTGTGGCCCCACCCTGTCTGGGCAGAGTCCTGACACTGAAGGAATCCTTTCGCATACCCCATCCATCTCTCCTACAGACCAAATGCTGAGGAGGACTCCGGACCCTCACTGAGTCAGAGGACTGGTTGACAAGTGCAATGGGGAGGTCACAACCATGAGCCCAAACAGACCTGCTCTCCGCCTAGGAGAGCTGCCCAGGGAGAAGCCAGATGTTAATCGAGCAAATAAAGAAATCCATGGTTTCGAGCTCTTGACAGGTGTCTAGGGAGAACTTCCCAGATCCAAGCATGGAGTTTTCCTCAGAGCAGTGAAACTCACTAGGAAGGAGAAACACGAACAGCAAGTAGGACACTGTGGTAAAAAAAAAAATGGCATCTTCTGAAACCAATCTGAATCATGACTGAGGCATTTGTCAGTAAGAAAGATGTTGGCACAAGGGACAGAAAACTCAACTCAAAAGCATTAAAACAGTGAGAGATTCATTATCACGCATAATAGAAACAGTCGTAATGCCACCATGGACCCGAGCTCTGTCCATCTTTCAGTTCCCTCAACCTTACTCTATGGACCTGTCCCCACAGTGTCAACATAACTGCAGTCCCTCCAGGCATCATCCATGGTAGCAATGTCCAGAGAGGAATGAAGGGAAGTTGTTCTTCCTTATACCTTTTTTCTTTATATTTATAAAGAACCCAGGCTAGGTGCTGGTCGCTCAAGCCTGTAATCCTAGCTACTCAGGAGGCTGAGATTTGAGGATCGAGGCTCAAAGGCAGCCCGGGCAGGAAAGTCCGTGAACCTCTTATCTCCAATTAACCATCAGAAAACCGGAAGTGGTGCTGTGGCTCAAGTGGTAGAGTGCTAGCCTTGAGCTGAAGAACTCAGGGACGGTGCCCAGGCCCAGAGTTCAAACCCCACGACGTACAAGTAACAACAACAACAACAAAGAACCAAGATTGAGAGGTTGGTTGGAAGTCCAGGTCCTAAGCAGTGGTACTTAATGAGTCCTTCTTTCTGTATCAGGATGTGGTGGGCGGTTTTACAGGGAGAGACAGGGCAGGTGAGACAGAGCACGCTTGGCTCTCTTTTCCTCTTCTTTCATTTACTTTGGAGTTAAATACATTTGTAATGTGAAGGGTTTTCATTATGGTATTCCGATATATGTACATGGTATGCCTTGAACAAATTTACCCCTTCCTCCCTTATACCCACTTCTCCTCTCCCTCCTACCTACTTTCTGAGCACCATTCAGTGGGTTTCACTAGGTTGTGGTTAGCGATCATCTATCTATCTATCTATATCTATCATCTATCTATCATCATCTGTCTTCTATCTATCTACCATCTGCCTATGTATCCACTAAGAAATCTTTCCCTGAAGGCTAGGTGCAAGCACACACCCATGTGCATGCACACACAGACTCACACACAATCTTTCATTGATAAATTTGCATCGATGCCTACTTGTAAACCATTGGTGAGGGGCGTGGACCTGTGCCCTGTGATTGACACCGGCCAGTTAGGATTAGGAGCTGAGAGGGTCCAGGCCTGCAGAAGGTCCACAGAAGGACATGGGGAATGGCTTCCTTTAGCAAAAATCCAGGAGGACTGACTGTTGGGCAGGAGCGTATTGGGATGGGTAGGGGGCACACAAGCCTGGAGGTAAGGCCCAATCTTTCTTTCTTTTTTCTTTTTTGGTCAGTTGTGGGACTTGAACTCTGGGCCTGGGCACTGTTCCTGAGCTATTTTGCGCAAGTTAGTGCTCTACCACTTTGAGCCACAGCACCGCTTCTGGTTTTCTGGTGGTTAACTGGAGATAAGAGTCTCAAGGACTTTCCTGCCTGGACTGGCTTTGAACTGCGATCCTCAGATCTCAGCCTCCTGAATAGCTGGGATGACAGGCGTGAGCCATGGGCTCCAGCTAGTTCCAGTCTTTCTGTAGGACCTATTGAATGGTTTTAAGTAAGAGGTGAGCGTGCCAAGGGCCTATATGTCAGCAAGGCCTCTGGCTGCTATGAGAGTGTTGGCTTACTGGGGAGAAAGAAGAGATTTGGGCAGAGCAATTACCAGCTGCCTACAGGGGCCTGGCGTGGGGTGACGGTGATGCTGAGGTCGTGGAGTGTGGGTGAAAGAGGATGGCTGCGTGTCTCCTACCACAGTCGGCAGTGCCATCTCCCAAACAGGAGCACCAGCCAAGGAGAAACAATAGGTGGTGGCGGGGGGGAAAAGGATTCAAATTTTTAATGAAAAAAAATGATCATGTTATAGAAAAACAAAGAACAGTAGTCTGGGAGTTTCACTGGGGCAATGATGTTGAGATGTCTGGGTGGTTGACTAGCAGGCAAGAGTGCTGGACTGGAAATGGCGTCCTGGTCCTTGGAGAGGAAGATGGAGGTGTGGGGGGCAGACCCAGGAGGGGCGCAGAGCTTTAGGAAGGCACCAGGTAGAGAGGGAACTGGTACCAATGAAAGACAGGGCTGGAGCTCCAACCGTGGGCATGGGCCACAAGGAATTGGGAGCATGGGTCTAAGAAGGAAGAAACAGCAGGGAAGTGGGGGTTGTGTCCCAGAACCTAAGGGAGAATTTCCAGATGGATGGGTGACCGGGACAGGCCTAGGACATGGCTCCCGGGAGACTTCTGCTAAACAACTCTGGGGCTGGAGCAGAGCCCCATCAGGAAAGGGGGTGGGGGGGAGGGCTTAAGACTGGATGAGAGCAGGAAAGAGAAGGGGCTTGCAGGAGCCACCCACCCGGAAGGCCACAGGGGAGGGCTGGGGCGGGGGAGGGGGGCTGGAAGATCAGGGACAGGCAGGGAAGGGGCCCAGGGCAGCAGGATTGATGTTGAGGTGAAGGGATTAGTCGTGTTGATGGAAAGAGCAAAGTCCAATCATGTCCCCCTTGCAGGGAACCTGATCCCAGGCTCTCCTCTGCCCTCTGGCCCCACTGCAGCTCTAATTAGCCATGTTTTTGTCCCTGTGTCTGGGGTTGAGTCTTAGGCATTCTTTGTACCACTGGGCACCTAGCAACAGGCAGCCTTTGGGGCAGGGGCAGAACAATTCTCTTCTACCTGACCACAAATGACTGAAATGGTAGTTCAGGCTTTTCCTTTCTACCAAAAACACTGTGACCACTCTGAGCTAATGAGGTGGCAGGGAAGGGAGGCCTAGGGGTGGCTGGTATAAGAAGGATGGGTTCGTATCCCGGCAGGGCCTTCAATATAAGGTTGACATAAAAAAGAAGGCTGAGTTTCCATAGTTGACGCAAATGTCCCCCGCCAGGTCTCCTCCGTCCCCTTCCCAAGCTGGCCACAAATCCTGTCCTTCCCGGCTCCCCTCAAAGTAGAAGGTGACCTGGCCACCTTTCCTTGTGAAAGGGGCTGTTCCTGGCTTCTGTCACATTTGTCTTCATTTCTCAGCACATAGCCCAGCCTTCAACCAATTTCCCACACCAGGCCCCTCAGAGTCACCCCAATTCTTCCTCCCCACCAGCCCTGCATGCAGCCCCCACCACTCCAGATAGTTGTGTCTCCAGAAGCAAGCAGGGCCTGGCCTGGCCCTCCTCCATCACTGCCACCTCCCACTCCCAGCCCCGGCTCCTCACCCAGGAGGAAAAGCAGACGCCTCAAGGGGCAAATAGGCCCGTGCCCTTTCTGCGCCTCCCTGTCACTTCAGGGCTTGGCCAGCCTTAGTGACTGCATTGCCCGTAGAACAGTGTGGCACCATGTTTCCAAGGCCTTCGCTGACCCGCCCCACTGCCCTCCTCCTCAAGCTCCGTGCTCTCTCAGACCGAGACCCCCGGCCTTCCTCACATCTGGAAAGCCACCGCTCAGTCAGCTTTGGTGGCAGATGTTTTTGTCCTATTATGGAGATGGTTCAGTGATCGACTCTCTGGTCCCTGGGGCCATTTCTCCTGCACTCCCTCTGTCTCGCTGACTCCTGGCCCCCGTTTGTGGAGTGCACAGTAGTTCTGGAATGACATTCTCTCCCATCTTGAAGACAAGGAATCTGAGTCGAGAGAGAGAGAGAGCAGGCGGTGTGTGGGCTCTGTGTAGGGCATGGCTGGCCGCTGGGACTGCCTGCAGATTACAAGGCCGGGCTGCCGCTGGGCCTACCCCTACGGAGAGCAAAGATGCAATGTGACTTCCAGGGAGAGGAAACAGCCGGGGAAATGTGTAGATGTGTGAAAAGTAGCCCTGTAGGAAACCTAAGGTAAAATACCAAGTTGGAAATTAAATGTGGGAACCAGTCACTGAGGTGCCTGATCTGCTAAGAAATAGAGATTTCAAGGGTTCCAACCTAACAGGCATTACAGTGTAATAGAAAACAAAATAACTTGGGCTCTTTTGTAGATTTTTCTTTTGTTTTTGTTTGTAAAAAAAAATGGAAGAGGGAGGGGAAGACAGGGAAGGAGGGAGGGAGGGAGGAAGGGAGACAGGGAAGGAGGGAGGGAGGGAGGGAGGGAGGGAGGGAGGGAGGGAGGGAGGGAGGGAGGGAGGGAGAGAGGGAGGGAAAGACCTCCAGGGAATGGAATAGAAAGCCCTAACACAGGTCCTGGAGTTCCTAACACTGATTTATGAGCACACAGCTATCACAAATTAACAGAGAATGGGAGGATTTGTCACTAAATGGAGCTGTAAAGTTATCTTCACTATTTGGGGGGGGGGAACAATTTGAACTCTCTTTATACCAACCACCTAAATCAATGTCAGGCAATTTAAATGCAGAAAAACCCAGCACTCTAATAACTAGAAGAAAATGGAAATGATTCATTATCTAAACTGTGGTTGAGGAGAGCAATTGTAGCCTTCCCAGCCACAGAGCAAATTGTCGTGGAAAAAATAGCAAATATAATTGACGATAGGGGATGTAAACCTTCTCTACGCTGGAGTTCTCATACATAAAGCACTCACAGAGGCAATGAGGATTTTCATAACGAAATGTCGGGGCAGTCAAAAACCTAAAGAGTCCACTTATGAAAGATGAAGTTCAAAAGGCAAATTCAGTGGCAAATGTTGAACTTGGTCATGATTTTTTTTTAAATGAATGTAAATTAGGAGGCAAAGGACCGGCTTTCAGCCCATGCAAGGGCCACGTGATGACAGAGTCCTAAGTGTAGAGCAGGCTCCGTGCTGGGTAGAGGCCCCCGGCACTGCTGGTGGGGTGAGGAAGTGCTGAGACCTTTCTAGAAGGCAATTTGCTCAAGATGCGTGAAGAGCCTCAGAAAGAGTCATACTGTTTGACTCAGTAATTCCATTTATAGGAAACTCGTCCTAAGAAAATGATCTAAAGCAGTGCCCAAAGATGTGTGCAGAGAAATACACACGATAGCTTTAGTTAGGGAGAGAGAGAAAAATGGAGAGAAAGACAGAGAAGGAAAGGGAGAGAGGGAGGGAGAGAAAGAGAGAACCATCAGATTAGAATCTCTAGCTCCAGGGGAATGGTTAACCAAATTATGTTCCATTCATTAAATGCATTATTAGGCATCCATTAAACGTGATAATTACAAAGATTGTTGACTTGCATGGGGATGATGTTTAGCAAATAATCATATGAAAAGATGGTGCAAATTGCATGTATAATCTTAAAATTTTAGTGTAAACAAATACACAAGAAAAAATACAAGAAGCCAGGCACAAGAAGCTCATGCCTATAATCCTAGCTACTCAGGGGGCTGAGATCTAAGGATCACGGTTCAAAGCCAGCCCAAAGGCAAAGTCCATGAGACTCTTATCTCCAATTAACCACAAGTGGATCTATAGTTCAAGTGGTAGGGCATTAGCCATGAGTAAAAAGAGCTCAGGGTCAGCCCCCAGGCCCTGAGTTCAAGCCCTACTACCAGTGGGAGCATGTGTGTGTATGTGATACACACACACACGCACACACACACACAGACACACACACAGAATAAAAAAGGATGTGCTTTCCTGATACCTTTTCACAGAACCCAACAGTTAATTCTGGATTAGAGTTTGTTTGTTTTTAAATTGTAAGTTCCTCATGCTTTAGTAACTCTCCAATTTTTCTGCCATGTTTGGGTATCACTGTTTTATGGTGATATATTTTTAAATATAGAAGAGAACAATAAAAATATAATGAACACAATATGCAACTTACCATCTAGGATCATGCATCAGAAGAAAACTGAGAAGAAATGAGAGGTAGGTCTGAAGGGAATAGTACCCATGCTGGTGAGTTCTGAAAGGACCAAAAAAAAAAAAAACGAGGACAGAGCAAAAAGTGATCTAGTATGATGGATGGATGGATACTCTCTTTAAAGAACTCAGAGCTAGCCAGGTATGGTAGTTCCTGCTTGTAATCCTAGCTACTCAGGAAGCTTATTGGGAAGATCAAGAATCCAGGCCTGGGGGCTGGGGATATAACCTAGTGGCAAGAGTGCCTGCCTCGGATACATGAGTCCCTAGGTTCGATTCCCCAGCACCACATATACAGAAAACGGCCAGGGCTGGGGATATAGCCTAGTGGCAAGAGTGCCTGCCTCGGATACACGAGGCCCTAGGTTCGATTCCCCAGCACCACATATACAGAAAACGGCCAGAAGCGGCGCTGTGGCTCAAGTGGCAGAGTGCTAGCCTTGAGCGGGAAGAAGCCAGGGACAGTGCTCAGGCCCTGAGTCCAAGGCCCAGGACTGGCCAAAAAAAAAAAAAGAAAGAAAAGAAAACGGCCAGAAGCGGTGCTGTGGCTCAAGTGGCAGAGTGCTAGCCTTGAGCAGGAAGAAGCCAGGGACAGTGCTCAGGCCCTGAGTCCAAGGCCCAGGCCAAAAAAAAAAAAGAATCCAGGCCTGAGAAGTGGCTGTGGCTCAAGTGGCAGAGTGCTAGCCTTGAACAAAAAGAAGCCAGGGACAGTGCTCAGGCCCCGAGTCCAAGGCCCAGGACTGGCCAAAAATCAAAACAAAACAAAACAAAAAAACAAAATCCAGGCCTGGATAAATATTCAGGAGAATCCCATTTTAACCCATAAGAGCTGAGTACGGTGGTTCTCATCTATCATTCCAGCTATGGTGGCCAGCATAAATAGGAGAATAATAGTCCAGTCTAATCTAGGCCAAAAAAAGTAAAATCCTATCTCAAATAATGAGAAGACAGAGGGTTGGGAAGTTGGTTTAAGTGACCAAGCACCAGCCCAGCAAACCAGAGCCCTGAGTTCAAACCCCAGTACCACATCCCCACCCCCACACCGCTACATCCCCAAACACTCTTAGGGCTAAGAAATGGGGATCTTGTGTCTCCTGTGGACCAATGTCCAGTGTTTTAAATGCCAATCCTAGTCTGTAGGGGGTTCCCCCCATCTGGTCAGTTCTCTATCTGTACCAGTGTGAGCTATGCTCAAACCACTACTGCATCGCCATGAGCTCCCTAGAGCAAATCCATACCTTCTCCCCCACCTGCTGTGTTCCCAACCCTCCTCGCTCTCTCAAAAACCATCTTGGTTACTTTTGCCCTTTCCCTCCATCACATGGCTTTTTGAATCAGTGTATTAAGTTCTATTTAAAAAAAAATCCTAGTGAGATTTTGATTAGGAAGGTATTGACTTTGTACATTAATTTAGAGAAAGTTGACATCTTTACAATATTGACTCTTTGGATCCCTAACATTTCAAGGGTGGTTGAGTCAGAAGCTCTGATTAATGAGACTGGGGAGGGAAAAGTCGTCATAGAGATGAGTAAAAACAAGGAGAGGGGGTTGTCATGGAAACCAAGAGAGCTGAGCATTTCAAGAAGGCGAGAGTGATCAACAATATCAAACCCTGCCGAGAATTCCAATAAGACAGGGATGGAAAAACACCCAGTGGAGGTGGTAATTAAGGGGTTATCAGAGCCCACAGCAAGAGCAGTTTCAGGGGTGTGGTGGAGCAGAACCCCCAACTGCAGTGCCTGAGGATGACAGATAGTCAGTCTGTGAAGACGGCCCTGTTACCAAAGTTTAGATAATTAAGTTCAGATAATTAGAAAAGTTTGGGGAAGTATTGTCTGGAAGCTAGAGAGCGCTATGTGCAGTCAGGAGAAGGTTTTTCAAGTCAATTCAGTAAGTACTTTTGGAGTGAGTCTTTGTGTGGCTCGCTGATGAGATGGTGGGAAGGAGACAGACCCACCTCTACACACACGAAGCATACAGTCAGCGCAGGGCAGACAGACCCACGTGGTAACCACAGCACTGTGAGCACGAAGGAGACCAGTTAGGTCCCTAGGGTCAGGGACAAGGGCAATTGCTAAGACTTACCAGAGAACTGGAAGAGGAGGAAGAGCCAAGAGCAAGCAGAGCTCCCGGCAGAGGGACTGGCTGTGGCCCGTGGGAGTGACAGGAGCAGGCCACCACGCTGAAGTCCTGCAGGAAGGAAGAGGTGATCCCGTGGGGATGCCTGTAATCCCAGCTTCTCAGGAGGCTGAGATCTGAGGGTCCAGGGTAGAAGCCAGCCTGGGTAGACAAATCCAGAAGGGGAGCTGTGGCTCAAGTGGTAGAGTACAAGTCAAGCAAAAGAAAAGCTAAGGGACAGTGCCCAGGCCCTAATTTCAAGCCCCAGTGTGTATATGCGCGCGTACACACACACACACACACACACACACACACACACACACACACACACGTCTGCTGGCTGGGAAGGCTTGGGCTTTATATTCTGCTAGCCGCAGGGACCTTCAGACATGGCAAAGCCTCGTCCTGCCCTGCTCCCGTCGTCTCTCTGGCTCTTGCTGAGGAAGGGATGGTAGGTGCAGAAGGGCTGCAAGGAGCGGGAGGATGGATCGCATGCCACCTGCCACCGGAGCAAGCCTGGTGACGGCTAGCCTGGATGCAGGTGGGGGGTGGAGAAGCACGGGAAGGATGTGAGGAGCAAGGCAGGTCACAGGCATGTGGCCGTTAGTGGGGCGGGCTCATGGTTTCGGGAAGGCCCTCCTCGGCCCAGCCAGTGTCCAGCGGCTGAGATTGTCTTGCCATGGGACGCGGGACTTCGGGAGAAGAAGCAGGCTGAGAGGAGAGAGAAGAGCTAGCCCTTGAATGTGCTGAGATGAGGCCGCGTGAGAGACTCGTGGCTTCTGGAGCCCAGAGGACTCAGGCTGGAGCTGGAGACGGGATCCTTCAGGCCACAGCATGCTGGGGATGTCGAGGCAGCTCGGGGGAGGGGGAGACTAAACAACCATGCATGAAGGAGCGAGCAGAGGACACAGGCTGAGTAGATGGGGAGAAAGGACAGAAGGAGCAGCAGAGGAGGACAGGAAGGGGAGACCCACGCATGGAGGTGGGGGTGGGGGGACGAAGGCTGAGCAATGGCCATGGACTTGGCCTCTGGGGCCCCTTGCCAGCTTTTCAGGGGTGTGCAAGGCGTGGGTGAGAAATGACAAGGATCGAGAGGTTACCTAGGAAGGGAGAAGGTTAGGTAAAGGGGGTAGGATGCTTTTGTTTGGTTTTGAGTAATGCTTCCATATTAATTTTCCCAAAGGAAGGTACCTGTGGCATCCAGGTCTCTGCAAAGCAGGAATGAGCTAGTTAAATGGGGCCCCAGAGGGGAAAAAGCCTCTATGTGTAAGGGAGCGCTGGCCAAAGCCGTCTCAAACCTGCAGCTTCCCAGATAGAGGGCCATACGTACTTTGCCTTTGGCACAGCAACCTGTGTCCCTCTTTCCTCTCGGGAATGTGTGTGTGTGTGTGTGTGTGTGTGTGTGTGTGTGTGACCTCTGTGGCTTCACTGTGCCTTGTTTTGGCAGGACTCTGGCTCGTTCATGCTGGAATGACCCAGCCCAGGCCAGCTGACTGTGAACTCCCCAAGAACCATTTCATGATTTGAAATAAAATGTTTGGGATGGAAGTCAAAACTTTTATCCAGATTATTGAAATGAGGTTTGTGTGTGAGCCAACTAGGGCACGGCAGAGCGGGAAGGTCTGGGGAGATGGGGTTGGCGTGCTTGTTACAGGGGCTGCTAGGCAGGAGGTAAGCTACCCCAGCCAGGGCTCCGGTCTTCACAGTGCACATGGCAGGGTCCTCACCATTATCTTTTTTTTTTTTTTCAATACTGAGATTTGAACTCAGGGCCTTGCACCTGCTGGGGCAAGAGCTCTGCTATTTGATCCATGCTCCTGGATCCTTTTGCTTTTTATTTATTTTTCAGATAGGGTCTCTTGCTTTTGCCTGAGTTTGCCAAGGACTGCCATCTTCCTTCTTCTGCCTCACACATAGCTGAGACGCAGGTAGCCATACCACACCTGGTCCCTCGCCATTGTTTTCGCGTAATCCTCACAAATGCCCGGATGAGACACAGGGATCATGAGCTTATTTTATGGGGAAGCAGGGAGAGGTCCTTGTGGGGTGCTGATCGTGTGTGTGAGTGACAGACGGACGGCTCCCCTGGCCTCCCCCTCAGAATCCCAGGCCCTCCACAGCCTAAGGAGACAGGAAAGCCAAGTCCAGAATCAAATGGGGAGAGAAGGAAGATGAGGGGAGAGTCGGTAGGGAGGGGGTGGCTTTAGGAAAGGCATTCCCCAGCCACCCGGATAGAAAAAGCCACCACCAAATCACACCTATGAGGCAGAGTCTAAGTCTAGGGGACTGGGCCAGGTCCCCAACCCAGGCGAAGGTGACTAGAACATGGCAGTCACATTACCATCAATGAGAGATTGCTCATTGCCCGGCAGGCGCCTCTCTCTCTCTCCAGCAACCTGGGTGTCTTCCTCAAAGCCACTGCTCACCCTCTCAGTCCCCTGGTGGGGCTGCAGAGGCCCTCAGAGGCCGGCCATCCCCTGGGCTGTCCTAGGGGCCTTCTGCCTTCTCTCTGTTGGCTATAAGCACTGGCCCAAGACTGGAGGAGTCTTCCCTGGGGAAGCTTGTCTGAGACGCCATCCCTTCCCAGGAGCTGAGGCGTGAGCCTTTTCTGGGAATCCAGGCAATACCAAAGTTCTAGCCAAATCCTTAGACACTCTTCCTTTCCCCACTTCTCACCCCCTTGCACAGGGCTCAAGGTGTGGCACAGTTTTGAACTCGTTCAGTCTATGGTCTGGGCATTCATTTATTGCCTCCCCTAGCTTGTGCTCTAAACCCTCCAAGCTCTGTGGACTTGAAAACGCTCTCCTTCTTCAAGCCCTGGCTCTTGCTGCTGAAAGGCTACAGCTTTCGTTTCTCTGGGTGTCCTTTGTTAGAATTTCACAAGAGCCCACCCAGGAGGGCTGCGCAGAGACAAGGGCTCCAGGACACAATGTCAGCACCCACAAACAGTTGAGCAGGGGGCCCAGGAAGCGTGGACAGAGGGTCCAGGAGACCCCCACGTGGTAGATGAGTAAAATGTTCCTACTCTCCACACAGTCAAAAAGGGACCCTGGCAGGACTGGGGGAAAGGGAATCAGTCAGTTCTAAGTGCTGGAAGGGTCCCCACACTGTTTAGAGCAGCAAATCCACTGCATTCTTCATGTCCTACACCAACATCAAGTTCAGGTGGATTAAAGATTTAAATTGAAAATCACACTTGACTAAAGTAGAAGAAGTAGAAAAAAAAATCCTCCCAAACCCCAGATGAGAAAACTTCTAAGCTTAAAAGTAACGGAAGCAAGCACAAAGAAAAGAAAAAGGAAATCGATCTAAATTTAGGGAGGAGGGGGAGAGACTTAACTACAGGAAAATTGAAAATAACTTTGAGGATGTCACGCAGAGGGTTAATATCCTTCGTGCTTAAGAAGCCATATAAACGGAGTTTTAAAAATTCAAATCACTGCTGGATAAATGTGAAGGGCTAGGAACACTCAATTAACAGGAGATTAATTTTTTATGGCTCATAGGTTGAACCTATTTTCCAATATCTAATTATTTTTTAAAAAGTAAATTAAAACAACAGCGAGATAAGAGTGTGCGCCCATCACGGAGAGGAAAGGAAAATTTTAATGAGAACACACACCCCATGCTGGTCAGGGCGAGAGGAAACATCTCCATACTGCTGATGAGAATGTAGAATAGCGGCCGCCTTTGACCCACTAATTACACCTACCACACTCCATCAGAAAGCAAATCAGCTCAAATTGACAAAAGATTTATGTACAAAGAGATGTACTGTGGCCTTGTTTATAATTTACAAAAAATAGAAACAATCAAAATAATCAAGTACGGGGGGAGAAATGTGAAGCAAATTATTTTGCAGCCACTCAAATGGACTATAATTGTATTTTTACACAAAGCTCTGGAAATGTCTTCTTTTTTTTTTCTTTTTTTTTTTTTTTTTGGCCAGTCCTGGGCCATGGACTCAGGGCCTGAGCACTGTCCCTGGCTTCTTTTTGCTCAAGGCTACTAGCACTCTGCCACTTGGGCCACAGCGCCACTTCTGGCCATTTTCTTATATATGTGGTGCTGGGGAATCAAACCCTGGGCTTCATGTATACAAGGCAAGCACTCTTGCCACTAGGCCATATTCCCAGCCCCCTTACTATTTTTTTTTTTAAAGGAGAGTAGCAACTTGGAAGTAAAGGTGTGAATTAGAGATAGGTTATCATTTTGACCATGGGAAGAAAGGAAACTATCCAGAAGGAGATTGGAAGAAAGTATGCTGTACCCCTGAACCCTAAAACACGCAGCTCAGGGACATGGCAGCCTTAGTGGGGCACTGGGGAGGGGAGGAAGTGGAGGAAAACTCTGGAAGATGCTCAAGTAGGGTACTGGTTGTCGTCTTGACATGAAGACTTTAATCTCTAGGGGAGAGGGCGCAGGGAGTCTTGCTTCAACTGGGCCGTCTGGGTTGATTCGTCCAAAGGCTCAGAGGAGGCACAGTGTTGGACATGGAGCTCAAGGGACGGCCACTTGGCCCCTGGAGTCGGAGCACAGGGCTGTTGGAAGAGCCAGAGAGGAAACAGGGTGGGGAATCAGGCCAGGAACCTTCCTGCCAGCCCTCCGGGTCACTCCAGGGAGCTGACCATTTTACCCTAAAGGCCATGAGGAACTGTGGAAGACGGCAAGTTCGCCTCTCCAATACATTACAGTATTAGCAGAGAATCTTCTTGCAAGGCCAAAAGCCCCCACCAACTTAGGCATAAAAAGAAAAGTCAAACATAAGCCAGGTGCCAATGGCTCCCGCCTGTCATCCTAGCTACTCAGGAGGCTGAGATCTGAGGATGACAGTTCAAACCCAGCCCAGACAAGAAAGTTTGTGAGAGTCTTATCTCCAATAAACGACTCAGAAAAAAAGAAGCTAGAAGTGGCAATGTGGCACAAGTGGTACAGTGCTGACCTTGAGCAAAAGGGACAGTGCCCAAGCTTAGAGCTCAGGCCACAGGACCAGAAAAACAAACAAACAAACAACAACAACAACAACAAAAAACACCACGTAAAACATAAGACTTACAGAGTGAGACATATGAGAAAATCTTTATGGTCTAGAGTTAGGCAAAGATTTCTTAGACACAACAGTATAAACTAACAAAAATGATAAATCACATAATCTATAAAATGACAAATGGGAAAATTAGGTCTTGGCAAAATTAAAGCCTTACACTGGGAATGTAACTTAGTGATAGAAGGCTTGCCAACCTAGCATGCAGCAAGTCTTGGGTTTGAGCACCAGCACCACAAGGAAATTAAAATGAAACGCATGCCCTCTGAAAAGCACCACTGAGCCGGTAAAAAGACTACCTCAGACAAGGATATTTGCAAATCACACACCCAATAAAAGACACAATCAGAATGCATAACAAAGTCTCAAACTCTATCAAAACAAAAGCAACCCATTAAGAAATGAGCTCAGGATTTGAACAGATACTTGACCAAAGTTAAACAGATGGCAAACAAACAAGACAGTCAGCATCATTAGTCAGTGGAGAAATGCAAATGGAGACCACAGTGGGGGCCTAAGCACCCAGTAGGAGCCCTGCAAGGGGAAACTCTGATCATGGGAAGGACGAGGAGCAACCAGAGCTCTCACAGATTGTGGAGTATGGATGGACAGTGCTTCAATCACTTTGGAAAACAGGTGGACAATTTCTTAAAAAGTTAAATACAGCCAGGCACTGGTGGCTCACGCCTATCAGCCTAGCTATTCAGGAGGCTGAGATCTGAGGGTCACCGTCTGAAGTTAGCTCTGGCAACAAAGTCATGGGGCTCTCATCTCCAATTAATCACCGGAAAAGCCGAAGTGGAGCTGTGGCAAAAAAAAAAAGCTACACACATAAGTGTGAGGTAACCCAGTCTTTCCCCTATAAAATTAACCAAAGACACATGACAATCCATGACCATACAAAGACTGGTATATGGTGGGGACATGGCTCAAGTGGTAAAGTGCTTGCCTGTCAAGTCCAAGGCTCTGAGGTCAAACCCCAGTACCACAAAATGTGGAAATACAATTGCTTATTGCAGCTTCATATGTAATAACCAAAGAATAGAAGCTAATCCAATATCCATTTATGGGTAAATAGTCTACAGTACATCCATACAGTGGAATACCAGTTGTCAATAAAAAGGAATCAACTTTTCATATGTTCAATAACAGATGATTCTCAAATAATTATACTGAAGCCAGACTCAGAAAAACAAGTAGCAGGTCTTCTCCCATATGCAGAATGTAGGTTTTTAAGAGAAAATAAATGACTGTAGAAAGAAAACTATTTGGGAAGAAGAAGGGAACTATGAGCGGGGGGAGTGGGGAGTGACAAGAGGAAGTAATGTATATGAATACAATCAAAGAAGATTATATACATATATACATATACATTCGTACTGAGGAAAGTAGCCAGACAAGAGTATATTCTGTCGGGTTCCATGTTCATAAAACTCTAGAATTTCCAATTAACAGATAGTGTCAGATGGGTGGCTACAGAGGGAATGGAGAAGGGGGGGGGGTTATAGGACACAGAAGCCACAGGGAGCCATGCACCTGCTCGTTTTCTTGACTGAGAATGGTTCTGTATACTTTAGGTCATTTGCGCTCATCTACTTCATTTCCCTTACTCTACTCACTTTCATTCATTTGCCTGCCAGTTATATCTTAATGAAGATTTATATGCACACATCCATATGTCACAGTAAAATGGCTATCATGTTGTTGGGGCTGCCTACCGAGGACGGCCATCTCCCACATCCAAGTTGACCTAACTGCTATTTCAAACTTGGTTTCTGTTGCTTGCCACCCCAAAAGCCCCAGCTAAGAAGGATGCAGGAAATGTCAGCGGCTCTGGGGGACCCAGCAGTGGAGGGTAGCACTATCAGGAGAGAAGTTTCCTGCAGAAGGTGCTGATAGAAAATTCTTCTCTTGGGGCTGGGTTCGTGAGGCTGGAAGGATTCTGGGGCAGAGGGAACCGTGTGGACAAAGACAGCGGAGAGCAGGAAGAACATGGCGTGCACTCAGAGGCTGCTAGGAGCTTGATATGCAATCGGTCTGGTGGGAAGGAAGAGGAAGTCAGCAGTTAGATCAATTCGAGAGCTTTAGAACAGGCTGGCCAGCAAGGGCCAGGGACTGAGTTCTGTTTTGTGAGGCTCATCAGTGGGACTAGAGAAGTAGGTAGAGTAGGAAGGGCCATGGCACAGACTGAACTTGAAGGTGTGGGCAGACACCTCGAGGTGACTGTCAGGAACCTGGGTCTAGCAGCATGGCTCTCGGGGCATCTCAGCCGGAGCTAGGGTTTGACTGGTCCCCATATCCAGGGAGATGGAGGCATCGAGAGTCCAGGTCAGCATCTCAAGACCTCCACCCCACCATCCCAAGCAGAACCTGGGGAGAGGGGGCACCTTACAAAAGCTGTAAGGCAAAGAAATGTCAGAGCCATGTGACCACATGAGCAGAGCAAGAGATCTGGTTGTCATGGAAACTGAGCTATCGAAGCGTTTCTAGCTGAACAGGGATCAGCAGGACCAAATGTAGCAGAAAATGCAAACTGATGAAGGTTGAAATTTTTCTTTTGATTTGGCAATTAGTAGAACATTGATGAGTTTAACAGGAGTGATTTCAAGGGGGCCACGAGCTAGGGAGGAGGTGGAGACTAGAGAGAGATGTAGGACCAGAGTGGGTGTGGGGAGAATATGCGCACTGGAAAGGGGGTGTGCAGCAAACCCCTGGGGAGGGGACCGAGGGTGGGGCTTGAAAGAGGAAGACCATGAGTTCTTCTTGGGACCCTGAAATTTCACAAATGCCCTTTAGTTAGGATGCACTGGCTGCTCTTCTAAGAGCTGCACTTCATTAAGCCATTTGCAGGAACAACCAGCCAGGAAGGAGGAAATGCCCCCACTCTTCCCATTCGCATAGAGCGAAAGCAACATGGCGGAGAGGTAGCAATAAAAAAACATTTGAAGTCAGGCAATATGGATCCCTTGGTGCAAGGTCCCAGAGCACTAATGCGTATTGTACACGCTGGATCTGGGCTCAATTCGTCTGGAAAGTTTGGGCTGGAACTGTAAGGGCAGACTCCAAGCAGGAGGGACCTTGATAAGAAGTGGACCCGGGCCGAGGGGGGGGTGTCACTGGGTCCAGGAAGGACTCAAAGCTTCACGAATGGAGACTGTTCAAACGAGGGCTCCCACAGAGGCTGGGGGACAACAAAGGTGAGACAGCGGGGTGGGTGCAAGAAGGGCCTGCAGACTCAGGACGGAGTTGCAGAAGATCAAATAGAGACAATGGCATTGTCCAGAGAAGGCCGGAGAGATGACGTGGGGTTGGAGGAGGCCTTTGCCAGAACAGCATCCCAGGAAGGCGCAGGAGCTCTGGGAAAGGCGGCCAGCGGGGCCCCGGC
The DNA here is from genome assembly GCF_023159225.1 of Perognathus longimembris pacificus. Classification (NCBI taxonomy): domain Eukaryota; kingdom Metazoa; phylum Chordata; class Mammalia; order Rodentia; family Heteromyidae; genus Perognathus; species Perognathus longimembris. The sequence continues at coordinate 70,835,332 of NC_063166.1, read as the reverse complement.
AGACAGGAGGGGCAGGGACGAGGACAGTGCAGCAAGGTCCAGGAAGGCATTGTTCTACATGAAAACTTTTACATTTTTAGTACTTTTTCTTTTGTTTTCTTGGTCGGTCATGGGGCTTGAACTCAGGGCCTGGGCACTGTCCCTGAGCTCTTTTGCTCAAGGCAAGCACTCTATCACTGTGAGCCACAGCGCCACTTCCAGTTTTCTGGTGGCTACTTGGAGATAAGAGTCTCACGGACTGTTCCTGCCAGGGCTGGCTTCAAACCTCAGTGCTTAGATCTCAGCCTCCTGAGCAGCTAGGATTATAGGTGTGAGCCCACCGGCACCTGGCTTTTTAACGCATTTGTTTTCTTTTTAATGAGAAAATAAATCCATGTAGTTCAAAAGTCCAATATACGAAAGGATCCCCCAATGAAAAGCTCCTTTGCCATCATCCATCTTGCCCAACCCCCCAGTCTTCATAAAGGTGGTTCAGAGAAGGAGAGCGAGAGAAAGGAAAAAACAAACAAACAAACAAAAAAAAACACCTCACACATTTATAATACAGAATTCTGGAAGTCAGGGGCTAAAAAACACATTTCAGAATCCTGGCGCTCTTAGCTGTATGGCGGCGTGAGCGATGGGACCAGCGCACAGGCGAGCTGAGCAGGGGGTTAAGCGTGGCAGTGGGAAATTAGTTTTGGACAAGAACATGTGTTTCATCGAATGATACAAAACCAAATCATTTTCCTTCTGCCAAAGAGCATGAGCTTGGTGTCTTCTGGGGCCTTGTTGCCTGTACTTGCCTCCTAGCAGTAAGCTTATCCTAGCCCGCAGCTGGGGCCACCATCTTTGCTTCGGAACTGCCCTCCCCACCCCAGCACCTGGTCGCCTACCTTAATCCCGGTGGCTACTGAACACACAGTTTCTGATATGAAATCAAATGTCTGAAATGGAGTTCAGTTGTTGTGGTTGTTGTTTTTTAATTATCTCAACCAATCGGAGTGTTAAAAGGGATATTAATGGAGCCTTTGGGGCTGAGGGGAGGTAAGGGGGAGAAGGTGCTAGAGAGGGTCCCTGAGTCCCAGGCTGCACGTGGTGGTGGGAAGTGTAGACCAAATACAGTAGAGCTAGGATCTCAAGACCACTGGGACCCCATTTCACAGCATTAGGAGGGGCTCTTCCTTGCCCCAGCAGCCCCCGGCCTGGAGGCACGCCCTGGACAGGGGGTGACAGGGTAGGGTCCCTCGTCCTGGCTGCCTTCCCTTGCCTGGCTGTGTGACCGTCACGGATGGAGAACTCTCCTCGCGAGGTCTCGGGGTCTCTGCTGTAGAATTTGTGAGCAGGGAGCGGAGGGAGAGCTTGTATGGGTCCCTCTCATCTCCAGTGCTTTGGGATCCGATGCACGTGGCTTTCGGGACCTGTCGGCCACCTTCCATATGTATTGTGGAGGTTCGGGACACCACCCAGGACCCCCTTATCCTATACGAACCAGAGCCAGGGACTGCAGGGGTCAGTGGCATGGCTGAGGATGAGTCTGGGGAGGTGGAAAGGGTAGGGCTAGGCCTCGGGTCTTCCTGAAGCACGAGTGGTGCTCTCTGAGAGTTTGGCTCAAAAGGCCTCCCACATAGCCAAAGCAGATAAGGAGGCTGAGCTCTCAGCCTGGGCTCATAGGTTCAGAGAGCAAGGAGGCCGCGGGAGGCCCACAGGGGGCCTGGAAGGTGGCACTGCTCACCCCGGGCTGGGAGTGCTCAGGGCACATGGCAGGAGGGGGTGTCGGGAAAGAATGATGAGCCCCTAGCCTCAGCCTCTGGGAAACTCCAGGGAACTCATATGGAAGTCTCTCAGTGGGGAACAAGGCAGGTGCAAGCCTGGCTGGAAAGTCACTCCAGAAGAGACAAGAAAGGAAAGTGGGGAGGCAGGGTGGACTGGGAGCTGGTCCTATCTGTCTATTCATCTATCTTTGTCTGGTCTTGGGGCTTGAACTCAGGGCACTGGGCACTGTCCCTGAGCTTTTGTGTTCAAGGCTAACACTCTACCATTTGAGCCACAGCTCCACTTCTGTTCTTTTTTTCTTTTTTGCTAGTTAATTGGAGATAAGAGACTCAGGAACTCTCCTGCCCTGGCTGGCTTCGAACCATGATCCTAAGATTTCAGACTCCTGAGTAGCTAGGATGATAGGTGTGAGCCATCAGTGCCCAGTAATTTTATTTTTACATGATCTTTAAGTAGTTGTATAGAGAGGGATTTCATTTCCACTTGTCAGTTTATGAGTTCAATGGCTCTGGATCATTGTCACCCCTTCCATCTTTCTGCCCCAGCTCTCCCAACCCTACTCCTTCTCCTCAACTGTCCTAGTCGCATCTTCACAGCTTTACATGGAATATGAGGACTGCATTTGCCCATCCTTCTCTCTCTATTCATTACCCCCTCCCCCTTGACCTTCCCCCACCCTGCAACCACAAAGGAACTGGTCTTTCTCGGTGGTGAGGGGCAAGGATGTTCATATTCAGAGCGGCAGCAGCAGGGACATTGTGCAATTAAGGATGTGACAAGCAGCGAGCAGATGGGGCCGAGGCTGTAGACATTGGGATTACCGGCAGACAATTGCCTGTGTTAGGTTGAGCCAGACTTAATTAAACCTTCTACCTTTCATGGGAAACCTGATCTCTATGTCCTTATAGGGACTTAGTGTGCTACCTCCCTCCACCTAGGAGGATGACGGCCCGAGAGGTCCCACTTTCATCTCGCCTCCCATCTGGGGTCCGGTGCTGCCCCTCTTTCCTCACCCCCACCCCCAGCCCCTCGTACGTCAGTGAGGTTGAAGAGTTCAGCCTGTACTTTGCATTGTGTAAACACGTCATGTTCATTTTTAGTCATGACACACATCACCACCTGAAAGATTAGGACCTGAAATCCCTGAGAGGGACCTGGGATCCCTCTAGAAGGTTCCATTGCTGCCGTTCTGGGTTATCCCTCCCAGAAATGACTCTGCTCCTGACCTCTGTCACCCAACTGTGGTTTTAGTCTTCACTTCACTTGGATGGACCCTGTAACTTCTCTCACCAAACATTATGTCTGCCAAGTCCTGGAGGTTCACACCTGTCATCCTAGCTACACAGGAGGCTGAGATCTGAGGCTCATGGTTCAAAGCCAGTCCGGACAAGAAAGTCTGTGAGACTCTTATCTCCAGTTAATCACCAGAAAAACCAGAAGTGGTGCTGTAGCTCACAGCACCCAGGCCCTGAGTTTCAAGCCCCATGACCGACAAAAACAAACAAACATATCTATGATATATCTATGATATACATCCAGTTGGCCAAGAGGATGTGATTTGATTTGCTCCTGTTCCTATGTGGCCTTCTTGCGCACGAACATACCACTCGTGCACCTATCCATCCATCTCCCAGTGGTAGACATACAGGGCATTCCCAGGTTAAAGCTGTTGAAGGTATTTAGTACACATTGCGTGTGTGTGTGTGTGTGTGTGTGTGTGTGTGTGTGTGTGTGTATGCGCGCCAGTACTGGTCTTGAACTCAGGGCCTTGCATTCTTTTTTGGCTTTTTCATTCAAGGCTGTTTGTTACTTTACTACTTGAGCCACAACTCTACTTCCAACTTTTTTCTGGTTAATTGGAAATAATAGTCTCACAGATGGGCTGGCAATGTGGCTCAGTAGTAGAGTGCTTGCCTAGCATGCATGAAGCCCTGGGTTTAATTCCTCAGTATCCCATAAACAGAAAAAGCTGGAAGTGGCAGTGTGTCTCAAGTGGTAGAATGCTAGCTGCTAGCCTTGAGGAAAAGAAGCTCAGGGACAGTGCATAGGCCCTGAGTTCAAGCTCCAGGACTGGCAAAAAAAAAAAAAAAAAGAGCCTCACAGACTTTCCTGACTAGGTTAGCTTCAAACTTGTGTCCTCCAATCTCAGGTTTCTGAGTATCTGGGATTGCAGACAGGAGCCACAGTGCTTAGCTTTGGTACGCATCTTTAATTGACCCAGTTCTGTTTGGTATTTTCCTGGGAACGGACTTTGTTCTTAGCATAGGCATGAGTCCAGCTTTTGCCTGTGTTGTCAAAGCAGTTGTACCCATTGATAGTCAACAGAGAGGGTTTTTTCAAAGTTAGGTTTGCTGAAGTACAATTTACATACAGTAACATCCATTATTTATTGTACAGTTGAGGGGTTTTTTTTTGGAGCAATACTTGGAATTTAACTTTGTACAGTTTTGACAATACCTATAACCGCATAACCCCAACACAAATGAGAGAATAGATATGGCGCTGAGGGTGTAGCTCCATAGTAAACTATGTGCCTACAGGCACAAGGTCCTGTGTTCAGTTCTCAGCATTGCAAAATACAAGTTGCATAGTATTTCAATAGCTAGTGAGGCTGCAAGAACCCAGTGCTAAGTTAAATATTATATTATTATTAAATAATAAGCCGGGTGGGGAAGCTGAGCAGGATTGAAAATTAGAGGCCAGCCTGGGCCTCATCGTGAGACCCTGCCTCAAAAGAAAGGAAAAACTAGACATGGTGGGTCAAATCCATAACCCCTCACTACCTGGGAGGTGGGAATAGGGTCAAGGCCATTCTAGGTATAACAGAAGAGTCCATCGCAATCAATGGTTGGGTACAGAGCGCTGTACCATCATCCCAGAGACAAATGAAAGCACAAACACTAGAAACTCTATCTTGAAAACAATCAGTGCCAGGGGGTGTAGCAGAGTGGTCCAAGCAGGAGAATGCCTGCCTGCTTAGCACGCATGCGGTACTGGGTCCCACCCAAGTAGTACCCCCCAAAAGAAATAATTTGTATCACTCTTCAAATCCCCTCCTGTCCCCACCACCAGCCCTTGGCAATCCTGATTTCTTTTCTATTGCTATGCTTTGGGCTTTTCCCAAAGGCCATAGAAATAAAATCGTGTAGTATAGGCTTTCTTTCAGTTAACAATGCATTCAGAGTTCACCATGTTACTGTATGAATCTGTATTTCATTCTTTTTATGGCAAGAACTGTTCTATTATATCAATGTGGCATTGTTTCTTTCTTTTCATCTCTTTTCTAGTTGTAAGATACTTGGGTTGTTTCAAGTTTGGAACCAATGACAAATAAACATCACTACAAACATCAATGGGGAGGAAGGAGTAGGTGTGGACAAAGGTTTTCACCCAAAGGTGAAACGTATGTTTACAAAATACGCTTAGATAGGAGGATTACGTTGTAATCTTCCATTTCACTGCAGGTGGCTATAGTTAATAATTCATTGTATATCTCGAGGTTCCTGGAAGAGAGGATTTTGAATGTTCTCAACGCAAATGATCAACAACCAAGGCGATGGATATGTTAATTGCCCTGACACACACACACCATGGAGAGTCAAAATATCCCAATGGGGCTGAAGGCCCAGCTCAGTGACCGAGTTCTTGCAAGATCCTAAGTTTGATCCTCAGCATGACCAAAATAGATACAAATAAATACCACACTGTGGCCCCTGACTCTATACAATTGTGTCAGTTAAAACTAAGACATATGTCATTTTAAAGGACATCTTCAAAGTTTCTGCAGAAACTGGGCTTGCAGAAGTAGCTCAGTTGACAGAGCACCAGCCAGTGGGTTAGAGCATCAGGTACAAGAGTTCAAGGCCCTGTCTCAGACCTAAAAATAAAAAAGAAGACAGGAAGGAAGGGAGGAAGGAAGGAAGGAAGGAAGGAAGGAAGGAAGGAAGGAAGGAAGGAAGGAAGGAAGGAAGGAAGGAAGGAAGGACTAGCAAGTTTCTTTGGAAAGTAACATGAGATGCTTAGCTTTGCAGGAAATGACAAGATAGTTATAAGAGGCTACACTTTGCACTCCCTCCCGAGAACATTACCAGAGGAGAGCTCTAGTTCCTTTTCATATCATTAGGATTGGGCTGGGGACAGGGTGGCATTTCAGCCGTTCTAGTGAGGCTGTGCTGACCCAGGTGTTTGGCCCACACCCTTGTCCTGTGAGTTGGAAGGGTACTAAGTGGAGGAACAGCCTAAGCAGGGCTGTGTCCTACATGAGCCGGGCGGGCAGGCCTGGGAAGAGCCTGGTACATGTGTCTGAGTGACAAGGACCACACACCAGGAGGGCAGCCCCACGTAGCACCTGGCACAGGTGCTGGGACAAGAATGTGGGTACCAGTGTGATCCAGAGGTGATTCCAAGACAAATGGACTGGGCATGGGGTGGCCAGAAAGGGGAAGGAGGCCCCACAGCCCCCCACGGGGCCCCAGGCACCACACAGTGCATAGTTGAGCAACCCCACTGCTGAGCTGTCCGAGGACTAGGGGAGCTGGACTCTGTCCTGTACCAAGCAGGGGGCTGGATGAGGGACTTAGGGACCTTGGTGACAGACTTAGGGACTTGGGTGGGGTTGTCATAAGTACCCTGTTCTTCTGTTCTAAGTACCTAGAATCTAAGACCGTCCCCAAATTGCTTCAGTGCTCCTGGTGAGAGACTAAGTACACCCTGGATGGAGCTGAGGTGCAAAACTCAGTTAAAGGAGACACATGCCAGTGTCTCACCACCACCCTTGAACAAGAAGAGCTCAGGGACAGCATCCGAGATCTGAGTTTAAGTCCCAGGACTGGCAAAAACTAACAAACAAACAAAAAGGATCTGGAGGATACAGACAGTGTCACTAAACCACTGCCCCGGACAATCCAGCCCCTCGCCCAGAACCTAGCACCTTGGAGCCGCACAGTGAGGATGACAGCATGGCAGAGGTGGCAGAGTTCTGGGAAGGGCACAAGGAACCTGGAGCTGGCTTGGGAGGAGAGATAGAGAGTAGGGTAAGGGTGGGTGGCATTGCCATGGGCTGACTGAACTCAGATCTGGTTCCTGGAGAGCCACGTGGCAGGTGCAGTACTGTCTATGGAGAGCAGACCCAGGAAGAGCAAGGCCTCGAGGCTCCAGGGTGGAGCCTGGTGACGGAGAGGCAGGAAATGCAAGGCCTGGGTGGCAGGAACTGCAGGGAGGCCACGATGCGGTGGTCAGCAGCATCCGATGTTGCTACAGGAAAGCTGGCACCCAGGGAACACCTTGAAGACCTTGATGGCCTTGGTCAGAGAGGTTCCAGTGACCCAGTGGGTGGGCCTAGGGCAACCCAGAAAGGAGCAAGAAGCCTGTGATGCCAGAGCTGAGAAAGGCCTGACCGAGGGTGGGCAGGAGAAAGACACGGAGCGCTTGAAGGAGGAAGCCAGTCTGGGAGGTCGCTGGGTGAGCAGGCAGCTGCGGGGATTAGACGGACACAATCCCTCAGCGTCGGGCTAAGCTGTCCAAGGTGAATTAATTCGGCCCTCAGGGGTAACTTTATCCCCGGTGTCCTGGACCCTGAGAGGGGGTAGGGATGGTGGATGGCTTTCAGAGGCACACCCCCCACCCCCGACTTGTCTGCTTCACTGTAGCCAGTATTGAATGACCCCCAAGAAGGGAGCTGCCACCAGGCAGCTCCGAAGACACCAGGGGCAGAGTGAAGACTGGGACAAAGCAAGATGGAGGCGTCTTGTTGGAGACACAGGCCCAGCTGTGGAGGCCACGGGTGGGAGAAGCTGGGGCTCATTAGCGGGGACGAAGAGGGGGGAGACACCGAGAAAGAAGGCAGGGTGAGGTCCAGGAGGAGACAGACAGGAACAGCTGGCAGCGGACACGGAAGGTGCAGGCAGGTGGCCATAGAGACAGGGGAGGGGAGGGGAGGGGGGCGAGCCGGCCACAAAGGCCTCTGCATTCCCGCATGAGCAGGAGCTGGAGTGATGGGGTGTGTGGGGGGGGGGTACAGGGAGAGGCTCCCCTAGAACAGCTGCAGGGATGGACATCGGAGGAGTGTGGGGACCGTGTAGAGGGGCTGAGCCGCACAGAAGACCCAAGTGGGGTTGGAGGAGCTTCATGTGTGCTGGCGCTAATCAGCGTGGCGATGGATTTGTGCCTGCCGCCACCGGCCGCCCAGAGGTGGCGTGAAGGAGGCAGCTGGCTCCTCCTCAGCCTCCACACTTTGTTTAGTCTGCCGGGCAGCGGAGGCTTCCTCTGATTTTATAGGCAGGAAACTGAGGCCCAGAGAGAGCAAGGCCGCGTGTCTAGGGTAGCAACAGGGAGCAGTTAGGAAGGACCCATGCCAGGGACCCGCGTTGCCTCTTGGGACAGCTGGTGGCTCTGAGACCTTCTGTGGGCACACACTGTGAAGGGTAGGCTGTCCCGGCACCCTCCTCACCCCTGTTCAGTACACAGCGCCCCATTGCCTGTGTGCCCAGACCCGGGCTCTGCTCAGCTTTGCCTGCTCGCCACAGCCTCTCAGGGAAGAGCCAGGGCGCAGTGGAGGTTGAGTCCAGTGCAGTCACAGCCAGAGACGCAAAGACCGCAGACATCAACTGTGGTCATCTTTGATTCCGTGTACAAATTCTGCCATACTCTTCCCTGCTCTGGGCGAGAGCTGGACTCAGAGGGTCTAACAACAGGACAGAGCAGGTCATCATTCGGGCTGTCAAAGGGCCCGCCGCCTCCTGGGTCTCTGTCTCTCTCCTTTCCCCTCCTTCCTGTGCCGCTGCCTGAGGAAACTGGGATAGCCTGGGGAAGAACCTCATGCTAGCAAACAGATATGAGCGGGTCATCGCAACCCCAGATCTCCCAGTTCAGGTCAGATGACCGTAACCTCCGCCAACAGCTTCCCTGTGCCTTCTGACTGACCTAGAGCCAGGACCATTGAGACCTTGGCTTTGGGCTGTACAACAGTCATTTTTGTTCTTTCAAGGTTCTAACTTTTGGGGGCAATTTGTTACCCAGCCATAGTTAACTAATACATAACAGAACATTTGGAAACAGAGTGCTACCATCTTAAGACCTACACTGTGGGAACTGATTGGGACCAGATAGCAGGCAAAAACCTGGAAAAAAAACCAACAACAACAACAGAGGAGAGTAGTGAGTGTTTGGAGAATTCTAGGGAAACTGTAGAAGCAAGATACCCTTGGAAGAGACAGCAGCAAGGGATGAAGAGAAAAAGAGGAATTGTCTTCAGAGCTGGAGGAGACAGGATCCTGAATACAACAGAGAGTTCTGTAACATCACTCCTTACAGTGACCTGGAAAGTAGGAAATGGGCCTAATGAACTGGGTAATCCAGTTAAGTAGATTTCCAGGCAGAGTGTTGAAGATGCCATCTGGTTTATTTTTGGTGTTTGTACTGAAATGGGAAATGAAAGAGATAAACTAAGTGAATAATAGGCAAACACCAAGGAGCTGGGGCTGGATGATATTGAAAATGTTTAGCTTTTCCAGACAACAAGCAATGCTAAGATGAAGAAATAACTTGAGCAAAGATCAAATCCAGAATGTCTGAGCTGATTTTGTATTGCTTAACATAATGCTTCCGCCTGTGCTCTTTTTTCTCTTTCTTTCTTTTTTGTTTGTTTGTTTCTTGCCAGTCCTGGGGCTTGAACTCAGGGCCTGAGCACTGTCCCTGGCCTCTTTTGCTCAAGGTTAGCACTCTACCACTTGAGCCACACCACCACTTCTGGCTTTTTCTATTTATGTGGTACTGAGGAGTAGAGCCACTAAGCCATCTTTCCAACCCCTTGGATGCTTTTTTTTTCTTAAAAAGATTTAGAAGCGGGGCTGGGAATATGGCCTAGTGGTACAGTACTTGCCTCACATACATGAAGCCCTGGGTTCAATTCCTACACAGGAAGCTCTCGGTTCGATTCCCCAGCACCACATATATGGAAAACGGCCAGAAGGGGCGCTGTGGCTCAGGTGGCAGAGTGCTAGCCTTAAGCGGGAAGAAGCCAGGGATGGTGCTCAGCCCCTGAGTTCAAGCCCCAGGACTGGCAAAAAAAAAAAGATTTAGAAGCTGGGTGCTGGTGATTCAGGCCTATAGTCCTAGCTACTTGGGAGGCTGAGATTGGGAGAATAGAGATTTAACCAATAGCTGAGTTGTGGCAGTGTGTGAGAGTTGAGGCTGGGTAGATTGTGGTTCCAAGCCAACCTAGGCAGGAAAGTTCTAGAGACTCCATCTCAATGGAAACAAGCTGAGTGTAATGAGGTGGGTCTGTTATCCCAGCTATGGGGGAAGTATAAAATAGAAAGCTCGGGGCTGGGAATATGGCCTTGTGGCAAGAGTGCTTGCCTCCTACACATGAAGCTCTCAGTTCGATTCCCCAGCACCACATATATGGAAAACCACCAGAAGGGGCGCTGTGGCTCAGGTGGCAGAGTGCTAGCCTTGAGCGGGAAGAAGCCAGGGACAGTGCTCAGGCCCTGAGTCCAAGGCCCAGGACTGGCCAAAAAAAAAAAAAAAAAAGAAAGCTCTCAGTCTGGTTGCCTGCAGAAAAGGAGTTGGAGACATGGTTCAGCAGTAGAACACTTGCCTAGCAAGCATGAGACCTTGAGTTCAAACCCTAATAGCACACAACAGAAAGCTCTTAGTTTGTGGGTGGGTGTTGGGGGGGGGGTCCCAAAGGATAGACTGAGGCTCTGATTTTGAACATTTCTAAGAGTTCACAGAGGGACATGTTCAGGTTTTGACCAACACCTCACTATCCTTGAGAGTCACCAGGACATGTACTCAGTACAAGGTAAACTGTCCCGTGATTGAAGACTGTGAGGATCAATTTTAAAAACAGCTTTTCCCCAGGAGCCTCAACATGGTCACATGAATAGCAAGTAATTTAATTACCTGCCCCTCTTCGGTGGAAGACAACAAACATCCAGAGCATCAACAGTCAACAGTGGAGCAGTGTGAAGAAGAGGCAAGACGACTTCCGGATCGACCCGCGCCGCGCGTCCTTGCATCCTCGCCCAGCGCCTCCGTCCCGCCGCCACCATGCCCAAGAGAAAGGCTGAAGGTGATGCTAAAGGAGATAAAGCAAAGGTGAAGGACGAGCCACAGAGAAGATCCGCCAGGTTGTCTGCTAAACCTGCTCCTCCAAAGCCAGAGCCCAAAGCCCCTGCAAAGAAGGGAGAGAAGGTACCCAAAGGGAAGAAGGGGAAAGCTGATGCTGGCAAGGATGGGAATAACCCTGCAGAAAATGGAGATGCCAAAACAGACCAGGCACAGAAAGCGGAAGGTGCTGGAGATGCCAAGTGAAGTGTGTGCATTTTTGATAACTGTCTACTTCTGGTGACTGCACAGTTTGAAATACTATTTTTTATCAAGTTTTATAAAAATGCGGAATTTTGTTTTACTTTTTTTTTTTTTAAGCTGTGTTGTTAGCACACGGAACACTTGTTTTGGGGAAAGGAGCATCTGCCACTAATAGAATGTCTCCAAAGCTGGATAAATGTGGAGGGGACCGCCGTTCCCTGCTAGTTTTGAGAGGCTTCTTGTTGGCTCCCAGGAGAAGGAATTCCCTCATGTTGACACACAGCCACCTTGGCACAAACGCCTTGTGATGAGGGAAAACTCAAAATAAATTTTTGTCCTCTTTTCTCCATCATCAGCACAGACTTAACTCCCTTAAAGCCAGAGGCCAGTTGAGACCTTGACCCTCCCTGCCCCCCAATTGGTTTTTCCAATGTGCCAGGCAATCTGGACTTCACAGTGGCATCATTGAGATGGTGTTCCTTAAAAGAGCAGTGGTTTCCTTTTCTAAATCGTGAATTTTCCGATTGATAATTCTGCCATTTTCATTTCCTGAAAGTCAGGGTCGGCTTGTGAAAAGTTGTTAAACAACATGTTTAATGTGAAATGTCAACCCTCACTCTAAACTTCCCCTAATCAGAGCTTCAGATGAAGACGTCGTTGGGTTTTATAATGGCTTTCTGATTTTGATAGTCCATCCAAGAAGGGAGTTTGAAAGTTGTTGTATACTGTTTAAAAAACAAAAAGATTGTCTGCCCATATCCTGCCTGAAATATCATAGTTGTTTATGAAAAGTATCTTTAATAAAGCTGGATACAAGGGCTGGGGATATGGTCTAGTGGCAAGAGAGCTTGCCTCGTATACATGAGGCCCTGGGTTCAATTCCCCAGCACCACATATACAGAAAATGGCCAGAAGTGGCACTGTGGCTCAAGTGGCAGAGTGCTAGCCTTGAGCAAAAGGAAGCCAGGGACAGTGCTCAGGCCCTGAGTTCAAGGCCCAGGACTGGCCAAAAAAAAAAGCTGGATACAGTTTGGCTTGGAAAAATAAAAAAAAAAAAAAAACAAACAGTCAACAGTGTAACATCACGATGTCCAGCAGATGAAGGTGCCTAAAGCTAGGAGAAAATTTAGTGGAGAAAAAAAGTTCACAAACCCATTGAGGGCCAAGTGCAGCTCAGATCTAAGAGTCACAGTTCAAAGCCAGCCCAGACAGGAAATTCCACGAAACTTTTATCTCCAATTCACCACCAAAAAGCCAGAAGTGGAGCTGTGCTTCAAGTGGTAGAATGCTAACTAGATTTGAGCAAACTGAGAGACAGAGCCTAGGCTCCGAGTTCAAGCCCCAGGACTGGCATGCGCGAGAGTGTGCATGCATGCACTAATACACGCACACATACACACACAGGGGAGAGAATGGTCGATGGGCTTTTATATTTACGCACTTAAAACCAGTCCATCCTGTACGCAGAGGCGCCGTAAGCCAGGGCTCGCCAGGGCTAGATCTTGGCTCTGCTTTTCCCCGCCACTCAATTCTTCTAAGTCACAGTACCAGTATCTGTCTGCTCGGGAAGCAGCCAGAGGCCCTGGGGGCCCGAGTAGCACTCACAGGAGAGGAATGGAGACAGAGGCAGAGAGGTTTCACTAGGATAGACTGTGTAAGGCCAGGCCTCATGGAGGATATTCAACTTCCGGCGAGCATTGTGAAAGCTATGGGAGGGCTTGAGTGAAGGCGATCCGATCTGTGGGAGATGCTGGGGCCGGGGACTGAGCGATTGGGGGGGGGGGGTGTCCTCTGGACGGCCTCCTGCAGGGAGACATGGCAGGAAGAGAGGACAAGACAGACTGGCTGTGGGTGGCAGGAGCAGGAAGAGTCAGAGATGACTCCTCACTCCGCCGCAGCCTCAGGCAGGCAGCAGCAATCAGCGCTAATGAGAAACACATTTCAGGGTGTGAAGAGGACAGAGTGGGTTTGAGGCACCTGTGGTGGGATCCCGATGGCTTGAGAAAGAAAAAAAAAGAAGAGAATGAGGTTGGCGAAGGGGTCCTGGCTGCAGGAGCCCTCGGCAGGCCTGAGGGCGGGATGAGCTCATGGGGAGTGTGAAAAGGAATGGGGGGGTGGGGGGGAGAGGAAGAGGGACAGCACTCAGACCCTGTCCTGACATAAGGAGGCTCTGCCTGGGCGCCCGCAGAGGAAGGGTCTGTGAGTGACAGGCGAGACCCTCCGTGTACCAGAGGGATGGTTCCCAACGATATTTTTGTTTTACTGTTTTGTTTTTGTTGCCAGTCCTGGGCCTTGGACTCAGGGCCTGAGCACTGTCCCTGGCTTCTTTTTGCTCAAGGCTAGCACTCTACCTCTTGAGCCACAGTGACACTTCCGGCTTTTTTCTATATATGTGATGCTGAGGAATCGAACCCAGGGCTTCATGTATACGAGGCAAGCACTCTACCACTAGGCCATATTCCCAGCCCCTCCAACGACATTTTTAAAATGTTTTAAATTGCACGTCCATGTGCATGCACACACTTCCCCCATGTGCACACCCCCAGCACATGCACACACATGCATATATCATTGTTGCACACTCGTGTGTGCATGCCCTTGCCCACATGCATGCACACACTGTGGCACACACCCTGCCTATGTACACACACACACACACACACACACACACACACACACACAATGGTGTCCACTGTGGCTCCTCCAGAGAGCAGAGAGGAATATGGCAGAACAAAACAGTGGACGGGAAAGCCTCCAAGAACCAGATCGGTGTGGCGTATATGCAGACTCACGGATGTGAACTGCCCCAGGTCTTGGAAGATGCTCAGAGTCTGAGAAGGGCTAATGAATGGAGGAGAGGGTGAGTAAGGGGTGAGGGGCTCAAGTCACCCAGCAAATGAGGAAAACAGGCACGATCAAGAGAAAGACGAGGTCCTAGCACACACACGAAGGGAATCTGGAACAGTGAGAGAGAGAATGAAGAAAGATAGGAGAGAGAACAGAGAAGCAGTATGTGCACACGCAGACAGAGACAGACAGAAGACAGACAGGACACACTCCTGGCCTGAGGACAAGCACTAGCGATGAAAGATAATGAGATACAAACCGAGGGTATGCAAAAAAAAAAAAACCCAAACACAAAAAACTGCTGTCATTTTGTTCAAAGGTGGACATTGCACACACACACACACACACACACACACACACACACACACACACAGAGAGAGAGAGAGACAGAGTCACCTGTAGAGGGATCCAGTGAGCCTCCAATGCCCCTGGCAGGAGAAAGCCAACTCAAGCTCAGCACACATGGGAAAGGATGGGGAAGTATGGGGTGAGTCTGAGCAGAATGGGGAATCTATTGCCAAATCATCACAGTGACCCCACTTATGTCCAGCTGAAATCACAATAACCAAACAACAGTCAGAAAGCTATGTGCTATCCTTCCCTTCCCTTCCTTCCACTTTCCATTCTTTCCTCCCTTCCACTTTCCATTCTTTCCTCCTTTCCTCTTTCTTCCTATGTACCACCCTATTTATCTGTCATCTATCCACCCAGTCATCCATCTACCAGAATAATTCACACTGATTTAACAACTGTGAAACACAGGAGAAGATCAATCACAAACCAGGACTCAGGATGGGGTTTCAAAGCAGACTTTCGTCTTTCCTATAATGTTTTAAAGATTTTTTTTTCAAGTTGAATGTGTTCACACCATCAACTGAGATAATTAACAATTAAATTCAAAGGAAGACAATGAAAGAGGAAGCCAAAAGAGGATAAGAGACAGGAGGAGAAAGAAGCTAGCCCCAGACACACATCCTTGTCTGTCCTTCCATCTTCCCTTCTAGTGACCAACTTTCCTCAGTTCCTCCTCTGTGCTGAGACCCAGAGCCAACTCAGATGTAGACTCTACCCTTGAGTTTCTCATGGTCTGGTAGGAAAGACAGACCCCCAAACACACACCTGTCCCTGGCTGGCTGTCAGAAAGACAGAGACAAAGAAGGGGTCAGGTAGAGTAGCCCACACCTACCTGCCTCAGCAACAGGTTCGACGTGGCTGAGGACAAAGCAGAAGTCACCAAGTGTGCCAGAGCTTAGACTGAGCCACAAAGCCTTGCAGCAGAACCAGTTAGCTTGAATTTCCCAGGAGTCCATGGGAGGCTGATCAGGTAGGACTTAGGCTTGCAAAGACTGAGCTGCCACGGGGGAAACAAAGAAGGGGGTGTGGACAGCTTCCCCAAGTATGATGGAAGGGAGCAAGACTGCAGACGGGAGACTCTGGAGGCGCGGAGACAGCACCCAGCTGGCATGGTGCTGTCTGTTGGTGGGGGGGGGGGGAACAGGACAATTTGGTTCCCAGTTGTTATGGAGGGGGGAATCTGTCAGCTGTGGGAAGATGGGGTGTGGCCAGATGGAGTCAAGGGGGTGCCTGAGGCACCATACAGTAGAGTGGGGTGGGTGAGTGAGGCAGTGGGATGGGAAGAATCCTTTGGGGGGGGGGGGCCCTGGGAGTCCGGTCCCCTGCTCCCACACTCAACATGGATGGCAGCTTCCAGTTCAGAAGGGAGCAAGAAGAAGAGGACTCAGCCTTGACAGCTCAGCACCAAGATGGATAGAAGAGGAGATCCAAGGAGGGACAGCTCAGTGGGCAGGAGGAAAGCCAGAGTGCCCAGCAGCCTAAGGGAAGAAGAGAGTGGGGGGCTCAGTGGATGAGGTTCATTGCCAAGGATGGAAAGGGGTGTAAGGTAAGAATGCAAGAAGTCAGCCCAGCTTTTCTGTGGAGAAGAGAGAGGAGGGAGCAAGAAAGGAACAGTGAGTTGCAGAAGACATGGCTGCTTGCGGGGGGGTGGGGGTGGGTCCTGGAACCAGGAGGAAAGCAAAGGAGAAAGGTGCAGCCAGAAGCGCTAGTGGTCCCGGGCCCCTCCATTTATTTACCTCTGTTCTCATTGGTGAGAACAGAAAAGATGAGAACAGAAAAGGGGTTGTTGGGGTAAGGAGACAGTGATGAGTCTGAGCATCTGTTATGGGGGCCACCAAGGGCAGCTCCAAATCTGTGTCAGAGTGAGAGTGGGTTGATTTCAGGGTACAGAGGAGACTAGGGGTGTCCTCACAGCAGGAAGGAAGCAAACCTGTGCAGGGAGGAGGTGCAGCATGAGAGGAGGGGGACCAAGAAAGGTGACAGGCCCTGGTCCAGAGAGGAAGGGGACCAAGAAAGGTGACAGGCCCTGGTCCAGATTCTTGAGGAAATCCGGGGTGGGACCCAGCCCCAACATGACCTGACTCACACACATGCATGCACCCACACACACACACACCTACTCACACATACTCACACACACATGCACACACACACACACTCATGAACACAGACACAGAGAAAAAGACTCTACAAGCCTCAAAAAGAGAAAAGGAGTTGAAGAAGAAAGTATCAGTTAGACACACATACACACTCTCTCTCTCTCCACACACACACACACACACACACACTATACACACAGAGGGCAGGAATGACGCACAGACTGGAAGCAAAATCCAATAAGGCTTCTCTTGAGAGCCGGCGGGAGGGCGGTGGAGCGAGTGTGCCGAAGGCAGCGGCAGAGGGTGGGAGGGGTGGCGCGTCAATAACAAAGTTAAAAAATAAATTGAAGAGGGGGAAGCGGGACCCTCGGGGAGGCGAGAGCAGGCAGAGGCAGGGACGAGGACACAGCGTGCGCGCACAGAGACGCGCAGGGAAGACGTGGGCGAGGAGACAGGACAGAACCGACAAAGAGCCGGAGAGAGAGGTCAGGCTGTGGCCACAGACCCACGCTGAGGCGGGCGCCACTGGAGAGCCCCGTGGCAGGAGCCACATCCAGAAAGCAGACAGGAAGGCGAGAGAGACAATGGAGGAAGGAAGGACAGAGGCGGAGACCAGAGACGTGGAGAGGCAGTGCGTGAATGCTCAGGAGAGATGGACAGACAGACAGATGGACAGATAGACAGAATTTGTTGGTGGGCAAAGTCTAAGGATCACCCAAGGCCTAGAAGAGACTGAGGCAGGAGAGTCATGAGTACGCACGTGTCCTACAACCTTCTCAGCCCTGATGAAAAGAGAAAAACCCACCCCGTGTCCAGCTACAGGAGGCCAAAGCAGCCCGGGGCAGAGGCCCCGTGGGGGCGTTGCGTCCTGTGGTGTGCCAGCCAGCAGCTCTCTGGGAGATCGGTCCCTCCCGGGACCCTGTGTCCATCTCAGTGGTACAAACACAACCTCATGGCCAAAGCAAGCCAGTGCCAGCCTTCACGGGGCAGTCAAGATGACTGGGGCAACACTTTGCACATGGCAGCTGCTTCCTCATGTCCCAGAGAGAATGACACAGCTTATCACCAGACAAAAGTCAGTTAGTCTAGACTACAATATTAACAGCCATTCATATTACAAAAAGACCATCTCCTCAAAAAAAAATCACAGATATAATTTAATGATGGCAAACATACCCGTGGACAGTGGCAGCTCACCCCCCCCCACCCCCTGCCTTTCGTTTTTCTTTCTCTAGTACTGAGGTACCCAGCCAGGAGCTCTACCACTTGAGTCATGCCTCTAGCCTACCCATGCTTTAATTTTTTTGCCAGTCCTGGGGCTTGAACTCAGGGCCTGGGCTCTGTCCCTGAGCTGCTTTTGCTCAAGGCTAGCACTCTACCACTTGAGCCACGCTACCACTTCCAGCTTTTTCTGTTTATATGGTGCTGAGGAATCGAACCCAGGGCTTCATGCATGGTAGGCAAGCACTCTACTGCTAAGCCACATTCCCAGCCCCCGTGCCTTAATTTTTTACCAAGAGAATTTGTTCATGTATCACATCTACAATTAAAAACAATTTTTATAGTACTAGGGAGTCACTAGGACCTCTAGTTCAAGTCCGGCCTTGGCTACAAAGTGAGTTTGTTTTTAAGTATAAACATGGAACAATGAGCCTGGTTAAGGTTGTGTTAACAAGTGGGAAAAGGGGTGTGGGAGAGTAATTGAGGGGCTGAGATTGACTGGGATACTGTGTGTGTGTGTGTGTGTGTGTGTGTGTGTGTGTGTGTGTGTGTGTGTGTGTGTGTGTGTGTAATGTGCCGTTTAGACAGACTAGGAGAAGAGGGAGGAGGGTGGAGGGACCACAGTTCTCAACACCCTCTCCTTGCCTGAGACTCAGGGGCAAATCCAGAGCTGATCCTGACCTCCAGCTACTCCGAACCTGGAAGGGGCCCAAGGAGATGCCCCAACACAAAGCCCAGTGCCTGGGTGGAGGAAGCACCCCACGGCCCTGCAGGAGTGAGAAGACAATGCTGGGTGAGGTCAGCACAAGGTGGTCACTGGGCTTTTGGAGATGAACTGGGCCATCAGACACTGGAAAGAGGGCAGCCAGGGCCTTGGGAGCCTAGAGATAGGGATAAGTGGAAGGGAAACAAAGAGGATGTCCTCACAGGAGACAGGGGGACTGGCCCCTCAGTGTCAGAGTCCCCACTGCAGGGTAAAGGACCATGGTCTTTCATCTTTACCCATAATCCCTGGTGAGCATGGAGAAGCTACCAAGGTGAGCTCAGTAGGACAATGGGTTGGGGAAGAGAGGCAGGAGCCCAGCTGAGTCCCCTCCCCAGCTATTCTGTGGTGGGAAGAGAGAGGGCTGGAGGGGGACAGAAACAAAAGGCCAAGGGAAAAGGTGACTCCTCAAGTGGGAGGGAGGTGAGCTTGCCCACCTGCTGAGAAAGCCCAGGAAGGGAGCAAGGAATGGACAGCTGCTGCCCAAGCAACCATACTAATGGAGTTTGGGCAAAGATAGGAGAGGGATCTTAGAAAGTGAAAGGGACTTACTTGTTCTTAGTTCTCGATATGAGGATATGGAGGACCCACAGCTCATTGCTGCCCTGGTGAGTCTGACTCTGGGTGGGGAGTTCATGGTTACAGAGTTGACTGGAGGTCTAGAGATGTAGCATTGGACCCAGGGATGAGGGATGTCTCCTATCTTCACACACACAAACACACACACACAGACACTCCGGGATGTTGAAAGTGACATTAAAAATATACAATGCACTTTCCACACTGTGTTCTCACTGCTTCCGCATGGATGCAGCTTCATCAGGAGGCATCCTGCCTTTGGGATCCTGCTTGTCCTCATAGAACCAGAACATCCAGTAGTTGTTCAGTGAGTACTAGCTGGCTGGTTGGCTGGTTGGCTGGTTGGATGGCTGGCTGGCTGGATGGATGGATAGATGACAGATGAATGGATGGAATGATGGGTGGTTAGATGGCTGGATGGATGGATGACAGATGGATGGATGGATGGTTAGATGGCTGGCTGGCTGGATGATGGATGGATGGATGGATAGATGGATGACAGATGGATGGATGACGGATGGATGGATGGTTAGATGGCTGACTGGCTGGATGACGGATGGATGGATGGATGACAGATGGATGGATGGATGACAGATGGATAGATGGATGGATGGATGGATGGATGAATAGATAAATGATGGAAGATGAATAGGTGAGTAGATGATGGATAGATGGATGGATGGATGGATGGATGGACAGATGATGGATAGATGATGGGTGGGTGATGGATGAATGATGAATAGATTATGGATGGGGTGAGGGCTGGATGACAGATGGATGGAATGTGGATGGATGGACATTTGGATGGATGATGGATGGATGGGCAGGTATATGCAACAGAAAAATGGGAAGAAGGAAGTGATGAGAACTGTCTGCCAAGGTCTGGGTGGCAGCCATGCTCAGCACTAATGAAGAAGGAGCTGTATCTTGGGGGCACAGAAGTTACAGAATGGATGGAGAACCTGAATCTGGCCTGTGGCTTGAGGGAAAGGGTGGAGGACCTGGGCTGCAGGAAGGGCTAGAGTGAAGTAATATCAACATAAAGACCTGGAGAGCCCACCGGAAAAATGGGTGGAATAAGCAGAGAGCCCAGCACAGATATGGGGACTCTGAGAATAGAAGGAAGAGGAGGAAGGGACAGGACAAAGAACTCTGGCCTTGAACTAAGCAGTGTGTGGACTTGTAGAAGAGCAGGTGGGTAAGCAGGCACAGGGAACGACAGGGAGAGTGAGGGCAACTTGCACGAGGCCTCTGAGGAAAAGAAGAGCTCCACACAGGTTGGAGACCCATGGTGGAAGGGAAACAAACGACCATAAATCCTGAAACACATAGCTGCGATACGTCTGTGCACAGAAGAGACATGGATGGTAGACATAGGAAAGGAAAGATGGAGGAGGAACAGGGGAATAGAGTAAGTTAGGGAGTAGGAGTAAAACTAGATGGAAAAAAAAACAGGAAGAAAAAGACTTCTGGGTGACTACTTTGCAGGTCATCGTGTTGTCAACTGCGACTTTCTCCGGGGGGAAGGGAGAAGGAACCAGGATCAGGGAAATCAAACAGAATTTCAGAGCTTTAGAGCAAAACACCGGCGGTTCAGAGAAAGGCAGCCAGTGCACGTACTCACGCGCCGCAGGAATGACGCAGCCTCGGAGCAAAATTCAATAAGCTCTCCTCCACGGAGAGATGAGCAAGACAAAGTCAGATACAGGAAGCGACGGGGGGCGGGGGGGGCAGTCAATAAGAAAGTTGGAACAAAGTGAGGAGTAGAATACACAGTCGGATACCAGGGGGCAGGCAGAGTCGGGGGCAGGCTGGCGTCACCGGCTCCTCACCTGCTCAAGCGCGCACTCTGTGCCCGCTTGCTGCCTGGCAGCCCATGGGGGTGGGGGTGGGGATGGAGTCAACCACGAGACTAGAAATGAAACCCCATCAGAGACCCTGAGAGAAAGTTCTAGATGTCTTCTGCTTCCGGCTCCCGCTCTGCCCCGCTCTTCTCTGCTCAGAGAGACTGATCACACTGGTGATCATGAGTGGGCTCCCTGGCTGCCGGCTTCCGCTTGGGTTTGGCTCATGAGGTGCTTGAGGAAGCCTGGGTGGGGAGAAGGAGATGAGGGTGTTCGTTGGCTCTCCTGCTTGTTGCAAGCTGGGGAGCCCCTCACCGGAGGCACCAACTCCTTGAGAAGCAGTCCTGGCCATGGCTGCCCACCACTCCTCAGCACCGAGAGGTCCCAAGCTCGCTGCTCTTGCCTCTCAGGGTCTGCAGAACCTCTCAGAGCTTTGTCTTTGGTTGTTTTTTGATTGTTTGTTTTTTTAACCCATCTTGCAATGTGGCACTTTTGCAAATAAACTCTCTGCAAAGGTTCCTAAGCCTGAATGTTTTCTGGCTTTCCTGTTGGGATCCTGACTCATACAAACCCATGAAAAGACAAAGAAGACACACATATTCATGCGCACCTGCGCACGTGTGCACACACACACACATCACATCACATGGGGGCATGGAGTGAGGACCAAATCTAGAAAGAACAGAGAGAGCACCCCCCTCCCGCCCCCCCCAAAAAAAATCTGGCCAGGCGCTGGTGACACCTGTAATCCTAGCTACTCAGGAGGCTGAGATCTGAGGATCGTGGTTCAAAGCCAGCCTGCGCAGTCCATGAAACTCTTGTCTTCAATTACTCTCCAGGAAGCTGGAATTGGAGCTTTGGCTCCACATGATAGAGCGCTAGCCTTGAGCAAAAGAGCTCAGGGGCAGCACCCAGGTCCTGAGTTCAAACTCCATGACCAACAAAAACAAAACAAAAAATCTGACAGGTCACAGGGAGGAATGATACTTGATACATGGACCATCTATTCATCCACCCATCCACCCACCCATCAGCCATCAGCCATCCATCCACCCAGCACCCATCCATCCAACAAACTTGTACTCAGCACACACTGGGGCTCTGGGCGCTCTACTGATGCATGGCAAGGTGACAGGTTTTTTTTGTGTTTGTTTTTTTGTGTGTGCTAGTCCTGGGCCTTGAACTCAGGGCCTGAGCAATGTCCCTGGCTTCTTTTTGCTAGCACTCTGCCACTTGAGCCACAACACCACTTCTTGCTCAGAGTCCCTGAGAGGACTTTGCACTTATATAAAGATGATGCGGTCACGTGCCACTTAAGTGATTAAATATTAAGTCTGAAGAAAAATAATTGAGGCAGCAAGAAAAGATAGGACAGAAGAAAATGGAAGGGAGAGAAGATACAACCTCCATCCATCAGTCTATCCATCCTCCTCCAGCCACAAACATTGGCCAGCCCACCTCTATGGTGCGACCCAGGGCAAAGGTCAGAGGGCTCCTGGGGAGAGCACAGGAAGGAGCCCCCTGAGGCCAGTGGGGCGGTCCCCAGCTGAGCCAGAAGACTGGGTATGAAGGGACTTCCTGCCTTGGGAGGGGTGGGACTTCCTGGGAGGGGTGGGATTGGCCTGGAGAAGAGGGGGGAGGCACAAGTGGAGGGGCACTAAGGTGTTGCAGATAGTTGCAGAGGAAGGGAAGGGTGGCCAGAAGTGAGGGGGTGAGCCGAGTGCTCCTTGTCCCGGGAACCAGGGACTAACAGTGAGGGAAGGGATCATGGAAGAGAGCAGATCTGCGCTCCGGCATGACCTGAGAATCGTGGGATTCATCCATCACCACTGAAGCCTCCAAATAGCCCTTTGCTTTGTAGCTGGTCTCAAGTGACAGAAAGCTGCCCCACACATAGGCTTCGAGTGTGGACTGGTGGGATACCAGGATCCTGGGTGCACCGGAGGGCGTGGGCAGACAGAGGGGTGGGGATGAAGGAAGGGGGTGACATGACTCTGTGGGTGGGAAAGACCAGGATGAGGTCCCGGAGAGGGTCCATCCTGGGGCACGGTGGTGTTAAAGGATGCAGGGGCAGAGGTCTGGAGAAGTGGGTGACATGGCACACACACACACACACACACACACACAGAGTGTGATACTCAGGGACCCCCTCAGCACCCCCTCCATCTCCTCTGAGTGTACCTGGTCTGTCTGTTCCTGGCTCAGAGGTTCTTGGTCTTTGGAGTTCCTACCCGCAGTAGAGCACATAGTAGGTCTTCAACTCACATTTATTGGCTATGGGATTGATGGATGGGTGGATGGACAGACAGGTAGACAAATGAAACAGGACAGGAAAGTTGGAAATCTGGACAACAAACACACATGAACTGGGAGAGAGTGAAGGAAGGGGTAACATTGTCCAAAGGAGAAACATACACGATACCTGGATGGTGAAACAGTAGCCCCTCTGTACGGCACCTTAATACTAACAGTGCAATTACATTTTTACAAAATGAACCCACATGCATAGACACACAGGACGATGACCCACAAAGAGAGCAAAACTCAGTCCGGCTTTCCTGGGGAGCAGGAGGAAGCGTGGCTGTGGGAGGGGGAGGAAGGAAGAGGGTGCAGAGCGGGTGTGAGGGGTGGAAGCAGCGCACAGCAGTGCGGGAGGCGGACGCGCCCAGCCCAGCCCTGGAGCACAGGTGTTGAGGGTGAGCTCTGCTTAGGTGATGGATGAAGACTGAGGAAAGCCGGGGAGAGGTGTTGCCCCAGCTCTCCCAGGGCTCCACTGGCCCTGCAGCTCCCTCTCTGTCCCTCACCCCTGCTGCCTGCACCCCACACGAAGCTGAGCCCCTTGGACAAAGCCTTGGCTTACACACGCACGCATAAGCACACACACTGATATGTGCACACAACATAAAGTGCTAAAAAGCCCATCACCGGGGCTGGGAATATGGCCTACTGGCAAGAGTGCTTGACTCCTATACATGAAGCCCTAGGTTCGATTCCCCAGCACCACATATACAGAAAACGGCCAGAAGTGGTGTTGTGGCTCAAGTGGCAGAGTGCTAGCCTTGAACAAAAGAGAAGCCAGGGACAGTGCTCAGGCCTGAGTCCAAGGCCCAGGACTGGCACACACACACACACACACACACACACACACACACACACACAAAAGCCCGTCACCTTGCCATGCATCAGTAGTAGCGTGTCTTCTCCCTGGGTTCTGAGCTTCTGCAGGCTGAGACCCCAGAGCCCCAGTGTTTGCTGAGTACAAGTTTGTTGGATGGATGGGTGCTGGGTGGATGGATGGATGGATGAATAGAAGGTCCGTGTATAAAAAAGCCTTCCGCTTCCCAGGGGCTTGGTGGGGGTGGGGATGAGCCCTCCAAGCTCAGGCTGCTGCATCCTTTGCTCTCCACAGCCCTGTGAATGCCTCTGGAACCTCTACCCCTTGGTAATAAGTCTGCTGCTCTTCTAGGTCCCCTCCTGCGCTCACACCTCAGCACCTTGGTGAACAGACCTTCCTGAAAGTTCCCTCGTTAGAGGGGACATCTGTTTCCTCTTGGGGAGCTGACTGAGCCGGGGTGGGGGGGGTCTTCAGCCATGTACTTAAGGCCTGTGTGTCTTTTAACAAACACAATCAGTCCTGGTAGGATCTTAAAACATATTTTCAAAAAGGATTGAGGAAAGAAGCTAGGCCAGCCCAAGCCTTGGTTCTGCCAGCAGGTGCCACGGGCAAAGGGGTCCCTGCCTGCGCTGAGAGCCTCCCAACGGGTCCGAAAGCATTGCTGAGCCTCCAGGCCGTCTCTGCAGATGGCATGGGGCTGGAGGAGAGGAGCGGGCCCTGACAACCACTCCACAGAAAGCTGCTCGCTTCTGCATGCGGGGTCTCGGCTGGGTGGAGCAGCCTGCATCCAGCCTGGCCTCTGGGGCCTGGGCAAGCCTTGCAAGGGAGCCAAGCCAGGGCGCAGGCAGAGTGGGGAGGCCGGAGCCAGGCAGGAAGAAAACAGGAAGCCCTGGGGTCCAGGAGCCAGCGCTGGACCCAGCCAGGCCTCCCGTGAGGCTCCTAAGGATTGGTGGCTTGTCGGAGAGCAGGTGGGGGTGCCCTTACCAGAGCTTCCAGGGGCTCAGGCAGGGGGTGGGGGGAGGCAGTGGAAGAGAGGATTGGAGAGAAGCGGTCAGCAAGCACCAAGTAGCCGCACTAGCTCACTGTGGGCAGAAGAGTGAGGACAGGAGAGCCGCGCACGTCCACGTGTAGGAAGGATGCAGGAGAAGCAGGCAGCGTGGCCTGTGGGACAAGGGCATCATGAGAGTGCAGAGAAGGGAGAGACGGGGAAGGAACCATGAAGCTGGGCCCATGCGAGGGGCCGGGGGAGGAAGGCGGAGGCTGACGAGCTCACCCGCCTTGTCCTGTCTTGGATCTGCAGATGAGGAGAGAGGACCTATGGGGTCTGGGGCTTGAGTGTGTTGGGCAGGTGCAGGCACTGGGGTGAGCTTGGGGTGCTCACGGGGGATGAGCTGGGAGAGCTCAGGGAAGGATGGACGCACCTGGTGGAGCATTTTTTGCTGGATGGAGGAATCAGGAGAAGGGCAGAGGGTTGGGAGATGTGTAGGAGTCAAATATCACACACACACACACACACACGCACGCACGCATAAGCACACACACTGATATGTGTGCACAACAGAAAGTCCTAAAAAGCCTGTCACCTTGCCATGCATCAGTAGTAGCGTGTCTTCTCCCTGGGTTCTGAGCTCCTGCAGGCTGAGACCCCAGAGCCCCAGTGGGTGCTGAGTACAAGTTTGTTGGATGGATGGGTGCTGGGTGGATGGATGTCTGGTGGCTGATGGGTGGGTGGATGGATGGATGAATAGAAGGTCCCTGTATCAAAAAGCTGCTGGGTGGGCTGCGGCGGGGACGGGAGGGATTGGAGTGGGGAGGGGGTGCTGAGCGGCCCCTTAGAGGGAGTCTTGACAGGAAGGGACAGATGGGCGGTGGGTGGCAGTAGTGAGTGAAGTCAGAGATGACTCTGGCTCCTGGCTGTGCAGCCCAGGTGGCGGTGGTGCTGAGCGCTAATGAGAACTGGGTGAGAAACAAGAAATGTGTCCAGGAGATGAGCAAACATTTGCAGATCCGGGTGCGGGCGCCCAGCACAGGTGGGCCTGGGGAGCTGAGAGTCTGTGGCCAGGAGGGGGGGGGGAACAAACAAGATCTGGGCACCGTGTCCATGCCAGGGACCCCATTGACTATGTTCAGGGAAGTAGTGAAAAAATGGAGTCGGGAATGATCCAGAACAGGAAGCCTCAAAATACAAGGGTGTGTGAAGTAGGAGTTAAGAAAGCAGAGAGACAAGATAGACAGCGAGATGGACAGGTGGGTAGAAGATGAGCACTGAGGACAAAGGAGCTTGGCTAAGACCAACACATGTACCTGCGCGCGTGAGCACGCGCGCACACACACACACACACAGCGGGACCCAGAGAGAGCAGAAAACTTTACACGTCCAGAGAAGTGAGTGCCAGGTGCACATGCACAGGCGGCCTGGGACTGACACCCAGACACGCAGCAAAATTGAAAACCATTCTTGCAGAGTGGGAAGGAACACGGCTGAGCGAGAAAGATTAAGATGGAAGCAGAGAAGCATGGTGATGTGTAAATTAAAAAGTCAGAACATTGCAGAGAGAAAGGGAAGGAGGGAGACTTTAAAGGCTATGCCAGGCAGGCAAATGGAGACATAGGCATGCATGCGCATGCGCTCACGCGCACGCGTACATGCACACACACACACACACACACACACACAGCTCAGTTGTGGCTCCTGGAACAGGCACAGCATGTTTTGTAGGTGGTAGCTGGGGAAATGGTGGGTGAATGAGAAGATGGAGAACCCCACGGGAGACGAGAACAAAACCTAAGGAAGACCCCTGAGGTGGCCTCCTGAAATTTTCCTAACTTTCCACACACAATGTGTAGAACAGGAAGCACGCGCAGACTCCCAAATATACGAGCACACACACACTCAAGAGCTAGGGCCAAGTCTAAAGAGAATGAGAAAAGATGGAAGGAGAAACAGAAGATGTACCCAGCCCTTGGAGACCACAAGAGGCAGGTGAGTGCACAGGCAAGGTTTGGCGAACTTAGAGAACCTCAAGACCAGAGGGAGGCACACACGTGTGGCTTGCAGGCTTCTCGGTAGTAGCAAAAGGCAGAAGCAATCTATTGTCCACCCCCAGAAGAGAGCACACAATCCTCCTCTCCCATCCCACAGGGTAACATCAGATCTGCCTGTAACTGTTTGTTCTGCCAGAGAAGGAGGCCTGGAGAGAGTTGCTAAGGTCAAAAGCCCACCAGGGTGTAATTATGCAGCATGAAGCCTTTTCTTATCTTTCCTTTTTTTGTCAGTCGTAGGGCTCGAACTCAGAGTCTGGGCACTGTCTCTGAGCTCTTTCACTCAAGGCTAGCACTCCACCACCTTGAGCCACAGCTCCACTTCTGGTTCTCTGATGGTTAGAGTCTCACAGAATTTTTTGCCCAGGCTGGCTTCTGAACTGTGATCTTCAGATCTCAGCCTCCTGAGTAGCTAGGATTAGAGGTATGAGGCACCAACACCTGGCATGGAACCATGTCTTTTAAGAAGAACAAAACCTGAGGATTGCAGCTCAAAGCCAACCTATGTAGAGAAGTCTGTGAGACTCCATTTCCATTAACCAGCAAAATGTTGCCCTGGAGGTGTGCCTCAAGCGGTAGAGCCAAGCAAGCCAAATTCAAACTGTAGAAAGAAGTCTATATATACAGGTGTTTTTTTTTGGGGGGGAGGGGGTTGGTGGTACTAGTGATGGAACCCAGGACTTCCCACCTGAAGGCAATTGTGTGGGATGCATTTTATATCCCACTATAATGACTCTAGTTTCTTCGGGGGAAAGGGAGAATTGAGGGCAAGGGTTCATAGGGGAACACAGAGGGAACTTTAATCTCATATAATGTTTTAATCTTTTAGAAAGCGATAAACTGCTGGGCACCAGTGGCCCATATCTATAATCCTAGCTACTCAGGAGGCTGAGATATAAAGATCAAAAGTCTGTGAGACTTTCATCTCCATTAAACTACAAAAAAAAAAAAGCTGCAAGTAGCGCTGTGTCTCAAAGTGGTAGAGTGCTAGCCTTGAGCACAAAAGCCTAGGCCCAGTTGCGGGGGGTGGGGGGCGGAGAGGGGTGATACACTTGAGTGGCACCAGCAAGACTGAAATGTAATTTTTGTAAAGAAGAAAGTGGAAAGAGGGGCTGGGAATATGGCCTAATGGCAAGAGCGCTTGCCTCCTACACATGAAGCTCTTGGTTCGATTCCCCAGCACCACATATATGGAAAACGGCCAGAAGGGGCGCTGTGGCTCAGGTGGCAGAGTGCTAGCCTTGAGCGGGAAGAAGCCAGGGACAGTGCTCAAGCCCTGAGTTCAAGGCCCAGGACTGGCCAAAAAAAAAAAAAAAAAAAAAAAAAGAAAGTGGAAAGAGGGGAGGCAGGAAGAGAGTTGAACTGATGCAGAACTAGGAGGAAGAGGGAACACAAACCTCCTCCATCTGTCTGCCTGCCCTTCCTTTCTTCCCAGTCACATGCATTACCTGGCCCCACTGGGTGCAGGTAGCTGGAACTAGAGAGATCCCAGCATCTGGAGGCAGGTGTTTAACCCACTGCTCCTGGGAGGATACAGGGCTCTCCCAGGGAAGTCTGCAGCAGAGTCGTCACTGAAACGGATATAACACCTTGTTCCTGAACTCAGAGCCTGGCACTCTACCACCTAAACCATGACCCTAGCCCAGTTCTGCTTTAGTTATTTTTCAAGCAGGGTCTTGCATTTTTACCCTGGGCCGGCCTCAGATGACAACTGTCCTAACTATGGCCTCCCATGTAGCTGAGACTACAGACACACACACCACCACATCCAGCTTGTTGGCCGAGTCTCCCTAACTTTTTGCCTAGCCTGGCCTAGAACTAAGATCCTCCTGTGATGTTCAACAACAACAATATATATATATGTATATATATATGTATATATTCACTGCTTTATGTATGTAGCTGTAACTCCTTTGTACATCACCTTGACAATAAAATTAAATTAAAAAAAAAAAAAAGATCCTTCTGATCTCCATCTCTCAAGATGCTGAGATTACACCCATAAGCCATCCTACCTGGTGACCAGCCTTTATTCTAAAAAGATGAGTTGAGGTGGGGACATGAGAGTAGAGGGTAATGTCGCCAGGAGTGAGATCTGCACGGGACACATGCATACCCAAAGGAAAAGAGATGGCGATTTGGGTGGGGTTACCTGAACACCGTGGTGGGCAAGAGGAAGCAAGAGCAATGGTGAGGCCCAGCCCCAGTAACTCTGAGGGTGGAAGAAGAGAGGGCAGGAGGGAGATGGGACAAGATGGAGGGTCTCTCCACAAGCGAGAGAGAAATGAACATGTTCCCCAGCTGAGAGGAGCCAGGAGAAGAGGGAGAGGATGGTCCTGGGAGAGGATGGTCGTTGGCCAGTGATACTGACAAGGAAGATGAGGAGGGATTGGGGCAGGACTGGAGAGATATAGGAGGGAGAGGCAGCAGGACGTTGGAGCTCAATGGAGGTAGAGAACACATGGGCAGAAGGTCATCCAAGGTCTGGGAAGGTGGTTTAGCGGTAGAGTGCTTGCCTAGCATGCATGAAACCCTGGGTTTGATTCCTCAGCACCACATAAGCAGAAAAAGACAAAAGTGGCTCAAGTGGTAGAGTGCTAGCCTTGAGCAAAAGAAGCTCAGGGACAGTGTCCAGGCCATGAGTTCGGGCCCTAGGACTGGCACACACACACAAAAATTGATACAGAAGGACACCTGGATTCCAGGTCTTAAGAGACAGGGCTGGGAAAGGGTTTGATTGTATCTTGGTAAGTTTATGATATTGCTGGCCATCCAAATGGGACAACAGAGGCAAGAGTGTATGTATATATGAAGGACTGTCTGAATGGATGGGGGCGTGAACAGCATGGCCCAGAGCACAGAGCATGTAAAGTCCATTGGCAATGGGTCTGTCTTGCTCTGGACCCTGATCTCCTACAGGACTCGTCTAAGGGCTTTGAGGCCCACATCCTCAGAAGAGGCCCAATGGGCGCTCAGTGAAAATGTGTTGTACAATTGCATGCATGATGTACGCATGGGTGGATGAATGGATGGATATATGAGGAGGTGATGGGTGGGTGGGTGGATAGATGGAGGGTGGGTGGGTGGATAGATGGAGTATGGGTGGGGAGGTGAGTGGGTGGATACATGGATGGGTGGGTGAATGGATGGATGGGTGGGTGGATGAATAGATGAACGGATGAGTGGATGGATGGATAGAAAGGAGATGGGTGGATGGATGAGTGGAAAGGTAGATGGATGATGGATGGATGGATGGATGGATGGATGAATGGGTGGGTGGATGGATGGGTGGATGGATGAGTGGATGGATGAATGGATGGATGGATGGATGAATGGGTGGGTGGATGGATGGGTGGATGGATGAGTGGATGGATGGATGGATGGATGGATGGATGGATGGATGGATGGGTGGGTGGATGGATGGGTGGATGGATGGGTAGATGGATGAGTGGATGGATGGATGGATGGATGGATGGATGGGTGGATGGATGGATAGGTGGATGGATGAGTGGATGGATGGATGGATGGATGGGTGGGTTGGTGGGTGTGTGGATGGATGGATGGATGGATTGGTGGGTGCCTGGATGCTTCCATTTTCTAGGCTTGGGCTGAGTCAGGGGCTGGTATGACAGAGGGCTGGGGGGGGGGGTGCCGAGCAGCTTTCAGAGGAAGATTCTACAGGAAAGAGAACAGATGGGCTGTGGGTGGCAAGAGAGTGAGGACGCAGAGGATTTGGGGCTCCTGGCTGTGGACCCAGGCCGGCAGTGACACTCAGTGCTAATGAGAATGAGGACAGAAACCCATGAGGGGTGGGAATGAGGTGGTGAGCTTGTCATGCGCTGGCCTTGCTATCCCAAAGCCAGCTGCGGACTGGCTCTGAGTTTCCCACTGCGGAGCAGCAAGGCCTGTCTGGCCTACAGCAGTGTCGGCACCAAGGGCGGGGTGAAGGTGCAGAGGAGACTCAGGGTACAGGGCACATCACAGAGCCCCACTGTGTGAAGGGAGAGGCAGAGGAGACAAAGCTGGGGAAACATTCACATATGTGTGCACGTGCACACACATACACACACATACACACACACACACAGCTGGGCCCTGACACAATGCAGGCGTTTAATCAACTTGTGCGGATTAATCAACAAATAGGTGGACAAAGTGTGAATGACAGTGACCCAGTTACCAGGAATGACCCCTCCCTCAGCCCAACCCCGGAAGCAACGACAGATATACGTGTGCACACATGGACATGCCTGTGCACACATGTATGCTCACGCAAACAGAGCTCAAGTAGCTTAGAAACACCTCGAAAGTCCAGCAAGGGCCTATGGTTTGGCAATGAAGTAAAAACAAGGTAGTGGCGGGGGGAGAGAAGAGGGACCCAGAGACACACAGCAAAGACATAGCCACAGGGGCTGGGGATATGGCCTAGTGGCAAGAGTGCCTGCCTCGTATGCATGAGGCCCTGGGTTCGATTCCCCAGCACCACATATACAGAAAATGGCCAGAAGTGGCGCTGTGGCTCAAGTGGCAGAGTGCTAGCCTTGAGCAAAAAGAAGCCAGGGACAGTGCTCAGGCCCTGAGTCCAAGGCCCAGGACTGGCAAAAAAAAAAAAAAAAAAAAAAAGACATAGCCACAGACACTCTGCAAATGTGCATACACACACATACGCACACACACACGCACACACACACACACACATTTCACTGATGGGCAAAGAACTTGGTGTAGGGTGGGGACAGAGGCAGGGAGGGGAGGAGACCGAGTAGAGGGCACAGAGGGGAGTACTGTACAGGATTCGACAGGATTTGCCACCGGAAGTCATGGAGCCCCTCCTGCGTACCCACGAGAACTCATGGAGCACCTGCTGCGTGCTGAACAGTGGAGAATGGCCAGGACACACAGTGGGCAGAGGTCAGCCCAGCTCTCAGAGAACAGCCCTCCCAGCACAGAGGTAGAATAGGCCTGGTAAGTTGACGAGATCGACTCTGAGGTGAGGAGCTGAGCATCGGACAGAGGAGGGAAGGCTACTGTGGGAAGGGCAGTCAGCCTCTGAGTCAAGGGACAGGGACACAGGCAGTCCTGAAGGAGCTACTAAGACAAAAGTCCTGAGACCGGACTACAGGGGCGGTGGTGGTGGTGGTGGTGGTGGTGGTGGCGGCGAGGGGCAGGTTGATGGGTGAGAGGAAGGGAATGTGGGAGGTGAGGCTGCGATCTTGTAGGAAATGGAGCAGCATTTGGATTTTATAAGCAGAGGGCAGCATGGTCCGGTGGCTCCGGGTGGCAAAGGAGCTAGAAGCCAGGTGGAAGCAGGGCTCCCAGGCAGGAGGCCGGAGCTGCCTTCCAGAGGAATGACGGTCCCTGACTGAGGAGACGCATCTCCTTGGGAGGAGCTTGGGAGGAGCTCAGTCCGGGTATGAATGATACAGGAACAAGGGACCCCTTGATACATCTGGGACCCTACATGGGGAGGGCCAGAGGAGGAGCAGGTTTGCAAGGAGGCAGAGGAGGTCAGCTGTGGTCACAGTGATCTGAGAGGCCCCGTGGACACCTGAGCAGGGACGCTGAATGGACGGTGGAGTCTGGAGTTCAAGCAGAAGCAGTTAGGAGTCGTGGTCAAGAAGATGGCCTGCCAACCCCATGACCTGGAGGAGATCCTCTGAGGAGAGGGTCCAGATAAAAGAGAGGTGAGGGAGGATCTAGGTGTAGGGGCACATGCCTGTAATCTCAGCACTAGAAAGGCTGAGGCAGAAGGATTGCCAGTTCGAGGCTAGTGTGGTCATACATAGTGAAGCCCCATCTCATAAATGAAGTGTAGGTCAGTGGATGGAAGCTCAGTGGTGCTTGCCTAGTGTGTGGGAGGCCCTGGGGTCTACCCTCAGTACCAGGGGAGAGAGGAAGAGGAAAAGGAAGAAGAGAAGAGAGGAGGAGGAGGAGGAGGAGGAGGAGGAGGAGGAGGAGGAGGAGGAGGAGGAGGAGGAGGAGGAGGAGGAGGAGGAGGAGATTGAGAAAGAAGAGGAAGAGGAAGAAGTGGAGAAGAAAGAGGAGGAGGAAGAAAACAAAGGGGAGGGGGAGGAGAATGAGGCAAGGAAGAAGAGGAAGAGGAGGAAGAGAAGGAGGAAGAGGAGGAAGAGCTCTCTACTGTGTTAGGGTCAGAAGCAAAGCAGAGGGAGGGAGTCCAGAGCAGACAGGGAGATGAAGCTAGCTCGGTCCCCCCAGAGGGGCTGCAGGGAGCTTTCCACACTCCCCCCCCCCTCCAGGGGCACCTGCCCCCCTGCTCCCCCAGCTCCCAGGCCCTCCGAAGACCTTCCTGAGACAATGGAGTCACCTGGGCCTGCTGGCTGAGGGGAGCTGGCGAGGAGAGCTGGGGGCCACCAGCCCCAGCGAAGGGAACCAGGAACAAAGGCGGTACACACAGTTCCCCCCATCCCTGATGCCCCAGGGAGGGAGGGCAGTAGGGGGCCTCCTCCCTCCCCGCTGTGCCTTTCAGTTCTGTCCAGTGCTCGCTCAGACACACACACACACACACACACACACACACACACACACACACACAAGACAGACACATAAAGACATTCAGATGCTGCAAAACACACAGGACCCCCCAAATGTTCCTGAAAATGAGCACATGAGAAGAGAGGAGAATGGAGCTCACAAAGAAAGACACCCAGAAAGGAGACACGGGGGGGGGGGGTTTGGGGAGGGGAGGTTTTAGGGAAATGGAGAACTGAGAAGGAATAGACTGGATTCAACCAACAAGGACTGTTTATTGCTAGTGAGAGGCACAGACCTTCCCGCGGGTGTGGAGGTTGTGCAAGGGGGTGAATTTGAGACCAGGCTTATAAGGGGTCTGAGCAAGGAGGCAGCGGTTAATGAAAGCACCACTAGGTCTAGGAAGTTGGTGGTTTTTCTGTTGGGCCCACAAAGGACTGCTTACAGCCAGGCCTAGGTGAAGACCCAGCCTTCACATCAAAGTAGGTTTGTGCGTACCTAAGGTTTAGCCTGGTGTCTGTATGCACCTGGGGCAATAGTGTGGGGCTCAATCCTTCATATTCCATCTTTGGATACATAGCAAGAATGGGCCTAGAAGGGAGAGGGAAGTCCTTCATAGAAACCCTTTGAGTACATAAAAACCATTGGGCGTGGAGGGAGACCCGGAAAGGGGTCTGCGGCTGTCTCTTCTGGGGACTCAGGGCGGAGTTTTGGGTGTTGGTCTCCCGTCAGATTGCATGTGGGTCAGGCCTCTTCTCTGCCGAGGGGCAGGAGGTCCATGGGCATCTTTTCACCATTCAGGGGTGGGTATCCTGTGGCCATGAAGAACTCCGTCACCTTCTGGGATGTGAACGTTTGGGCCCGTTCCTGGAGAAAAATCAGTCAGTGGATAGGAGCTGTGAGAGATTGGGGGGACAGAAGGGGCTCATCTGGGGATCCCTTACTGGTGGCTTACAGAGGGTGGGCTATAAGGGAAAAGTTAGGGATCCGATGCAGAAGAAGTTAAAGAGGCCGGGGAGGGCCAAGAGGTCTCAGGGGTACGGAGGGGCTTAAAAGAGGTCCCTGTGACCCCTATAACTGTTAGATCTGAAGGGGTGGATGGACCTCTCCAATTGGTGAGAAGCGATAGCAACACCCCAGTGTCCAGGAGGAAAGGAAGGTTCTCTCCTGCCACCACCCCTTTGACCCTAAGTTCTGCAGAGTCGTGTTAAGATTCCACTTCGGGGGTGGGGGGACTCAGGCCCCTCTATTGTACCGGGGCATGGGACAGCAGAGGTGAGAGGGGAGGTATGGGGGTCAAGCGGTCTGTCTGGGGCGGGGCGGGTCACAGGATACTCCCATTACCATGTCCACAGTTAGGACAAGCCTTGGTCAGAGGCCTTGGGTTAGGACACTCCTTAGCCCAATGTCCCGTTTGATTGCACCTGGAGGTTGACCCCGCTTCCTGGTAGTCGAGGGGGAAGGCCCAGGACTGGGCCTTTTGAAAGGCGCTCCTTCCTCTCCTGCTCCCTTTCCCGTTCCCGTTCCTTTTTGCCATCTTCCTCCTTGCTGTTTAAAAAGCCTTAAAAGCTAAGTCTAGAAGCTCATTCTGGGGGGTAGAAGGCCCCTTCTCCAGGCGCTGTAGCTTTTTCCCTATGTCAGGTGCGCACTGGCTCTTGAAGTGGAGGTGAGGGAGTAGGGTGCCGTCTATGGACTCGATAGTAATGTTAGTGTTCTGCGTGATGGCCTCTGAGAGGTGGTTAAGGAAGAGGGTGGGGTTTCCACGGGGGCCTTGGGTGACTGCCAATTAACTCTCAAGTGGGCATTTTGGTGCGTGCCCCTGCCAGGCAGGTAACCATGAACTCAAGGCGCTCGGAGCCTCTGGCATTGTTCTGATAATTCCAGACGGGGTCAGTAGAGGGGACAGCCTCTGTTCCTGGCAGGGAGTGTGCATTTTCCTCATTTAGCCTATGTGCGTGAGCTCTGGCCGACTTTAAAATGCGTTCTTTTTCGTCTGGCATTAGGGTTAAGTGTTTTGTTTTGTTTTTTGCCAGTCCTGGGGCTTGGACTCAGGGCCTGAGCACTGTCCCTGGCTTCTTTTTGCTCAAGGCTAGCACTCTGCCACTTGAGCCACAGCGCCACTTCTGGCCGTTTTCCATATATGTGGTGCTGGGGAATCGAACCCAGGGCTTCATGTATGTGAAGCAAGCACTCTACCACTAGGCCAGATTCCCAGCCCTCTTCTGGCTGTTTTGTATATATGTGGTGCTGGGGAATTGAACCCAGGGCTTCATGTATACGAGGCAAGCACTCTTGCCACTAGGCCATATCCCCAGCCCTAGGGTTAAGTTAAGAATGTGTTGAATATCACACCAGGTGAGAGAATACAATTGGGCAGTCCTGGCAAACTGTTTTTTTGTAATGGAGAGGCTTGCTTGAAAATGATCCCAATCTCAGTTCAATAGAATCCATCTTGTTTAGGGTGAAAGGAACATGGACTCGGGTGGGTCTGGGTCCATCCTGCCCTGCTCCCTGCTACCTCGCGAAGGGGAGCAAGTGACAGGCAGTGATGGGGTGGGAGACAGCAGAGTGGGATGGGGTGGGTCAACAGGAGGAGCTGGAGTAGGAGGCAGCTGGGGGTGGGGGTAGAGTTTGGGGGCTCTGGAGGCCGGTGGGCCCTGAGAGCAAAGGCAGGAGGATTGGGAAGGGAAGGGTAGCGAGAGGAAGGAGGGAGTTTGTCAGCTGGATCGAAGTCTAGAAGGCTAGGTGAAGATAGAGGCGATCTGGGTGGTATTTTAGAGTTTGAGGAGGGTGAGAGGCAAAGGAGACTGTGAGGCAGAACAGCTTGAGCAGAGTTCTGGTTTTGAGTGTAAAACGGTAAAAGCATGGCATTAGGGGCCTCAGACTCCCTGCCGTTTCATCGTAGAAAATTGCTTAAATCAGTAAGAATATTAAGATCAAAGGTTCCGAATTCAGGCCAAGGTGGCCATTGTCTGAAGGATAGGGAGGCCAGATCTCGGTAGACAAACGAATCAATTTTCTTGACTGTAAACCAGTCAGCCCAAGAGTCTTAAGGTTAGATTGCAGGCTAGCCAGCCAGTGTATCGGAGAACAGACAATTTAGAGCCCATTTGGGGAAATTTGTTAGGACTACAGGGCCTGTCCGGCCGCTTTCAGGCTTCCCTGAG
This sequence comes from Perognathus longimembris pacificus, assembly GCF_023159225.1. Lineage (NCBI taxonomy): Eukaryota > Metazoa > Chordata > Mammalia > Rodentia > Heteromyidae > Perognathus > Perognathus longimembris. The sequence continues at coordinate 70,798,742 of NC_063166.1, read as the reverse complement.
GCTTTGGGAAGGTGAACAAAAGGACCCCAATAATTAGAAGAGGGCATCCCCAGAGGTTCTAATTAAAGGGTGTCAGGGGGTCAGCAACGAGTGAGACTCCTGGAGTCTCTGGGGAACAGAAGGAAGGTGGGGTCCCCGGGTCCGTGTTGGGGCACCTCTGCCCTGAACTGGGCTAGTTACCTCATCCTGAAGGCTTTTTGGGTGGTGAGCAGAGTTGGTCAATCAGCCAAGAGCCTCCTACCTGGAGATCAGAGTCCGAGGACAGGTGAAGGAGAGAGAATACGAGAGATGAGGCCTTTTCTGGGTTTACACAGGGGGTCAATAATACCTCAAGCCACGCAGGGTGGCCGTCCATGAGGCGTGCATTGTTTACAAAGGCCACGAGGTTGGTTCAGGCAGCTGTTTAGCTCTGCACTCCCGATGGAGAAAGGCCTCCGAAAGAGGAGGGAAAAGCCCCGATGAGAAGTGGGTGGAGGGGACCCAGTCACTCCTGGCGCTGTTCTTCTCCTGGGTTTCGGCACCATATGTTAGGAAAATGGAGGAGAATGGAAAAGGAATAGGCCGGACTCGATCCTCAACAGGCAAGGACTGTTTATTGCCAGCAAGGGACACAGACCTTCCTACAGGTGTGGAAGTTGTGCGAGGGGTGAATTTGGGACCAGGCTTATCAGGGGTCTGAGCAAGGAGGCTGAGGTTAATGAAGGAAGCACCACTAGGTCTAGGAAATTGGGGGCTTTTCTGTTTACAGCTGGGCCTAGGTGAATTGCCCTGCCTGAGGTTTTTCCTGGTGTCTCTATCACCTAGGGCAATAGGGTGGGTGCCAATTCTTCGGGTAGAGGGGGGGAGTAGGGAGGGTTGGTGAAAAGTCCTGAGGCCACTGTGCTCTCTCTGTCTCTAGGACTAGGGGGGTGGGCAGGTATTTTATATTCATCTGCTTGGGCTTTTTGGTATTTTCTGCCTTTCCTACAGCAATGAAAAACAATAAATGTCTTTTCTTAAGGAAAGAAACTGTTGGTGGAGGGGAAACAAAGCCACAGGCTGAAGAGGCAGCTAAAGGCAGGGGAGGGAGGAGTGCATGCACAGATAAGCCCGTGTGTACAATTGTGCACACCCGCACACCTGTGCACGTGCACACAGACACACAGTCTTCAGGCCTCACGGCTTGAGCAGCAAGAATAAAACTCCAGAAATCTCCAAGGGAGAAAAACAGTAGAGGAGAGAGGAGAGGCAGGTAGGATCGATGGACACAGGCAGACAGACGGACAGATACACACACATCATCTTCACCGTCGTCATCATCACCACCCCAGCCCCTGCACAGCTCACCCCTCAGATTCCCGCCCACAGGCTCACCACAGCCGCGTGGCTGCGTGTTTAATGGGGCTGTCTAGCTACAAAACACAATGGAACTTTCTGTGCTGAGAGCCAACAATTTGGGGGGGGGAAGAAACAATGCTCTGTTTTTTTGAATGAGCAAAAGAACCCATGAATGAGAGCTACCCACAGAGATGGGGGAGGGCAGATGGTCAGGAGATCGCACAAAGAGCGTGTGTGAGGCAACAGAAGCATGCGTGGGAATACACATGCACGCACACGCACATGCATATATACACACACATGCACAAACACACACACACACACACACCACCACCACCAGCAAAGGGGAAGTGGCAATGAGAAGAGGCTGCAGAACCGGGTCTGGCAGCCACACCTGTAATCCCAACATTTACCAAGCAAGACAAGAGGACTGGGAGTTCGATGCTAGCCTGGGCTACAAAGTGACTTGAAGCCAACCTGGGCTATGGAGTGAGACACCCCCCCCCCACCGCCCACCATCTTGAAAAAACAAACCAACAACAACAAAATAACCCACAAAGACTAGGGATGAAAAGGCCCTGGGTTTAATTCCCAGCACAGCAAAGAAAGAAATAAAATAAAGGAAGGAAGTGAAGCAGGGAGGAACAGGCTGCAGAGACAGGAGGTGGCAGAAAGGCAGACAGACAGACAGACAGACAGACAGACAGGTGGTTGTCAGGGGGGGTCAGACCTGCAGACATGCGCACTATAACAGACACACCCAAGGAGCTGGTGAAGCCAGGTCAGATGGGGCACAGAGGTGAACATGGGGACCGAGGGGCTGGAGACCAGACCAGAGACATGCTGACAGGGACCCAGGGGGGCAGAGTCCCTGGAACAACAGAGATGGGGGGTCCACTTGTGTACAAGCCAGTCAGTGCCCAGGCTTACACTCCCACTAAGCATGCATAGGCACGCTCCCGGCAGGGGACAGAGGATGCTTTTGGAAAATGGGGCTGCAGAATCTTCTCCATGTTTTCTAAACATCCCATCACGAGGATGGATGCATTCCTCTCAGAAACAGGAAAGCTCACAGGCCTGGAAAGAAAAAGCAAGAGAAAGGAAGAAAGCTGGGAAGAGGGTGGATGGAGATGAAGCTGGAGAACAAAGGAGGACAGGTCATCAAGCCCGTGCGCACACACACAAACACACTCGTACACACACACACACACACGCGCGCGCGCGCGGGCATGGCAGGACCAAAGCAGGGTGTTGTCCTGGAGAAGGCCGGGGGGCAGAGGCATGGAGTCCGCCCCAAGATGTAGCCCAGGTTGGCCTCGAGTCACTCAGGAGCAGAGGGCCACTGACTGCTTCGTGATTCGCTGTGTGAAGTTACTGGGGCTCCGGCCTGCTCCCCTCAAACCTGCCTCAACCTTCGTCGTGTGAAGTGGAAGCTGAGCCAGGGCCAGGGGACGCTCCTTCAAGAGCACCCCCAGAGTAAAGAGGGGTCCTGGGGGCTGGCAGGGGTGGGGAAGGCACAGACCATCAGATGAAGACTGTAAGAGCAGAAACTGAGGTGTGAGACAGACAGACAGACAGACAGACAGACACGGAGGCAGGAGTGGGCCAAGTAGACAGAGGCAGGGCCAGGACCACCTCAACAAACATGGCAGCCCAGGGGTGCGCTGACAGCAGCTGGAGGCGCGTAGAGGGGGTGCTGCCCAGGACGGGAGCCCCCAGGGGCCCCAGCAGGCTAGGGCAGGTGGAGGGATGGAAGACTTGCAGATGCAGTAGGCTCATGGGGGTGTGCACACACACACACACACACACACACACACACACACACACACACACCGTCAAGGAAGAAGACAGAGCAGGCCAGCAGGGAGGAGAGAGAGAAAGAAAGAAAGAACGCAATGAGTAGAAAGGAAGAAGAGAGAAGGCTCGAAGCCAGAGTGCTGCTAGAGGGAAGCTGAAACAAAGGAGTCAGAGCCACCGGACTCTTCTTCCTCTCCCTCTCTTTCTCTCTCTCTTTCCGGGGCAGATTTCTATAACACCTTAGAGACACAGAGACCACTGGCTAGAGGAAGGGAAACAGGTACTCCTAAACACATGCACACGCGTACATACACGCGTACATGTGCACACACACGCGTGCGCACTCTTGGCGCTAGCACACAAGAGAGACTCCGGTACGGGTTGAATGAAAGCCTGGCTCTCAGAATGAGCACAAAAGCAAGAGCTCCATGGAGAGGGAGAGGGAGGCATGGGGAGTCTCGCTCTTGTTCTTTCTCTCTCTCTTTCACAGAGTGGGGTGGGAGAGAGAGAACAAATGCAGCAAAGCGTGTGATGCTCAAGAATGCACAAAGCCACCTAAGTTCCGCTCTGGGAAGAAAGCTGTGACAATCAGGCAGACACACACACACACACACACACACACACACACACACACACACACACACAGAGCAAGAAACGGCCAGGACTCACTCAGGGGAAGAAAGGAAGAGGGGCTGGGGTCCAGGCAGGGCCCCCGTCCCCTCCCCACATCTGCTGGAAGGAGAGCCCTCCCTCCTGGACACAGGAGACCCGAGCCGAGTGGCCCTGGCCTGCACTGAAGCAGGGGGGAAGGGGGTGTAGGAGCTGTTGTGAGAACCCCTCCTTTGGGACACCCCAGGGCGATGACACTAACTGCAGGATGGGTGGGGGGAGAAGACCGAGAAAGTCAGGAGCACTTCACCCACCTTCAGGAAGAGACTTGGAAAGGAGACATGGAGGATGGGACAGAGAAAGGCACCTCGAATAGGAAGCAGGTGCAAAGGCCCTGGGGTGGGGGGAGTGAGGATGTGGGGGGGGGTCATTGGGAATGGCAAGTCATCTGGGCACTGGTGGTGGGTCTAGAGACAGGGAAGGAATGAAGCATGAAAGCTGGGCCAGGACTGGAAGGGGGAGAAGAGACTGCAGCAGGGAGGGAGGGCAGAGACTGGCAGGTATGGGGGTTAGGGGGGGGGGATTCAGTGTCTAGAGAGTGTGGCAGAGGAATGGGAGGCCAGCTTGGGTGGGGGGAAGGAGGCAGCAGGAGGAGAGGCTAGCAAAGGGGACTGTGACATGGAGGGTGACACCACAGGTGACTTGGGATGAAAGCTATGAAGCTGTGTAAGGTCGAAGGTCCAGAGCCAGCCAGAGTGAACCAAGATTTTTCCAGAAAGAAGGCCCTGAGGCTGGTGGTGTAGCTCAGCGGCAGAGCTCTGCTCTAGCATGCACAAGGCCCTGGGTCCCGTTTTCTTTAAAGCATTATGGACTAAAGGTGAGGGGAAGGGCGTGGAGGGGAGCCTGGGTGCCGCAAACGGCAGCATTCCCCTTCAGAGGTTAATTGGAGGCAAATGGATTTCACTGCAATTAAGTGAAAAGTTTCCGTTGGGCACAAAGGTGCACACCTGTAATCCTAGAATGCTGGAGACCAAGGCTGAGGCGGAAGGACCGAGAGGTCAACTTCAGGCTGGGCTACGTAGAGAGAAAATGGCTCCAAAAGAACCTTAAGAGTTTAATTAAAGAAAGTAAGAGCCAAGCACTGGTGGCTAATGCCCATAATCCTAGTTACTCCGGAGGTTAAGCTCCCAGGATTATAGTTCGAAGCCAGCCTGGGCAGGAAAGTCTATGAGTCTCCCCTCTCTAATTAACCACCAAGCCAGAAGTGGAACTGGGGCTCAAGTTGGTAGAGTTCTAGCCTTGAGCAAAACAGCACTGGCCCCCAGCTGTGACCCCTGCAGCAGCCGCAGACAGGGGTGTGCAGACCTCCACAAAGCCCCCAGCGAGGGGCTGCGGGGGGGGGGCATGCAGGGGACAGATGGGAGCAGCCCCTGGCTAGCCGTGGAACCCCTGACAGCCCTAGAGTGTCCAAGAGAAGGAGGGACACACGGACGGTCACCCCACAGACCCCTGTGATCTGGGAGCTACACACACACCAGTCACCCATAGCAGACACACAGACACACAGATGTGCAGACACCCCAGGCGGCCTCAAAGCAGGACAGGTCCCAGCAGACCATCTGTCATGGTCAGAGAGAGCCAGCTGTATGTCACACACGGGCATGGAGACACAGACACACAAACCAGACGCTGCACACCCTGTCACACACACACACACACGAGCTTGTGCACACTCTGTCTCTCCCACTCCCTCTCTCTCTCCCCTGCCATGATGCACAGAACAGAGGCAAAGTTCAGTAAGAATGGAGGAAGGAGGGGAGTGGGAGAGAGTGCGGCGGCCACAGCCTCGGAGGAGGCGGTGGTGAACGGCGGTGCATGCAGGAACAAAGAAAGGCTGTGCAGAAGGGAAAGCGACAGCCACTGTCTATGTCCCACGCAGACACTGAGGAAGGCAACAGCTACGGCGGGCCTGGTGGGAAGGGGGATCTGAGGTGTTCCCCTGCAGATTTGCACGTGTTAAGGTGGACAAGTTACACCTCCATCATGGAGCTGACAGGAAGGCTGAGAGGGCAGGAGAGGGCTCGGGAGACAGGCAGGCACACTACAGAAGAGCAGCACTGAGCAGTGTCGGAAAACAGACATACGGGAGTCCTGGTGAAGAGAGAGGGAGTGGGGAGGGGGGGTCACCGCAGGGGGAGAGCCTTGGGGAGCCCTTGGCAATCTGGCGGGCTCACTGGAACGTGACCAGTTGAGGTGGAGCGAGTCAGGAACGAGGGAGGAGCGGGCCGGACGCTGAGTCCAGGGCTGGCCTTGAAGGCCACGGGCCAGGCAAAAGGGGGAGAGGCTCAGGAAGCCCGGCGCTTGCCCTGGGGGGGGCCATGGAGGTGGGGAGGGGCCCAGAGGCCTGACAGGGCCCTGCAGAGGGCGGACAAGTGGGAAGCCTAGGGAAATGCATGTTGGACAGACAGAGGACTCGGGACAGCTCGCCGATGCCCCTGCTTGTCTGCAGAGCATGAGCAACAGGAGAGATCTCGGGGGACACAGGGAGGGACAGGGCAAGTGCATCCCAAGGAGAGGGGCTGGAGCTGAATCAGGGAGCAGACCTTAGTGGGGAGCAGCTCCATCACACACAAACCACACACACCACACCACACACGCGCGTGCACCCCCCCCCCCACACACACACGGCCAGGGCAGATTTCAGGGACGCCTTAGAGACAGAGAAACCATGGGAGGGAAGGCAGGATGCACGGATGCATGCGTGCCGCACGCACACACACACACACACACACACACACACGACTGTGCAGTCAATCTTAATGGGAAAATGAATTAACGCCCAAGCTAGTGACACACAGAAGCAGAAACGGAGCGAAACAAAGACAGTGAGATGCAGAGATAGAGACACAGAGAAGACAGGAACAAAAGACAGGGCGCAGGGGAGACAAAGAGACACAGGGACACAAAGCCAAGGAAAAGAAGGGGACCCCAACTGCCAGACTCTGCAGAAGGTGGCTCACACCTGGGGAAGGACAGCCATGACCAGAGTGGCCTCCGGCCTGGGTCCAGGGCTGTTCAGCCCCCGCTGGCTTCCCCAACCCCAGCAAGGACACTCGCCACACACGGCCCGGGCAGCACACACACCCTGCAGTGCCCAACACACCATGCTGAGTAGACCACACGTGTGGACACATGCTGCAAACACACACCACACACATCCCAGGCCACACGCACGCCCATGCAGCATGCCGAATACGCCACACGCATATGCACACACACATGCTCACACACGCACACACAAACGATATCAGGAATCCCAGAAAAGATAACCCCAGGAAAGAGAAGGGAGGGGGAGAGGGAGGGAGGCACAACTCCGGGCACCTCTGTGCGCTCCAACCTGCCTGTCCCAACCTGCCTGTCTGTCTGTCTGTATGTCTGCCTGCCTCCCTGCCTGTCCGTCCATATGCCTGCCTGTATGTATGTACGTCTGCTTGCCCTCTGTCTCACCCACACACCTCATACCACATGCAGATGAGGAAACAGTGGGGCAGGAGGGGAGAGACTGTGATAGTTGGGTTTGACCCTGACCTGGCGGCGGGGGGTGGGGGGGGGTGGGGGGCTTCTCACCTGCTCTTCTGCCGCCCCTTCCGGCATCTACCCACTCCCACCCAACGTTTGCCCTGCACCCCTCGGCCTCTGGAGCAGCTCAGGGCTGTCTCCTCTCCTGAAGCGTTAGGCTCACTGCATGATCTATCTCTGCTCCCCATCCTCGCGTCACACCGTAGATCGTGGACTCCCCTTAGTTTCCTCCTGAGTCTCTAGCCCCCAGGCCAACAGGCTGGGAATATGGCCTAGTGGTAGAGTGCTTGCCTCATATACATGAAGCCCTGGGTTCGATTCCTCAGCACCACATATATAGAAAACAACCAGAAGTGGCGCTGTGGCTCAAGTGGTAGAGCGCTAGCCTTGAGTAAAAAGAAGCCAGGGACAGTGCTCAGGCCCTGAGTTCAAGGCCCAGGACTGGCAAAAAAAAAAAAAAGTCTAGCCTCCAGGCCAGGGCCAGGCCTATAGTGAGGAGCCCCATAGAAGCCTGCCAGTGAATGGCTGATCTAAAGAGTGAATGAGAGCAGCTATGCCTGTAGACCTACACCATTGGGAAGCTTCATGTGGGATGAAAAAGCAGAGGGTGAGCTGGGTGTGGCAGTACATGCCTGTAATCCCAGCACCCAGGAGGCTGAGACAGGAGGATGGCAAGTTCCAGGGCCAGCCTAGGCTATTAAGCAAGAAATAGTCAAAGAGAGTAAGAGAGAGCAAGAGCGAGGTTGAAAGAGAGAGGGGGGGAGGAAGGGAGGAAAGAAGGAAGGAAAGAAGGCAATAGATGATAGATGGAGATAAGAAAAAGAAAGAGAGAAGGAAGGCAGGAAGGCAAGAAGGGAGGGAGGGAGGGAGGGAGGGAGAGAGGGAGGGAGGGAGGGAGGGAGGGAGGGAGGGAGGGAGGGAGGGAGGGAGGCCAGTGAGCCCGGAGGCTAGGAGGGAGAGACCTGGGGGAGGGGTCCAGAATGAGCACATCTGGAATAATCAAGATGGAGGCCTGGGGGCGGGCGCTGGATGTGGGACCAGAAGCGGAGAGTAAACCGTGACTTGCACGTGTACACACACAGTGTATATAAATACAGCACAGAGCCAGGACATCTGAGAGACAGGGCAGAGGAAGGGACCTCCGTGTCACACACACACACACACACACACACACACACGCACGCATGCACGCATGCTCACTCAGCCACTGTCGCCACAGAGCCTCTCCTGGTCCATCCTGCTGTCTCTGACCTCTGTTGCCTGTCCATCTGTCTGGCTCTTTTTCTCTCTGCAAACCACAGGTTTTCTGAACCCATGAGAGAGAGAGAGAGAGAGAGAGAGAGAGAGAGAGAGAGAGAGAGAGAGAGAGAGAGAGAGAGAGAGAGAGAGAGAAGGAAAAAAAGAAAATGCAGACCAGGGAACGTGGGTATGTGATGTGTGTGTGTATGTGCGCACATGTGCACAGGTGTGTGCACGCGTGTGCTGTGTGCACACATCCAGTGCAGGGACGGGAAGAAGGGAAGAGGGTGCGTGAGAGCAGTAGGCATGCAGGGAGGCTGTAGGCACGCACGCCACACCGGGCACACGCTACACACCCACACCCGCACCACGCCCCTCACCTGCAGCTCTGCCACCCTGGGCACGGGAGGGCCAGGACGAGCCGGGCTCACTCACGCCCCCTGGAGGTGTGACAGCAAATAGACACACTGTGCACCAGGAGCAGTGCACACCCACTCCCGGCCCCACGAGCAGCCTGGCCACAGGCGCTGGGAAGGAGAGGGGCCCCGGGGCGCCCGGCGCTGGCCATGGGGCCTCACACAGGTCTGGTGGCCACCACAGGTGGCCATTTGAATCCTGGGCTTCCCAAGCTTTGGGGGAGGCCCCAGGCATGGTCTGCTGCTTCTCCCCAGAGGTGACCCTCCAACCCAGGGGCAGATGTGCACATGCGCGCGGCCATAGCCCACCACCGCTGTCTCTAATCTGAGCCCGTCGGCCCCCACCCCAACCCTGCCAGCTACCAGGACTGCCCAGCCGGAAGCTCCTGACCACAGACCATTCTCACATCTGACTTCTAAGTCCCCTTGCACGCACACACACACATATACACACACGTGCAACACGCTCAATAAATCACCGGCCAAACTCTTGAGGTCTGTTTGTGTTTAATCAGACAATATGCAAAGTATTTACAACCAATTCTGGACCCCCTTCCCCCCGGACCCCACCCAGAGCCGGTGCAGGAGGACGGGGGGCCTCCCCGGGCCTCTGCATAGTCATCTGAAATCTACAAAACACTGTTTAAAAAAAGAAGACAGTATTAGGACACCTCATACAAAGGGCCTTGGGCAGCTGGGTGGGGGTGGGGGGGTCACGCGGGGTGACGGGGAGAGACAGGAATGGGAGGAAAAGGTGACATTTCATCAGCCAGCCCTGTGGCCTCGTACGCCGCCCTTGGGGCGGGCCGAGACGCCCCGTGGCAGGAATGTTATTGCTATGACAGGACAGTGGGTGAAATGGGCACGGCAGGGGACGGAGGAGGGGTGTTTTGTACATGTTTAAATATAGACACACGTGGAGACACACAGGCGCACACACACATACACACAGGGGCCCTTGGCCAGATGTCACCACGGTCAGCTGCCCATTTTATAGATGGACAGACGGAGGCCCAGAAGAGAGCCACCACACCACACCCCTAAAGCTAGACAGCAAAGCTAAGATCAAAACAGTCTCCAGCGGAGCCCAATGCTGGGCTCCAGACGACTGCCCAGCCACCGAGTCCGCACAGGAACGGAGCTGGTGCGGAGGCCAGGGCCACACACAGGCTGACGTGGCAGCTCCCAGAGGGAGCAGAGCCGCCCAAGGTCACGCGGGAAGGCACTCCCCTCCATAGCATGAGTTAGGAGTGTCAGCCCGGGGAGGCACGTAGGGCCCAGGTGTTGAAATGCTCAGGACAAATCGAAAAGGGGGACCTGGGATTCTCCGCAGAGGCCAGGGAGAGGGCCTCCCGGCTTCCGATCTCTTCTACCTCCGCTTGATTGCCTCCAGAGGCTGGGAGCTCACTCCCTTTGGTGTCCAGCTGGTTTCAAAGATCAAATCCCAGCTGCATTCTGATGGAAGCTGCCTCCTCGAACCACCATCTTCCTTCCTTCCTTTACTCCTGGCTCGGCCTCACACCCACCTCCATTCCCTTCCCCAACAACAGACAGACAGACAGAATGGCAAATAAGACCCTGTACCCTCTCACAGGACCTGCTACTCAATCCATCTCTAGTCCCCTGTCCCCCGGGCTGTCCCCATCTGTCCACAATGCCTCCAAGGACAATTCCTGAGGACGACAGAGGGAGCACCAGCCACCGGCCCCCTGATCCCGACTCTTCTGTGCCATGGGCATGTCACATACCTTCTCTGGACTCAGTTTCCCCATGTCAAAATGGGGGCAAGAAACTGACCATTTCCAAGGATCCCTGGGGTGAAAGGTAGGATTGGGGGGGGGAGTGTTTATCCCATCCCCCATTACCAAGTCCCACTGGGCCGTGGGCTGTCCACCCTGGGAGAAGGTTCTAGACCCAGTGGCTACACTCACGGACATGTCAGCCCTGGAAGGCCGGGGCAGGCTGGCAAGCTCCTCTTTGGAAAGGCTCTTGGCCAGCTCTGAGACAGCCCTGGGGGGGGGGAGGACGTGGGGAAGGAGCCAGGTGGGTGGCGGGGGCCCGTGTGGAAACGCGCATCCTGGCCCAGCCCTTCATCCCAGTTCCTCCTCCCGAGATGGGAGGCCTCGGAGGGAAGGCAGGGAGCCGGTGCGTGGCCAGGGCGGACGCTGAGATGGTCACGGTGTGGTGCTGGCCTCCATCCCGGCCTCTTGGGCTGCCCCAGGCCTGGAGGTTCTTCCCCGTCCCCCACCGCCCAGGCCTGGGCCATGAATCCAGCCCTCACTGGAAGGGCCGACAGTGGGCGGGCGGGCAGAGGGCAGCCAGGCCCCGCCTCTGAGACCCGCTGGGAGCCCAGCCTGGCCCAGCTGCCGAGGCCGAGTGCCGTCGGGCCGCCTTGGCCTATAGGTTCTCCCCGGGCTGGTACTGCGGCTCGGTGGACGTGAAGTAGTCCTCCAGGAAGGCCTGCAGGTACTCGAAGGTGGGCCGCTCCTCCGGCTCCTTCCGCCAGCACTGGCACATGAGCTCGTGCAGGGACTCGGGGCACTCGGGCGGGCAGGGCATGCGGTAGCCCCTCTCCACCTGGTCCAGCACCTCCCGGTTCACCATCCCTGAGGACAGAACGGGGCGTGAGGAGAGGGGGAGGGGGCGGACCGGGACAGGAAGGCGCCCTGCCTGGACCTAGAGCCAGTGGCCCGGAGCAGAGGGGACGCGGAGGCTCCGGGCAGGGGAGCTCACTCACCGGGGTAGGGCACCCGTCCCTTGGTGGTGAGCTCCGTCAGGAGGATCCCGAAGGACCACACGTCCGACTTGATGGTGAAGCGGCCGTAGAGGGCGGCTTCAGGCGCCGTCCACTTGATGGGGAACTTGGCGCCTGCGGGCACGGGGAAGGCCGGGGCTGTCAGCTAGGGGCGGTTCGGCCTGCCCGCCCACCCGCCACCGGGCAGATGACATGATCACCCCGGGCCCGGCCCGGCTCCAACCCCGCTCCGACCCCCACCTTGCCGGGCGGTGTACTCGTTGTCCTCAATGAGACGGGCCAGCCCGAAGTCCGCCACCTTGCAAACCAGGTTCTCCCCGACCAGGATGTTGGCCGCGCGGAGGTCCCGGTGGACGTAGTTCATCCGCTCCACATAGGCCATGCCCGAGGCGATCTGTGGAGAGATGGGGGTGGGGCTGGCTCACTCCCGGCCCTTGCCACACCTCCGCTTACCTCACACCCATGACCACAGTTCAGAGAGGCGAGGCGGGGGGCGGGGGGGGGGGGGCATGAAGACCAGGCCCGAGTGAGCCACGACACACAGGGGCAGCACGCCCTCCCGAGCCCATTTCTCTTCCACCAAATGGGAGTACCAGCCACTCCCGAGCCCCCCTCACTGTGACCAAGATCAAACAGAAAGAACAAAAAAGGACCCTGAGCACTGCGTGGAGCAGCCATAATACACGACTGTTTGTTGAGTGACTAAGTGACCTTTACGGAGGAAAAAAAAAATGAGGCCTGCAGTCTTACAGAGCCAAGTAAAGTCCTCTGCCCGGGACGGTCTCGCAGGGCACCTCTAAGACGTTTGGTAATCCATGCACAGCAGTCCAGGCAGGCCTCCTGGAGGGGGCGCGCCACAGGCTGCCTGAGCCTGGCAGGTCTCAGGTGCTCGGGGACCCAGGATGGGGGAGGTAAGAAGAGAGACTCACCTGAGCGGCCATGTCCACCAGCTGAGGAAGCCGCAGGTACTTGCCCGTTTCCCCCTTGAGGAAATCCAGCAAACTCCCTAGACAAAGAGAGACCCAGGTCCAGCTTCCGCCTGCGCCCCGTCCCCCCGCCCCCCCACCCAGCCCATCTCAGCAGCAGCAAGCCTCGCTCTGCATTTGTCATTCAAAGGCGAGTGGGGGGCAGCCCTGGGGGGGGGGGGTCAGGCAAGAGGGCCAGGCCAGCCTCAGGGCCTGCACCCCCACTGACACCTGGACAGCCATGCAGAAAGAGCGCGCGCTCCGGGAATTCCTCGAGAAACCTGCCATAGGACACACAGAAAAGCCTATGGGACTGGACTAGGCATGGCGACACACCTGGAATCCCAGCTGCTCAGGAGGCAGAGGTGGGAGGTTTACAGTCAGAGGCTGGGCCCCAGCAAAATCAGTTTTTCAGACTTATCTGAAAACTAAAAAAACTAAAAAGCAAAAGGACCTGGGTATGTGGCTCAAGTAATCAAGCACTTTTAGCCTTCAGTTCCAGCTCTGGTAAAGCCACAAAAAGGGGGATAGAGGCATTTTTAATCAAATGTTTGTTATATATATATATGTGTGTGTATATATATATATATATATACATATATATGTATTTATTTTTGTCACTCGTGGGGCTTGAACTCAGGGCCTGGGTACTGTCCCTGAGTTCTTTTGCTCAAGGCGAGGGCTCTACTACTTAGAGCCACAGCACTACTTCTGGTTTTCTGGTGGTTCAATGGAGATAAGTCTCACGGAGTTTCCTGCCTGGGCTGGCTTTGAACCCTGATCCTCAGATCTCAGCCTCCTGGGTAGCTAGGATTACAGGCGTGAGCCACCAGGGCCCGGCTTTTATTTTTATTGTTAAGGTGAGATACAGAGGGGTTACCATTTCATAAGTCAGGGAATGAGTACATTTCTTATTTTGAGAAATCATTCACTTAAAAATTAAGCACTCAGGAGGCTGCGGTGGAAGGAGCTAGAGTTTGGGAATAACTTCGGCTGCAGGAGGTTTAAGGGCAGCCTGGATTATACGAGCAGACCCTGTCTCAAAGAAACAAAAAACAAATTAAGTCAAGGTCAAGTCGGAGACTTGACGTAGATGGGGCTTAGAGGAAAAGCAATGGCGCAAAGGAAAGGGGAAGGCAGTCCCGGGGGACCATCCCCGGGGGACGGCCACGGCCCCACAGGCTGGGTGAAGACCCCCGGCCGCCCCTGCCTGGGTCCCAGAGGCGCCAGGCCTCACCCTTGCTCATGTACTCCGTGACGATATAGATGGGCTCCTCTGACACCACGGCATACAGCTGCACCAGCTTCTCGTGCCTCAGTTTCTTCATGACCTGCGCCTCCTGCAGGAAGGCCTCCGGAGACATGGTGCCCGGCTTGAGGGTTTTGATGGCTACCCTGGTGGTGCCATTCCAGGTCCCTGTGTGGGCGAGGAATGCTGGCTACCTCCGTGGACGTCCCACGGAGCCCAGGACCTGCCCGCCCCCGGCCAAGGCTGGTGCTCCTCCCCCACCTCCACACTCCCATCTGCAAAATGGGCCCAGGGACAGGGCACTGCTCACAGGGCCTTTGTAAGGATGAAGTGACCGTGGGCATTGATTAGGGCGTCCCAGGCTGCTGGGAGACACCGTGCGGGCCCGCTCCGTCCCCCCTCCCGCGTGCTCCTGGCCCCAAGCACCAGTAACCAGCAAGGGAGGCCCAAAAGGATGGCAGGAGCCATGGAGACCAACAGAAGGCATGGTCGCCTGCAGGGCCCCCACGCCCCGCGTGCCCAGGACCGGGGGGGGGGGGGGGAGGCCCTGGATCTGCAGATGAGCTAAGGCCGCCCGTGTGGCCAGCTCGTGCCTCTCCCCTTCCTCACAGCCACTCACAGCCGGGCCTCCCTTTCTCCAGCTCGGCCTTCAGCCTCCAGCCTTTGTCTGCACAGTCCTCCCAGCTCCCCCTCCCCACCTGTTGTGCAGGGGGGAGGGGTGCCCCAGGACCACAGGGGAGGAGGTGGAGAAAGGCACCCAGGGGATACTGAGACCACCCCCAGCCCCACCTCTGCCACTCGGGGCCTCCAGGGTCAAACAGGAAACTGCCCGGGACACCCACCCCGTGCTGGGCACCAGCCAGCAACCCCACACAGCCCCCAGAGGGCTGCTCATCGCCTGCCCACCCACCCGACAAGGCCGCCAGCCCAGGCTGCCGTCGGGGAGCTGAAAGCATGCACGGCAGCTGCCGGGGAGCCTGCGCTCCCGCCCTGAGGAGCTGTTGATGCTCAGGCTACAGGGAGTCAGCGGCTCGGCGGAGCACTTGCTGGGGGGCGGGGGGGCCTGTACCCCCAGTAGAAGAGCAGCCACCCCTGGGAGGGCCAGAGGGGTAGAACGGGACCCAAGTGTGTCCTAAGCCTGTAGGAACATGCCAGGGGGACACCCGCAGCTCTGAACAACCCACATCTGTGACTGAAAGCCAGCAAGGAAGCACAGGGCTGGGGCCAGGGAGGAAGGCCTGGTTCCTTACCCATCCACACCTCCCCAAAGCAGCCCTGGCCCAGCTTGACCTCCAGCCGCAGCGACTCTCGCGGGATCTCCCAGGCGTCCTTGGCCAGGCCCTGGGTCTGCGGCTTGGACGTGGGGCACACAGTGGTGAGTCGGTGGCACAGGCCGTCGGCATGCTCTGGAGACAAGGAGGCAAGGGGCAGGGGGCAGGGGCTCAGGCAGGGGTCCCACCAGGGGTTCCTGTCCCCTGCCCCCAGAGAGTGGGGGGGTCCCTGAGGGCTCCAGGGACCCAAAGGGTGTCCCCAGTGAGCAACAAACAGTATCAACACTACATACACCCTGCCCCCTGCTGGTCAACTGTGCCATGTACATTGATTGGCCCACTTCATTCATTCACTCATTCACTCATTTAGAGTGTGCCAGGGGCCCGGTAGGGAGTGACGTGGGCCCTGAGTGTTCACATCAGACCGTGGGGAGCTGTGTGTGCAAGCCGGGGGGTGGGGGATGGGGGTGGGGGAGGCCTGGAAGGCTTCCCAGAGGGAGTGGTGACTGGGCCTGGGTCTGCAGTAGGGTCACTAGGAAGGTACCCCGGGCTAGAGTACAGGGCCTAAAAGCTACAGATAAGAGGGGCTGCTGTGTGGAGAAGCCTCTGGAAGGTACAGGTGCCGGGAGAGCTGCAGGGGAGGGGAGAGGAGGGGAAGGGGAGTGGGGGGCTGGGGTTGGGGGAGGCTGGGGTCTTCATCTCGATTCAAGACAGCCCTGAAGGTGTGACCTGGGGACGGTCGAGGCAGGCACCTGCACGCCCCAGACACGCAGAGGGTGACCCCGGGACAAGGCCCACCCAGGGCACCCAGAGCTCACACATTCACCCCTCTCTTTCTCCTGTCCTCTCTCCCTCTAGGCTGCAGCCCGCAGCCCCCTCCTCCTCTCCCAGTAACCAGTTCAGACCGGTCTTGGCATGCAGAAACAATGGGAGGGAGCCCATCCCCCTCCCTTCCAGCTCTCGCAGGAAGCCCCCTCCT
Organism: Perognathus longimembris pacificus; assembly: GCF_023159225.1. Classification (NCBI taxonomy): domain Eukaryota; kingdom Metazoa; phylum Chordata; class Mammalia; order Rodentia; family Heteromyidae; genus Perognathus; species Perognathus longimembris. The sequence goes on along the minus strand of NC_063166.1, from coordinate 70,782,566 downwards.
CACCAGCCAGCTGCAGAGGGGAGGGGGGGAGGGGAAAGGGAGGGAGGCCGGAGGGGGAGGGGGCGGAAGAGGACCCCCACGGGGGGAGGAAGGGGAGCCCCCCCCCACCCCGGCTCACTGGAATAGTAGGCCACCAGCTGCTGCAGGCTGTTGAACTGGGTGCGGGAGGTGATGTAGAAGCCGCCGCTGTCCAGCTTGCGGATCTTGTAATGCTTCACGTTGAGGCCCTTGGCGTTGTCGAAGTCCGACACCGAGAGGCAGTAGGCGCCTGCGGGGTGGGCCGGGCGACGGGGACCGTGTGGTCACTCAGGGCTGCCCACCCATCTGCTAGCCTTCCTCCAGTTAGGTCTGACTGGACAGTCCCACCACAAACTTAATCTTTTTCTTCCTTTTTGTTCGGTGCCGGTACAGGGCTTGAACTCAAGGCCTGAGCACCGTCCCTGAGCTTTTTTTTTGCTCAAGGCTAGTCCTCTACTACTTCAAGCCATAGCGCCACTTCTGGCTTTTTTGGTGGCTACTGAGGCAGCCCGGGAGGCCTGGCCGTGCGTCTCTACCCAGTCGCCGGTGCTGTCTGGGCCCGGCTCTCCCTCTACAGGGTGGAGATTCAACAGCCCAGATGCCCTGAGACCCCAGGCCACAGGACAGCGCACGGCCTCGCTGTCCCCTCCTAGGCCTGCACTGACGACTGTCCCTGCCAGCCCCTTCCGGCCTGGCCAGGAGGCCCCGGCTAGCGGAGGCCATGGAAGTCTGGCAGGAGACCACAAGTCTGCGTGCGGCCTGCAGGTACCAAGCCCTCACCACCTCCCTGAGGCCCGGGAAAGCTTCTAGCCAGAGGCTCCGAGGACACCTTGCACCCCAGGGGTGCTGCAAGCAGGCCAGCCCCCCCCCCCACCACACACACACAGGGCCCCTGGAACTCCTGCGGGCCTCCTGAGCTGGAGATGGTGATGGACAGTGTGCAGATGGGGAAGCCAAGGCCCAGAGAAGGCCGCTGACCAGGGGTCACCCAGCAGGTCAGGCAGCACGGGACAGGGGTGGAACCCACCCCCAAGTGGCTCAGGCAGGCTTGCCCTGGAAAGCCATGTGTGCACAGAGACCACAGGCCAACCCGGACCCCATGCACGCTCACAGACACCCATGCCCAGACCCCCTGGAGGCCAGGGAAGGGGGAGGGGCGGGGAGGGAGAGCCGGAAGGCTCTGCTCTTCCATCTCCCACTGAGCCCCAGGCCCACAGGAAGCAGCCCAGCTCAGTTGCCATAGTGAGGGGGGGATGGTGCGACCAGAAGGCCAGACCATGGCGGAAGGGCCAGATCAGGCCCACCACCTATGCAGCTGCAGGGGCCCCTGGGAAAGGGGCGGGAAGGGGCTCATGGCTGTGGCACAGCTCTGGGATACTCAGACCTGACAGCTGTGCCCACTCCCCATCGGAGCGACTGAGGCCAGGAGGCCAAGCCTGATCCTTCCTCCACCTCTCACCACGGGACTCTCCCTCTCTGCAACCCCCTGACCGATCCTGCTGTTCCCCCCCCCCACCCCACATACCAAACTCCTATTCACGCTACAACACCCAGCGCCCGCAACCCGCCCAAGGCAGCTTCCGCTGGCCCGGAGAAGCGCTGGTACCTTTCGTGGTCTCGCTCTCCCTCACCAGGAAGGTCCCTCTGGGGTTCTCTGCGTTCAGCAGTAGCCGCTCAGACTCCCGTCGGGTGATCTTGCCGAAGTACCACCTAGGGTGGAAGAGACAGGGTGGGATGGGGGCCAGGCTTCTGGGAGGGGGCTGGACCTCCGGCGGGGGACGGGGTGGGGGGGGAGCCCAAGGCAGCGGCTGCAGTGGTCAGAAACAGCACTCACTCTTCAGCTTGGATGGAGTCCGAGGGCGCCACATAGTTGCTGGGGATGTAGCCAGTCTGTCCTGTGCTGAGCGAGTGGGCCAGCCACCAGTCTCCCTCTCTGTGCAGGCCCAGAAAGAAGCCAAAAGTGGGGGGGGGGGTCACCAAGCAAGCCTCAGAGCTCACCGATCTCCCCTGGTGCTGGGCGTAGTCCAGCCCTGGCAGCCACGGTGAGCACACGGGTGGACGGGGCCTGGACGGCTCCCCTCCCTGGCCCAGACGCCCAGCAGTGGGGGTCCTGAGGGCTGCCTGACGCACAGGGTGGGGGGAGGAGGGAAGCACCCCGTCTCTATAGGCAAGCAACAGGATCCCAGACAGAAAATCCCTGCCAAAATGATGTCCAACGAGGCCTTCAAAGCCCCCCCCACAAGCCCCAGACCTGGAAGCCCCTAGCTTGGGGGCCACGAGGGGGGACAAGGAAGGCCCTAGCAGGGTCTGGTGACTGGCCAGGCCCAGCCCTACACCCCAGAGCAAGGCCCTAAAGGTCCTTTCCCTGCAGCCTACCCCAAAAACCCAGGAGAAACTGAGGCCAGAAGGGGCTGGGGCTTGCCCAAAGTCACATAGCAGGTCACATGGAGGATGAAAGAGGCAGAACCCATTAGCGCCCCCTTGAGGAGGGGCAGAGGGGAGGGAGGAGGTAGCGGGGAAGGATCTGGTTCCCTCAGACTGGGAGGGAGGGAGAGAGGGAGGGAGGGAGGGAGGGAGTCGGAAGTACCTTTGCAGCCATCTGAATGTGAACCAGGTCTGGCTGGAGCGGGGGTCCAGCGACACAGAGGAGGGAGGACAAGCGAGAGAGGCCGGGGGAGAGAAGAGGCAGAGAGGGGGGCGGTGAGAGGCAGGTGTGGAAGGAGCCGGGGGGAGGGCAAGAGCCAGGGGCAGCCAGCCGCCTTGCATCCAAAGCAACCATGGGACACAGGGAGGGCACAGGGGAGAGAGGGGAGGGCGGTGGGCCAGGGCCTAGGGTCCAGTCCCTCCTATGCCTCTAGTAGAGGTGGGAAGACTGAGGCCAGAGAAGCCAAGGGCTCTGCTCAAGGTCACACAGCCGTAGATGCACAGGTGCGAGGGAGGCTGAGGAGGGAGGCGGCTCCCTGCACTGGTTTCCTGGGATTGGCTAGGGCGAGGCCAGAAGGGCCAGATCCCCTCAAGATGGAGTGAGATAAAAGGGGGACCACAGGGCGACACGGGCCAGACACACACTGGAGCCTCAGGTGAGGGGAGCAGTCCACCTCCGGAGCCAGGCCCTCCTCCCCCACAAACCTCCATCTGCCTCCCTTTATGGCCCCACTGGGAAAGCCACACTGTTCCACCCCATTGGACCCCAAAGGTCACCCTGCCTAGAGGCAGGCCGGGCCTCAGCCCCCACAGGGGACCGCTGGGAGACGCAGAAGATCCACTGAGGACATCCAGACTAGAACAGACCAGCATTTTCTTCATACAGTTGGGGAAACTGAGGCACGAAGCGAGGCATGGGCCTGCCCAAAACTACAAAGCAGATGAAAGTCACCCCAGAGTGCCTGGGTGAGGACCAGCCGAGGGCTCCCCAAAGAGATGGCTGGAGTCTGGGTGGGAGCTACGCCGAGCCAGTTCCGGGGCCCCGGTCAGCGGCTTGGGACAGCAGGGCCTCCTCAGACCCAGGGTCTCCAGGCTGTGAGACACCAGGCCAGTCCATCCCCAACCCCACACCAAACCCATTCGAGGGGTGTGGCTGGGGCCGGTGGAGGCTGGGCAGCCCCCGTGGGGCACCCGGGAAGAGCATGGAAGAGGTCCTAGCAGGAGGGAGGAGATCCGAAACCATGTTCACTAGACCCGCCTCCAAATCTCTCCTCCTCCCCCAATGCCACCTCAACCACCCACCCTGCTGCTGACCAAGCAGGGGTCAGCACTGAGGCACGAGGGACAGCTGAGCCCGACAGCCCGATCCGGGCCCCTCCCAGCTTCCAGGGGCCCCATAAAAGAGACTCCATCACATCCAGCCCCCTGAACCCCAGAGAGGGAGGGGCACACCCCCACCCAAGACCCACGGGCTGGAGAGCCACTACTCTGCCCAACTCTTCCTCTGCCAGCAGTGTGACCTTGGGTAAGTCATTTCACCTCTCGGGCCTCAGTTTCCTCATCTGTAAAATGGAGCAAATAAAAGCCCTGCTTTTTCTGGGGCTGGAAATATGGCCTAGTGGCAAGAGTGCTTGCCTCATATACATGATACCCTGGGTTCCATTCCTCAGCACCACGTGTATAGGAAATGGCCAGAAGTGGCGCTGTGACTCAGGTGGCAGAGTGCTAGCCTTGAGCAAAAGGAAGCCAGGGACAGTGCTCAGGCCCTGAGTCCAAGGCCCAGGACTGGCAAAAAAAAAAAAAAAAAAAAAAAAAGGAAGAAAAAAAATGTACTCATTACCTGACTTCTGAAATGGTAACCACTCTGTACAATACCATAATAATACCAATAAAATTATTATTTTTTTAAAAAACCCTGCTTCTCACGGCTGTGATGACGCACAGCTGAAATCACGTGACCTGTGACTCACCCAGAGAAACATTGGGGGGTGGGGGAGGAGGGGGGGCAGAAACCAGGCATCCAGAGAGCAGGACCACCAGTTGGGGGGCACACAGATGCAGACAGCTGGTGACAAGAGAACAGAGACACACGCAAGACTGGGGAGAGGAGTGGAGGACACCCCCCCCCGCCCCCGGGGAGCAGGCAGGGAAGGAAGAACCACGCCCACGGTCTGGGCAGCTATGTGACCCTGGACAAGGCCTTCACGACTCTGAGCCTCAGTTTCCTCATTTGTATAAAAGAGACAGTCCCCCCCACCCCACCCCCATCGCTACTGCCCAGTAGCATCACGGAAAAGAGCAACTAGGAGGCACCGGGCACCTGGCACCCCTTTTGCCTGGCCGCGAAGGCAGGCCTACGCTGGATCGTGAGGGATGAATAGGAGTTCAGCAGGCAGAGACGGGAGAAGTCCCACAGCAGGCAGAGGGAACAACGCGCAGGCGGGAAGGGAGGAGGGATGTAACGGAAGGTGCAGTGTGGGGCTGGGCGGGGGTTACAGCTCCTTAGCCAGGCCTTTCTGCCACTCCACCTCCAGACACTTCCCGCCATCCATACCCTGAAGGCACTGGTGCCTCCAGCCCCGCACCCTCACCAGGGGCAGCCCACCTCCACTACCGCCACCCCCTCCCTGGCCTGTGGGCACCACCACAGAGGGGCACACAGCAGGGATCGTTGACCCCAGCCACCCCCTCCACGTATGCTTGGGCACGGAAGTGCTCCTTGCACCCAGCACAGGCCCTGCATGCAGGTGGTGCTCAATGGGTGCTGACAGATCTGAGGGAGGGGCAAACGGAGACCCCGCCATCTCAGGCAGAGACCTGGTCAAACTAGGAATGGGGCGAGGGGTGTAAGCCAGGGAGGTGTGGCGTGGGGACAGCGACAGCAGGGGGAGCCAGAGAGCGCAGGCGGGGACCCAGGTGGAGGCGCATGCAGACAGCAGTCCCCAAGCCCCAGCCAAGCGTCCCCCGCCGGCCCCCCTGAAGCGGGGTACACACCTGACGTCCACCTTTCTCCTGAGGGCCAGCGAGAGAGAAGCAGAGAGAAGGAGAGGCTGAAAGGGCTGCAGAGAGCGAGCCAGGGCTCAGGGTAGCGGGGACCCCAAGGTTGGGGAGGTTCACAGTGCTGCCCGGGCCATGGGAAGTGGTGCGGGCTCTGCACTGCCCTCTGCTGGCAGCTCCGGGAGCAGCAGGCCGGAAACCATTTCCCACCGTGAAGTCCCCCCGCGGGGTGGGGGTGGGGGCCCTGGGGGTGGATAGGGACCGGGGAGGCGCTGGGGATGGGAGGACAGGGCCCCCCGAGTGGTGGCCCTGGGGGCAGGGGGAGCGGGACTCACGTGTTGTTGACAATCTGGAGCCGCTCCCCTTTCTTGAAGGACAGGTCAGTCTCTGTGCGTGACTCGTAGTCATAGAGAGCCACGAAGGTGGTCACTCCGCCTGTGGGGGGGGCGGGGAGGCAGGGACGTCAGCACCCAGCCTGGACACTGGCACAGGCAGCAGGTGTGGGTGCCGGTGGGGTTCACATGCGGTCCCTGCGGGACTCGGGTGAGCTGGCTTCACTCCCAGGGCCCCCCCCCCCAAGGACACATGTCCTGGGGCTGTGACAAGTGCCCAGCACCCCAGCCAGGCCCCCCAAGTCCTCCCAGGGGCTCTAGGCCATAGTCCCGTCTCCCTGGGGCACAGGAGTCCTGGCACGCTCAGAGTCACACACGTCCTCCCTGTCCAAATGTGTGTGCATGCATGTGTGTATTGAGTGTGCATGTGTGTGTATGTGTGTACATGTGGACCCTTCTGCAGGCCTGTGTCACCCAGGTGTGTGTGTCTGTGTCAGCGGGCTCCAGGCCTGGCCGAGGGCATGCGGCTGTCTGTCCGTCTGTGCGCTGTGTGTCCTGTGCACAGCTCAAGGGTCTCAGGGCAGATGTGTCTGCACGCAGGGCACGGGGGGTGTTTGTACACGTGCCCCTATGTGGAGCGGGGTGGGGCAGGGGCTCTGCAGGTGGGGCTCTGGGCATCTGCTGACCTCCGGCACGGGGGGGGGGGGGCACAGGGGACACTGACCGGCCAGCGGCCCCGCCCTCTGCGGGGAGGTGACGGTGTCCGAGGAGTTGAAGCCCCCGAACAGCTTGGGCTCGGCTGCGGCCGCGGCGGCGGGCGCGAAGGCGGAGGCCGGGCCTCGGAGGCCGTCGGCAGAGGCCGGCTTGCTGGGCGTCTGCGAGGCCGGGAAGGCGCCCGGGGCCTCAGCGGGTTCCAGGCTGCGGCGTCGCTGGCCTCCCTCCTTCGGCTTGCTCTTGTTGCTGCCCATGGTGCTGGCCGGGGCCAGGGGGTCCCCACCCAGTCAGAGGATGGGGAAACTGAGGTCCAACCCAGTAGTTGCGCCTCTCAGTGCCTCAGTCTGTCCGTCTGCAAAGGGGGCACTCCGCCAGCATCCATAGAGCTCTTCCTTGGGACAGGGCTAGGCAGAGAAGAAATGCTCTGTTAGCAGAAGTTGGGGGGGGGGGGTGGGCACTACCTGGCTTGTCTGCGTCCCTAGTACCAAGCACATGGCCTTTTGAGTGAGTACACACGGACTGAAATTGTCTGACACTGGGGGTAAAGGTGTGAAAGTGACAGTGGACAGCAGTAAAGCAAAGTGCTTAGAGGAGAGCGAACTGGGAGCTCACTCCAGCCCCAGGGCCTTCGCACACATTGCTCCCAGGGCTGAGAAAATTCATTTCCTAACTTCACCTGGTTAACCCGTGCCTCCTTTTCATCCTCAGCCCCAAAGCCTCAACCTTGAGGAGGGTTCCCAAGTCCTCTCATTGAGTTAAATCCTCGTGACTTTGTGTCCCCCACCCCACCCCACCCCAAACCACCTAACACCGCCTTACCCTACCCAAAAAGGAAGTTTGTCTTGGGCTTTGTCTTTCACACTGCAGTACTGCCAGTGCCCAGCAGAGGGCAGGGCACACAGCGTGTTCCACAGCCAGGAGAATGAAGGGAGGAGGGAGGAGGGAGGAGGGAGGAGGGAGGAGGAGGAAGGAGGGAGAAAGTAGGAGAGGTGATTGGAGTGAAATGACAACCAGGCTCTGTGGCTCATGCCTGTGGTCCTAGCTACTCAGGAGGCTGAGATCTGAGTGTCACGGTTCAAAAGCCCAGGACAGGAAAGTCTGAGACTCCTTTTTTTTTCCTCTTTGCCAGTCCTGGGGCTTGAACTCAGGACCTGAGACTGTCCCTGAGCTTCTTTTTGCTCAAGGCTAGCACTCTACCACTTGAGCCACAGCGCCACTTCTGGCCTTTCCTGTTTATGTGGTGTTGAGGAATCGAACCCAGGGCTTCACGCATGCTAGGCAAGCACTCTACCACTAAGCCACAATCCCAGCCCTGTGAGCCTCTTACATCTAATAAACTACCCCGAAAAAGGGCAGCTACTGGGTATCAGTGGCTCACGTCTATAATCCTAGCTACTCCAGAGACTGAGATCTGAGGATTGCAGTTCAAAGCCAGCCCGGGTAAGGGCAGGAAAATCCATAAGCCTCTTATCTCCAATTAACCCCCAGAAAATCAGAAGTGGCGCTGTGGCTCAAGTAGTAGAGCACTACCCTTGAGCTAAAGAGCTCAGGGTCAGCACCTAGGCCCAGAGTTCAAGCCCATGACTGACAGCAACAACCAAAAGAGCTAAACTGGTAGAGCATTAGCTTTGAACCAAAAAAACTTAAGGACAGCACCCAGACCCTGAGTTCAAGCCCCAGTAATGGCGTGTGCACGCATGCGTGCCTACATACACACACACACACACACACACACACACACACATACACACACATGCTGAGCCAGAAAGAAATATGGGATAGAGAGCTGGGGAAACGGAGTCAGGCAAAAGCTCCTCGTGCGATTCATGGTGCCGCCACCCTGGCCCACCTCCCCCTGCCCAGGCTCCGGGCCCCGGCTGGGCTCTCCTACCCCAGGCAGCCCAGGCTCTCCCCAGCTGTCCCACCTCAGCAGCCAGAGCCAGGGCCCTCTCCTCACCTGGCAGGCGACACTGCTGCCCCAGAGGATCTGGGAGGCAGCCTGGGGACTGGGCCCCAACACCAGGCGTGGGGTCTCAGGGTCCTGGATTGGAAACCCTGCGCCACTTGGTCCAGCTGTGCGCTCCGGGGCAGGTCACGTCCCTTCTCTGGGCCTCCAGGTCCTCATCTGCAAAGGTGGGAAATGCACACTTCTCAGGGGCTGCCTCCAGGCTATGGACCAAGAAATTACCTTACAGGGCTCCCTTCAGCCAGCTGAGTTGCCAGGCATGGTGGCTCACGCCTGTAATCCCAGCTACTCAGGAGGCTAAGATCTGAAGATCAAGGTTCAAAGCCAGCCTGGGCAGGAAAGTCCATGAGATTCTTATTTTCAATGAACCACCAGAAAACTGGAAATGGAGTTGTGTGGCTTAAGTGGTAGAGCACTAGCCTTGAGTAAAAGAGCTCAGAGACAGCACCCAGGCCCTGAGTTCAAGGCCCAGGAGTGGCACCAAAGGGGGAAAAAAAAAAGGCCCATCAGGCTGTGTCAGTGCCAACCAGGTGGGAGCGTAGGGGGCCCAACCCAGAATCTCCTGAGAGAACTGTGGATGAGACAAGGGCTCTGGACTGGCTGGGGCCTGGGGAAGGACACCTGCCCCCATGGGAATATGGGCCAGCCAGGCCCCTTCTGGGCCCCAGGCCGCTCAGTTGCAGGGGACCCATAGGAGGCCCTGGGGAGGCCTTCTGGGCTGCCCAAGGGACCACCAGGGCCTGAGGGACAGGCAAAGGGCCTGGGGCCAGGGAAGGCCAGGGTGGGTGGGAGGCTTGGCCCTCTGGTGTGCGTCGGTGTCCCGAGGGAGCTGCTGACCTGGTCACCAGCGCCCACACCCCCCAGCCTGCGGGAGAACCCGCCGCTCCTGCGCTCCCTGGGTAGCCACTGCGGGCACAGCAGACAGCTGACCAGGTCTGGCCTCATTGGACTCCACGGCAGGGGAACTTTCATACACACAAGAGAAACCTCTTTTGTTTTGTTTTTGTTTGCTAGTCCTGGGGCTTGACCTCTGGCTGTGGGCACTGTTTCTGAGCTTCTTTTTGCTCAAGGCTAGTGCTCTACCACTTGAGCCACAGCACCACTTCCTTCTGGCTTTTTCTGAATCATTTATATTACAGTTATGAGTCTCATGGACTTTCCTTCCCCGAGCTGGCTTCTCTAACCTCGATTCTCAGATCTCCACCTCCTGAGTAGCTAGGATGAAAGTCATGAGCCACCAGCGCCCATCAAGAAAAATGTCTTTTGGAGAGGAAAAAAAAAGTCTATTTAAAAATAATAGCTAGGGGCTAGGGATATGGCCTAGTGGCAAGAGTGCTTGCCTCGTATACATGAGGCCCTGGGTTCGATTCCCTAGCACCACATATACAGAAAACGGCCAGAAGTGGCGCTGTGGCTCAAGTGGCAGAGTGCTAGCCTTGAGCAAAAAGAAGCCAGGGACAGTGCTCAGGCCCTGAGTCCAAGCCCCAGGACTGGCAAAAAAAAAAATAATAATAATAATAATAATAATAATAATAGCTAATGCTAGGCACTGGTGGTTCAGGCCTGTCATCCTAGATACTCAGGAGGTTAAGATCTGAGAATCACAGTTCAAAGCCAGCCTGGGCCGGTAAGTCCATGACATATGTTCAATGAACCACCAGAAAACCGGAAGTAGTAGCACTGTGGGTCAAAGTAGTAGAGTGCTAGCCTTGAGCAAAAGAGCTCAGGGACAGCACCCAGAGCCCTGAGTTCAAGCCCCATGACTAACAACAACAACAAAGAATAAAAATAAAAGCTATTCCCAACATATGAAGAACTATGAACATGAGCTTCCTTTCAAATGGGTGAAAGGATAGTGAGTCTCCTGTCACTGGAGGCAATCAAAGGCAAAACAAGGGGATCTTGGGAGGGAGGTGAGCGCCCGGGCTGCCCCTGGAGGACCCCTAGAGAGGAACAAGGACGCGGGAACAGGGACACGCCAGCCCCCGGCCATGCACCCCTCCAGGTTGGGGGAAGGAAGCAAAGCGAAACCTGTAACCCAGAGACAAGGGGACAGGGCGGTCCCGCTGCTTGTTGGTTTGTGGGTTGGGCTCCGTCTGTAAATGACAGGTGTCTGGGGACGGCAGGTGGGGGTTCAGGAGCCAGAGGACCAGAGCTGAGCAGCAGCGGGGACCTCCCGGCCCCCAGCCCCCCACCTACAGGGAGCCCTGTGTCTGTCCTCCTTCTGTGCTCTGCAGGGGCACCACAGGGTGCTGGAGGAGTCCATGAGAGGGACACAGCCAGTGCACCATGACAGTGGGGACAAGATGGCCTCCACGAAGGACACCAGGATAAATGCAGAACGGCCATCGCCATGGCTCCGCTCCTGGCGTCTCATCCCTGACTCACTGCCCCATGCAAAGCAGGTCAGCCTGGCGACCAGGAGGTGTTCTAGAAACGTCTGCAGCTAGCTGGGCACCGTGACTCATGCAATCATCCTGAGCTACACAGGTGGCTGAGAGGGGAAGGTCTACAGTTCCAGGCCAGCCCTGGGGGGAAACGGCAGGAAACCTCCGCTCATAAGACAAAAGCCAGACACAGAGGTCCAGCTACACAGGAAGTGCCAACAGGAGGTTTGCTCAGGCAAAAAGCAAGACATAACCGGAAAACTAAGACAGCAAAGAGGACCGGAGGAATGGCTCAAGTAGTGGAGAGCCCACCTAGCAAGCGCGAAGCCCTGAGTTCAAACCCCAAGAACTACATGTGTGTATATACATATATAGGTGTGTGTGTGTTTCTGTGTGTCTGTGTGTATCTTCAGGTAAGACTGAGAGCACAGACTATAAATATAAGAAAGTGTATGGATGCAGGAAGAGAACTTAAAGGGAAATTTCTACTTTAAATACTTAAAGAGAGAAAAAGAAGATCTCAAATCAACACCTAAGCTTTTACCTTGGGATGCCAGCAAAAGGACAAGCTAAACCTAAAACAAGCAAAGGAAAGAAATAATAAAGATCAGAGCAGAATCTAATGAAGCTGAAAATCAATAGAGAACCAAATCAAAGCTTGGTTCTTGCAAAGGGTCAACAAATTTGGCAAATCTTTGGCTACAGTAAACAATGGGGGGGGGAAACCCAGGTGACTCAATTATTCCAATGGGAATGGAAGGGAAGCCGTGACCGCAACCCCTAATGAAACAGAGATGGTTATAAGGAACTACTGTGAGCCAGGCGGACAGCAAATCACATACACCCACTGACCGCACAAACTAAAAAGAAATAGAAAATCCAAGTAAACCTAAATTAAGTAAAGAGATTGAATTTGTAGTTTTAAAACTTCACCCAATGGGCTGGGGATATAGCCTAGTGGCAAGAGTGCCTGCCTCGGATACACGAGGCCCTAGGTTCGATTCCCCAGCACCACATATGCAGAAAACGGCCAGAAGCGGCGCTGTGGCTCAAGTGGCAGAGTGCTAGCCTTGAGCGGGAAGAAGCCAGGGACAGTGCTCAGGCCCTGAGTCCAAGGCCCAGGACTGGCCAAAAAAAAAAAAAAAAAAAAAACTTCACCCAAAAGCCTAGGTCGGGATAACTTCACTGGTGAATTCTACCACGCATTCAGGAAGAATTAATGTTGGCTCTTTACTCAAATCCTCACTGCCGGGCTGGGAATATGGCCTAGTGGTAAAGTGCTCGCCTTGTATACATGAAGCCCTGGGTTCAATTCCTTAGCACCACATATATATAGGAAAAAAAAAAAGCCAGAAGTGGCGCTGTGGCTCAAGTGGTAGAGTGCTAGCCTTGAGCAAAAAGAAGCTAGGGACACTGCTCAGGCCCTGACTTCAAGCCCCCAGGACTGGCAACAAAAATAAAAGTCAAATCCTCACTGCCCGCTCAGGCAATCAAGCCCATGTTCCCTTAGTAACAAAACCCACACAAAGATACAAGAGAAGAAAGTTAAAATCAGGAGTGGTGGCATACTCCTGTAATCCCAGCCACTGGGGAGGCAGAAGCAGAGGCGTCTAAGTTGTAGGCCAGCCCAGAAGAAGATAACTATCTCAGAAACAAAACATAAGCAATGTAAAATGTGCTAGGCCCTGGTGGCTCATGCCTGTAATCCTAGCTACTCAGGAGGCTGAGATCTGAGGATCACAGTTCAAAGCCAGCCCAAGCACAAAAATCTGTGAGACTCTTATCTCCAATTAACCACCAGAAAACCAGAAGTGGTACTGTGGTTCAAAGTGGTAGAGCACTAGCCCTGAGCTGAAGAGCTCAGGGACAACACCCAGATCCAGAGTTCAAATCCCATGACTGACAAAAAAAAAAAGCCAGAAGTGGAAGTGTGGCTCAAGTGGTAGAGCAGCAGCCTTGCCTTGAGAGAATTCAAGTCCCAGTAATGGCGCTCTCTCTCTCTCTCTCTCTCTCTCTCTCACACACACACACACACACACACACACACACACACACACACAAAGTGCCTGTTACCCATTCGCATTTACACAGCTGCCCACAGCAGGTGAATCTGCAGAAACGCAAAGCTGGCTCCCCACGGCCAGGTCTGTGGCGGGCCAGGCAGGCAGGGGGCGACTGTGGTCTCTGCACACAGTGTTTGTGAGGCCGTGACAGGGTTGTGGGCTGTGGGGATGGCCGTCGTGCTTGAACTGGACAGTTGAAATGGGTCATCAGGTCTCCATCAAGCAAACTGCCCTGGAAGCCTCTGTTCACCTGTCTGACTGGGAGGACACCTCTGCCTTCACCCCCAAACTCTGCGTCATGGGCGTGAGGGGGGTGGAGCAGAGGGCGTGGCACCTGAGTGCCGGTGCCTCTCCAAAGGACACTCCAGCAAGCCGGAGCCATGCTATCCCACGTCCAGCCAATGCGCTGCTGTCTAGAATCAACCCTACAAGAAGCCTCACACCCAGACACACGTGTGTGAGGATGGGAAGCCAGCAGCAGCCAGAGTCTCCTTCCCTAATGACACATCCAACAGTGGAATTCAACAGACCAGAGTCCTACGATCCCAGCTACTCGGGAGGCTGAGATCTGAGAATCGCGGCTTGAAGCCAGCCTGAGCAGGGAAGTCTGTGACTCTTATCCCTTAATTAACCACCAAAAAGCCAGAAGTGGAGCGGTGGCTCAAGTGGTAGAGCAAAACAAAAAGCTCAGGGACAGTGTCTAGGCCCTAAGTTCAAGCCCCAGGACCAGCACCCCCCCCCAAAGAAAAGTTTCTTCTTCATCATTATTTTTTTGACCATTCATAGTCAAAAACCATGTGTAACAAAGCCATGAATCAGGAAGCCTGCTGTGTTCCCCATTTCTGGGAGGACCCCCCAAAATTCTTGGCCATGGTGTGATGCGGGTGTAAGAGAGACTCACTTTGCCTGGTGTCCTCCTTGCCTGTGTGAATGTGCTGTGTGTGAGTGCGAATGTGTTGTGTATGTGTGTGTGTGTATGTGTGTGTGTGTGTCTGTCTGTCTGCTTTCCCCTCTGGGCAAGGTGCAGGCTCACCTGGGCTCAGCTCCTGGTTCGGCTGCTCATGCCTGCCGTCTCGCCCGTCCCAGGCTCCGATTCTGTCCTGCGAAGGGAGGGAGATGAGCGCATGCGTGTGCTTCTCGAGGGGCTGCAGCGGCCCCAGCCGGGGGCCAGGCAAGGTATGTCCCACGCCCTACGCATGTCCCACGCCCTACGCCTCCCCGTGCGCAGTCCTGGCCGGCTCCCTGGAAGAGGCAGGCGACCGTCCTGGGTGTGCAGAGCCCAGCAACAAGAGGCCCCGGGACCACGCCCTTCCTGTGCTGTCAGGCCTGCTTTAGCAAAGCTTAAATGAGCACCTAACGAGGCAGCCATCGCTGTGGTGGGAAAAAGATAAACACCCAGGGGCTCCAGGGACAGGGATGGCAAGGAGGTGGGGAAGGAAACAGCAGCCCGGAGGACGGGGCTCAGAGAGGGACAGGCACCCCCACACACACAGCGCACAGCACACTCAGAACTTTCTCACGGGCGTGGGGAGGCCCACACGGGGCAGACTCTCCGCGCCGCAGAACCTGGGGCTCCAGGAGGAGGGCGGCGGTGACAGCGTGCTGACGGGGAGAGACTCCTGGGGACGTGCACCCGCAAGACCCACCCCAGCCCAACGTGGCCATCTCCGTTTCGTGGCTGAGGAAATGGAGGCACAGGGAGGTTTAGCTGCTTGCCTAAGGTCGCACAGAATCGAGAAGTTAAGTCTCATCTGTCCAGCTCGGCCACCTTGGTTACCCCAAGACCCCCCTAAGGGAGACACAGGCAGGGCTTCTATCCACACCCACCCGAAGGGCTACAGTGGGAACTGTTCTCAGTGGCCTGGGAATATCATAGGGTGATATGGGGGGGGGGGGGTACGGCAGGCGGATGTGGGGCTGCACACGGAGGGCAAGCGGGGATTGGAGGGGGAGGGGCAGAGGGCAGCTGCCAGAAAGTTCCGCAGTGGCGCCTGCACCATTCTCCTCTTCCTTTCACATTAGCAGAAGCATTGCCTGGGAGCCAATGTGGTAGCACCCTCCTGTAATCCCAGCACCCCAATGGTAAAGGCAGGAGGACTGAGAGCTCAGGTCCCGCTTGAGATACACAGTGACACCCTGTCTAAAAAAAAAAAAAAAAAGGCTGACACCAGTGGCTCACACCTGTAAATCTAGCTACTCAGGAGGCTGAGATCTAAGGATCGCAGTTCAAGGCCAGCTCGGGCAGAAAAGTCTCTTTTCTCCAAGACTCTTATCTCCAATTAACCACTGAAAACTGGAAGTGACGCTGTGGTTGGAGAGGTAGAGCCTTGAGCCAAAGAGCTCAGAGACAGTGCCCAGGCCCTGAGATCAAGGCCCACAACCAACAAAAGAAAGACAGACAGACACCCAGAGGTTCAAGCCTGTAATCCTATCTACATGGAAGGCTGAAATCTAGAGGATTATGGTTCATGGCCAATCCACCAAGATTCTGCCTCCAGGGAGGAAAAGTGGACATCATAGTACATGCCTGTAATCCCTGGGAAGCTGTAAGAAAATGCATCGTGGGGCTGGGAATATGGCCTAGTGGCAGAGTGCTAGCCTTGAGCAAAAAGAAGCCAGGGACAGTGCTCAGGCCCTGAGTCCAAGCCCCAGGACTGACAAGAAAGAAAGAAAGAAAAAGAAAATGCATCATTCCAGGCCCATAAAGAGACTCCAGTTAAAAAAACAACCAGGGCTGGGAATGTGGCCTAGTGGCAAGAGTGCTTGCTTCGTATACATGAAGCCCTGGGTTTGATTACCCAGCACCACATATATATAGAAAATGGCCAGAAGTGGCGCTGTGGCTCAAGTGGCAGAGTGCTAGCCTTGAGCAAAAAGAAGCCAGGGACAGTGCTCAGACCCTGAGTCCAAGCCCCAGGACTGGCAAAAAAAAAAAAAAAAACAGTGAATTGGGCACCAGTGGCTCATGCCTGTAATCCTAGCTACTCAGAAGTCTGAGATCGGAGGTTTATGATTCAAAGACAGCCTAGACAGAAAAGACTGTGAGTCTCTTATCTCCAATTACCCAGCAAAAAGCCAGAAGTCGAAGTGTGGTTCAAGGGGTAGAGCGCTAGCCTTGAGTGGAATAAAACTAAAGGACAATGTTCAGGACCTGAATTCAAGCCCTAGCACTGGGGGGGTGGGGGGAGGAGAGACAAAAAAACTGTGCTGCTGGAGGCATGGCTCAAGTGGTAGAGCACTAGCCAAATAAGCTAGTGCGAGGCCTTGACTTCAAACTCCAATAATAGCACTAAGGGCCGGAGACCTGGTTCCGCAGGTATTGTGCCAGCTTACCAAGTGCGAGGCCTTGCGTCTAAACCCCAGTACCACCAAAAGAAAACAACAAATCCAGCTCACCAGGGTGGGGTCTTGTTTGTTTGTTTTCCTTTTGAAGGTGATCTCACTGTTACTGTTTCCCAGGCTGGTCCAGAGTTCAAATGATCCTGCCTCAGCTTCCCAAGTGGCTGAGACTACAGGTATACACTACCATGCAAGGGCTATGTGCCATTCTTGAGCCCGTTTAACAGAGGCGGAAACTGAAGTGCAGACCAGCCAAGTGGCAGCTGGTGGCGGCTGGTGACAGGTGCCCGCAAGCTCCTCCCCTTGCCACTGGCAAAGGTTCCCAAGGGAGTCCTTTTCTTGTTCAGCACTGGGGTTTGAACTCAGGGTCTTGTGCTCCTGACTGACATTCTACCGCTTGAGCCGTGCCTTCCGTCCTTGGTTAAAGGGACGGAGTCTTCCCACCATGATCGTCAGCTCTCCACCTCCCAAGGAGCTGGGATTACAGACAACAGCTGCTGTGCTTGGCTCAAGAGCCTCCATCCGCCACCCTGGAGAACTGCTCAGCAGTGTCTGGGGCCAAGCTGGCCCTTCCCCACATCAAGTCCAGGGTGAAGGGTGCGGGCGGGGTTGGGACAGAGGGACCTGGAGACTGTCTGCTTTCCCCCTCAAATCCCGGGGCTGGGGCTTCTCACCATCCACCACCCACCATCCCTTCCATGCACCTTCTCTCTCCACGGCCCTGGGGAGGAGGGGAAGGGAACGGGGAGGAGGGGCCCTATGGCTCCCAGTCCATCCTAGGGTCTGCTCCCAGTTCACAATCAGGCAGACTCGGAGCAGGTGGATGAAAGGCTGGGGCTCAGAGAGGGACACGGCCAGCCTCAGGTCACCCAGGAAGGCCAAGGCCTGCCAGTGAGTGAGACCAGAAACCAAGGGGGTTTCCGGTAGGGTGGTGTTCCAGGATTCTGAGGGTGCCAGGCCCCAGAACTGTGCTCTGGGGAGGCGAAGTGTGTCCAGATAGGCCTCAGGGACCCCGGTGTCAGCACCCAGCCTGGCCAGTAAGAGCTGACCACCAAGGTGCCAGGTGCTCCATGGGCCAAGGGTCCCCGGTCTCCAGGACCTAGGGGGTGGCACCAGGTCCCCGCCGCCCCCTCCCATAGCCGGCGCAGAGGGGCTGGGGGCCGTGCCAGCCGGCCCTGCCCACGGCCCCGCTGTTTCCTGCCAGCAGCTCCGGGAACATGGTGCCCCCCTCCCGCCCACACCCCGCGGGGACACTGGTGGGCAGGCGCGCCCAGTGGCCAAGCCCCACCCCGCCACCAGCCCTGCCCCGCACCCCACTCCACTCACAGCCCCTGATCCTCAGCAGAAGGCCCAGCCCTCCCTCCCCCCTGCGGGGCAGTGGGTGTGGAGTGGGGCGGGTCCTGCCCACTGGGGCCCCCTCCCCCCACCCCCACCCCTCATCCCCCGCTTGCTCCCCTCCCCCCACCCTTCTGCTCTTCCCCACTGAGCCTCCAGCTTTTGCACATGCTGGTCCCTCCCCTGAAACTCTACCACCCCTCTGACGAACTCCAGGGCACCTCGCAGGACCGACAGCAGGCAGTACCTCCATTTATCTGCACCCCTCTTTCCTGGCCCCCAGGAGTTCCACTGCACAGGGACCAAGAACTGAACTGCTGGACTCAATCAAAACTGAAGTGGTGGCCCTTTCTCCCTGTGTGACCTCGGGCAAGTGTCCCTCCTTCTCTGGGCCTGCTTCCTCTCCTATACAACAGAAATAGAGCTGAGCAAGGGAGGGCACACCTGCAACTCCAGCACTTGGGAGGCTGAGGCAGGAGAATCTCAATTTCAAGGCCATCCTGGAATAGACAGTGAGTTCCAGGTCACCCCAAGCTACATAGGAAGACCTGGCTTTAAAAAAAAAAGGGGGGGGGCTGGGGATATAGCCTAGTGGCAAGAGTGCCTGCCTCGGATACATGAGGCCCTAGGTTCGATTCCCCAGCACCACATATACAGAAAACGGCCAGAAGCGGCGCTGTGGCTCAAGTGGCAGAGTGCTAGCCTTGAGCGGGAAGAAGCCAGGGACAGTGCTCAGGCCCTGAGTCCAAGGCCCAGGACTGGCCAAAAAAAAAAGGGCATTGGCAGCTCATGCCTACAATCCCAACAACTCCAGAGGCTGAGATGTCAAGAAATTGTGGTTCGGAGCCAGCCCATGTTTGGATAGACACTAGCAAAAAGCCGGACTGGCGAGGCGCTGGTAATCCTTACTGCTCAGGAGACTGAGATCTGAAGATCCTGGTTCAAAGCCAGCCTGGTCAGGAAAATCCGTGAGACTCTTATCTCCAATTTACCACCAGAAAACCCAAAGTGTTGCTGTGGCTCGACACGGTAGAGCATTAGCCTTGAGCTCAGGGACACTGCCTAGGCCCTGAGTTCAAGCCCCACAACTGCAAAAAAAATAAGCTGGACTGGAGACGTGGCTCAAGTGGTAAAGTGCCAGATCTGAAAGGACAAGGCTCTGAATTGAAACCCCAGGACCAGCACAAAACACACAAATGAATAAATAAAATAAAAGAGATACACACAACAAATTACCCCCCCTTCAAACAACAGCTGGAAGGAGTTAGTTCCTACCTGCAAAAGCCCCAGAATAGGGCCCAGAGCCCAGCCCCGGCCCTGGGTGTTCTGAACACAGCCATCCAGCATGAGGACTTACTGAGCACCTGCTTGGTGCAGGTACTGCATGCGCTCCTTCCCCCCCCCCAAGCTCCCACCACTAATACTACATGGTGTGTAAATCCCAGTGGTCCTCCTTTTATTTATTTTATTTTGTTGCCAGTCCCAGGGCTTGAACTCAGGGCCTGGGCACTATCCCTGAGCTTCTTTGTGCTCAAGGCTCAAGTGCTCTACCGTTTGAGCTACAGTGCCACTGCTGGCTCTTTCTGAGTAGTTTGTGGAAGATAAGCG
This sequence comes from Perognathus longimembris pacificus, assembly GCF_023159225.1. Lineage (NCBI taxonomy): Eukaryota > Metazoa > Chordata > Mammalia > Rodentia > Heteromyidae > Perognathus > Perognathus longimembris. The sequence goes on along the minus strand of NC_063166.1, from coordinate 70,763,383 downwards.
TCTCACGGACTTTCCTGCCTGGGCTGACTTTGAACCTCCATCCTCAGATCCTCCTCAGCTAGGATGAGCCACCAGCGCCGGGCTGGGTCCTTCTTTTAAAGGTGAACACTGTCTCATGTGAGTCAGGGCTTCCTGGGGTTTGCTGTAAAGTGGAGGTCTGGCGGAAGGGGCGTGGAGCCAGGCCGGGGGTGGGGGCAGGGGAACTGCGATGGGTTCGTGGGGTCATGATATTAATATATCTCAAAGAAAAAGGAAGTTAGATTACATAATGCAACAACCGATGCCTGCCTCCTGCCAGCGGCTACTCATTCCCACGAGCCCCCATTCCTCACGGTCCACGGGGTGCCCCTCCCTGCACGGCTGCTCTGCACCCCACAGCCACAGGCAGCCCCCTCCCACGCCCCGCTGAAAGCCGAGGCCTGCAGGGTGACCCCAGTCCTCCCTGATCTGCCTCCATCCTGCCACCTGGCCTCCCCCACTCCCTCCCGGGGCCTCTCGCCGCCCCTCTGACACACACCTCGTCCTTGCACTGACCTGGTCCTCTCCAAATGATCTCATACAGGAATTAGTGTGGCTCCTTCCTTCTCTTCCTCAACGTGAGCTCCTTCCCTGGCTCCCCATCCTGAGCCCCCGCTGGCATTTCAACCTCCTTCCCCGTTCATGCAGAAGCCATGGCATTTGTCACCCTCTGAATGAATGGATGGGTGGGTGGGATGGTGGCTCGGTGAATGGATGGGTGGGTGGGATGGTGGCTCAGTGAATGGATGGGTAGGTGGGTGGACAGTATCAATATGGGTGGATGTATAGGTGAAGATATGGATAGGTAGGTAGAATGAGGGATGGATGGTGGAATGGTAGCTCAACAGATGTGGTCAGAAGGGGTATGTGAATAAGTGGGTAGGTGAGTAGGTAGTAGTGGATGGATGGGTGATGGATGATGGATAGATGGGTGGATGGATAGAGGGATGATGGATGAAAGAATGGGTGGATGGGTAATGGATAGATTGGTGGATGATGCGTGGATGGATGGATGGATGGATGGATGGATGAAGAGGTAGCGGGCCAGGCCCCAGACCTTGTCAGTCCCCGAGCCCACGTCCAAGCCTTGCACTTCTGTGCTAGCTTCTGGCACACCCCACAGCAGAGCCTCTGCCCACCTGTGAGTGATGGCAGTGTGGATAAGACTGAGGCAACTGCAAGGCCCGGGCCCTCCCAGCACAGGCGGCGCCTGGAATGTGGATCTCAGGGTGTTTGGTGAGTGGATGGGGCGGGAGAGGGGGAGTGAGGGGCCACTGGAGGGCCAGGGCAGCAGGAGCGAGCGTGCCTGGTCCTGCCTGGCGGCATGAACACGCTCAGAGCCTGAAACCGGCTCTGCCGGCGCAGCTGGGTGGGGCGGGCTGTTAGCACCGGCGGGGTAGGGGAGCAAGAGGATGGGGCCCCCATTGTCCGCACAGGGCAGGGGGAACTGGGCCCCAGGGTTGTGTGACCTGCTATAAAGACCCTGATCTGTCCTACGTGGCTGGGTAGCCAATCACAGACCTCTCCCCCTTGTCCTTTCTGGACTCAGTTTCCCCATGTGGAAAGGTGTTGGCTATAGGGTATGGATTCTGGAACCTTCAACCCCCAAGTACTACTTGATTAGCCCTGTAAGATCCCACCTGGGTAAAGGACTTTGAGCCTCAGTTTCCCTACCTGTGAAGTGGGTCGGTCAGATCCCGTCAGCTGCGTGTGACGATGAGGACTCAGGAGCTGAGGGCTTCGGTCCAGTGGTGGGGTCACGGGGGCCCGCAGGGAAGCGGCGTGCCCGTTTCCAGGTGCACTGCAGCGGTATGAGGAGGCTGCGGTAGAGGAACCTGTCATCACCAGCCCTCAGTAAGGGGACTCCCCGTCTGCCTGAAACCCATCCCCTATCCCCGTCAGTCCCATCTCCAAATGGCCTGAATCCTGCCCCTCCCCCGCCTTGGCCAGCCCGCTTCTTCCTTCTGGGCTGTCCAAGTGAGGCCAGAAAGCCCCTCTGGAATGCCTCCCCTAGCCTCTCCTGGCCCTGAACCCCTAAGACAAGGGACAAAGGCCTTACAGGGGCCCCAAGGCCCCGCAAATGGCCCTGACAGACCCTCCCCTTATCTCACTGGACTCCACTCACTGGCCAAGTCCCTTCCTTTTCCCTGGGAACTCAGCACCCTCTGCCTCAGGACCTTTGCACACACAGTTCCCTCTACGAAGAGCGTACATCCATCCCCATACCTTCGTCCTCCTCACTCCCTCCCTTCCCTCCTTCCTCAGGTCTCTGGGCCTCTAATGGGCCCTTGCTAACCACACATTCCAACATCAGCATACCCAGCCAGCCAACCCTGCCCTTCCTCCCAACCTCCACTCAAAAGCCCCCTTCTCACAGGGCCTCCAGATCCCTCCCCCCTGGGGCAGCCCTCTGGGTGGGGCAGCCCTCCCCTCCTCAGAGGAACAGCCTGGCACAGCGCTGGGTTGAAGATGGGGGACAGCTTTGGTAGATTCAGGTCGGCACAGACAGTGGCCCAAAGCCCAGGGCTGGCCTGGGAGGGGTACCAGGAGCTCGAGGCTGGAGGAGCGCACGCACGGGTACGCGCCCGGGTACACGCATGGTACACGCATGCACGCATTTACGCATGGGCAGAGCACCCACAGTGGGCCTGACCCCCAAGGAGAAGTATCCCAGCCAGCACTGCTGGACGAGGCAGGACTTCCTCCTGAGCTCCAGGAGGAGGGGAACCCGCCCCCCTCCAGCTGCGTTTCCCACCCTCAGGGCCACAGGAACCCCGGACAGAGGAGGGGCACACAGCCCCATCCCACACTCAGTGGGGCTCTCAGCCTCCATCTGCGCCACCACAAAGAGGCTTTGTCCTCAGTGCTGGGAGCCCCAGGGGACCGGAAGCCACCCCTCAGCCACCCAGCAACCCCCACACAGGCACCGCTGGGGCTGCCAACTTACCAAGTTTCCTTCTAACTGCCCTGTGCCACCTCCCTATGCCCCTTTCCCAGAGCTCCTCCCTACCCCAAGCCATCCCCTACCTCAGGGCCTTTGTGCATGCTGCACCTCTGCCCAGAACACCCTCACCCTTCTGCTGTTCTCCTGAGCTGCTGGCCGGGCTGGGGGTCACCTCCTCTGGGAAGCCCTCCCGGCTTTGTGCTAAGCTGCCACCTGCTCTACAGCAGGGCAATAACTAGAATCTACATCTAGCTCTCCCAAAGGACAAGGTATGCACCCAAAAAGCGTTCCTGAGGGGCCCGGGCACCCAGCACAGGCCCAGACATCACTAGTAGACAGTGGAAGGCAGCTGCCACAAGGGCAGGGACCCCCACCCCACCCCACCCCCGCCCAGGCCTGAGCAAGCCCTGAAGGCAGCCAGGTCCTGTCTCCCGCACAGGTCACCCACAGAGTTTGGGTTTAGGTGGAGTGGGTGGAAGGGGGGAGGGGAGGTTTCTGCAAATGGCCAACTGGTAACCAAACCCACATTGCTTCTAAAACTAGGGCACAGGATTGAAACGGGAACAGCAGAATTGTCCCCAAATAGAACAGTGGCTCATCTGGTTCCCAGAGCACCTGGCGAGGGGGGGGGGGGGGAGCGGAGCACAGGGCTGTGCTGGGCTGAGCTGATTTGGAGGCAGGGGCCCCCGACCTGTGGCCATCCATGAAAAACACCCACCATGCTCCCTCCCGCTGTACCCCGCGACCAGCTCCCTCCCGCTGTACCCCGCAACCAGCTCCCTCCTCCCCGACCCTAGCCGGGGCCTCTGATCTTCCTACCTGTGAGAACACGGCCTATCTGTTCTGTTGGGTGCTGCCTCTAGACCAGGCCTTGAGCTGTTCTATCCTTGGCGTAAGTAGATGATTCCACCCATCTTCTACCACAACCCCCAAGACAGACATGTTTACAAATCCATTTCCCAGACGGGGAAGCTGAGTCCAAAGTCCCAGAGCAAGCAAGGCTGCTTCTATCTAGTCTGAAGTGGCTGAGTCCCTTCCCTGGTCCCGTGACTTAGTTTCCCCACCTGGAAAGTGGAAGGTTCCCTCGTGACATTCCACTGGAGCCCCAGAATTGGACTAGAGACGTCTACTGTCCCCACTGCCCAAGAAGGAGCTGAGAGGACAGGAGGAATGGTCAAAGTCAGGCAAGAGGCAGAGAAGGGCTCAGACCAGATGAGAAGAGTAGTCCAGTGGTGCCCAGGAGCCCTGAGTTCAAATCCACACACAGGATGACCTTGGGCAAGTCCTTGCTCCTCTGGGGCGGGGGGGGGGGGGGGAGAACCATCACCTCACGGGATGCAGTGCGGGTGAGACCCAGTAGGCAGCACTTTGCCTGACACCAAGCGAGGACTCGAGCATGCGTGCTGGCACCAACAGCCACTGCAGGGAGCCCAGCAGAGACCCTGCTCTCTCCGCATCTGCAGGGGGTTCGTGTGTCTGTCTGAGCTCCACGCATTAGGGCTGTGCAACACAGATAAGTCACATCATATCTCTGAGCCTCTATAGCCTTCTTTTTTTGTTGTTCTTGTTTTTTTCCCAGTCCTGGGGCTTGAACTCAGGGCCTGAGCACTGTCCCTGGATTCCTATTGCTCAAGGCTAGCACTCTATCACTTGAGCCACAGCACCACTTCTGGCTTTTTCTGTTTATAGGGTGCTGAGGAATCGAACCCAGGGCTTCATGTATGCAAGGCAAGCACTCTACCACTAGGCCATATTCTCAGCCCCTCTGTAGCTTTTTTTTTTTTTTTTTTTTGGCCAGTCCTGGGCCTTGGACTCAGGGCCTGAGCACTGTCCCTGGCTTCTTCCCGCTCAAGGCTAGCACTCTGCCACTTGAGCCACAGCGCCGCTTCTGGCCGTTTTCTGTATATGTGGTGCTGGGGAATCGAACCTAGGGCCTCGTGTATCCGAGGCAGGCACTCTTGCCACTAGGCTATATCCCCAGCCCCTCTCTGTAGCCTTTTGACAGTCAATCAAGGCCTTCACGGGGCCATAGCAGAGTTTCTTCATCTGCCAAACAAGGTGCTCACTGTAGCTGCCTCCTCCCAGGGCTAACAGGGCTGGTCAGCGAGTGCTCTGTAAATGCTAAGGCACTCTTGCTGGTGCGTGACAATAAGCACATATTCCCTTACAGGAAAAAGAATCCCAGTGCTGGTCCTGAGAACAGAGGAGGGCGGCGAGCAGGCATGCAGTTCTGGACTGCAGCACTTGGTGCCAGAGGGGCCTGAGCATGGAGGACGTGGGGCAGGAGGACCAGTCACAGGTCAGGCGTGGGGACCAGACCACCTGGGCAATTGCTGATGGGGCTACAGCATCACCTCCACAACCAGGACACAAGGGAGACACTAAGGGTGGGGCAGGGAATGGATCTCTTCCCAGGCCAGTGGCATCTCCAGGAGCCAAGGCTCCCCCGTCCCTTCCTTCCAGGGCCTCAGCTGCCTCTGGAGAAATGAAGGCCTGAGAGCCTCCTGCCTCCTCCTGGCCTCCCAGGCCACAGAGGCAAAGACTGGAGGAAGCCAGTGCTCAAAGTGTGGCCGTTCAGAAAGGCGGTGTCAGGGGCTGGGAAGGTGGTTTAGTGGTAGAGTGCTTGCCTTGCATGCATGAAGCCCTGGGTTCAATTCCTCAGCACCACATAAACAGAAAAAGCCAGAAGTGGTGCTGTGGTTCAAGTGGTAGAGGGCTAGCCTTGAGCTGAAGGGCACAGGGACAGTGCCCAGGCCCTGAGTTCAAGCCCTACTACTGACAAAGAAAGGCAGAAAGAAGGCAGGCAGGCAGTCAGGAAGGAAGGAAGGAAGGAAGGAAGGAAGGAAGGAAGGAAGGAAGGAAGGAAGGAAGGAAATGCCATGAGGAGTCAGGTCACAAGCAGGGAGGGGCTGAGGTCAGAGCTCCCATCAAAAAGTCTGGAGGGGGCAGAGGGGCAGGTTTGTAGTCTCGTCGAGCTGGACATCGAGGGGTTGGGCAGGGTCCGGGCGGGAGCCAAGTTGGGGCTTCTCCCTCCCGTCCACGAATACGATGGAGCTTAAGAACGACAGATAATCGAGAGATGAAGCTGTTTTGGCATAAGGGAGATCGAGTATAGGCATAGAAAAAAACCACAGCTGTCTTTATGTTTCTGGAAATGCAAAGATGCGGCTTTTTGTTCCTTTCCGAGGTCCTGGTGCTGGATGGCCAAGGCCATCTCTTGAGCTGCTTGGCAGCCATTGTGGACAAACAGGAACTGCTTGGCCGCAAGGTGGTGGTTGTGCGATGTGAGGGCAGCAATATTTCTGGAAATTTCTACAGAAATAAGTTGAAGTACCTGGCCTTCCTCCGCAAGCAGATGAATACCAACCCTTCCCGTGGCCCCTAGCACCTCCAGGCCCCAGGCCCCATCTTTTGGAGGACTGTGCGAGGCATGCTACCCCACAAGACTAAGCGAGGCCAGGCTGCCTTGGAACACCTGAAAGTGTTTGATGGGATCCCACCACCCTATGACAAGAAAAAGCACATGGTGGTCCTGCTGCCCTCAAGGTCTTACGCCTGAAGCCTACAAGGAAGTTTGCCTACCTGGGCGCCTGGCTCATGAGGTCGGCTGGAAGTACCAGGCCGAGACAGCCACCCTGGAGGAGAAGAGGAAGGAGAAGGCCAAGATCCACTACCAGAAGAAGCAGCAGCTGCCTAGAAGAACTTGGAGAAGAAAATCAACAAGTCCACAGATGTCCTTAAGACCCACAGACTCTTGGTGTGAGCCCAATAAAGACTGTTTATGCCTCAAAAAAAAAAAAAAAAAGAAAGAAACAGAAAGTCTGGAGGGAGGCCAGGTACCAGTGGCTCATGCCTGTCATCCTAGCTACACAGGAGGCTGAGATCTGAGGACCGTGGTTCAAAGCCAGCCTGGCAGGAAAGTCTATGAGACTCATCTCCCACCAAATACCAGAAAACTGGAAGTAGAGCTGTGACTTCACGTGGCAGAGCACTAGCCTGGAGCGAAAGAGCTCAGGGACAGTGCCCAGGCCCTGAATTCAAGTCCCACAACTCACCAAAAAAAAAAAAAGTCTGTATAGACCTGGTGGCTCCCTATCAATGCAGCCACCCAGCCAGCCACACAGCGAGGTAGCCAGGCCCAGCCCCGGGGCTTCCCAGATCCCTGCCCTCAGAGGCCCGGTGATTGCCTGGCTGGGAAATTACCTTCCTTCACAGCAGATACACACGGGGCCCCAAGCACAGAGCATGCTTTGGCTCCTGTGACCTTCCTCCACCTTGTCAAAGCTGGTCCCAGCTCTGCCAACCTCAACACAATGGGGAAGTGGAGGCTCAGCGCAGACGCTTGCCCACAATCAGACATGGCACACAGGTGGCCGGGATTCAAACCCACAGCCAAGTAGCTTTAAAGGCCTCCCTGTTTCTACTGTACTTTATACCACAACCATTCAGATCCGAGGCCAAAAGGCAAAGCACCAGGCAGAGCCAGGGCCCCGGGAGTCAGGGTCACCTACCCCTCACCCTCCCTGGGCAGAGGAATCGGACACCCACAAATCACCCAGACCCCAGAAATTGGGACTCACTTGCTGAGTGACTGTGATGCCCACATTTAGCCTCTATGCCTAGACTCCGAACTCCCACCCCCCAGGGTGAGGCCAAGAGGGACGGCCCTCCTCGCTGGGGTCCACGTTGGGAAGGCCTTCAGTGAGGACATCAACATGCAAGTCAAGACCACAATGTGCACACAGCAGTCTGGGAGAAGCCCATCACACCTGGACAGGGAGGCTAGACTTCCTGACGCCGCCCCAGCCCCATGTCCATCCCCAGCTCGGATGCTGCTCCTGCAGGCCAACAGCCTCCAAAGATCCATTCCTCCAGTCCCAGCAGGTCAGCTGCAAGCACCCTTCACCCATCCCAGATGGCCCCAGCCCCACGCAGCACCAGCGAGCACAGCCAGGCCTGCCTGTGCCCAAGTCTCCCAGCCCAAGTCCCAGCCCGCGGCCCAAGAAGGGAAGAACCTGAGCTGCAGAGATGGGGAAATGGATGACCAGACAGGAAGGGATGGAACCAAGATCCCCTCAACCTCTCCTCCCTTCTGGCTTCTCCTTTCATTCTAGATCTTCTCCAGGTAGTTTCGGTAGGGAGGGAGAGGGGGGAGGATAGAAGGGACCAAAGTGAGAAGGAAGTCCCTTGCCCAAGGTCTCGGGGCAAGGGTAGAGAGGTGGAAATCCTGGTCTTCAGCTCTGTGATCCTCTCCAGCTCACCCTCAGTGAGACACATGACTCCACCGTCACAGTGGCCAGTGAGGACAGGTCAGCTGGTGGGGGGGGGGGTGAATGCTAGATCAAAGGATGAGAGATCTATCTACATCTCCCTTCCAGCCTTGATGATTTGCCCTGGGTTTCTCTGGCCTCGTTTGCTCCATAGTAAAAAGAGAAGGGTTTGCACAGATCAGGAAATGAAAACCCACAGCCTGCAGATGGTACTCTCAGCCCTTGCCCATGGCAGACATTACTAATCCATCACTGAACAGTTTCCTATACAGCCAATCCTGGAGTGAACCTCTGAATGCTTCTCAACAATGGCACTTCAGAGATTTGAGTCCTGGCCCAAGTAGAACTAGATAATCTAAGTCCAGGGAGTGGGTGGCGGCGGGGGTACTGGGGCTGATTACTCTGACCCCAAGGGACCTGCAGCTCTGGCTTTGGACCTGAAGTCCTAGGTCCTGTAGATTCTGTTCAGCCAGCTTCCCCCTCGCAGAGAGCTGTGCGAAGGCTGTGACCTGACAGCTGGGGTGAGGCCTTGAACATGGCAGTGGTCCTTACTGGCTCTCCCTCCCCAGAACAGGCAGCCATGGTCATCTTCCTCTTAGCCCTGCCAGGTGGAAGACCCCTGCCCAGTTTACAGCTGGCAAAACTCTTCCTGGAAAGAAAGGGGAGGGGTGCTCTTCCCCAATCCATCCTCTTGGGACACCCTGGGAACCATGATTCACTGGGCTATCTCATGTATGGGGAAACTGAGGCCCCTGCAGACAAAGCCCTTCCGGGAGCTCTAGTAGAAGCCAGGGGTGGGAAGGGGGTGGGAGCAGCAAGGAGAAGGACTGTGACAAGCTGGCATGTGTGGCTCACACCTGTAATCCTAGCTACTCAGGAGGCTGAGATCTAAGTAGTTCAGGCTAAGATCTGAGCAGTTCAAAGCCAGCCCGGGCAGAAAAGTCCATGAGATGCTCATCTCCAATTAACCACCAAAAAACCCAAAGTGGTGCTGTGGCTCAAATGGTAGAGCGCTAGCCTTGAGCTGAAGAGCTGAGGGACAGCACCCAGACCCTGAGTTCAAGACCCATGACCACAAAAAAAAAAAAAAAAAGACAGAGAGAAGAAGAAGAGGAGGAGGAAGAGGAGGAGAGGGAGGAGGAAGGGGAAGAGGAGGAGGAGCTGGCCAGGCCCCCAGAGCTGTCTCCAGCCTTCCCACACACAGAGAGAGCACAGGGAGAGGGGGGGGCGGGGGGGAGGGTGTCACAGCACATTGCTGTCCAGCTTGGGTCCTGATGAGTCCATGGCACTGTCCACCCTAGGCCCTGACCACCCAGCAGGGCGAGGACATGATAAAGATGCCAACTGACCTTCCTGTCACCCCAGGCTAAGCCGCTTCCCCTTGGGGTGCATAAACAGGAGAGCACAGACCCCTCTCCTAACGCCAACCTGAAGGAGAGTGGTATTCAGTCCCCATGTTCAAGCTGAAGACACGAAGACTCGGGGAGATACAGAGGCTGGCCCAAAGACACACAGCAAGTGCGAGAGTCAGAGCTGAACCCAGGCCCGTGGGACTCACAAGCACTTGCCGGTCCATCTTTCTAGCTGATTCTCTAGTCTCCTCATCTCATTCTCAGCTTCTAACCCCTCTGCATCCAGCATCCCTCATCCCTTACGTTCAGCTCTTCTGGTCTTCTTCCCTTTGAACTCCTACTGACCCTTCAAAACCCAGTCTCTTCTGCTGCTTCCTCTTGATGCCTGCCTAGGCCCTCATGGAATACCGTAGTCCCAATATTCGTGCTGGGGACACCAATCAGCCCCCTACATAAAAAGGGAAGCCAAAATCCTCCCCCAGGTCTCCGGGTTAGCCCAACAGATAACAGGCCTTGCTTTACTTGCCCTATTCTCTCCATTTTCTGTGTTCCAACCTCACATGCTCTTCCCTGGCTACACAACAGCACACACCCCCACCTCAGGGCCTTCGCGTATGCACTTTCCTAAGTCCTTCCTCTGGCTTCAGAGTCTAGCCACCCTCTACATCCTTTCTTCAAGGTTTCTCAGTCCCCAAGGCCTCCCGGTCTGAGCCTTTATCACAGGAGTGAGGATAGATGAATTCATCTGGCAATTTATTTGCTCCTTGGCTCACTCTGCAGTTTTGAATTTCTAAGAAGCCAGAACCCATCAGACAAACCACTGCCCACAACCCCAGGGGTCCTGAGAAGGATCTGAGCAAGAAAAAGGGAGGGGGTTCATCCAGTCCCCTCCTTTGCTGACTGGACAGCATTCCCCCTCTGCTCAAGCACCCCTACCTGGAAACCTCCCACCCAGGCTTCCCACCTCAGCACTGCTCAGCCAAGTTCTAAGCTCCTACAGCAGGTACTCAATGCATGGCCACAGAGAGGATAGAGTAGGTGCTCAATGCACAGTCCCAGATGCTTGTGTCTCAGCAGGTCTGGAGAAAATGGGGTCAGCTATGGATCCAGGGATGAGTGGGGAGGTCTATCTACAAGATTCCTCCCTGGTTCCTGGGACTTGGGGGGCCCAGACATACCCCTGTTCTACCTCCAGATGACATTCAGGAAGGAACCAAAGCAAGTGCTAGGCCACAGGCTAGGGGTTACCTTTGCTTTGGGGAGAAGCCAGAAGTCAGGAGGGGTGGGGTGGGCTCCAGTGAGGCCCGGGAGAGCAAGGGCAAGGACACGTGCACGACTGGCAGATGCAGGATCAGGCCCAGGCAGGCAGTCAGCTGAGAGTGACACACTGGAAGTCACTTCCCCGGTGGAAAGGCCGCATCATCGAGGCTCACCACATCCCACAGCCCGGCAGGGCCTCGTGGCTCCCGCCAGCCCTTCCACCCAGCCCTGTGCCTGATCCCTGTTCCAAAGACAGGCAAGCGGCTCCCTGAGGCCTCCTTCCCACTTCCAACCCTCGTGCCCGTGGGTCCAGTCACTTGCACCCTCTGAGCCTCAGTTTCCTCACCAGAAAAAGGAAATTAGGATACACAAGAGCTTTGGTCTCCCAGGAGGTGTCAGTGGATATGAGCAACTTCTGTTATTACTGTTTTGTGATGGATGGAGGCCCAGGCCTGCGCCTGCTAAACTCCAAGAGGGTGGAGCCCGTGTGCGAGGTCCATGGAGCTCAGAGCTGAGAGAGATCAGAATTCTTCAGTGATAGGCCTCAGGGCCTTTGCATGGGAGATGGAACCCAGGGCCTGTGCCCGCTAAACGCCAATGCCAGGACCTGGCATGCCCTTACTCTTGGGCAGCCAGCCCTAGCACTGAGCCTCTTCAGCAGCTCTACCATCCATCGCAGGTGACAACACAGAGGCCAGAGGGCTCCGTGGTTGCTTGAAAACACAACACAGCTTTGGGTGGGTGGCCTTTTCTTCCTCACGGGGTTGTGGGGTGCCTCTGGAAGCACCAGCACACCCTCTCCCAAAGGTGGGCTCCACAGTGGCCAGCACCTCCCCTCTCACCACCTCCGGCAATCCCCCAGGGCCAATTCTGGGACACTTGAGTGCATGGCCTTCCCACGGGGGGTCCAGTCCCTTGGCATGGGTGGCAACTCGACTCCCCAGCCAGGGGCTGAGAACAGGGTCACCGGCCTGGCCTTCCCTGGAAACCAAGTCTGACCTCAGCTGCACTCAGCCCCAAGTGACCGCTGTCCCAAGTGGTCAAAATCTGAGGCTCCAGGCGGCCTTAGCCAGGGCCCCATGGGCACTGGGCACTGGCCGGACTGCCTGAGGTTTGGGGGGGGGGGGAGGAACTGAACTGCTACCTCCACATTGCATCAGCCCCAAGACCTCAGCCCGGCCCACCCACCACCACTGAGGATCTAGGCTCAGAGGGCACAGTCCACTGCCCAAGGGCTCACAGCCTGGCGAGAAGGGGCTCTGAGGGGGACTCAAACTCACCCCAGCCTCTGTGTGACACTCCCAAACTTCTGCCAACTTCTGAGCCGGCCAGAGGCTGGGCCTGCTCAGGGGCGGAGCTGGGGGACCAAGCAGAGGCTGGCCCAGTCCCTTTCAGGTCAGCAGGTGCCCCAGGCCCCTGTACTGGACCCCGCCTCAGTGCCCTATGCCTGCCCTGTACCCCACCCCCACCTCAGTGTCCCAGGCCCACTCTATACCCGACCCCCTCAGTGCCCTTAGGCTGCCTGTACACCCTTCTACCCCCCCCCCTCAGTGCCCCAGGCCGACTGTACCCCACCCCACCTGGTGCCCCCCCCCGCCCATCCTGTACCCCACCTCACCCACTCCATCTCAGTGCCCCAGGCCCCCTGTGCCCACCCCACCTCGGTACCCCAGATCCCTTGTACCCCACCCCACCTGCTGCCCTCGATCTCCTGTACCCCACCTGGTGCCCCAGGCCCTTGTACCCCACCCCACCTGGTACCCCAGGCCGCCTATACCCCACCCCACCTCGGTGCTCCCTGGCCCACCCTGTACCCCACCCCACCTTGGTACCCTAGGCCGCCTTTACCCCACCCTACCTGGTGCCCCAGGCCGCCTGTACCCACCCCGCCTCCCACTCAGGGCTGGGGCGCTGGGCTGGGCGCTGGGCCGGAGGTGGCACGGAGCGGCTCTGATTTCGGATTTGGCCTAGACCTGGCCGGGGCCGCGCTGGCTCCGCGCCTCCGCGGGCCGGGGAGCCGGGGAGCCGGGGAGCCGGGCAGCCGGAGGCGGGTGGCAGGCCCACGGGGTCCCCGGGGGTCCCCGAGCCGCCCGGCCCCCGCCCGACCCCCTCCCCCGCGACATCACAACAAAAGGCCGCGCCGGGCAGGTCCCGATCGGCCCCCGCGCGCCGCCCCGCTCCCCGGACGCGCGGCCGGGCGGAGTGGGTAGCGGCCCGGCTGCGGGGATGGATCGGCGCGGGCTGGGCGCGGGGTGGGCGCGGGCGCGGCCCCGGGACCGGCCGGGCCCTGCGGAGGGGCGGGCGCGCTCACCTGGGCGGCGGGCGGGCGGCGGGCGGACGGACAGATGGACGCGCCGAAGGCGGACCCAGGTGGCTTGCGGTGGGCCACGGCGGCCTGGCCGCTCCGGCTCCGGGGCCGGAATGGATTCCGGGCCGCGAGAAACAGACGGGAGAGAAAGGGAGGAGGAGGAGGCGGCGGCGGGGAGGAGAGGGGAGGGGCGGGGAAGGGAGGGAGAGGAGTGGGGAGGGGAGAGGGATGGGAGGGGAGGGCAGAGGGGAGGGCGGGGCAGGCAGTGGGAGGAGGAGGAGGAGAAGGAGGAGGAGGAGGAGGAGGAAGGAAGGAAGGAGGAGAAGGAGGAAGCGCAGGGACCACGGGTGACCCGGACCGACCGGCCAGGCCCCAGCCTCGGATCCAGAGGGGCGGGGCCCAGCACCGAGGCCCCGCCCCACGCGGCCCCCAAGGCCGCCCCAGACCCCCATCCATCCCCAAGCCAAAGTGCCTCCCTAGGCCCCAGCCCACTCCCCACACCCCCAAACCCAGCCATGATGTCGCCCAAATCATGCATCCCCCACCCCCCCATCCCCCCACCCCTGCACCCCGGCCCAAGGGTGACTTGAGCACTTAATCTCAACAACCTGGGGGCTCCTGTTCGCAGAGGCGGGAACACTGAGGCGCTGGCCAGACGCGCCCTTGACTTCGGCCTTGACCAGAGCTTCTCGAGTGGGGACTGGGGCAAGAAAGCCTGTGTGCGGAGGCTTAAGAGGAGGCATTTACTTCATTTGAGGCTGTACTGGGGGGTTGAACTCCTGGCCTCTGGTTTGCTGGGCAGGCATTGTACTGCAGAGCCCAAGTGGCATTTAATAGATGCCGGTTCCTCTTACCTGCATAAGGCTCCCGCCTTTCTGTGGGAGAGGGCAAAAGCAGGGATTTGGTAGCAAGCCACTGCCAAGTAAAGGCAGCCCCTGAGGAGATCCCCTTGCCAGTGGGGCAGGAAAAGGGGAAACTGAGGACATGCTGCTCTAGGCCACAAAAACTACACATACATACACACACACACACACACACACACACACACACACACACACACACCAGCCCACGGCCCATGCCAGGCTGGCCTGGTGAAGTACCCCAGCTGGCCTCACCCTCTCCTTCCCTCTTCCCCTTCATTTCACAGAAGGGAAACGCAAGCCCAACTAGGTCCATGTGGCACCTGGCCTGGGAGGGAAGTCGCAGGTGAGGCGGCCATGCAGAGGAACATGGGAGGCCACAGCCTCAGGTGCAATATACCTTCTGGAAGCTGGGGAATCGAGCAAGGCCTGGAGCCTGCGCTTCTGGGTTCACATCCACACCAGGCTCCGCCAGTACACAGACCACCCGTGCTCCACACAGCCTTCCCTTCAGAAAAGAACAGTTATGGGCACAGCCACGGAAGATGGCTGAAGTGACCAGTGCTAGGGTGGCCAGGGTGGTGGTGATTGGCTGAGCTAGCCAGGGAGGAAATGCGGCTACGCCAGCAGGAAAGCCAGTCAAAGCCAGTGGGGCTGGTAGAATGGCCACACTTGGTGTGCAGGGCTTAATTAACCATTAACTGCCACTGCCACTTCCCAGGACTGGGGGGCTGAGAGGCAAGGCCAGAGGAGCCAGTTTCTCAGCCCTCTGGGACTTCTGAGACTGGTCTAGCCCACTCTGGGCTGGGGAAGGAGGCAGCCTCCTGTGATGAGCGAGAACCGATGTGTTCATCTGCTCTTCCCAAAGCCAAATCCCAGTTCGCCTGCTAGGAGCGGAGGAGCCTCCACCTTGGAAATGGATGGAGGCTACTATTCCAGTTCTTTGGTGGTTTGTTTGTTTTTTCTCCTTCCAGAGAGTTTGTTGTTAAATATTTAACCATATATCACTCAATCTATCCCCAGAAGTTCAACATGGAAGCTCTGGGGCTTTTCTAGAACGAAGATGAAAGAGTACTTAAAAGCAAAAACTCTTGAGCCCACAGACCTAGGATCAAGTCTCAGTCCGCTGCTTCCCAGATATGTGTGAGCTTGAGCAAGCCATTTCTCCGAGCCTTGGTATGCCAACCTGCGCAATGGGTACAGACAGTAGATCTCTTAGCAGGGTGAGGTGCCATTGGCTTGTGAGTTCTCCCTGTGCACACACAGCCTTACACACTCAGGACACAAGCCTGGCTCTGCACATACACAGCCTTCCTCTGTAGCTGAGATTGTCAGGAGGAAGAAGCCTGCACAAAGCTTTCATTATTCAGCTTTCCACATGCTCTTTCCTTCTAACCACCCCACCAGGCCTTTGCTCAGGCTTAATCCCAGCCAGCCAGGAATGCCTGGCCTCTACTACTGGAAAGGTCCTGAGTAAAAGTCACCTCCTCTAGGTCATGCTTTCTGACACCCCTGATGGAGACCAGGGTCGCTTGTGGGTTTATCTAGACACTCCCTGAGAGCAAAGGCCATGGCCTGACGCAGGCTTAGCACAGCCTAGGCACTGACCAGCAGGCTAGAGAGAACACACTATCTTGATTCTAGATATCCAGACAAGAGTTCAAATTCCAGCTCTTTGTGTGTGTGTGTGTGTGTGTGTGTGTGTGTGTGTGTGTATGTGTGTGTGTGCTGGTCCTGGGGCTTGAACTCAGGGCCTAGGTACTGTCCCAGAGCTTCTTTGTTCAAGGCTAGTGCTCTAGCCCTTTGAGCTACAGCTCCACTTCTGGAGCTGATTTGGAGATAAGAATCTCCAGCACTTTCTTGCCTCAGGCTGGCTTCAAACCTCAGTCATCAGCTCTCAGCCTCCAGAGTAACTAAGGTGACAGACAAGAGCCACCCACACCCATTTCCAGCTCTTTTGGTCACTAACTGTGACCTAAATGGGAGTAACAACCTCACCAACTTCCAGGATTACTCAGTTGAGAGCTGCTGGTCTGGCCTAAGCAATTCCGTGTGCATCATTGCTGGAAGTAAATACTTGGTTAGTAAATAGCAGGTCAGTGCTGATACCTGCATATTGGTCACCATTTTGTGTAGCCAGATCCGGGCCTGGAATCAACTAGGACCCTGTCTCCCAATCCACCCAAACACCAGCATATAGTAGGTGTTTGAGGGGGGCAGAAACAGGGTCTTACCATGGAACACAGGCTGACCTTGAACTGAAATTCCTCCAGCCTCTGTCTCCTGAGTGACAGAATTGCAGGTGTGAGCCACAGCACCCAGCTTTAGTAAATGCTATTGATGTCACCCTTGTTAAGGTAGAGAACACAGCAGGAAGCACACTTACAGCTGTAATCCTAAACTACTCAGGAGGCTGAGAATTGAAGGGTCAAGGTTGAAGGACAGCCTAGCAGAAAAGTCTATGAGATTCCATCTCCAAAATAATCAGCAAAAAGCAGGGCAGGAAGCATGGTTTGAGGGGTAGAGCACCAGCCAAACAAGCAAACTACCCCGAGGACATGGCTGTACAGTCCTCTCTCACAACTGTGGGGCTGAGGGAGGAGCTGGGAAAAGCTGGGCTCCACACATCTGGTGGGGAGCAGCCCATGCCCCAGGGTCAGAGGCACAGCCCACACCTCATCCCAGGCCATGGAGGCTCTGGCTCTGTGGTGGCCAGAATAGTACATGGGAAGCCAGCACCATCACACGCTCAGAAAGGTTCCAACCCATCACTGCCAAACCCATAAGGCTTTCCGAGTGGCCTACTCAGAACAGTGGAGAGTTCAAGGCCAGCTTCATAGCAAGACCACGTGTCAAATTTAGAGAAGTAATGAGACAGACCAAGTATAGAGCAGAAGTATAGGGCTGGACAGGCTGAGGCATTTCACCTCTCCAGCACTGCACTTTCCAGTCGGTATGCAGAGGTGCCACCTGGCTCCAGGCCAGCTGCTCAGGCTTTCTTTGCAGGCCCCAGTCTCCTGCCCCGTGTGCTGTGCCTTCAGCAAGCAGTTCAGTCCTGTCTGGGGCCTTTGTACTTGCCCACCTAGGCCGGAGTCTCCCTCCAAGAAGAGCAGCCTAACCCAGCCCATGGGAAGGGCGACACGGGTGTGAGGACGAGCAGACAGTGCCAAGGGAGGGCATATAACATGAGGATGGGCAGGAAGTAGGAAGGGCCACTGCGCAGGGTGGCTGGTGAACCCCAGGGCTCCCTGAGCCTCTCTGGGACCTGACAGGGAGGCATGGACTGCAAGTCCTGTGCTCTCCTGGTAGCAGTGGGGCACCATGGAGGATGGAGAGGAGAGAAATGGGCAGGTGGAGAGGACAGGGGGACAGGGAGGGGATCATCTCATGCTGAGGGCAACCCAGCCCATGCCCAGCAGAGAGACTGAGCTGGATCTAGCTCCCAAGAGGGGGAAGGTATGTATGCATGTGTGTATACACATTCCGTGTGTACACAGAACCGTGCGCCAGCGAGAAGCCAAGCAGTCTGAAGGCCTTAAAATCCAAGACACTGGGAAGACATCTCACTTGCATTCAAGCAAGAGCCGGGTGAGCTCCATCTTCCACTGGGAGGGTGGCCAGCCACGAGCAGGTTCCTTTAGCATCTGCCCACCCCTGGAGAAGGGACAGAGCCACAGTGGTGACACACAGCTGGCACTAGCCACCAGACAGCACTGACTTAATAAGAGGGAGGCGAGCCCTCCCAGCCTCACCTGGGCCACAGGGGCTGGCTCACTGGTGGGAAGCTGTGAGGCGCAGGATGTGGAAGGTAGAAAAGACATAAAGGTATAAAAGCAGGGTGACACCGGGCCCTGGCAGATAAACACCAAATACCAAGAGACTCTGCCGCTTATCAGCCATAGGGGCGGCCTCCAGCAGCACAGACAGCCGCCAAGGTCACCGGCCTGCCTGGCCTGGCCGGGACAGCGTTTCCTTTCTCCCAGCCCAGGCCAGAACATCTGCAAGAAAAGATGAAAGGCATCAGGGGCTCTTGATCCCCTATCTAATGGGAGGACAGAGGACAGCAGGGGAAGTCTGCCACCGGGCGCTGGGACCCCACAGATCAGAGGGGCTTAGAGACCTGCTGAGCTGGGCGGAAGAGATTGTCTCCTAGGGAGAACAATGACAAAGACAACAATCCCAGTCACAGCTCGCCTGAGAAGCCTCCTGCACAGTCTGCACTACCCCACCCACGAAGCGGGAGAAACCTCGAGCCACACTAAGGCTCTGAGAGGTGACCGGACAGGACAGAGGAAGGAGAAATAGGCTCACTCAAACCCCAGCAGCATTCCAAGTTCTCGCATCTGGACCACTGTCCCCCCCACAACTTCCGGTGAGCCGCAGGTTTCCAGCTTGCACACCCTCCCTGGAGGGAGAGGTGAGGCCCACAGCCCCTCGGCGCTCACAGCCCACCCCCCCACCCTGCCACCACCACCACCACCACCACCACCACCATTTCCTCCAGGGTAGGTCCGTCTCCATCAGTTCCCAGGCACTGGTGGAATGTGGCAATGTTTGCAAAGTAGATAACTGAGGCGAAAGAATGTTAACTACTGTACTCCCCCCTCCCCCCAGGGAGCGGGCTCACCCTGGCCTTAGGTGGGAGCGGTTTGCAGTCGGGATTCCTGCCCAGCCAGGTGACCAGGACTAGGGTCACCAGTGATGGGTCCCCTTGATAACGTGGCCCTCGGGTGTGATGTGATGGGAATGGCATTTTACCTGTCTCCTTTCTAAAAGCCAGATCCCAATCCGACCAAGAGAGAAAATTCCAAGTGCGGGAAGAAGAGGAGGGGGCTTCCACAAAACACCTGACCCAGATGTCTCCTCACTGCCAAGATCATAAACAAAGAAACAAAAAAAAAAACCCAGGAAAGCCTGAGATGCCACCACAGCCAAGAGGAGACTAAAAAAGACTAGATCCTGGCAGGGCGCTGGTGGCTCACGCCTGTGATCCTAGCTCCTCAGGAGGCTGAGATCTGAGGATGGAGGTTCAAAGCCAGCCCAGGCAGGAAAAGTCCAGGAGACTCTTATCTCCAAATAACCACTAGAAAACCGGAAGCGGCGCTGTGACTCAAGTGGTGGAGTGCTAGCCTTGAGCAAAAGGAAGCCAGGGACAGTGCCCAGGCCCAGAGTTCAAGCTCATGACAAAAAAAAAAAAAAAAAAAAAAAATTTTTAAAGACAGATCCTGTGTGACAGAGAAAGGACCTGGGGGAGGCGGGGGTGGGGGGAGAAACAAAGGAAGTCTAAATAAAGTATGGACTTCAGTTAATCATCCACACTGGTGATGCATTTGTAACACGTATCACACGAATGCGTTAACAAGGGAAATGCAGCCAGGCACGGCTGCAACCCCAGAACTCACAACCTTGAGCTGGGGACCATCCTACCTTACAGAGCGAGACTCCTGTCTCGGACAGAGGAAAAGTGAGTGAGATAAGAGTACATTCCAGAGGACAGGGAGGAAGTGGAGAGAAGATGTCCCTTTTAATACTGTGGGGGAAACTGAAACCAAATAGAAGTGACTTGCCCACGGATATGGTAAAAGTTTAAGGAGGAGCCTAGCTTAGGACTAAGGTTTGGTTGGGATTTTATACTGTGTTGCCTTTGTTTCCTTTGGTTTGGTTTGAATTTTTGAGACAACGTGTTCCTATGTAGCCCAAGCTGGTCTCAGACTCAAAACCCTCCTTCCCCTGCTTCCTGGGTGCTGGGTTCTGTCATCCCAGGCGCGGGCTACCAGGTCAGGCTTAGGATCAACATATATCAGGTTGCAAGCACTTTTTAACCGCCTACTGTACATCAGGAACCAGCAGAGAGCTTCACCATGGTCAAGGCAGCCGGGGAGGAGCAGAGATTTCTCCCTAAGTCATCACCCTCTGTAGACTAGGTTTCCTGGGACACAGACCTGCCTTTTGGGGGCACCCAAACCAGAAGAGGAACGTGACCCTGAAACCCTGCGGGCTAGGTGGCTGCGGAGAGCAAGGAAGTGGGGTGACCTGGAAGCCCTGCCCCGCCTCACCTCTGCACTCGGGGTGACCCTGGAGCCCTGTGCTGCTTGATAAGCCGGAGTCCTGGGGGCAGCAACTGGATAAAGCAGGAAGGATTGCTCAGGAAGGCCAGTAGGCCAGGAGGCCAGGGGGGCCAGGGGGTGTGGGCAAAGTGCACCCAGCAATCTGGGCAGGATTTCGTTCTCTTTTTCCATCCCAGGAGCTCAGAGGCAGAGCGCTGGGCAATCAGGGGACTTCCCAGACAGGGAGCCTTTGGGTTGGGTCTTGAAGGGTGGGGAGGAGTTTGCCAGAATGGCACCGGGCTGCAGCCTTTCTGCCCCTGGAGCTCACCGTCTAGTTACCGGCCTGGATGGCTCCTGGTGGCCTTCTCACCCGCTGGGCCTTGTGCTTCTCACAGCAGAGCCTGTCAGAAGGGAAGCCAAGGCCTGCCTCCCACTCTGCAGCTGAGTGTGGCTGATAGACTTCCTCCCCCAGCTCCAGCTCCCAGGGTGAGCAGGCAGGGGAGGGGCTGTGGCCTCCCCGGTCTCCTCTGGCCACTCCCACCCTCCCCTTGGCCAGCTCCATTCCCACCCTCCCACACAGCGACCTTCCCAGAGCCAGCCCCATCCATTCACACAGCCTTCACGGGAGGCCCTTGTGTGGGCCTTGTGTGATGGACCTGGCCCAGGCCCCGCTGCCCTTGAGAGCATGCGTCTCGCTCATCTCTATCTTGTGCGTTCTGTGGCCTTTGTCCACACCCTCAGTGGGGAAGTGGGATCCAGGCCCAGGTCCCGGGCAGCCTTTGCAGTATAGCCTTGAACACATCCCGTTCCCTGCCTGAGCCAGTGTTGGACCCATAGGTGTTCAGGAAAGAGGTGTCCAGCCCCAGGGGATTCTGTCCAGTCCAGTATAATCCTCCCCTCTGCACCCCTCGAATACAGTTCTCTCAGTATAGCGCTGATAACATACACGCATGGGACGGATTCATCAGATTTCTGTGTGGAACCCAAATATGGTGCCCCTGAAGGAGCCAGCAGGTGGCTGAGCAGCATGGTTAAAGGCAGTTATGGAAGGCTGGGCACCAGTGGGCTCGTGCCTGGAATCCTAGCTAAATCAGCGGACTGAGACCCTGAGAATCCATGTACAAAGCTACCCTGAGCAGATGCCTTCACTAAGCTCCATCTCCAAAAGAACCAGCAAAATGCAAGAGTGGAGGCATGGCTCAAGTGGCAGCATGCTCAGCTGCAAGCAATAAAAGCCAGGCAAGAATGAGGCCCTGAGTTCAAGCTGAAGTACAAGAAGGAAGGAAGGAAGGAAGGAGAGAGAGGGGAGGAAAGGAGGAGGGAGGGAACTTAGGCAGGCAAGCCATTCTAGGAGGCAGCAAGGAGTGTTAGGGAGACAGTCTGAGAAAGGCCTGCAGGCCCAGCTTCCCTCTCCCCACCCAAGTCTCTCCAGCATCTCCAGCACACATCCCCCACCTTGTCTCAAGAGCAATGGACTGGTCCTTCCCTCTCACTGGACTTCCCTGAGAATGGTTGTTCTGTCCTTCCAGGGCCTCCAGTCAGATACCTGGACCGCATAGTCCCCTGCCACCAATTACCCAAGACTGCCTCCATACACTCGGCCACCCTGTCTCCCGTCTTTCACACTCAGCCAGACCCCATACGCCATTCACCATGCACACCACAGCTCAGCTCACAGGTGGCCCCTGCAGTCTAGTCTCCGCCCTCTCCTGTCTCCACCCTGGGCTGAAGGGCTCCCTTTGGGCCTCTGCCCTGCTTCCTCGGTGCCAGCTGTACTTTGGACTCCAGGCCAGACAGATTGGCATCCCTTGGGCTCCAAGCCTAGGTCACAGCCTTTTTTTTTTTTTCTTTATTGCCAGTTTCGATGCTTGGACTCAGGGACTGAGCTCCTTTTTTTTTTTTTTTAATTAAATTTTATTGACAAGGTGTTGTGCAAAGGGGGTACAGTTACATAATAAGGCAGTGAATACATTTCTTGTGATATCTCACACCCTCATTTTTCTTTCTCTTCCCTAGATCAGGTAGGCATATATACAATATCCAGTATACCAAAATCATATGCAGTAACCACGTAGGGTACACCACAGGAAATTCCCCTAGAACTTTAAACGTAATGTCAACAGTAGAATCCTCCTGTGTCCTTCTCTTGGAGTTGTTTTTGCTTATCCTCATCTTATATGATCATGTGTACTTAGCTGTTGAGCTATTGTGTTCCACTGATAGGTCTATTCTAGACCTTTTTATGTTTAGTTGTTGTTTGGTTTTAGATACATAATGTAAAGTCCCTGACCCAAACATGTAGAAATGCCATTTGAAAAAAAGATTGTTGTTTTGCAGACCTGGTCTCTACTGTCCTCCTCCCTCCCTAACAGTCATATATCAAAGAAAACATGCACCTTTATTCTCTGTGTTCTAGGCTTATCTCGCTCAACATTATTTGTTCAAGTTCTGACCATTTCTCTGCAAATACCAATATTTTATCATTTCTAATTGCTATGTAGTATTCCATTGTGTATAGGTACCACATTTTTTTGAATCCATTCATCTGTAGTGGGGTATCTGGGTTGTTTCCATATTTTGCCTATTGTGAATTGTGCAGCGATAAACATGGATGTGCAAATATCTTTATGATAACTTGAGACCTGTTGTTCAAGATGAGCTTCTTTTTGCTCAAGGCTAGCACTCTACCACTTGAGCCACAGCACCACTTCCGGCTTTTTCTGTTTATGTGGTGCAGAGGACTCAAACCCAGGGCTTCATGCATGCAAGGCAAGCACTCTACCACTAAGCCACATTCCCAGCCCCTGGTCACAGCCTCTTAGGGCACATCGGCATCCTCGGCCTCTCTACGGGTGTTCATTGTAACCTGTAGGTTGCTCCCGCAGTTGTAGCCAGGGGAGTGGTTGGACCTGGGTCAGGCCTGTGCCTGGCACAGCTCAGACCAGGACTTGCTGGGACAGGAATCTTGCCTAGATTGCTCAGGATTGTAAGGGAAGCCAGGCAAGCCCAGCCTGGGCCTGAGGCTAGAGCATTAGCTCTGCCCTCTAGGGCAGGAACCCAGCCAGCCACCACGCCCGCCAGCCTGCTCTGAGTCACCAGCCCTAGGCCCCTAGGTCTGGCCTCACCTTCTCCTGTGCTCTGGCAGCTCAGGGAGGAGCCAGGAAAAGCCCAGACCCAGCACTGACCCTGGCCTTCCTCACCTGAGGCCACGGACCTAGCTGCTACTTTACCTCAACCTCCAGAGGGCTTAGTCTGGGGTCTCTGGGCTGGCAGAGGCTCCGCCCCACACCTGGCATGGGAACTGGCCTCCTGCTACTTGTGGTCTGGGCTCAACTTTTCAGCTCCCTCCCAGTCATTAAAGCCATTTAATCATCTGATAGTTAAATAGCTATCACTTGGCACCTGTGTTCACAGGGCCTGGGGGCAGGGCTGTTGGACTCCACTCTGCAAACACTTGGGAAATGCTCCTGCTCTTCTAATCCTGTACCCCAGGGGTGCAAAGGGCAGGCAAGGGCCAGCCTGGGAAGACTCCACCTGGAGCCAGGGCTAAGAGGAGGTCCTGTAGGTACCCCAGCAACCCCAAGCACAGAGAGGGCGAGGCACTTCCCTAAGGTCCCACAGCCCAGGTCTGGGGATCTGCTTGAGTCCTTGAGGTGTGTGAAGCATTTAGTGAAAGGGAATAAAGTTCACAGGTTGGTGGGGAGATGGTCCCTAAAGCAGAGGACAAACCTGCCGCTGAGCGGATCCCATCCCACCCCTGACAGGATGGAGACAAAGTGGGGAGCAGGAGTGGAGAGGGGAAGAGCTCCTTGGCCAGAGGGGGAGGGGGTTCCCCAGAAAAGAGTTCAAGCTGGAATTAGAAGAATGAAGAAGAGTGGCTAGAGGGAGATCTCCACTGAAGGCACTAGGGGAGGGGGGATGACCTGTGCTTTCAGCTCCCTAGGGGACAGGGACTAGGTGAGGGGGCTGTAGGATAGTCCCTGACACCTCTGAGGATGCTGGGCCCAGGTCTCACGTGCTGGGATAGGAGGGCCCCGGGGGGGGGGGGGGGCGGGGAGGGAAAGGAGGGGCTTTCAGCTCAATAGGCAGCACCACCCCAGAGCTGGGAGGACACAGGCACCCCCAACTAAGTGACATTTCACATGCACCCCAGGAGGACGAGGCCTAGACATGGAGGGGCTCATGCAAGGTCGCAAGCCTTTGTCTTGTCACCACCTGTCTCCTTTCCACAGAGCTGGTCCCCCAGAATGGCCGCTCTCCTCCAATGAGGTTCAGGCTCTTTCCTGCATGTCCACGGCCCTTCAGACCTGCCCCAGCCTGTCTGTGTGGACATCTGGCCCCCAGATCTATGCAAGGGCCATAGCCCATCAATTTCATGTTCCCAGAACCCAGAGCAGAGTCCGGACAGAGCAAAGACTTTGGTAGGCTCATTGACTGACCTCAGGTCAGATGGATGGCTCAGTGATTCTGTTCTGTTTTGTCCTCAGTGGGGCTTGAACTCAAGACCTGGGCATTGCCCCTGAGCTCTTCAGCTCAAGGCTAGTGCTCTACTGTGAGCCACAGGGCCACTTCTAGTTTTCTGGGAGTTAATTGGAGATAAGAGTGTCAGGAACTTCCCTGCCTGGGGCTGGCTTCGAACTGTGATCCTCAGATCTCAGCCTCCTGAATAGTTAGGACGACAGGTGTGAGCCACCAGTGCCTGGCTCCCTTGATCATTTATTAAAAGCTACAGGTCTTTATTCTTCTCAGGCTTGGGGTGCAAAGTACCATAGTTCAGGTTTGGCATAATCACCACGTCATGGTATAAATTCAAGGTCTTAGGAGCCCCTGAAGGACAGAGAAAAACAAAGAAAATAGAAAGCAGACAGCCAGGGACAATGCAGGTAGAAATCAGGGAGGGTGCTCACCCTGGCCAGGGATGTGACCACCCAGCCCTCATCGGCAGAGATAGGAGCTCAGGCTCTGGCCCACAGAGGAAGGGACAGGAGGCCCTCCCAAGGATATGGATCATCTTGTGGTACCCTGAGCTCATGGAGCAAGATAATCCCCAAGAAGAGGAGCACTCATGCACAACACTCTGGGCCAGTTCCAGAGGAAAAGCCAAGGATGAGATTCATCCAGTGATTCAATTATCCCCCACCCCCACTACTCCAGAGGCTTTATTTAACTCAGGGCCTAGGCACTGTCCCTGAGGCTCTTTGTGCTCAATTGGTATGTACAATATTCTCAATTGGTAGTTGTTTGCTTTCAAAGCTTGGCATACATCCTGCCAAGCCATCCTTGCTTTTAGAGTTTCAATTGAAAAATCGGCAGTTATTCTTTTTCCTTTATAAGTAGTCAATCATTTATTTATTTATTTATTTATTTTGCCAGTCCTGGGCCTTGAACTCAGGGCCTGAGCACTGTCCCTGGCTTCTTTTTGCTCAAGGCTAGCACTCTGCCACTTGAGCCACAGCACCACTTCTGGCCATTTTCTGTATATGTGGTGCTGGGGAATTGAACCTAGGGCTTCATGTATACGAGGCAAGCACTCTTGCCACTAGGCCATATCCCCAGCCCTAAGTAGTCAATCTTTTCTCTCTGGTAGCTTAAAGTATCCTTTCCTTGTTCTCTGCTGATCCTGTTTGGATCATGATGTGGTGAGAAGAGGTTCTTTTCTGGTCTGGTCTGTTGGGTTTTATAAAAAGAAAAGCCTCTTGTACCTGACTTGCCCTTTCTTTTGGAATGTTTGGGAAGTTTTCTGCTAGAATTGTGTTAAATGTTTCTTTTCCCCTTAGTTACTTGATTTTCTCTTTCCTCCATACCTATCAGCCAAAAAAGAGGTCTTCTAATTGAATCCTAAAGTTCTTACTTTAAAAAAAAGGGGGCTGGGGATATGGCCTAGCGGCAAGAGTGCCTGCCTCATATACATGAGGCCCTGGGTTCGATTCCCCAGCACCACATATACAGAAAATGGCCAGAAGTGGCGCTGTGGCTCAAGTGGCAGAGTGCTAGCCTTGAGCAAAAAGAAGCCAGGGACAGTGCTCAGGCCCTGAGTCCAAGCCCCAGGACTGGCAAAAAAACAAAACAAAAACCAGTCTTGGGTCTTGAACTCCGGGCCTGGGCACTGTCCTGGAGCTTCTTTTGCTCAAGGCTAGCACTCTACCACTTGAGCCACAGTGCCACTTCTGGGATTTTCTGTTTATGTGGTACTGAGGAATTGAACCCAGGGCTTCATGCATGCTAGGCAAGCACTCTACCACTAAGCCACATTCTCAGGCCAGTCTTGAAGTTCAACACTCATTTCTTGGATTTATTCTGTAAAATTATCTCTTCTATTGTATCTACTCTATCTTCAAGCCCCCAAGACTCTGTCTTCTATGTCATTTATTCTGCCACAGAGGCTTTCTACTTAGTTTTTTATTTCTCTGCCTTTGATTTGGCCATATTTAAAGGTTCCTATCTCTTTATTGACGTCTTTTTTTAGATCTAGTATTGACATCTTTATTTCATTTGTTTATCTTTGCCTTCCTTCATCTCTTTAAACCAAGTGGCTATTTTTTTTATTATACTTACTCCTTTGCCATCTTTTGAAATTCATTTAGCATTTTGTGTTCTCCGTGAATTCTTCCACTATTCTTTGGTTAGTCTCATAGCATTCATAAAATGTCTAACCCTAACTCTTTTTTTTTTTATTTTTTGGCCAGTCCTGGGCCTTGGACTCCGGGCCTGAGCACTGTCCCTGGCTTCTTCCCGCTCAAGGCTAGCACTCTGCCACTTGAGCCACAGCGCCCCTTCTGGCCGTTTTCTGTATATGTGGTGCTGGGGAATCGAACCTAGGGCCTCGTGTATCCAAGGCAGGCACTCTTGCCACTAGGCTATCTCCCCAGCCCCCTGAGTCATAATTCTTAAAGTACGTTTCAGTTTTATCCTAAGCCTGATCTTTTCCCAACCTGAAGTGCCAGACTTTGAAGTCAGGTCCTACTTTACCACGTGAGCCCCACTTTCCCACGTGAACCCCACTTTACCACGTGAACCTGAGATAAGCAGGCCCTGTGAGCAGACCCAGGACAAGCCCATTAGGGCCCAGTCGGTCTAGAACTCTAACCACTGGGAATGCTTAACTCTGACCACCCCTAGAATGCCTCGAACCCTGAGCCAATCAGATTTGTACCTGTGTCCTAATCTTGCTTGCTTGAACACCTGATTGTTGTAACTTTGTTTTTTGCTTTTATAAGCCCTGTGTAATCGTAGCTTGGGGCTCCCTCCTAACCTCTGCTGTGTCAGTGGGTAGGACAAGGCCCGAGTTGCAGCTCGCTTGAATAAAGCCTTGCCTTGCTTTTGCATTTCGGAATGTCTGAGTCTCAGTGGCCTTCTTGGTGGTCGTCTCGCGATTTGGCATAACATTTGGGGGCTCGTCCAGGATCGCCCCAGAGACCCCCGACTCAGAAGGTAAGGAAACAGCGCTGTTCATTTGTTTATTTGTCTTGAGCTGTAATTTGTCTGTTTGTCTGTTTTGCTTTTGCTTATTTCTTAAAGGGATTCTTTAAGGGGTTGTTGAAGTGGATGCACTTACTCGGCAATCCCGTGGGAGACTGGGGGATGCCCCAGATTCTCCACCACTACTGAGTCCACTCCTCCTGCACCCTTGCGGGAGGTTGGGCCAACTTAGATCTGCTCCTGCTGCTTAGCTTGCAGAAGGAGGCTTGTGGGCCAATCTAGGAGACTCTCCACTACCTGAGCCCCAGACTCTGAGTCCACTCAGGTCCACTCTTCCTGCACCCTTGCGGGAGGTTGGGCCAACTTAGGTCTCCTCCTGCTGCTTAGCAGGAGAAGGAGGCTTGTGGGCCAACTTAAGAGATCTCCAACTCTTTTCTTATTCTCAGGCCTATGTGTTGTATTGTTTGTTTGTTTTTAGCCTTTTGAACTAAACATCTGATCAGAGCTATGGGTAATGTTCTATCTTGGGGACCTCCATCTAGCCCCCTAGATTTGACCCGAGCTCACTGGAGAGAGGTCAAGGAGATAGCTCAGAACCAAGGTGTGGCCCTCAAGGAACTGCAATTCTCAAGATCTCAGTCTCTGACTTGCTAGGTTTACCCTGTGCAAATCAGAATGGCACATCCTTGAGAGAGCTAATTGGCCACCTGAGGGGAGCTTTAAATCGATGCCCCTCATTTAGGCTATCTAGACCAGATTTCTTATATAGACACCTGGAGGGAACTAGTTGACAGGGACACTCCAGCTTGGGTTTGGCCTTTCTTAAAATGTTTCAGCTGTGTCCTCCACTTTGGAGGGTCCTGACCAGTCCTGGCGCCAATAGCCCAGGGCACGGAGGTGTCGGCCCTGAGTCCTGACCCACAGCCGCCACCGACAGGGGCAGACATGGGGCCAGCCCAAGCCACCCACAGGCAGTGGGGAGTGACCCCACCGCGCAGCGCTGTCGTCTGTGTTCTGATAGTCTCTTTTGTGTCAAAACTGCATGAGGTGTACAGGCAACAGCCCACAATCAGTGTGAGTGTCTGCAAAAAAAGAACTCTAAGGGGACCCCCACCCAGCCTTCTTAAGCAGAAAATTATTTGGTGTGCTAAAATGTTTTACTAAGACTAAAAATGTTTTACTAAAACTATCAAGCCCTGGAAAATGAGGCTGGAGAATGCTAAAATCATTTGTTAAAGGTTTTTGTCTTAAAATGTACGGCTGATGCTTATTCTGCGTGCTTTAAGATCTTTTGAATATGTATGTGTGTGTGCATGTGTGAGTGTGAACATGTTCAAGACTGTTAGTATGATGTAAAATTGAGTGAGTTTAAGTTTAAATTCAAATGCTCATCAAGTTTGGGCATTACCAAATACTTTAAAAGATTCTTGCATTGCATTAAAGAGGAACTATAGTTAAAAAAATCAGAGCTAAGTGTCAAAAATTTGGATTTACAAACTAGAATGTTAAAAGGCACAAATTTGTAAACCTGAAGTCACCTATCTGGGCTTCATATTAAAAGAGGGCAAGCATTGGCTGTTGGATGCACGTAAGGAGACTGTGCCAAAAATCCCTGTGCCTAAGTCAGCCAGACAAGTCAGAGTTCCTGGGAACAGCAACAGCAGGCTTTTTGCCGGCTATGGATACCTGGGTTTGCTGAGATGGCCAAGCTTCTATATGAAGCCACCAAATAATCTAGCCAACCAGGCAGCCAAGGAAGCAGCCCTTCAGCCCAGAGCAAAAGTATTGACTTTAGTAGACCCAGGACCATGAGCTTTGCCTCCTGTGCCCCAGTATTCCCAAGAAGACTTGGAGTGGATAAAGAAAAATCCCATGGCCCACAAAACCCTGAACAGAGAAGGAAACAATGACTGATGGAAAACTTGTGAAGGGAAACTTATCTTGCCACAAGGGCTGGGTAAAGGGATCCTTAAGAGAATCCACCGAGCTTCTCACATGGGAACCCAAAGAATGCAGGACTTGCTCCGACACTCCAAAGTGAAAATTAGACAAGGAGATCAACTTATTGAAGATATTATTAAAAATTGCAAGGCCTGTCAGCTAACCAATGTCCCCAATCAACAAATTACTAAAGGAGCTCGCCTCCGTGGGGATAGGCCAGGTGTGTATTGGGAAGTAGATTTAAACCTGGAAAATTTGGATACAAATATTTGCTAGTTTTTTTTTTTTTCAAAGCCGCGGAGAACTTTATTCGCGTCGGGACATGCGGACAGCGGCATGTGCCGGAGGGGGCGGGGCCCGGCGCGGCTCCACCCCTCGCCCTGGCCCTATATTTGCTAGTTTTTGTAGACACCTTTTCAGGATGGGTTGAAGCCTATCCAACAAAGCATGAGACCGCGAATGTAGTGGCTAAGAAGATCTTGGAAGCCTACCCAGGTATGGCTTCCCATCCACCATTGGGTGGGACAACGGACCGGCCTTCATCTCAAAAGTAAGTCAGGGGGCTGGGAATATGGCCTAGTGGCAAGAGTGCTTGCCTCCTACACATGAAGCTCTCAGTTCGATTCCCCAGCACCACATATATGGAAAACGGCCAGAAGGGGCACTGTGGCTCAGGTGGCAGAGTGCTAGCCTTGAGCAGGAAGAAGCCAGGGAAGGTGCTCAGGCCCTGAGTCCAAGGCCCAGGACTGGCCAAAAAAAAAAAGTAAGTCAGGGAATAGCCGCTGCACTGGGACGGATTGGAAATCGCATTGTGCTTATAGACCCCAGAGTTCAGGACAGATAGAGAGAATGAATCGGACTCTAAAAGAGACCGTAACTAAATTGGCCTTAGAGACTGGCGCAGACTGGGTGTCACTCCTTCCTTTTGCTCTGCTTAGAGTAAGAAATTCTCCCTATAAGCTTGGCTTTACTCCTTTTGAAATAATGTGCGGGTACCCCCCGCCCATTATCCCTAGCCTTCAGACTGAATTGCTTGCTGATTTGGATGATGCTGAATTTTTGTGTAATTATTTGCAGCTCATGCACAAGAATATGTGGCCCCAACTTAAAGCATTATATGATTCTGCTTCTGTCCCTACCCCCCATTTATTCAGACCAGGGGACTGGGTGTTCATCCGAAGGCATAACCCCAAATCCTCAGAACCACGGTGGAAGGGACCCTACGTAGTGCTACTGACTACTCCCACTACCCTCAAGGTAGACAGCATCGCCACTTGGGTCCATTGCTCCCACACCAGGCTAGCTCACCCCTTTGCCCTGGACGACGACTACCGTGGTGGAACATGGGAGGTCTCCAAGCACCCGACTCAGCACTTCGCCTTTGCCTCAAGAAAAGAAAGTTAAACTGAACATTGTTATAATTTTCTTTTTTTTTTTTTTTTTGGCCAGTCCTGGGCCTTGGACTCAGGGCCTGAGCACTGTCCCTGGCTTCTTCCCGCTCAAGGCTAGCACTCTGCCTCTTGAGCCACAGCGCCGCTTCTGGCCGTTTTCTGTATATGTGGTGCTGGGGAATCGAACCTAGGGCCTCGTGTATCTGAGGCAGGCACTCTTGCCACTAGGCTATATCCCCAGCCCCATAATTTTATTTTTGCCTTCTTTCCTAACTACCCTGGCTAGTGTTGATGTTATTTTGGCAGCTCACTCCAAAGGGAGGTGACCCCCTTATTTTAGGTAGTTTTGGGCTTGCTCAGGAATACAGGTATAGCCACCCGACCCTTAGAGCACAGCTGAGAAGTTTATGTATTATTTTGTTGCTTACATTTGGATACTAAACACCATACAGCTAATGGTAAGTCTGTATAGCTGAAAGTTAATTTTCAGTTTGCAGTAATCCTGCAGTCCCTTGGTAAGGTTATAGGTTTCTGGCTAGGTAAGGTCAACGCCCCTGAGTCAGCCTGAAGAAGTTACAGAAGATGAATGATCGTCACCCATCAGCCCCCCCTTTAAAACCGAGGGACCAGAGTTATTTTCGGATACTACTTTGGGCCCTACTGGTCCATGCTTTACCTCTATATCATCCTCTAGACATGCAAGCCATTGAAATGGACAGAATGGAGCCATGATTGGCTCCCAAGGTACCAAAAAGAAAAGGGGAAATGAAGTGCCAGACTTTGAAGTCAAGCTCCACTTTACCACGTGAACCCCACTTTACCACGTGAACCTGAGATAAGCAGGCCCTGTGAGCAGACCCAGGACAAGCCCATTAGGGCCCAGTCGGTCTAGAACTCTAACCACTGGGAATGCTTAACTCTGACCACCCCTAGAATGCCTCAAACCCTGAGCCAATCAGATTTGTACCTGTGTCCTAATCTTGCTTGCTTGAACACCTGATTGTTGTAACCTTGTTCTTTGCCTTTATAAGCCCTGTGTAATCGTAGCCCGGGGCTCCCTCCTAACCTCTGCTGTGTCGGTAGGTAGGACGAGGCCCGAGTTGCAGCTCGCTTGAATAAAGCCTTGCCTTGCTTGTGCATTTCGGAATGTCTGAGTCTCGGTGGCCTTCTTGGTGGTTGTCTCGTGACTTGGCATAACAAACCCAAACCCTAAACTTAATTGTACAAGAATACCAAGACAAATATCCTAATTTGTTTGTACTACCTTGCATTCAACTCCTAGTTCTTAAAATAAATTTTAGATTTACGCTAAACCTCAATTTTCCAAATCATAAGCCTAAACCTAACCCTATATGGAAAACTAACCATAACTCTAATTATACCAGATCAGTAACAGAAATCATCTACTTTCCATTCATTCTTTTAGCTGACTCAACAATTCTTAAAATGTTTCAGTTTTATCCTAAGCCTATCTTTTCCTAATTCTAACCCTAATCTTAACCAGAAACGTAGCCCTAATCCTAATTTTACAAGAATCCTGAGTAATACAAATACTGTAATTTATAATCACCGTAACTTTTACCTGACTCCTAGGTTGTGTTTTTTTTTTTTTTGGTGTTTGTTTGGTTGGTTTAGGGTTTTTTTTGCCAGTCCTGGGGCTTGAACTCAGGGCCTGAGCACTGCCTCTAGCTCCTTTTTGCTCAAGGCTAGCACTCTACCACTTGAGCCACAGCACCACTTCTGGCCTTTTCTGTTTATGTGGTGCTTTGGAATGGAACCCAGGGCTTCATGTATATGAGGCAAGCACTCTACCACGAAGCCATATTCCCAGCCCCTAGTTCTTAAGATAAGTTTTGACTCTAGACTTGTTTCCTAACCTGAATCCTAACTCAAACCCTAAACATACCCAAATCCTAGTGAAGGGGGGAATGAAGAGTTAAAGTAAACCCCATTTTCAGGCAGCCCCGTTTTGTTGTCTGTTTAAACTATGAGCAAAACCAGGGCAAGCTTATTAGGGCCCAGCCGGTCAAGAACTCTAACCGCCTGGGAATGCTTAACTCTAACCGCCCCCAGAATGCCTCGAGCCCTGAGCCAATCAGATTTGTACCTATGTCCTAATCTTGCTTGCTTGAACACCTGATTCCTTTAAAAAACAACAACAAAAAAAACCTGTAACTTTGATTGCTGTAACTTTGTTTTTTTTCTTGCTTGAACACCTGATTGCTGTAACTTTGTTTTTGCCTTTATAAGCTCTGTGGAATCACAGCTTGGGGCTTTCTCCTAACCTCTGCTGTGTCAGTGGGTAGGATGAGACCTGGGCCGCGGCCCACTTGAATAAAGCCTTGCCTTGCTTTTGCATTTTGGAATGTCTGAGTCTCGGTGGTCTTCTTGGTGGTCGTTTCGCGACTTGGCATAACACTAGTAGTAACATAAATACTATATTCATCCTAGCAGAAGGCGCGCGCTCTACCACTTTGAGCCACAGCACCACTTCCAGTTTCCTGGTTGTTAATTGGAGACAAGAGCTTTGAACCAGGATTCTCAGATCTCAGCCTCCTGAGTAGCTAGGATTACAGGCATGAGCCACCAGTACCCAGCTTTCTATTCATAATTCTTAGAATGAGTTTCAGTTTTATCCTAACCTTACCTGAAGCTGTGGATTCATGGGTCTGTTGAAGTTTGGTTTCTCTCCTTTTAGAAGCTTAAGATTTGATGCTTCTTGTTTTTCACTATACTCGACTGCTTGCAATGTCTGGCATCCTCTGGCTTTCCCTGATTCCCTGCGCCTTTCATCAGGAGATGCTCTCCATCTTCTCAGCATCCTCTTGACCAGGAATTCTTATTTATTTTAAATTAAGTTTTATTGACAAGCTGATGTACAGAAGGGGTACAGTTACATAATAAGGTAGTGAGTACATTTCTTGTCATATTTATTATACCCTCCCTCATTTTTCTTTCCCTCCCCTAGTTCAGGTAAGCAAATATACAATGTCCAGTGTACCACAACCATATACAGTAACAGTCAATCTGACACCCACAATCATATACAGTAACCATAGGGAATGCCACAGGAAATTCACCTACTACATTAAACATAGTGACAACAATAAAACTGTTTCCTTCTCTTGGAGTTCATTTTACTTAGCCTCATCTTATATAATCATATGTACGTAGCTGTTTAGCTATTGTGATCTTCTGATAGGTCTACTTGGAATTCTTTGAGTTCATTTCACCCTAAATTGTTGTGCCAAGTCGCAAGACCACCCCCAAGAAGACCACCGAGATTCAGACACTCCGAAATGCAAAAGCAAGGCAAAGCTTTATTTAACGAGCTGCCAACTCGGGCCTCGTCCTACCCACCGACACAGCGGAGGTTAGGAGGAAGCCCCGAGCTGTGATTACACAGGGCTTATAAAGGCAAAGAACAAGGTTACAACAATCAGCTGTGCAAGCAAGATTAGAACACAGGTACAAATCTGATTGGCTCAGGGTTCGATTCTAAAATGGAGTTCACGTGGTGGGGCCTGACTTCAAAGTCTGGCACCTCAAATTTTACCTTTTTCCTAACCCTAAACCTAACCTAAGCCCTAGCCTTAATTATGCTGGAATCCTAACATTCACACAATCATTCTAATTTACATGCATACTGACTTTACCTGTAATTCTTCAAGTAAGTTCCAGTGCAAAACTAAACTTCACCTCTACCCCTAATCAGAAGTGATCCCTAAACTTAAACCTAATGACAAGCTTTCCTGGGCGGAAGTTCATATTTTCTGCTCACTTTTCTCAACACACAGTGTTGTGCCAAGTCTCAAGACCACCCCCAAGAAGACCACCGAGATTCAGACACTCCGAAATGCAAAAGCAAGGCAAGGTTTTATTTAACGAGCTGCCAACTCGGGCCTCGTCCTACCCACCGACACAGCGGAGGTTAGGAGGAAGCCCCGAGCTGTGATTACACAGGGCTTATAAAGGCAAAGAACAAGGTTACAACAATCAGCTGTGCAAGCAAGATTAGAACACAGGTACAAATCTGATTGGCTCAGGGTTCGATTCTAAAATGGGGTTCACGTGGTGGGGCCTGACTTCAAAGTCTGGCACCTCATTTCCCCCTTTTTCTTTTTGGTACCTTGGGAGCCAATCATGGCTCCATTCTGTCCATTTCAATGGCTTGCATGTCTAGGGGATGATATAGAGGTAAGGCATGGGCCAGTAGGGCCCAATGTAGTAAACAAATGGCCTGTCACCATTTCTTACAAGAATATTCTCTGTACCTCTTGCATGTCTCTAGTTTATCCTGCCTCATCTTCCCAAAAACAACTCTGGTCCCTTGATTTTAAAGGGGGGCTGATGGGTGAAGATCATCCATCTTCTGTAACTTCTTCAGGCTGACTCAGGGGCGTAGACCTTACCTAGCCAGGAACCTATAACCTTAGTCTCAGTCTAACTTTCTTTTCTTGAGGCGAAGGCAAAGCGGCTGAGTTGGGTGCTTGGAGACCTCCCATGTTCCATCACGGTAGTTGTCATCCAGGGCAAAGGGGTCAGCTGGCCTGGCGTGGAAGCAATGAACCCAAGTGGCGATGCCGTCTAGGGTTCCTTCCACCGTGGTTCTTAGGATTTCAGTCCCCTGGTCTGAATAAATGGGGGGTAGGGACAGAAGCAGAATCATATAATGCCTTAAGTTGGGGTCACATTCTTGTACACGAGCTGCAAATAATCGAGTTTACACAAAAATTCAGCATTATCCAAATCAGCAAGCAATTCAGTCTGAAGGCTAGGGATAATGGGCGGAGGGTACCCCTACATTATTTCAAAAGGAGTAAAGCCAAGCTGATAGGGAGAATTTCTTACTCTAAGCAGAGCAAAAGGAAGGAGTGACACCCAGTCTGCGCCAGTCTCTAAGGCCAATTTAGTTACGGTCTCTTTTAGAGTCCGATTCATTCTACCTGTCCTGAACTCTGGGGTCTATGAGCACAATGCAATTTCCAATCCGTCCCCAGTGCAGCGGCTATTCTCTGACTTACTTTTGAGACGAAAGCCTGCCCATTGTCTGACCCAATGGTGGATGGGAAGCCATACCTGGGTAGGATTTCTTTCAGGATCTTCTTAGCCACTACATTCGCAGTCTCATGCTTTGTTCAACCCATCCTGAAAAGGTGTCTACAAAAACTAGCAAATATTTGTAATTTCTGTGAAATCTACTTCCCAATACACGCCTGGCCTATTCCCACAGAGGTGAGCTCCTTTAGTAATCTGTTGATTGGGGGCATTGGCAAGCTGAGAGGCCTTTAACAGATCTCAATAAGGACACAATCTCAGGTCTACAAGCTTTCTTTACTAAACAGATGTATGAGCTTAAAATTCTCACTGCCAGTCAGGGCTTTGAGTAAATGCGGGGGGTGAGATTTTAATCTATCCTCTCATTTGACAAACTTACCCTTACTAACCACTATCACAGATGACTGGCAAATTCCTGCCCAGTAGACAGACATGGGCATTGGAAAGGCATGCTTATGAACTATTCTTATAGGACTTCCCGGCTTTAACTTTTGAAAGGCCAACAGGAGTGACTCTAGGATCTGACACCATCTCTGCCATCCAAGCAGTGGCTTACTGCCTCTGGATGCTCCATCACTTTTGTCCCAGGAGGAGTGACTTTCCACTGGACTTGGACTCAGGGCCTGAGCGCTGTCCCTCAGCTCTCCAGCTCAAGACTAGCACCCTACCACTTTGAGCTCCACACAACTCCGTTCCCAGCACTCTGCTGGCTGATTAGAGACAAGTCTCTCACAGGGACCTTTCTTTGCCCGGGCTGGCTTCGAACCGCAGATTTCAGATCAGCGAGTCTTACAAAAGGCCACTTTACTCCAATTAGAAGCAACAAGGTGGTCCACACAGTAGTTTTTAAGCATGCTCTCTTACCTGGAACTTATTAAGGGCCAGTATTAGATCTTGACAAACTTGTAGGAATCACCTGTGCTTCTCTGTGGGCCTGCTGGAAACTGTTACAAAAAAAAACTACAAAGAAGCTAGAATGGCAATTAAACATTTTGGTAGCCATAATTCTCCATTTCTCACTTTGCGATAATTAGGACAATTTTACTTCCAAATTTCTTATCTAGAAATGTATTCTTGATTTCCAAAGCCTTTTTACTAACCCAACATTAACACAACACTTTAGCTTTTATCTGCATTGGAAAAACTGAAGCTCACAGGCAATCTGAAACCAGGTGCCGCCCTTTGCTCACGGGCTGCTTGTTTCAAAAGAGCCTCTTTTTTTTTTTTTTTTCTTCAGTCCCAGTTACTGCATGGCATGAAGACCTTTGAATTTAAACTTAGTTTTGCATCATACTGCAGTCTTGAACATGTTCACACTCACACATGCACACACACATACATTTTACAAAAGGAGGAAAACACACAGGCCTAAGAAAAGTTACGAGTTGGAGATCTCCCAAGCTGGCCCACAACCTCCTACAAGGGTGCAGAAGGAATGGACCCGAGTTGGCCCACAACCTCCTGTAAGAAGGAGTGGACCCGAGTTGGCCCACAACCGCCTGCAAGGGTGCAGAAGGAGTGGACCCGAGATACGAGTTGGAGATCTCCCAAGTTGGCCCACAACCTCCTGCCAGGGTACGGGAGGAGTGGACCCAAGTTGGCCCACAACCTCCTGCCAGATAAGCAGAAGGAGCAGACCCAAGTACAAGGTGGGCGGGTTGAGTCTCGTTTAGGAGGTCCTCCTGGTCAGTTCCGGCCAAAAACCAAACTGACTCGCGCCCTACAAGCAAAAGCAAAACAGACAAATTACAGGACAAGACAAATGAGCAGTGCTGTTTTCTTACCTTCGGAGTCTGGGATCTCGGGGTCTCTGGGGCTATCCCGGACGAGCCCCCAAATGTTGTGCCAAGTCTCAAGACCACCCCCAAGAAGACCACCGAGATTCAGACACTCCGAAATGCAAAAGCAAGGCAAGGTTTTATTTAACGAGCTGCCAACTCGGGCCTCGTCCTACCCACCGACACAGCGGAGGTTAGGAGGAAGCCCCGAGCTGTGATTACACAGGGCTTATAAAGGCAAAGAACAAGGTTACAACAATCAGCTGTGCAAGCAAGATTAGAACACAGGTACAAATCTGATTGGCTCAGGGTTCGATTCTAAAATGGGGTTCACGTGGTGGGGCCTGACTTCAAAGTCTGGCACCTCAACAGGATGGGCAGATGGTGACAACAGCCATTCTGACAGTTGACTGATTGGATGTGGTTGAAACCAAATGAGGGTGGTTATTTGAGTGGTTCTTGGTGCATGGTCCTTGTCAGAAGGCCAACTTACCAAGCCAAGGGAGAATTCACATGTGCTCCACTCACCTTTAACAGTGGGGCATTTGCTGATGAGTTGAGGTTGGCCATATTGTCACCCAAGGTGGCCTGGACAGGGGTAGCAGTGAGCCTGGCAGGAGACGTTGGTGGTAAGATGGCATTGTGGGGTAGGGTGCAGGGTGGATGGTACCCCTACCCCCAACCCCCCAGTTCACCTGGAAGTCCTCAAGCAATACAGACAGAAAGGGCTCCTTCACATTTTGAATCACAAGGTAGCTATGCCCCTAGGTTGATGGATGCTATAGACACATCTCTTTAAAAATGAGACTTTGGGGGCTGGGAATGTGGCTTAGTCGTAGAGTGCTTGCCTAGCATGCATGAAGCTCTGAGTTCGATTCCTCAGTACCACACAAACAGAAAAAGCCAGAAGTGGCACTGTGGCTCAAGTGGCAGAGCCCTAGCCTTGAGCAAAAGAATCTGAGGGACAGTGCCCAGGCCCTGAATTCAAGCCCCAGGATTGGCAAAAAAAAGTAAATGAAAAATAAAAATAAAAATGGGACTTTTACTCCCAGTAGTTCACACACAAACAGTGAGACTAAAGGAAGATAGTCTCAGGGGAGGAAATCGATGGCTTAACACCTCTGCACATTTAAGATAGTATTTTTTTCAAGTAAAAAGATGGATTTATTGGGGAAGTAAAAAGTATACTGATGGGCCAGGGTCACAGCCCAGACTTGGGAGCTGGGACCACGCGCCCCAGGCCATGCTTGGGATCGAATTATAAAGGCAAATACCACATGGTCAAGCCTGCCACACGCAAGTGGCCAATGAGGTTACAACATTTACAGAGCATGCCAGGTCACACACAGGTGGCCAATGGAGTTACAGTCTGCCTCATAGCAACTGTTTGAACCAACTTATCATGTTAGTTACACTTGGCGCACAGATTTGGGGGGGCTCACTTGATGAAGGCGGATACGCCTACTCATGGGAGGGCACAGGCTTAACCTGGAACGTTCCACTACTCAGGTGGTCAAGCAGTTTATACAATCTTATCACAGCCAAGGGGAACCTCCCTGGATAGGGTGGGGGAGATCTTAGTGAAGATGGAGTCAGCTTCTGCTCTCTTTAACTAGTCTGAGATAGAGTCAATTTGACACTCCTCAACAGCCAATGATGGCACTGGCCAGATCTGACCTCCATATTACATTCTCCCCTTTTTTTCTTGTACATAAAAATCAAATCATGGGCTGGGGATATGGCCTATTGGCAAGAGTGCTTGCCTCGTATACATGAGGCCCTAGGTTCGATTTCCCCAGCACCACATATACAGAAAATGGCCAGAAGTGGCGCTGTGGCTCAAGTGGCAGAGTGCTAGCCTTGAGCAAGAAGAAGCCAGGGACAGTGCTCAGGCCCTGAGTCCAAGGCCCAGGACTGGCCAAAAATAAATAAATAAATAAATTAATTAATTAATTAAAAAAATCAAATCATTGCTTTCTCTTTTGGAGAGCTTAATCTTGCCTGGACTGTAAAGTGACTCCACCCACAGGCTGCTGGGGAAAGCAAGGATGAGACAAAAGCCAGTCCCATGGGACTGCTGCCCATACGCTTGCACCCAGAAAGAAACAGGTTACCTGTGAGGTCCACTCCCAGGAGGGCTGCAGGTGTTCTTACCTGTTTAAGTCTCCGTCCAGTTACCTAGGTAACTGGCACACCTGGCAGCTGTTACATTCCTCCTTTCTCTGAGGTCACACCCTAATCCATCTGGACACACTCTAAAATACTATTAATCAAAACAAGTTCTATGAAATGGAAACAGAAGATGTTTTGTTGGTGGTGGTGGTGGTAGTGTTGCTTTTTGCTTTTGGTTTTTGTTTGTTCTTTTTTCTGTTATTTGGGAGGATAAGGAGGGGCACAGAAATGGAGGGAGGATGGATAAATGCTGGCATGGTAGGCAGGAGGCCCTATGTGGAAAATGAACTATGTGACTTGTGGGCAGGGATAGGAGGGGGTGGCTGGGGAAAGCAGAAGAAGGGGTATATCACCTTAATAATAAAATTATAATTTTTCAAAAATTAGACTTTTAGCCAGGTGCCAGTGGCTGTAATTCTAGCTACTCAGCAGTCTGAGATCTAAGAATCACAGTTCGAAGCTACCTAGGGCAGGAAAGCCTGTGAGACTCTCTGTGTGATTGTAACATACATCCCTGCATAGTCCAGAATAATCTCTCCATCCTCAGATCCTTAACTGGATTAATCACATGTGGGTGTGAGCTCAGGGTCTCTTGTTCTTGCTTGGCTGCTTGGCATTTTCTGCTCTACCACTTAAGCCATGCCTCCAGTTCAGCTGTAGCTGATTAATTGGAGAGAAATCTTTTCTGCTGAGGCTGACTTTGAACCTTGATCTTCGAGTCTCAGCCACCTGAGTAGTTAGCATTGTATTATTATGTGTGTGTGGATGTGCGCCAAGAACAGTGCTCAGGCCCTGAGTTCAAGCCCCAGGGCTGGGAATGTGGCTTAGTGGTAGAGTGCTTGCCTATCATGCATGAAGCCCTGGGTTCAATTCCTCAGTACCACATTAACAGACAAAGGCTAGAAGTGGCGCTGTAGCTCAAGTGGTAGAGTGGGAGCTTTGAGCACAAAGAAGCTCAGAGACAGTGCCAAGGCTCAGATCAAGCCCCAGGACTACCCCTGCCTCCCCCCCTCCCCCTAAAAAAATGCTCTTTCATATGAGGAACAACAGAAGGCAGCTTAGGTTGCTCGTGAGATGCCCACTGGGTATCCAAATAGAGATACTGAATAGGAAGTGAGATCTAGGAATATGACATTTAGGAGAGATGTGCTTGGGAAGGATTTGCATCCGGGCAGTGTGATACATCAATTTGACTGGGCCATGGAGACCCCAGATACCCAGTGAAACATTTCTGGGTGTGTTTGCGAGGGTGGCTCCTGGAAAGATTTGCACATGAACTGCCAAGTGAAGCAGGAGGGCCTCCCCAGTGTGGGTGAGCCTCCTGCAACTCCTAGAGGGTCAGAACAGGACAATGAAGCAGGAAGCTGGATTCTCTCTCCCTCTGCCTGACTGCTTTAGTGGGAATTCCTGCTTCCCAGGCCTGGGGACTCTGACTGGAATGTACCATTGGCCTCAGTCCCAGCTTCCCCAGCTTTCCAGCCAGCAGACAGCAGATTATGGACTGACCAGCTTCCAGTCACCAATACTGTACTAAATCTCTCCTGCTCTGTTTCTCTGGAAAACCCTGACCAATGCGGTGGTATTTAAAACTTAGAGACTGGGGCTGGAAATATGGCCTAGTGGTAGAGTGCTTGCCTCATATACATGAAGCCCTCGGTTCGATTCCCCAGCACCGCATATATAGAAAATGGCCAGAAGTGGCGCTGTGACCCTAGTGGCAAAGTGCTAGCCTTGAGCAAAAAGAAGCCAGGGGCAGTGCTCAGGCCCTGAGTCCATGCCCCAGGACTGGCAAAAAACAAAAACAAAAAGAACAAAACCTAGAGATTGGATGAGATGCCCAGGGAACAGGTGTGAAAGAGAAGACCTAGGGTTGGAGGTTCTATGTAACAGAAGACAAAGGCTGATCTCTGACTTCCTCTAAAGGAAGTCAAGGTAGCATTGCTCCTGGGAACTAGAAGCTGGTTCTCCTCCCCAAGCAGGGATGGGCTGCTCTAGAGGTAGTCCAGTTTTCCTTGCATGACCTCCCTTCAGTGTCGGTTCATCATTCCTGTCATGCCTGGAGCTAGGCTGACCTCCAGCCCACAGCACGGGCTGCTCTCCCTTGCTGGAGAACTCCCCACACCAGGCCAGGTGCACTTTGACTTTCAGGGAGGTTCCTGGTTTCTGTGGCCTCCATGTCTGGCATCTATGAGTCTTAAGAGCCCTTGGTTTTGCAGAGCTCCAGTGCCTAAGCTTCCTCTTCTAAAACCTGGAGACCTTGTCTGCTTCCAGTGCACCCCCGTGTGACACACCACCACCACTTACTAAACCCCAAGGAAAGGGACTGGGACTGGAGCCACGGTCCCAGATCCCAAACACCCAGGCAGCCTGGATTTGGGTTTGAAATGGAGATGACAGATGCCCATCCTTACAGTGTCTCCTCAGTCCTGTTACGTGGGAAAGTTTTTGGCAGACAGCTGGGCTGCAGAGCTGGCTTTCCCAGAGGCCAGGGATTTTCCTCAGCAGCCCATTCTGGGCACATGTTCAGAGCCACTCAAGGCCACATCTCAAGGCAACAGGAACCTAGGGAGTGAGTCGGGCCTGGACCTAGTGGAAACACTAACTCAGATCCACAGACCTTCCCAGTGTTCCGATGACTAAGGGCACAGCAACACTTGACCCTTCCTGAAAACTTGCTCCAGAACGGCTCTGACCAGGAGTGCTCTGACCAAAGCCAACCTACTGTGGTCATCACGAACCCTGCTCTGTCCCACTTTCTGGGGACCATCCTTTTGCTCATTCCCAGGCTCCCCTTTTCCTCAGCAGCAGACACACAGCCTGGTTCAGGATGATTGATAGTTTATTACCTTTTTTTCCTCCAGATAGCTACTCACACTGGTCAGGAAATGAAAGAACCAGGAGGGGAGTGGACAGGTCCAGGTTAAAGGCACACCTGGAGTGTGTTATGGTGGATTGAGAAGGTTAGTCTGCAAGTGACCAGCCCAATATTTCAGAGTTTCTGAAAGTTGTGTTCGAGAAGTATGCATTGGGGGCTGGGAGTATAGCCTCATGACAAGAGTGCTTGCCTCATATATATGAAGCCCTGGGTTTGGTTCCCCAGCACCACATATATAGAAAAGGCTAGAAGTGGCGCTGTGGCTCAAGTGGCAGAGTGCTGGCCTTGAGCAAAAAGAAGCCAGGGACAGTGCTCAAGCCCTGAGTTCAAGGCCCAGGACTGGGGAAAAAAAAAAAACAAAACTATGCATTCAGCCCGGGCTCTCTCTACCATGTGCTGGAGCCCGGGTCTCCCACAAGCTCTCGCTCCACCCCCACTCCCACCCCCAACCCCCTGTCATCTTTGGAATCTAACTGCTGTGGTGTGTGGGACCACTAACCCTGCAGGGCACAGCAGCCCGAGCTGATAAGCACAGGCGAAAGCTGGCTCCTTGCAGCACAGAGATGAGGGTGGCGATGAGCAGGAGATGCACACTGCACATGCACTGGGAGAGACTGCACTTGTCAGCATAAGATGGAGCCTCAATCTACCAAATGGGTGACTAATAGCTGGATACCAGGATTAAGGAGCAAAATGTGACTCTGAGCTGACAGGACTTGTGAGCGCCCTCCCACCCAGTGCTGGCTCACAGAGCCTTTCGGTCCCCAGGACCCTGAAGCACCATGGGAGCAGAGGGAAGAGGAAGTGGTGGCCTGCCCAGCTGGAGCCTGGGGCCTGTGCCTATCCCCTGAGGTGGGATGAGAACAGAAACAGGAGGCTGGCTCCACGGAGGGCGGGCCCTCAGGTCTCCACTTCTACCGCTTCTTCTTTGGCTCCTTCTTCGGCCTCTTGTTGACAGATGGAACAGTAACCTTGGGCTTCCTCGTCACCTCCGCACTTCTGGGCTCGGATGGCTCTGCCTCCTGTACAGTGATTTTAAAAAGAGGAAACAAGAGTCCTGCTTAGGAGTCAAGCCCAACCAAAGGGACTTTGCAAATGAAGCACACCCCGAAACACCAGGTTGGGACCACCACTATGGAGGCATCTGGACTCCTTCACTTCCCAGCCAAGTGACCTTGGGGGACACTCAGGTCCCCTCTCTGTGCCTGGATACACTCGTGTGTGTGAAATAGAAAGTGTTACACACATGGGCTGGGGGGGGGGGCTCATGGAGAAGCCAGAAATGTCTAGAAAGCATCAGGAAGTGGCTGGCCAGCCACGGTGGCAGGGGGGGCACCTCTGTGGTGGCTGCCACTCTTTTCCACAGCTACTCTTCTCCCATCCAACCCACAAAGGCGGCGGGGAGGGGGTCGGGGGGGGGGTAGACAGGCCATCAGCAGGCTACTCCTCGTGGAGCCTGGCAGAGGCGTCCTGGGGAGGGTAGAGGCAGGCTTGAGCCAGACTCCAGACTCCCCAGGCAGCTTTGTTCTGTCCGCTGTATACATTACTTCAGCCAAATCTCATATGGAATAAATCACAAAGGTGCTGCTGCAAGGGCCAAAAACAAAACAAACACAAACAGTTAACCACAGATCCATGTCTGGCTCTCTCTGGGCTGATAAAGAAGAAGGACTCCAGGAAAGGACAGCCTGCTCCAGGCCACTCAGGCCCATGTCAGAGAAGAATCTGCAAAGGTCTCAGTCTGATCCTATCTTTCTTTGGGTGATAGTGTGAAGTGTGCTGTGACCAGAAGGGGCATCAGAGAGGCCAGGCAAGCCCAAAGAACACTAGCCACAGCCTACATGCCTGGTCTGGCCCACAGGCAAACTTGGCCTAAAGTGTTTCTGTTTTCAAGTGAATCGGGAGGCTTCCCATTACGTCTGGATCTGCAGCACCTCCCACTTCACATGCAGATGACACTGACCATGCGTTCTCCAGAGGCAGCAATGGCACACAAGTGCTGCTCTTCATCCTGGTGCATGCCACCCCACGGGCCCGGCACAGGGCAGGAAAGCCCTCTTGGGCCCTGACCCTGATGTAAAACAGGAACAATGAAAAGCAGTCGAGTACTGGAAGAGCACGCTTGCTCCAGAAGACAGAAATATTCATCAACCATCCTGCTCTGCTCTGGGCCTTTCCCTGCT
The DNA here is from genome assembly GCF_023159225.1 of Perognathus longimembris pacificus. Taxonomy (NCBI): domain Eukaryota; kingdom Metazoa; phylum Chordata; class Mammalia; order Rodentia; family Heteromyidae; genus Perognathus; species Perognathus longimembris. Next base: position 70,718,507 of record NC_063166.1, on the reverse strand, counting down.
CCTCCAGTCCCCAGGGCCCAGCCCCCAGCCTACCAATGGTAGAGACCACAGCTGGGGGCTGGGGGTGGAGGGACCCAGGCCAAAGCTCCAACCCACACCCCAGGCAACTCCCTCTTGTGTGGCCAGCAGAAAGCCTGCCAGCCCGGGGCCCCCACAGCTTCCTCAGCCCAAGGTAAGAGGCAGCTGGCCTTGCTCTGCCAGGCCTCGGCTCTGAGGCTCTGCTCAACCCTGGCTTGCTGGGCCTTTTTTCCTGTCAAAACTTAAAATGGTAAATATACTAAATTTTTTAAAAAATGATATTCATTGGACAAGAAACTTGGCCAGGTCTCCAGGAGGAGTCTCCATTCTGAATTCAATGTCGGGGGGAGGGGGTCTCTGGCAGCAGTGGACCCCAGTTCAGAATCCAGAGACCATGACACCCAGGGGCCGGCCGCCCAGGGCTTCCTCGTGCCTCTGACCCTCACTGGTGTTTCAGACCTCTGCCCTGCCTCTCAACTCAACTGCCTCAGCACACATCCTCTTCTCCAGCAGCTCAGCCTCCTCCCACAGGCAGAGGGACTAGACCTAGAGCCTCACCTCCACTAACCATCCCCCCATCAGAGGTCAGCCTGCTGACCTCGCCCCCCCTTCTCTCGACTCTGCCACTCTCTAGATCAAGTCCCTCCTCCAATTCTGCCTGCTCCATCCCATCCCTCCAACTGACCACTGCCCCTCCCCCTAAACCTTCCAGAGGTCTGAATCACCTTCAGCTTCATGTCCCACATCTGGGCTGGCAAGAAAGGTCACTGCTCCAGCCTTATCTGGGCTTTCTCCATCCTACACTGGTCAGGCTTCAGGGGTCCGTCCCCCCGCCTCTATCAAGAGTAGCACCCTCAGAAGTGGAGCTGTGGCTCAAGTGCTAGAGCGCAAAAAGCTCAGGGACAGTGCCCAGGGCCTGAATTCAAGCCCCATGACCAACAGGAAACAAGAAAAAAAGAGTAGCACCCTCTCTCCTGGGTTCCTCACAACAAACTCTGCCCTGTGACTTGGCCCCATCCAAGAACACATTGCTACTGACTGCCTAGCCCTCCTCCTCTGCCCCTCCACCCCTACTAGGACCTTTCTAATGCCATGTTCCTTTGACTGATCAGCCTGCAAGCTCTTTGGGACAGCTTCCACTATTGCCAAGTGAGTGAGTGAATGAAAGGACAGGCAAGATTCCCCAGAGCCACAGACACTTCACCTGTATTTATAAATATGATGCTTAAGGTGAGGTCTTTCTTTTCCTATGGGCACAGCAGGTACAAACAGTTTTAAAATCCAATATACACAGCCTAGACTATGATTATGCACAGCCACCAACAATCCCACCACAGCCATGATAGCAGCTACAAGTTGTTATTTGCACTGTGCCAGGTCCTGTTATGTTATGTGGTCTGGACACAGTTGAGCCTCAAAGTGCCTAATGGCTCCATTTCAGAAACAAAGGAGGGAGGTCATGTGACTTCCCTAAGATCTCAGATTCAAACCTAATCTCTTACTGTGTACACACTATGGCTGGGGAACCTCAGGGTGTCCTGGGGACTTTGGAGCTATAGAGACCTTAAATCTGAGTTAATTGTGAAATCTAGCCCCTGGAACACAAGATGACTCTTGCATGACAAGAACAACCCTCAATTCTGTCTGCCAAAGGACCAACTCTGAGGCCTGTTTGTGACTCACATTCCTACAGGAGTCAGGAAAGTGGGTTAGTGCTCCCAAGTCATTCTTCATTTTTCACAGCTGAAAGCAGCCCTCCTCTTCCCGCCCCCGCCCCCACCCCCACCCGGGGGGTACATATCACAGTCATCACGTCATCTGAATGCATAAACTGTCTCCTCCTTCTTCTCCTTCCCCTTTCCTCCCTCTCTCTCTCCCTCCTCAGTTACTGGCCTTAACACCCTCCACTTACCCAACTCTGATAACAGCACCGGGTTATCCAAGTCATTCCTCAGCTCCCACCACACCCTTGCACCCCAACATCCGAGCTGTTGCCAAGTATTGCTCATTCTATCTGTTAAGGGGCTCCAGACTGAGCTGGTCCCCTCCAGATGCACTTTGAGATTAATTCCAAGAGAGGCTGTTTGACCAAAGTCCACCCCTCAAGTAGCCCCCTGATCACTCGCTTCTGGCAGCCAGGAGCTCGCAGACATTGCTGCTTGAGCAGGCTCAGCAAGCACCATGGATCCATCTGACCCCAGACTACGCAGGTACTCTGCCAGGCGCTGGGGGCACACGCTCACCAGGCACTGCTTCACCCATCAGTTCACTAGATCTCTTTACTTCCCTGATGGGCCAGCACTGGGAGCCACAGTTCCAGGGGAAGAAACTGAGGCTTACCGGCACCAGGTACCTGGCCCAATGCAGCATGCCCGTCTTCTCACCAAGCTGCGGGGAAGGGAAGGGAAGCTTGCTGGCACACATGCGATTTAGGTCTTAGCTGACAGGAATTGGCTGAATCCATGGTTCGCTTCATTTCCCCTGAGAAGTACGTTGCTGGGGCAAGCCAGGCAGACCAAACACTCCACTGCCTCCCTTTAAGCCTGGGAGCCCCACAGCTCCTCGGAAGCTGTCGGGGAAGTTTCCCCAGCAATCACAAAGGAAAAAGAGCCTCTGCGGCTCAGTGGCTCCCAGGTCTGCAGGTCTCTTCTGTGGACGCGAGCCCATCAATAATGAAGCAGTGCTACACCCGCTCACCAGGCCAGAAAATTGCTGCTATTCATCAGGTCCAAATAATCGAATGTGTACCACAATGCATCAAGCCCTTCCTAGAAAAGAAGGTGCAATGTGGTTGAGTCCTGCATATGAGGACACAATGTCATTCAACAGACTGACCCCATTTTCTCCTTGAGAATGGTCCAGGGTAGAAGTGCCATGCAGTCATCTCACCCAGTCCTCCGGGAACAGATCAGCATGCTGAGCATAACAGATGCTCTGCTCTATCACACAGAGGCTGAACAGACCTTGCAGAGATGGAGCTTAGTGCTGGCCTTGACAAGAGGCCAGGGAGCAGGGAGGCCAGGCATCCATCCCCATGGGTTCCACTACATGAAGGAAGACAGAGTGAAGGATGAGCTTGGCAGTGAGGGGAACTGTGATTAGACACAACTCCAGACACAATTCAGCACGCAGCCCTTCCCACTGGCTGGTCTGTGGCTCTACATGTCCAGCCGTCTCTCCCACAGGCTGTTTGTTATACATCTCTAGACCAGTGGCTGGTAGAAGCATGTTTATACCCTCACCCTGACACCACACAGCAATCTCACAGAAATGGGTCATTAAGAACGGTTAACCCCTCCAAAATATAAAAAAAAACCCAGGGCAGAACGGCACAGCTGGTTCTGTTCTGTGAGCCTGTCCCTGTGTCACTGAGAATAGGCTTGTGCTTACCTGAGTTAACTATTTATGGTTGCCCTCAATGGCAATCGGTGGCCTAGTGTAAAACCCTCACGCATAATTTCCCATCAGGATTTAACATTGGAGACTACCATCCTACTGCACCCCAGAAAGGCTTATCTTTTTCAGGGCCTTCTGGTTGGTAGAGAAGTCTCTGAACATCACCTTAAAAGCCATTACTCTTGCTACCCATTCTGGTGAGCTCTTCCGGTAGACCACAGTGCTGGGCTTTGCTCGTCTGCCAGCACCACTTTCCACAGAGACTCTCTGCCCTTTTCCCATGCCATGGGGGTCTAGTGGGCTCTCCATCATGTGGCCAAAGGAGTGGGGAGCTAAATGTGGCCGGGGGAAGAAGGTGCCATTCCCCCTTTTCTGCCTATTGGGCATGGTGTAAGCATGTGGCCAGGTGGAGACTACCCATGAGACACAGAAGTGAGTGAAGGCAGAGAAATGGCTTGCCTCACCTGTAAAGCCTGAGTGACAAGGTGCTGTCCAGGCTGCTGTGGTTGTCTTTCCTAACACATACACCTGGGCACTCCCAGGACTCCTTGGGGGCCCAGACCACTAGCTAGGACAATTTGAGTTTGGGGAAACACTGGTACAGAATTCACAGGCAGAGTCTCTGTTAACACAGACATGGCAACCACCACAAGCAGGAGTGTAGTGACGGTGTCTGCCTTCTAGGAGCTGGCAGCGGGCTGCTGAGACGTGACAGAAACATATGAAGAGATTAGATCAGCCAACATTTAAACAACTAGTTTACAACAATTGCCAAATGCACTATTACTATCTGCTACATGAGCTGCTGAACTAGAAGTCAACGCCCACTTGCTTAGGGCTGAGTAGATCAACAATCTGTGTGGAAAATGATCCAAAAGTGACTTTGGGAGGTAAGCTCAGGTAAGCTCAGGCAGGTCATGGGAAGGGAGCGAGGCAGGCTCCCTCCTTTACTTCCTTCATCTCCCGGAACCAGAGCCCTACTTCTTAAGCTAGTCCACTCCACCTAGAGAAAACTGAAGACTTCTCTGTGGAAAATGTGCTTGAACTCATGAACAGCACTTTTCTGCCTGCTGTTCCAAGGGGTTTGCAGACCTCTGAAGCCTATCCAAGAACTCTGCTCTGGAAGCTCCACACTGAAGAAGGTCAGCCTTAACCAGAAGACAGCAGAGCCGTGGAAGTGAGCCAGTCTTCCTCCCAGGTTCCTCTGGGGACTGTGGCTTCCACAGTCTCTCCTTGGACTACTCCTGCCTACTGCTCAGCCCATCTCCTGGTGGCGTGAGAAAGCATCACTTGCTGTCTGCCTTCGCCCCTGCTCCTGTGGGAGTGAGCCTCCCCTCCCTGTTCCCAGTGCCCGCCATAGTGCCCTCCCCTAACACACGATGACCTCATGACTAGACCAGCGACTGCCTATCAGAAAATATGGATCTGAGACCTCAAAGAAAACTGAAATCTCGGTGGCTTTTGTACAGCCCTTTGAAAACTCCCCTGATGGCTCTGGTGTGTGGCCGGGTGGAGGAAGCAGGGAGCAGCCCAGGGGTCAGCAGCCTGAACAGCCGCACCACAGTCCCTCACCCACAGTAAACACCAGCAATCAATTTCCTTCCCCAGGCCTAGAAGCAGCCCAGAGCCCTTCTTACCACACAATCAATCAGACTTGGCACAGACAAAATACGTTTGGACTAAACGGAAAGAGTATAAGGACCCACAAACAAATCCTTGGATTAAGTGCAACCCATGTCTCAGTCAGGCTTGAACGAATGTTTGCTTCCTCAGGTCTTGGTTTAATGAGGTGTCGATGAGAAATCCTTTTCATTTGGCTGAGGACTCTAGAGACATGGACTTTGAATTTTATGAATTGGTTCTTGCTTGCACTATGAAAAGGAAGGGGGTGTTTGGGATGCATTTGTATGTGTTCCTTCTCCCCCTCCCCTCTAATTACTCCCAAAGAGCTTTCAAATAATCTGCTAAGAATTGAAGTACTGGAGTCATAAAGTGGTTGTTAAAAAAAACAGCTTACTGGAACAACCGGAAAGACATTCTTTTGCTTTTCAAAGGCTTTCCCATCATCTGAAGCCAAAAATACTATCTTCTGACCCCAAGAGTCACTAATAAAACCCATTTGTATAGACCAAGCCAGAGGGACAGTTTTGCCATAAGAAAAAAGGCTGAGACTTCTCAGAGAGTCCTTATAACTTCCCTACTGCCCCTTCTCCTGTCCCCTATTCCCCTCAATACCTCTCTACTGCCCCTACCTCCGGGACTCCCTTCCTCCCTGTCCACAAGCTAAAGCCACTTCTTATGCCCTCCATACTTAAATTCCAAATTCCAGCTAGCTATCAGGTACAACCTGTTTGCTGGGCAGCCTCCGCAACATCCATCTTGTCATCTCGTTCACACACTGAATATTGTGTCTCCCTTCTATTCAGTTAGGAGCTGGGCAGGGGAGAAGGCTGCCTTATGGGGACACACAGAAAATCTGGCAGCAGAATCCATGCGTGACCAGGGCCATTTGCTGCCCTAATGCAAGAAAGTTGGATTCACGATACTGTATATTTTGCTGCTGAGCTGCTGGAAAGCTAAAGCAGTGAGCTTCAGTTATGAAGACAGTTCCCTGTATGAGCCCTTATCCAGAAACTGCAAACCAAACCAAAATGAGATGTGCTATATTTATGTTTTAAAAGATGAGACTGTCAACCCAAATTAACCTCTCAATTGCAGTCAATGGCAGAGAGAGTAGATTTTCAAGCCATTTATTGAATTCTTCTCTCCAAAGACCCTAAACAATGAGGGTCTCTAAGAATGCTCAAAGTGAGGAGCTGGGAAGGTGGCTTAGTGGTAGAGTGCTTGCCTAGCATGCATGAAGCCCTGGGTTCCATTCCTCAGTACCACATAAACAGAAAAAGCCAGAGGTGGTGCTGTGGCTCAAGTGGCAGAGGGCTAGCCTTGAGCAATAGGAAGCCAGGGACAGTGCTGAGGCCCTGAGTTCAACCCCAGGACTGATAACAACAACAACAAAAAAATCCTCTAAGTCTAAGTCAGGCACATGGCAGAGATGGGGAGGGAGGGGCTCATACCTGTAATCCTTGCTACTCTGGAGGCTGACATCTAAGGACTGAGGTTTGAATAGCTCAGGCAGACAAATCAGAAAGATTCTCATCTCCAGTTAGAAGTGAAGATGTGGCTCAAGTGGCAGAGCATCGATTGGCCTTGGGCAAAAAAGCCAAGTGAGAACACAAGGCCCTGAAAGCAAGGGAGAAAGCAACCTTGGTCTATACACCCCCACCCCTACACACCCCTCTCACCTCCCCCTTCTCAAAATGATCAGTAAAGCCTGGCTGCTAGTGGCTCATACCTGTAATCCTAACTACTCAGGAGGCTGAGATCCGAGGACAACAATTCAAAGCCAGCTGGGGCAGAAAAGTTCATGAGACTCTTACCTCCAATAAACTATTCAGAAAGCTGGAAGTGGCGCTGTGGCTCAAGTGGTAGAGCTCTAGCTTTGAGCATAAAGAGGCTCAGGGACAGTACCCAGGCTCTGAGTTCAAGCCCAGGACTGGCAATGGATGGATGGATGGATGGATGGATGGATGGATGTCCCTTTCCTGCAAGTTTGTAGGACTGACCCAGGCCTCAGCTGCTTACCTTGAAGGGTTAAGAACAGGAAGTGAGAGGAGTCCTGACTCAATCCCTGCTCATAAAACAAGAATAGCTGTCACCTGATTCTACCTCTGCACATAAAACAAGAACAGTTGTTACCCACCTCACCCCCTCAAACTCAGGACTCAGAGCAGCTTCACCAGTGTCCAGGGACCATGAAAATGCTTTTATTTCTAATAGCCAACAGTGTGGCATGTCAATGAGGACAGATCCCGAGAACATGGGGACTATGTTTTGAAAGTGTGATTACAACTGTGGAGGAACAACTCCAGTGACTGGCACTCTTTCTCAAAATACCAGAACAGGGCCATGAGCTATCCATGGCTCTTCCTTCACTTCCTTGCCCTCTGCCAGTCCCTGAACTGCTGGACTCCTCAGTGCTCCAGCCCAGGTCCTCACCTCACTCCAGGTTCTCCCCTTGGATTCTCTCCCAAATGCTGTTCAATGTTCCGCCTGCTGCAGACCTGCAACCCCCCTGCCACGGTGACAGAGCCCACAGCCTCCCCACCCCCACTCCACTCCTGCTCCCTCACACAGCTCCCCACAGCATCAGTAATCCTCACCACCCACTCTGCCAAACAAGCAGGATCTCTGCGACACAGTGATCCCCAAGATATATGGGTCTTCATAGTGCACCGGATAGCACACATTGTTAAGGAAAAAAAAGAAGGTGCAGAACTATGTTTAGGGGTATGCTATCTTTTATATATCAAAGGGTAGAATATGAATGAATATGAATATACACAGAAGGCACACACATGCAGCTGCTTGTTTAAAAAAATAGGGGGGGCTGGGAATGTGGCTTAGCGGTAGAGTGCTTGACTACCATGCATGGAGCCCTGGATTTGATTCCTCAGTACCACATACACAGAAAAAGCTGGAAGTGGTGCTGTGGCTCAAGTGGTAGAGTGCTAGCCTTCGTTTGGCACAGAGAGGCTCAGGAATAGAGTCTAGGCCCTGAGTTCAGGATTGGCCAAAGGAAAAAGAAAAAAATCAAGTATCTGGGAGTGTAGCTCAGTGGTAGAGCACTTGCCTAGCATAAATGAGGCCATGGGTTGGATTCCCAGCATTGAAAACAATAATAATAAAGATAACGAAATTAATAAAAATGGTTCCCTCTGTGGGACAGGAAGAGAAGGGAGAGGACAGTGGGATTAAAGGAAAGTTGTATGAATGAATCTTATGATTTGGCAAAAAAAGAATTTTAAAAAATGCCAAAAAATGCCCAGAAGTTAAAAATAGGTTGTATACCCAAGTGGGAGAAAAAGATCACCTCGGACATATTTACGTGTGCAGAAGCAAGTCGGCACAAAGACACACTGATACCCTTACCAAAGCCTGCTCTTATACAGTTGGACCTTGGCTACATCCGTGACCTTGGATTACACACGGTTCCCACAATTTCCTGAACTGATAAGAGGGGTTCACTGTGTCTCAACCATCTTAGCAAACAGTATGGTTTATGCTGAACACCTGCTTGCTTTGAGGAAGTGGTACACCTGCTTGCTTTGAGGAAGTCTGGAATTTGGGTATGTGGTAGGCAGATGGTGTTCATGGGACCAGTCCCCAGTGAAAACCCTAGGCACTGAGTCTTTGAAAGCTTCATAATTTTTATCTTATTTTATTTTATTTTGCCAGTCTTGGTGCTTGAACTCAGAGCCTGAGCACCGTTCCTGGCTTCTTTTTTTTTTTTTTTTTTTTGCCAGTCCTGGGGCTTGGACTCAGGGCCTGAGCACTGTCCCTGGCTTCTTTTTGCTCAAGGCTAGCACTCTGCCACTTGAGCCACAGCACCTCTTCTGACCTTTCCTATATATGTGGTGCTGAGGAATCTAACCCAGTGTTTCATGTATATGAGGCAAGCGCTCTTGCCACTAGGCCATATTCCCAGCCCCAAGCTTCATAATTTTGCCACCTGTCCTGACTGCTTGCCAAGAAGTGAACCATACCTGGCATGACTCCAAGGTGGCAGCACCGTCAGGGCTGTGCTGCCGTCCTCCCATCTTTGCCCCACATGCCTTTCCCCTCGGTTGATATTTTGCTTAGAATCTTTTCGCTGTGGTGAGAAATCTCCAATTTCATCATAGCTATGAATCCTATTAAATCACTGAATCTAGGGGTGGTCTTGGGAACCTCTGATACATCAGGAGAAGTCATTTTCTTAATGTTATTAGCAAATGAGATTGCCTACATTCGACAGAGAGACAAGACAGTAGTATAAAGTCATATAATAAAACTACCATAACCTTAAATGTGCACTATAAATATCAGTATGAATTCCAACTCCTCATCTTAAAAATTAATTGCTATGTCTGGTTACTTCTGCAAATCACAGCTATATTCCTTTGATCACTTTTAGACTTCCAACTGTGGTCTCTGCTATTTTGGGGGTTTGTTTGTTTTGGTTTGTTTTGTTTTTTGTTGTGTTTTTTTTTGCCAGCCCTGAACTCAGGGACTGAGCACTGACAGTGGCTTCTTTTTGCTCAAGCCTACCACTCTACCACTTGAACCACTTCTGGCTTTTTCTATATATGGTGCTCAGGAATCGAACCCAGGGCTTCATGTAGGCAAAGCAAGCACTCTACTACAAGGCCATATTCCCAGCCCTGTCCCTACTATTTTCTAGGGTAGTATTTAACAAATACTAAAAGAAGCAGAGATTTTTGGAGAAATGACTGATTCCAGGCAGGAAATGTACAACAAAGCCCAGGAAACACACAAGCTATCAAAGACCAGAAGTGTGACAAACCAAAGCTTCATTAGGCAATACTGGAGATTGCTAGGGTTCACCCTTCCTGCTCGGAAAATTGATCAAGGAGAAAAAAATAAAAGCATTCACTCTACATTTCAAAAAGAACTGAAAAACATGCAGAAAATCTTCACTGAACAATTCCAGCCAAGTCAGGACATACTTGCTCATCAATGATGCTAAAGCCACTCCTGAACCAATGACAATCTCTAAAGGGGTGGCCTTCAGGGATTAAGTGCCTGCAGACAGTAATGGCAAAGACACAGCACCAGCCATGAGCATTCACATCACATGACCTGAATGGACTTAGGCCTTTAGATAGGACTTCCTGTGGGTAGGTCACTGGGGAACAGAAACACTCAAACTGACCCCACTTAGAAGCAATCAGCCCAATTCTGGTGTGAATATCTATTGCTTTTTCCAACAAACCATTGTCTGGAGAAATGGAGAGGGGGAAGGAGTAGAAGAAGGATTCAAAAGATTCACTTTGGGGGGCTGGGGATATGGCCTAGTGACAAGAGTGCTTGCCTTGTATACATGAGGCCCTGGGTTCGATTCCCCAGCACCACATATACAGAAAACGGCCAGAAGTGGCGCTGTGGCTCAAGTGGCAGAGTGCTAGCCTTGAGCAAGAAGAAGCCAGGGACAGTGCTCAGGCCCTGAGTCCGAGGCCCAAGACTGGCAAAAAAAAAAAAAAAAAAAAAGATTCACTTTGGGCCAGGCACTTGTGGTTCACGTCTGTAATCCTAGCTACTCTAGAGGCTGAGACCTGATGATCATGGTTAGAAGCCAGCCTGGGCAGAAAAAAGTCCCCATGAGACTCTTACCTCCAATTAACCACTTAAAAACCAGAAGTGGAACTATGACTCAAAGTAGTAGAGCACTAGGCTTCATTAAAAGAGCTCAGGGACAGTGCCCAGGCCCCAAGTTCAAGCCCCACAACTAACAACAGCAAAAAGATTCACTTTGAGAACATGTTCACTCTTGCTCTTTTAGCTCTGACACTGTCTCCTCAGCTACAGGGGCAGCCCGGTCACTGTCCCAAGGCAGGAGCAGGATGAGCAGGTCCCCCACTTATATATGTACCTTGTTCTTTTGTTGTTGTTGTTGTTGTTGTTTTTGGCCAGTTGTGGAGCTTGAACTCAAGGCCTGAGCACTGCCCCTGGCTTCTTTTTGCTCAAGGCTAGCACTCTGCCACTTGAGCCACAGCGCCATTTCTGGCTGTTTTCTATATATGTGGTGCTGGGGAATCGAACCCAGGGCTTCATGTATACTATGCAAGCACTCTTGCCACTAGGCCATATTCCCAGCCTCTTTTGTTGTTGTTGTTGTTGTTCCAATCTTGGGGCTTGAGTTCAGAGCCACAATGCTGTTCCTTGAACTTTTATACTCAAAGCTAGTGCTCTACCACTTGAACCACAACTCCACTTCTGACTTGTATATGTGTGATTAATAGGAAACCAGAATCACATCGACTTTCCTTCCCAAGCTAGCTTCAAACCTGGATCCTCAGCTATCAGCTTCCTAAGTACCAAGGATTAGAGGCATGAGCCACTGGCACCCAGCTTTTGTACCTTGTACTTTTTTTTTTTTTTTTTTTTTACCAGTCCTGGGGTTTGGACTCGGGCCTGAGCACTGTCCCTGGCTTCTTTTTGCTCAAGGCTAGCACTCTGCCACTTGAGCCACAATGCCACTTCTGGCCATTTTCTGTATATGTGGTGCTGGGGAATTGAACCCAGGGCTTCATGTATACAAGGCAAGCACTCTTTGCCACTAGGGCATATCCCCAGCCCCAGTACCTTATACTTTTTGTGTGTGTAAGAGAGTTGTGGGGCTTGAACTCAGGGCCTAGGTGCTGTCTCTGAGCAGTTTGGCTGAAGGATAGTGCTCTACCACTTTGAGCCACAGCTCTACTTCTAGTTTCCTGGTGGTTAACTGGAGATAAGTCTCATGGACTTTCCTGCACAGGCTGGCTTTGAACCATGATCCTCAGATCTCAGTTTCCTGAGTAGCTAGGATTCCAGGTGTGAGCCACTGGTTCCCAGCTACCTTGTCCTTCTTATGGGAGCAAATGTGAGTAAAACTGCTTTGTTTTGGTGGCATTTAGGTTTGAACTCAGGGTCTTACACTTGCGAGGCAGGTGGTACATCACTGAAGCACCCTTCCAGCCTGGTGAGTACTGATTTTATATGTGACTTCCCTACAAGGGAAAGGGCTTCTTGAAGACAGAGGATATGTCTTCCAGCAATCTGACAGGAAACAGGCCCTAAAATATTCTTGACAGAATACCATCACCTGGGAGAGAGGCTGAGGCAAGAGGAGCCAGAGCTCCAGGCCAATGTGAGCAACATAGCAAGAAATAAATAAAATCTAAGGGCTGAGTGAACAAATCTAGCTTTAGTAAGGTGGTTCAACCAACCACGTGGGAAATCAAGAACAGGCTACATAAGTGAGACCAGGCATGGCCCCTGCTGACCCTGGTTCTGGTGACACCTACATTCGTGTCTAAGCCAGCCCAGTGCTGGGAGGAGCTGAGGCACAGGAAGGACTCACCACCTCGTAGGACTTGGGGACAGGCACGATGATGGCCAGCACACAGATGAGCTGGAAGATGGCCCCCAGGAAGAGTCCGTAGCGAAGCAAGTTCTCCAGGAAGGTGGGCTCAGGCACCTCAGGAGGTGAGAAGTCCAGGTCAGAGGCCATGGCCCAATCAGTCCACCAGCGCCTGAGATCGCCTCATTCACCTCTTCACGGCCAGTTTCTATGGGCAAAGGGGAAGGAGCACATGAGACAGTCCTGCTTGCACATACACACATGCACACGTGCAAAAATACATAGGCAAGAAGAGAGGCGACATTGCACTTCTAATGTCCTATCTAGAATGGACTAGTTCACAGAGATAGAAAGCACACGAGAGATGGCCAGAGCCCAGGAAAAAAGAAAGGCGAGTTATTCTTTTCTTTTGTGGTGCTGGTTCTGGGGCTACTTTGGAGATGGAGTCTTTTTTTTGGTTGTTGATCACGGAGCTTGAACTCAGGCCTAGGTGCTGTCCCTGAGCCTTCTAGCACCATGCCACTTTGTACCATACCACTTTGACTCGCAGCTCCACTTCTGGTTTTCCAGTGGTTAAGGAGATAGATAAGAGTCTCATGGACTTTTCCTGTACAGGCTGGCTTTGAATTGCGATCCTCAGATCTCAGCCTCCTGAGTAGCTAGGATTATAGGCGTGAGCCACCGGCGCCCAGCCAGGAGATGGAATCTTTTTTTTTTTGCCAGTCCTGGGGCTGAACTCAGGGCCTGAGCACTGTCCCTGGCTTCTTCTTTTTTGCTCAAGGCTAGCACTTTGCCAACTTGAGCCACAGCGCCTCTTCTTTTTTTTTTTTTTCAAAATTAAATTTTTATTAAATCAAGTAAAAAATGTTCACTGTAGAAAAGTCAACAAGGGTTTTAAGGAAACCAAAATATACCTTTTTTTATACAATATATGTATATATTAGCAGCAAACTACTTCAGAGATTTTTCTTTTGTGTTTAAAGAAAGCATAACATTGTATATTAATATGGAATGTCAGCAAAACCATTCTTCATCTTTTATCCTGTTATTTGGCCCACCTACAAGATACATTATAATTCCTGTTACTAAATACTAAGAACAAACCTAGTTTTGACTTAAAAGTAGTGAAACAGTGGCTGGCAAAATCTATCTCACTACATCAGTCACACATTATTTTTGAGAGTAACAAATGAGCACCATAGATAAGCAAATATTTGTGTGTGTAAACTCAATTTTTAAGGTGTAATAGCAGCCAACTATACCACTTAACATCTGACTTTTTAAAAATTTGGTGACATACAAAATTTAATCAAATCAGATAAATACTTAAAACCTATACTGTTAGTCCATTTTTAAGCCCTTAATAGAAATTTTGTATACAACCTGAAAAACTGCATGTGAAGTTATGTGTGTATACATATATATGTGCATGTATATGCATACACATAAAAGTATACATATATATCTTTAGCTTTGAATGCATCTCTTTATTTAAGTGTATTTGCAGAATACAGTATCAACAATTTTAAGTTTCTAATAAGTTTCATTTTAGCTAATGAGAAACACTGACTATTGAAATGTCTGAGGCCAAAGAACTATTACATAGCTTAGTATATCTTAGTCATATGAGACTGAAATTATCAACTGTGCACAAAAGAAAATTTTCTCTTGGTATTTCCTTCTATAACAAAAAGGAAGTAGCTTTACAATGAACTTTCAGAGATAAAATTATTGGGAGAAATATCACTAGTCTTCAAAAATACTAAATGCTATATAAATATAATTTGCTTATAGTTGAATTCTTCAGCTAGAATCTGTGTTTTTAAAAAATTCCTTTGGGGGCTGGGGATATAGCCTAGTGGCAAGAGTGCCTGCCTCGGATACACGAGGCCCTAGGTTCGATTCCCCAGCACCACATATACAGAAAACGGCCAGAAGCGGCGCTGTGGCTCAAGTGGCAGAGTGCTAGTCTTGAGCGGGAAGAAGCCAGGGACAGTGCTCAGGCCCTGAGTCCAAGGCCCAGGACTGGCCAAAAAAAAAAAATAAATAAAAAAAAAATAAAATAAAATAAATAAAAAATTCCTTTGGATTAATCTACTTAGCACTTCAAGTTTCCATTCTGCAACTCTGATGACTGGCTCAGATTTGTTAGGTTTATATCAATCATATATTTTAGAATCTATTACTGCATGTACACAAAATAGTAAATAGGAAGAACTGCATCAAATTTTAAAAGCAACATAATAAAAAATTCTAGAATATGTAATATAAAAAAACATAAAAGTACAACAGGGATTCCCTTTTTACATTAATGAAATATAATCCTTTTTATACTTGTAAAATATCTTAACTTTTGTTTTGTAACTTGTCAAGAAGATGAAGTTTTAAGGTGGCCCATTTTTATTTTTCAATTAAAAACAAATAATAGACTGAATTACTTTATTAATATACACATCAAGTTACTGAAACAGTGACTTCATGTAGTTTTCCCCTTAAAGATGGCACTTGCAGGTACAAAGATGCGGAGATGTCTATAGACTTCAGATTTTTTTTTTTTTTTTTTTTTTTTGGCCAATCCTGGGGCTTGGACTCAGGGCCTGAGCACTGTCCCTGGCTTCTTTTTGCTCAAGGCTAGCACTCTGCCACTTGAGCCACAGCGCCACTTCTGGCCATTTTTCTGTATATGTGGTGCTGGGGAATTGAACCCAGGGCCTCATGTATACGAGGCAAGCACTCTTGCCACTAGGCCATATCCCCAGCCCCTGACTTCAGATGTTTACTTGAAAAGACTCTTCCACAGCAGTTTGATATTGGGTTTCCTCATCTAGCTGAAGATTCACAAATTCTCCATAATCAAACTGATGTCTTTGATTTAGATGACTAACAAAATTTCTAGTAATCTGGCTAGGATCTCCCCAAGGAAGAGATACACAGATAGGACATGTCACACGAACTATCTGAAATAGGTGGTTACTGTTACAGTGATCCAGTAAATGCTGTCTGGTGAAATTTGACTCTTGACACAAGGGACACTTAAAGGTAGGATGCCCAGAACTTGAATTCTCTTGATAAGTTTCTGTGTTATCAGAGGTGGATGTTTCACTCCTGTTACTGTTCCCTACAGAATCTTGAGAAATCTGAAAGTTTGGAATGATAGAAGAAACACCATATTCATCCTGATCCTTCTTACAAGATTTGTAATGATGTCTCATTCGATAGAATTTAATCTGTTTTGCACAGCATCTGCAACTACCAGAAAATTTCCTCATGATATTTTCAAGATCTAAGGCCCGTTCTGGACATGCTCTTTCTCTTCTAGTCACATTTCCATGACACAGGGGACAATGTATTCCGCTTTCTCATTGCAGTCAAGAAACATTTTCTACAGAAAACGTGCTGACAGGCCGCGGTTCACACCGGTGTTTGAGCACCTCCTGACAGACGGGGCAGTAGAAATCATCTTCGGTGTAGGTTGTGGCCACGGAGAGGTCCTCGGCCATGGCGAGGGGTGGGGGTGGGGGAATAAGGGGATGGGGGCAGCAAAGGCCGCAGAGGCCCCGGGCCGACTCCTGGCGCATTCCCTGAAGGGGAAGGGAATCACAACACCACTTCTGGCCTTTTGTATATATGTGGTGCTGGGGAATCGAACCCAGGGCTTCATATATACAAGGCGAGCATTCTTGCCACTAGGCCATATGCCCAGCCCTGTCCCTGAGATTCTTTTGCTCAAGGATAGAATGTACTACTTGAGCCGCAGCACCACTTCTGGCTTTTTCTGTTTATGTGGTACTAAGGAATCAAACCTAGGGCTTCCTGCATGCTAGGCAAGCACTCTACCACTTAGCCACATCCCCAGCCCACAGACGGAGTCTTACGCTTTTCTGCCCTAGCTGGCTTCAAACCATGATCCTCTGGATGTTGGCTTCCTGAGCATAGGATTACAGGCATCAGCTACCGGTACTTGGCTTGTATATTTTAACCCAAGGAAATGAAGCCATTTCACTAGTTCTTTTTACTTTTTAAATGTGGCTACTAGAACAATTTTGGAGTTTACAAATATGACACTTCTACAGGATGGCTATGGCTACAGACTGGAAGACCTAACTCCACCCAGCTCTGCTGCTTCTCTGCTTTGTAATGTTTTTTCCAACATGAAGAATGACAGATAACAACAAAAAGACCTACTGCATAGACAGCAGGGCTTACACAAATGTGTACATTCCCCTTTCTCCTGCTCACTGCCATGGGTCATGTGCCCGGGCCAGCAGAGTTGCCACTCTCCACATCACCTCTGCCTAAGCTGGGACTCGCCTCCAAAGCCGGAGGCCCAATTTTCCCAGAATCTTCAGAGCTGGCAGAGGTTCACCCTCCCAGGAAGGATCTAAGTTCTAAAAGGAACGCGACACAGGATTCCTAGTGCGGTGAATCAGGTGGAGCCTCACACTCACTAATACCATGTTTGGTCAAACCCAAGGTATAAGGCTTGGACTCAGGCAGGCTGTTTGGAGTGGGTCCTAAACTATTCAGAAGTGAATTCCAAGACGCCTGCCAGAACAGCTTCCACTTATAGGGAGCACATGCAGGCCACAGCCTAAGAGAGCACCCTTACTTGAGTGGCACCCCAGGGCTAAATGCCCTAGGCCCCAAGCTTCATGCCCAAGGGTAATAAGCCAATGAGCTTATCGATACTCCCACTTAATGTTACTAAAAGCAACATACTATGAATTCTGGAAGTGATAGGAGAGCACTGGGCATCAAGAAGTGGCGGGCACTGAGCCTGACCTCTATCATCAAGTCGCTACATGCTGGGCTGGTCTCTTGACCTCTTCCAGACATGATGCTCTCAACAGCCAATGACTGTTCTATTCAAAGCTATAACACCGTTAGGCTTTTTCCAAATGGCAATTAGACAATACATAACAATGATCATAAAAGTGATTATATCCTTTAGTGAAAAACCTCCTATAATTTAGAGTAAGGAAACAATTTCATGCTGGAAAACAGGAACTAGTGTTCCACAATGCGGAAGCTGTTAGCCCAGTCAATCCGGCATGGCCTGTCACTAATGTAGCACTGCAAATAGTATCTGTCTCAGCACAAAGTCTCTGTAACACAATACTACTTGAAGAGAGTAAACAACTGTAGAAACACGGCAATTATAGCCAAGTGTAAACTGAGCTCATTAGAGGAAGATCAAGAGGATTTAGGAAAATGAAAATAGACTTAGGAAAATGTGAAAAGATGCAGCTAAGGTGAAGGAGTCCTGAACTTAATTTTTTTTTCAGTGTTATAGAAACAATAGCATTTAGAAGGAAAATCTGCCCCTTCAAATTTCTTCTCCAGACTTTTATAAAGGCAGAATCAAGTACAATCTAATAGATCTTTCTGTAATGATGGTATGTTCTCGACGTGTGCTCTCCAAACAGCTGCCACCAGCCACATGTGGCTTGAATACTTAATTGCGGTCACAGAGGAAATGTTAAGGAAGTTAACTACAGGCACACGTGGCTGAAGGTGTCCTATTGGGAAGCACAGGTGCAAGGGGATGGCTGTGCAAAGGTTCTTAACAAAATGCTCCAGACTATGATTACCCAAGTGCGATTCATCCCTTCAACAAGTCTCAACCCAAAACTTCACTCCCAGCCACAGGCCTCCATCTCCCAACAGAGGACATGTCACATGCCAGGACTTGTGCTAGCATCTTCCACTTCAGAATCACTCTGGAAAATGAGTATGAATGCCAAGTGTGGAAACAAGCTGGGAGACTTACTCAACCTCCCGAAGGATTGCCTATTAAAGTGATGGTCAAGAGTCAAAGGGCTTCCTGCAGGGTTCTCACTTGGGGTTTCCAATTACAGTCTGGGGTCCCATTTGTGAGCCATGGAAACTGGAAGGGCTGCAACCAGCACTTCGTTTTTATTAGACTACACTTCGTTTAATAAATGATGATACAACATACTACAGTGCATCACATCAGTAAGAACAGGTATTATGTCCTGAATCTTTTAGTTATAGCCACCTATATCCAAGTGTGCATGTAATGGTTCAAAAAAAATTTTTTTTGGATAGTCCCAGGGCATGACCTCAGTCAGGGACTGGGTGCTGTTCCTGAGCCTCTTTGTGCTCAAGGCGAGTGCTCTACCACTTGAGCCATGGTGCCACTTCCAGCTTTTTCTGAGTAATTTAATGGAGGTAAGAGTCTCATGGGCTTCCTTGCACCAGCTGGCTTCAAAGCTCAATACTCAGCCTCCTGAGTAAGTAGGGTTACAGGCATGAACCACTGGTACCCAGCTGGATCAAAATTTTGAACATATTTTTTGTTGTTTAAGAAATATTACTCTGGTCTACTATATTTTTTTTGGCCAGTCCTGGGCCTCGGACTCAGGGCCTGAGCACTGTCCCTGGCTTCCTTTTGCTCAAGGCTAGCGCTCTGCCACTTGAGCCACAGCGCCACTTCTGGCCATTTTCTGTATATGTGGTGCCGGGGAATCAAACCCAGGGCCTCATGTATAGGAGGCAAGGTCTCTTGCCACTAGGCCATATCCCCAGCACTCCTTTTTTTTTTTAACTGTATTTTTTTTTTTTTGGTCTTTTTTCTTTTTTGGTACTGGCGATCGAACCCAGGACGTTGCATTTACTAGGCAAGCACTTTGCCACTGAGCTACATCCCAGCCCTACTATTCTTTTTTAAAACTTGATCCACTGTAATCTAGGGACAGCGGAGATCCTGGGTCCATCCAGAGTTGACCCCAGGCCCTATGGTACATTTGAAGGTGAAGAGGCCTCTGCATGGGTCCCATCCAAAAGGGCAACTGGCTCTCCCATACTGTCGGCAATGCTCCCAGCCCCACAACTGGCAGACGTCAAGGTGGGCAAAAGCTGTCTTTTTCTTGTCTTTCTGGGGGTGAGGCTTGAACTCAGTTCCTGACTGATGCTTTCTTTCATTGGCTAGCACTCTACCAACTGAGCCTCGCCTCCAACTCCAACAGGGGGTTTCAAACAGTGAAGACTCTACCACCCCTACCAGAATACTAAAAAGTGCAAGTTCTTCACTTAACTCAGCAAATAATTTCATAGAGTTACTGGACCCCTGTGCAGCTCGTTCCCTAATGCCAAGAACTCCAGTGCAGGACCTTGTTTCACAAGACAAATATTTACTGAGTATCCATTGTGTGCAGTCCCTGTCGTGTAGTTTCCATACACCCTCAAACATACAGGGGCACACGAGAGGTGGTGCCAGGGGTGAGCAAGGTGAACACAGAGGCGAGGGAGGAAGGGGAGCCGTCTCACGTGAGAGGTCAGGGAAAGGCCTGAGGTCACTGCAGCAGAGGCATGGAGCAAAGGGTCTGGAGATGTAGGTCAGGGTTAAGTACAGGCGCTTAGTACCAGTACCGATGAAGTGCTAGGCTCAGTCCCTGGTTAACCTGCTAATACACACACACACACACAGCACCCAAGCACTTTCCATTCGGCGTCTCGTTCCTCCGTGGACCGGGCCTAGGCGCCCAGTTTGCAGCGGACAGAACCGAGCACCAGCGCCAAGGGTTTGCCGGCAATGCAGGGCCCACTCGGGATCCGAACTCGGGGCGGACTGACTCTGGAACTAGGGCTCCACGTGTGGAAACCAAGGCGGGCGTGGCCGCGAGGAGCCCCGAGTTCTGGCCCAGGCCTAGCATCAAAGCACCGGGGTCACCAGGCCTCGGCCTGCCGGAAACTCAACCTCTCCGCGGCAACGACGAACTTTCCCCGGGCGCCGGGAGGTAACTCATCCACCGGCCCCCAGCACAGCCCGGGCCCCGGCGGCCAGCTCCGCCCCGCCGGGGAGCCCAGGCCTGCTCGCAGCACCTGAGCGCTCACCTCCAATGCCGCCGCGCCGCTCCCCCGGAAGTAGTCCTCCCGAACCCGGAAGTGACGTTAGCGCAGTAACCGGCGGGCTCGGCTCCGCCCCCGTTGCTAGGGCCTCGGCGAGCGGCTTGCCCCTAGGCGTGGATGAAGGTCTGTCTCCCGCTCTGTGGGGTGGAGTCGCGCCGAGAGGCTCGGGGGGGGACGCAGATGCCGCCCCCTCCCTTCCGCAAGCCCTCCGGGGCTCCGTGCCTTCCAGGGAACGTTCCTAGAGGCCTTGGTGAGATCAAGACAACGTGAAAGTTTGTATTTGCAAGGATGCAAATCACTGCAGTTCGTTCAGAAACCGTCCAGCCAGGCGTCTCTGTGCCCCTGGAACTGAAGTGGTGCTGGAAGGACACAATAAAAAGATGAACACATATCCAGATAAATGTTTGGAAGGCAAGGAAGAGTCTGATTGAGAGTGGGCCAGGCCAGTGGTTGGGGAGTAGGAGACCCCGGGTAGGTGGAGTGTGGTCACCAGCCCTGGACTCTGCTGGGTTGGAGAGCTGACCAGGAGAGCCGGTGGACAAAGATACTGAAACTTCCAATTTGCTTCTCTCCTGATTTCTCCTGGGACATCCCAGATTGTAAGGGGAAGGCAACTCTGTGGAGAGGCGCCCAGAGACATTATCCCACAAGCAACTCCAGCTTGCCAGCGAAAAGCAGGAGCCATCCCCAGAGTGCAGTCTTCCAGTCTCAGGTCAGCTGACCAAACTCTCCAACAGAACCACCTGCCAACTCACACATTCTTGACCCACAGAAGTTGTATAACAATTGTACAGAAATTATGAACCATAAATGTTACTGCTTTAAGACCTTAAGTTTCAGAGTCATTTATCATGGTGCACAAATAACTAATCCATGGAGGAGTGGTTGACTACTAGGGGCTGGCTTCAGAAAAGAACAAGACCAGGGGGCTGGTGAGCTTTTGTCTCACCTACAGGAGTCCCGCACAGGGGAGATGACTCACCTTCAAGGAGTTTGCTCTGTCTTGGAAGACACGAGCAACAATAATTCATTCTGCATTTATTAATCTTGCACTATCTGAAATAGTACTGGAGATTGGAAAATACATATATAACCAATACTTAAGGATTTTTTTTTTTTTTTTGGCCAGTCCTGGGCCTTGGACTCAGGGCCTGAGCACTGTCCCTGGCTTCCTTTTGCTCAAGGCTAGCACTCTGCCACTTGAGCCACAGTGCCACTTCTGGCCGTTTTCTGTATATGTGGTGCTGGGGAATCGAACCCAGGGCCTCATGTATACGAGGCAAGCTCTCTTGCCACTAGGCCATATCCCCAGCCCCACTTAAGGAGTTTTTACTCTGGATTATGCACCATGACATTGGAAATACAATAGTGGACAGGGTTCCCTACTTTATGCTTTCTGACTAGGGATTTATGGCTGCCATCCTCACCAATCCATCATACAGATAAACCATAAGGATAAGGTGTATTGAGAGGAAAGAAGAGGAACCCTTATAAGAAAAAAATAAGTAACATGGGACTTACAATAAAGAGAAGGGTGGGCTGGGAATGTAGCTCAGTGGTAGAGTGCTTGCCTAGCATGCATGAAGCTCTCAGTACCACATAAACCAAAAAGGCCAGAGGTGGCGCTGTGGCTCAAGTGGTAGAGCACTAGCCTTCAGCCCAAAGAAGCTCAGGGACAGCACCTTGAGCTCAAGCCCCAGGACGAGAGAGAGAGAGAGAGAGAGAGAGAGAGAGAGAGAGAGAGAGATCCTCTCTGAGGTAACATTTATGAAGTATGACAGTGTGCGGGCTGGCTGTGTCACTCAAGTGGTAAAAGTGCTTGCCTCGTATGTTTGAGAGCCTGGGTTCAATCCCTAGTACCATACATATACCAAAAAAAAAAAAAAAAAGGTAAGTGTGATGGTTAAGCTTTATGGAATGCTTGTTCAATTGAGAAGCACAGTGAGAGAAAATTCCCTGTGGTGCGTGTGTGTGCTGAATGACATGAGGCCCAGGAACAGCATCAAACCCTGCATATGGCAATCACAGAAGGTTTCTCCAAGGAGGTTAAAATCCAACTATAGAAGGAGTAGCAAAGGCCCAGGCCAGGGCTCGTCCCCCCAGTCCACCCTGCAGGAAACCCTTGTCTTGTCTCTCTCAAGCGCCTCCACCGCTAGCATTGATATGGAGGCATTAATTACCTCCGCATTTATTAAATGCCCCATTGAACTTGGCTCCGATGGCACAGTTCGCTCCCTGGGTTAAATCCATGCTAATATTCAATTATACACAGCCCAAGCAAAAATCCCATTTGGCAGGGATTAGCTCCCTTGTCCTGAGAAGGCACTTTCCCAGCTCAGTAACAGTGGTGCCTTTGAACTGTGTAGTGTTTGCCTTTTGAGGGACTTCAAGCCAGACTGTCTCCCCAAGGGAAATGCAAACTGGGTATCAGCATCTCCATTTTGAAGTTGGATGAAGTCAGTAAAGAGATCTGGTCCTGGCCTCAGAAACTAGAATCGCACTCCTCTCAACACCCAGCCTCCAACAACCTCAGCCTCTGTGCTTTCTCCAGCCTTGAGCATGATCCCAGCCAGCCCCCGGCTGCACCGAGGGCGTGCATTCACCGGCTTGATCCTCAAAGCAGTCCTATGATATCTGTGTTTCTACTCCACAGCTGAGGAAACTGAGGCCTATAGAAGTGACAACTCTAGGATTAGTAGTATACTAATAAATGTCACAGTTGAGACACGCAGCTAGGTCTCCAAGCCTGCTGTCTTCCCCTCACACTGTCCTAATGTCTTCCTCATTCATCCACTCATTCATTGAGCGCCTACTGAATCCACAGTGCTTCCTAGGTGTATTGTCCTTGCTAGGAGTGCTTGTGGGAGGGAAACATAGTCCCTGCAAAGAAGACAGATCGAAAATGCTTCTACAGGGGCTGGGGATATGGCCTAGTGGCAAGAGAGTTTGCCTCGTATACATGAGGCCCTGGGTTCGATTCCCAAGCACCACATATACAGAAAATGGCCGGAAGGGGCGCTGTGGCTCATGTGGCAGAGTTCTAGTCTTGAGCAAAAGGAAGCCAGGGACAGTGCTCAGGCCCTGAGTCCAAGGCTCAGGACAGGCCAAAAAAAAGAAAGAAAAGAAAATGCTTCTACAAAGGATTATTTAATTACATATCAGGCATTAGGCAAAGTGAGCAGACATTAACTGAGGTAGGTGAGACACCATTAGTACAGAAGGAATCAGGTCTCTGAATAGTGCTTTACTATATACTGAGGATTAGTAACTCTCCTTTTTAAATAGTTTGTAGCTAAGAGATGCTCACAGTGCCAACATTTACTTTAGGAATTTCCACAGGTCACTTCCTTCTCAGAACCACAGTTCTTCCAGCTGTGAAATGGGAATAAAAATAGGAAAAAGGGGCTGGGAATATGGCCTAGTGGTACAGTTGCTTGCCTCATATACATGAAGCCCTGGGTTCCAATTCTCAGCACCACATATATAGAAAAAGCCAGAAGGGGCACTGTGACTCAAGTGGTAGAGTGCTGGCCTTGAGCAAAAAGAAGCCAGGGACAGTGCTCAGGCCCTGAGTTCAAGCCCCACAACTGACAAAAATAAAATAATCTTGAAAAAAAAAAACTTGAAGTGGGGTAGGCATGACAGTACATGACAAATCCTAGCAGTCAGAAGGCTGGGGCAACTCTAAATGTCTAAAAACCCTAAGACATCTTGAGTGAGATAAGCCAGGTACAGAAAAGAAGTTTTCAGTGCTGCATTTCCATTTCTGGTTTTTGTTTTAGTAGTAGTAGTAGTAGTAGTAGTAGTAGTAGTAGTAGTAGTATTTTGCTAGTCAAGGGGTGTAAACTCTGGGCCTGGGTGCTGTCCTTGGGCTTTTGGGCTCAAAGCTAGTGTTCTACCATTTGAGCCACAGCTACATTTCCAGTGTGTGTGTGTATGTGTGTGTGTGTGTGTGTGTGTGTGTGTGTGTGTGTGTGTACCAGCACTGGGGCTTAAACTCAGAGCCTGGGCGCTGTCCCTTAGCTTTTTTTTTTTTTTTTTTTTCTCAAAACAGGTACTCTACCACTTGAGCCACACCTCTACTGCTGGCTTTTTTGCTAGTTAATTGAAGATAAGAGTTTCACATACTTTTCCACCTGGTCTGGCATTGAACGATGATCTGCACATCTCAGCCTCCTGAGTAGCAAGGAGTATGGCATGGGTCCACTTTGTGCCTTTGAGTTTTGCACTTTAGGCATGTACTTTGCTAAAAGATAAATTACCATTCCAAGAGCAATGTGACCCACCCTTGTGCTGAGGATTCAAAGGCAGTGGACCCCAGCCTTTTAGCTCTCACCAGCCTCCCCCTGGTGCTCTTATTTGTTTCAAAGATCAGGTGGGATATAGCAGCCTCTTGGCAAACCTAGAACAATTACAACACATGTTACTCTTGGTGAGATGAGTAGGGAATAAGAGGCCGTGCAGAGAAAGGAGAAAGGGAAGGGCAGGAGGAAGAAAGGCCACGTGTAGGCAGAATGACCCTCGGAGGGAAAATTCACAATCACTTTAGTGCCACTGAGACCCTAAGACAATCCTTCTACCCACTTCTTTCTAGACAGCTGCCAGGTTGCCACGGTAACAGATTAGCCAGTGGCACACTTATTTTTGATTCTGAAAACTTTAAAAAAAAATGCCAGCAATCTGTGGATGGGTGGCAATGAGCAGAGAAGGTCTTCAGGTAAAACAAGGCATCATGACCTTCCTTCCTGGGCTCCTTCCTTCACCTCTATTTTTATTTTTTTTTGGTCAGTCCTGAGACTTGAACTCAGGGCCTGAGCATTATCCCTGAGCCTCCCCCACCCCTCTCTGTTTAGTCACAAGTTGCTGTGCCCAAGCCCCAGTCCCTGATTCAATGGGTCTGGGGCACAGTGTTCCTCAATTTCTAGGTGGAGTAGGTGCTGCTGGTGGCTCCAAGTCGGATGCTGTGAGCGTTGAGCCCCAGCCCCAACTTGCCCTGGACCCATCGGCTCCCCTCCCCTCCCCTCCTCTAGCAAGGTCCTCACACACACACACACACACACACACACACACACACACACACACACACACTGTGAAGGATCACAGCGGGAAGCCAAGCCAGCCAGGATAGTCCATAAGACTCTTCAATTCACTACCCAAAAAACGCTGGAAATGGCTGTGGCTCAAATAGTAAAGCCTTGAGCAAAAGAAGCTCAGAGATAGCACCCAGACTGCGTTCAAGCCCTAGGATTGTCCTAGGGTAAATTATCAGAGAAGCCACATTTTGAAAGGATTGAATCTTGGAGTCTTTTAGAGCATTAGCAATCTGCAGGCAGCCAGTTGTTAAAAGGCCTGCAGCCTGCAAACACCATTAACACTGTCAGGAAACAGGCCACAGAGGGAAGAAAGACCAAAAACAATTCCAACAAACCAATTCAGCTCCAGTGGAGAGCTGACTTGGGACAACATGGTAACTGGAGATGAGCCAGGAGACAGGACACAGGAAGGGAACATGGAGACATGTGGCATGGTGTAATGGGGCCTGAGCTGGTCTGAGCCTAAATAGGGTCAGGTCAGGGGGCAGGGTCATTGGAAGCTCCCAGTCCCAAGCACTTGATTGACAGGTTCAGTAACCTATAGGCCAAGTGCCCACCCCTGTCTCCAGGGATTCAGGAACACTCATCACCTGTGGGTGGGACTTCCCTTCCTCTAGGAATTCAGGCGCAGGCATGAAGACCAGATGCCAGATCCTACAAGTCACCGTGTGGCCAAAATGGCGCTGGCCATACCTAACCTCCTTACTTCAGGACCAGCAAACAGAAAAAAAGAATGTAGCTGAGCAAGGGCCAGAGCTGGAGGACTTGGAAAAGACAGAAGCCAAGTAACTGAGTCCAGTGGGGTCTTCCCTCTGCCCCTCCCCCCCAAATCAAAGTGGGCAGACAAAAATGCAGGTGGGGGGGAGAGGAGGGGGAGGAGAGGGACTGCACAGGATTCGTGGGGAGCCCTGTCCCCACCCAGCCCAAGAGTACTCACGATGGGTGAGGCACCATGCTAGGTGAGACACTGCTGAACCGTGGGTTAGACCTGGTCTGGCCCTCAGGGAGCCTCTCCTAGAATCAAAGGAGAGGAGTGTTATTCAAAGGATAACACGATGTAGTTACACTCAGTTTGGATAAGTGAATAATCGTGTTCTTGGGAATAAGGCCATTTTAGGGTAAAGAGGAAAGATGCCTGGAAATTACTTGTAAGTAGTTCAGAGAAGGGTAACCATATATAATATTTATATATGCATGTCTGTATATACAATCTAGAAATATTCATATACATATATATGCATATATACATATATATGTATGTATATATAGAAGGAGAGAGAAATATGACAAAATCTTAACTTTTTGTGTGTATGCTGGTACTGGGGCTGAAACTTGGGGCCTGGGTACTGTCCCTAAGCCAACAGCTCAACTTTTGGCTTTTTTGGTGCTTAATTGAAGAGTCCCATGGACTTTCCTGCCTAGGCTAACTTCGAACCATGATCCTCAGACCTGAGTAGCTAGGATTACAGATGTGAGCCACTAGTGACTAACTTTTTTTTTTTAGGGGCCAGTACTGGAGCTTAAACTCAAGGCCTTATGATATTGATGGGTCTTTTTACTCACAGCTGGTGTTTTACCACTTGAGCCATGTCTCCAGTCTAGCGTGGTGCTGGTTCACTGGAAATAATGGCAGACTTTCCTACCCAGGCTGGCTTTAAACTACAGTCCACAAGGTCTCAGCCTCCTGAGTAGCTAGTATTACAAGTATGACCCACCAGCACTCAGTTAACTTTTTCCCCCCTCTGGCTGTCATTTTAGCTTATTGGTACAATTTGCTCCCTGGGCCTTAAACAATCAATTCCTGTGTGGATGGCTCTATGCCGGGTGCTAGGGCCCCAAATCTCCAGAGATCTCAGAGACCTTGAAACACTAACCTGCCTACAAAGTATGTGGTTCTTCCATGGAACCCTGCATCTAGATTATCGGAGCAGTGTCCAGATGCTCAGCGTAACATGGAGCCAAACCACAGTAACGACTTTTCTAAAGCCCAGGAGACTTGGATTTTTTTTATTTTTATTTTTTACCAGTCCTGGGCCTTGGACTCAGGGCCTGAGCATTGTCCCTGGCTTCTTTTTGCTCAAGGCTAGCACTCTGCCACTTGAGCCACAGTGCCACTTCTGGCCATTTTCTATATATGTGATGCTAGGGAATCGAATCCTGGGCTTCATGTATACGAGGCAAGCATTCTTGCCACTAGGCCATATTCCCAGCCCCCGGAATTTTTTCTTTTTTTAATTAGGTGTTGATCGAACCAGAGAACTCAGAACTTAAAGGACATCTTGAGGCCTCGCCACCAGACGCTCTCATTTCAGAGAGCAGTTCAGAGAGGTGACCCAACATTCCTAAGGTTGCAGAGCAAGTGCATTGAGGAGATGTACTTAGATCACCTGTCCTGATACCCAGGATCATGTGGATAATGCCCTGGGGAGTTTGTGCACAATGGTTAGTACTGGCCCACAGGCAGAGCTATGTCAAGAGCAGCTGCAGTCTGCAAGGTGAGCAAGCCAGACGGCCTGGGTGGGAGCAAATCCCATTTATCTCCTTGCAGTTAGCAATTCCTTCTGGTATTATTTTTATCTGCTCTGTGTCACTTTAGACCTGGTTCCTATTTTGCATTGATGACTAAAGACCCCTGGGTGGGTAAGTTAGAAAGGAGAATCTTTTCTTTTGTACTCTTGCAAACCTTCCCATCTCTCTCTCTTTTTTTTTAAATATCATTTCCTTTCCAGGCCCGACAAGCTTTTCAAATCTCCTCAAATCTCCTGTTTCCAATCCCCCTGTTCGCCTTGGCTGTAATTATCTTGGGAAAATTTAAATTCCTTATCATGGTTTTTGTGACAAGAGCAGCTTAAGTTCAGTAAGCCTGCTTCCATTCCGAGGTCTTGTCAAATTGCCCTCCGCGGGTTCTCTTAATAGGAATTATTGTTCAGTTTTTCTAAGGGGCGATAATGGGATTGTGACTCTGTTATAGAAAGAGCCTTTATCTCTCTTTTTTTAGATACTTGCTGAAATATTTACAGATGAAATGATATGAGAGCTGGGATTTGCTTCAAAGCATCTCGTGGAGGAGGTGGTGAGAAATATCTGCATTCACCAAGTTGCCTGGTCTTTCTGCCTTTCTCTACCCACTGGGCAAGGCTGTTCTGGTTTTGCTTTTTTTTTTTTTTTTGCTGTGTTGTGTGTGGGAGCCCTCCCCCACTCCTGCCCCCACCCCCATCTCTCCGCCTCTA
This sequence comes from Perognathus longimembris pacificus, assembly GCF_023159225.1. Lineage (NCBI taxonomy): Eukaryota > Metazoa > Chordata > Mammalia > Rodentia > Heteromyidae > Perognathus > Perognathus longimembris. Next base: position 70,689,942 of record NC_063166.1, on the reverse strand, counting down.
CCCCCACCCCGCCTCCGCAGGCTTAGTGAATACTGCACCACTGAGTCACAACCTGAGCTCTCATGCAGGGGCTGTTTGCTGTACCTTCCTGACTTAGACACGCACTCTGACACACCTTCACACACTAAACACACACTACGCAACACACTCACTACACACAGACACACACACATACACTCATTCTGACTCACCATTGCAAACATACGCTCCACACACACAGCTATACACGCACTCACACTATACCCGCACACAACACCCCTACATCCCCACACACTGCCACACACCCACATGCCATCTTTAGATCTGTTTGCTTTTTATCAGGGCTAGGATTCATCTCCTAGAGACTCAGCAGAAAGTATATGGATCCTGCATTCAATATATGACTTAGCACAAAATCAGTGCTGCGCTCAGGATTACACGGCCATAGAACCTGGGTTCCTGTTTCCCATCTGTACCGTGGAGGCAACGCTAACAACAAACAGCTTCCTTCTCTAATGGACTCTCTTCTCTCTTTCTCTCCTCTTCCTCCCCTCCCCTCCTCCTCCTCCTCTTTTGCTTTAGTTATTCTTCAGATAGGGTCTTGTGCTTTTTGTCTGAACTGGTATCAAACAGTGTCTGTTCTCTGAGTAGCTGGGATTACAGGCATGGATGACCACGCCAAGCTTGTATTTTTTTTTTTAATGGAATATCACTAACTTTTTGCTCAGGATGGCTTTGAGCCTCAATCCTTCCAATTTCCACTTCTCTAGTAACTGAGAGCTACAAGTATGTGCCACCCCAGGCCCATGACCTTTAGCTTGCAGCTTCTACCACCTTCTCCGGATACCCACAGCCTCCTGCAGCCTGAGACTCCTAAAAAAAAAAAAAACAAACTCCACATATGAAAATGCTTTTGACCTCCACCAGCTCCTCACAGGCATTCCCATCATCCCCCGGGGCCTCCTGGCCCCTTCTCAACACCCTGCCTGTCGCCTCCCCTCTCATCGCCCACTCTAGGCGCTCCCCACCACCTCCCTGACTCAGGCCCTGGGAATCGCTGGCCTGGACAGCTACCAAAGCTTCCGAATGGGGCTCCCTTCTCCAGCCTCAGTCCCCATCCCTCCTCCAGGCTGCAGGCGACACTTCTAGTCCCCCAAGTACCCTCCATGCCCAGCGTTCCCCCATCCCTGTTCCCATGGAAACAGGAAAGGCCTCAAGTCCTTGATGTGGCATTTGACACCTTGCCCCCACCCACTGTGCCAATATCATCCCCATTTCCTACCGATGGAGACAGGACTAAGGCTTGGGTTGAAATTCTAGTGCCCTGGGCCCCAGGTTCAAAACTCACAGAGAGCTGAGGACTTCCTGAAGCCACATCAAATGACTTGGCCCCTCCACGTCTTTGCTCATGTTGGGTTAATATTTTTTTCTCTTTTAATTTTTGTCCTTTCCTTCAAGATCCACCAGAAATGTCAAAGCCTTTCCACGGATTCCTCCTCTCTGCTTCCTTGGCTCCTTACGCATACTTCTATTACAGACCTCGTGTATGGCAGCTTTGGTCATTATCTGCTCACCAGCCAAAGCCAAAGCAAGCCCAAAGAATGCCCGCCCCACCCCATCCTGACCCACAGACAGCACAGAACACATAGTAGGCACTTTACAAAATCTCAACTCATTTGTGTGCTCCTACTCATGCTCACCTTGTGCAACACAGGAGTGACAGCAGCAGCAGGTGCACTTCTATCCATGTCTATAGGGTGGATTATCAAAGGGTGGGGGAAAGCATGAATGGAAGATGAAACACGCAAATACATTCAGATGACTTCTCATCATTGATTAATGGTCTAGAATACTTGTACTTACCTGGGACTGTCTCCAACCTAGAGGCCCTGGCCGGGCACTGGTGGCTCAGGCCTGTAAGCCGAGCTACATAGGAGGCTGAGATCTGAGGATCATGGTTTGAAGCTAGCCTGGGAAGAAAAGTCCCCAGGAGACTCTTATCTCTAATTAAACTGTGGCTTTGTAGCTCAAAGTGATAGAGTGCTAGCCTTGAGCAAAAGAGCTCAGGGAAAGCACCCAGGCCCTGAGTTCAAGCCCTAGGACTGAAAAGAAACAAATGAACTCTTATGCCAAGTCGCGAAACGACCACCAAGAAGGCCACCGAGACTCAGACATTCCGAAATGCAAAAGCAAGGCTTTATTCAGGCGGGCTACAATTCGGGCCTCGTCCTACCCACCGACACAGCAGAGGTTAGGAGGGAGCCTCGAGCTGTGATGGCACAGAGCTTATAAAGGCAAAAAAAATAGTTACAGCAATCAGGTGTTCAAGCAAGCAAGCAAGATTAGGACACAGGTACAAATCTGATTGGCTCAGGGCTTGAGGCATTCTGGGGGCGGTTAGAGTTAAGCATTCCCAGGCGGTTAGAGTTCTTGACCGGCTGGGCCCTAATAAGCTTGCCCTGGTTTTGCTCATAGTTTAAACAGACAACAAAACGGGGGGCTGCCTGAAAATGGGGTTTACTTTAACTCTTCATTCCCCCCTTCATTCCCCCCTTCTTTTTTTTTGGCCAGTCCTGGGCCTTGGACTCAGGGCCTGAGCACTGTCCCTGGCTTCTTCCCGCTCAAGGCTAGCACTCTGCCACTTGAGCCACAGCGCCGCTTCTGGCCGTTTTCTGTATATGTGGTGCTGGGGAATCGAACCTAGGGCCTCATGTATATGAGGCAGGCACTCTTGCCACTAGGCTATATCCCCAGCCCCTCATTCCCCCCTTCTGATAGGTAACTCGAGAACCAATCGTGGTTCTCCTTGCTTATTACTTTGATTCTGACTGAGAATCGGTAGGGATAGATTGGTATTGTGCCCGCAATACCATAAGTTGTGGTGGTGCTTTACTCAGTTGGTAGCGGGTGTGGCTCAGGAGGAGGTCCAGTCTCATAAAGGGCCTTTAGCTTGAGCCAGATCTCTTGGTGGACTTGCTATAGGGCTCTGAGGGGGCGATAAAAGCTCATAACAAATGCGATTGCAAGTTAGGAATAACATTTAGATGACATCACACAAGTCCCCTAGCCCTGCAGATACAGGTACAGATAAACATAGTTTTACACCAGAGCCCCAATTCTGACCCTATTTATATTATAGCCAATTTGATTACATACCAACTTTACTCATATGCTCTAATTTTAAGACATACTGATACCATTTGTTACATACTCAAACTTTCTAGGGATTGTCTTTCTCACTTTTAACATTCCAAAACCTTTTCATCTAAAGGAAATATTTTTGTTTTCTCTCTCTAAAGTCTTTCCTTATACAGTTTTATAATCTGTGTCTTATAAAATTTAACATATCCCCACACACGCCATCTTATCTTCTACTTCCTCACACCATCAGTGACTTACTGGAACATTCTGTGACAATTTACTTTTTCCTTTCTTATCCAGAGGAAACCATTTCTCTATCCCTTTCTCCAAGGCTTTCTATACTAACTTTCCTCTTTACGTTTCCTGGGGCTTCTTTGCTGCTAGAGTTTTAAACTGTCTACATTTTCCGGTTTATCTCAACTACATCAAAGCAATCTACTGTGACTCCACTCACAGGCTGTTGGGGAAAACAAAGATGGAGCAATGGTCAGTTCAATGGGACTGCTGCTCCTAAGAAGCCAGAGCAGAGCCAACTATTCTATATCTATGGCCTATATTCTATATCTATATTCTATATCATGAGCCAACTATTTAGAGTGGATTTCTCCAGTTTCTAGTTCCTCCAAGTGCCTAAGGTTGGCCAGTGACATCTGTAAGATTCACCCCCAGGAGGGCTCCATGAAGATGCCCCCAGCAGTTTGAATCTCTGTCTAGTTACCTTGGTACCTGGAACACCTGATGGCAGTTACCTCCCTCTCTTCTCTGAGGTCACACCCTAATCCATCTGGACACATTTTAATACTCTTGGACATACCTCCCACCCCAGGCATTGCCTGGAAGTGACTCTCCAGCCTGTCATACATGCTTTGAATTTAGCAGCAGGCCAGTCTGCTTGAAAATTTCTTACAATATCCAATTTTCTTAATAGAGCTAGTTAAGTCCAGTCAACTCAAGAATGTCCCCCCAAAATTTGTTTTAGCAGATCCAAAGCATTTTCCAGCAGAAATCAGCTGCGTGTGATAAGAGTCCCATCTGAAGATGTAGATTCTTCCAGATGACTGTTAGACTCTCCTTGATCCTCACTCAAATGCAATGGGCAGGGGCCATGGTGGTGTCAGGCAGCAGTGGCTCCCAGTGGTTCCAGTAGAATGTCACGCCTTCTCGGTTACCTGCAACTTTCTCCATAGACTGGTTAAAGAAGCTTAACCTAAGTTAACCTAAAGCCTAACTTTAGTCAAATTTCCTAGTATTTTCCTGATTCCTTCTTAAGCACACTAGCTTTTGCAGGCTGGCACATCACTTAAAGTCAAGACACCTTTAGGCAATCAATGGGTCATTTTGCCAGGGCAATAAGTTTAAATCAGATATTTCCAATAAGGCTAGGTTTTTTTTTGGTTTTTTTTTTTGGCCAGTCCTGGGGCTTGGACTCAGGGCCTGAGCACTGTCCCTGGCTTCTTTTTGCTCAAGGCTAGCACTCCGCCACTTGAGCCACAGCGCCACTTCTGGCCATTTTCTGTATATGTGGTGCTGGGGAATTGAACCCAGGGCCTCATGTATACGAGGCAAGCACTCTTGCCACTAGACCATATCCCCAGCCCCTAGAATTTTTTTTTTTAAGCCAACATAGAAGGCTTGGCCTGTAACCATTTCTCACAAGTGCAGTCTCTGTATACTGTTACCTCTGTCTTCTATGCCTCTAGTTTATCCTGCCTCATCTTCCCAAAAACAACTCTGGTCCCTTGGTCTTAAAAGGGGGCTGATGGGCGAAGATCATCCATCTTCTGTAACTTCTTCAGGCTGACTCAGGGGCGTTGACCTTACCTAGCCAGGAACCTATAACCTTAGTCTACTTTACCAAGGGGCTGCAGGATCAGATGTCCATTAGGAGCTTCCAAACTGGAAATTACATTCAACAACTTTCAACTATACAGACTTCTTTTTGGGCTATCACAGTGTAGCCTTTTAACATTCTAGTTTGTAAAAAGCTTTTTCCTGACTGGCTAGGGAACTAATCTCTGATGCTAAAAAAATGCCTATATTTTTTGCAGGCCTTTAACAGATCTCAGTAAGGACACAATCTCAGGCCTCTTTCCTGAACAGATGTATCAGCTTAAAATTCTCACTGCCAGTCAGGGCTTTGAGTAGATGCGGGGGTTGGGATTTTAAACTATTCTCTCATTTGACAAACTTACCCTTACTACCCGCTATCACAGATGACTGGCAAGTTCCTGCCCAGTAGACAAACATGGGCATTAGAAAGGCAAGCTTATGAACTATTCTTCTGGGACCTCCCGGCTCTGATTAACTTTTTTTTTTTTTTTTGGCCAGTCCTGGGGCTTGGACTCAGGGCCTGAGCACTGTCCCTGGCTTCTTTTTGCTCAAGGCTAGCACTCTGCCACTTGAGCCACAGCGCCACTTCTGGCCATTTTCTGTATATGTGGTGCTGGGGAACTGAACCCAGGGCCTCATGTATACGAGGCAAGCACTCTTGCCACTAGGCCATATCCCCAGCCCTCTGATTAACTTTTGAAAGGCCAAACAGGAGTGACTTTAGGATCTGACATCATCTCTGCCATCCAAGCAGCGGCTTACTGCCTCTGGATGCTCCATCACTTCTGTCCCAGGAGGAGTGACTTTTCACTGGACTTGGACTCAGGGCCTGAGCGCTGTCCCTCAGCTCTCCAGCTCAAGACTAGCACCCTACCACTTTGAGCTCCACACAACTCCATTCCCAGCACTCTGCTGGCTGATTAGAGACAAGTCTCTCACAGGTACCTTTCTCTGCCCGGGCTGGCTTCGAACCGCAGATTTCAGATCAATGAGTCTTACAAGAGGCCACTTTACTCCAATTAAAAACAACAAGGTGGTCCACACAGAAGTAGTTTTTAAGCATGCTCTTACCTGGAACTTATTAAGGGCCAGTATTAGATCTTGACAAACTTGTAGGAATCACCTGTGCTTCTCTGTAGGCCTGCTGGAAACTTACAAAAAAACCTACAAAGAAACTGGAATGGCAATTAAACACTTTGGTAGCCATAATTCTCCTTTTCTCACTTTGCAATAATCATTTAGGACAATTTTACTTCCAAATTTCAAATTTCTTATCTAGAAATGTATTCTTGATTTCCAAAGCCTTTTTACTAACCTCTGCTTTAACACTAACACTTTAGCTTTTATCTGCATTGGAAAAACTCTGAAGCTTACAGGCATTCTGAAACCAGGTGCCACCCTTTGTTAAATCAAGTCTTAATTTATTAAGATACTCACTTTTTTTGACTGCTAATTAAAGAACCCTGAGAAATCCTTTTTTAACTCTAGTTCGTTTTTAAAACAATGCAATCCAAACTTGATGACCATTTGAATTTAAACTTAAAGTCACTCAATTTTACATCATACTAACAGTCTTGAACATGTTCACACTCACACATGCACACACGCACATACATATTCAAAAGATCTTAAAGCGTGCAAAATAAACATCGGCTGTACATTTTCCAGTGGCAAGAGGTATTTTTGTCAATCTTACTCCTGCAACACCCAAATTTTAAGACAAAACCTTTAACAAATGATTTTAGCATTCTCCAGCCTCATTTTCCAGGGCTTGATAGTCTTAGTAAAACCCTTCTTGGTTTCTCTTTTGTCTGGATGGCCCAAATGAGGGGTGTAGATTAGGCGTTGCAAAGTCCTGATCTTACCTATGTCAAAGCTTCCCTCGGGTGGCCAATTAGTTCCCTTAAAGGTGGGCCATTCTGACTTGCACAGGGTGATCCACTTTTCCTTCTTAAGGGCCACACTCTGGTTCTGAGCTATCTCCTTAACCTCCCTCCAGTAAGCTAGGATCAAGTCTAGGGGGCTAGATGGAGGTTCCCACGATAGAATGTTACCCATACCTCTGATCAGATGTTCAGTCCAAAAGGCTACAAAAAAACAAAACAATTATAACAATACAAAAGGAGGAAAACACACAGGCAAGAACAAGAACAAGAAAAGCTAGATCTCCCAAGTTGGCCCACAACCTCCTGCAAGGGTACAGAAGGAGTGGATCCAAGTTGAAGGCGGGGCTCCAGGGGTCCCCCTTCAAGGATGGAGAGTCTGGGGTGGGAGTCCCCAGGATTGCCGAGTAAGCGTGTCCGCTTCGACAACCCCTTCAAGAAATAAGCAAAAGCAAAACAGACAAACAGACACATTACAAGACAAGACAAATGAACAGGGCTATTTTCTTACCTTCGAAGTCTGGGGTCTCAGGGGTCTCTGGGGCTATCCCGGACGAGCCCCCAAATGTTATGCCAAGTTGCGAAACGACCACCAAGAAGGCCACTGAGACTCAGACATTCCGAAATGCAAAAGCAAGGCTTTATTCAGGCAGGCTACAATTCGGGCCTTGTCCTACCAACACAGCAGAGGTTAGGAGGAAGCCCCGAGCTGCGATGGCACAGAGCTTATAAAGGCAAAAAACAAAGTTACAGCAATCAGGTGTTCAAGCAAGCAAGATTACGGGTACAAATCTGATTGGCTCAGGGTTCGAGGCATTCTGGGGGCAGTTAGAGTTAAGCATTCCCAGGCAGTTAGAGTTCTTGACCGGCTGGGCCCTAATAAGCTTGCCCTGGGTTTGCTCATAGTTTAAACAGACAACAAAACAGGGGCTGCCTGAAAATGGGGTTTACTTTAACTCTTCATTCCCCCCTTCAGAACAAACAAACAAAACCCTAGAGGTCCTGTAAATTGAGTTAGAGGTTGTTGGGATCCAGCCTTTGGACTTGATGGGGGATGGGCATTGGGAGCGCTCCCGAGATGCCGCCCTGCCCCCAGCCCTGGGGAATGCGGAAGCAGGCCACAATTCTCTGGGTCTGGAACCAGAAGAACTGGCTTTGCGAACAGCCCCCAAACTTTCTCGCCAGCCCATGCGCCCCCAGTCTCCCCCTGGCCTGGCGCTTTCTGAGTGACGTTAGCTCATGAGGGGGTCATATGACAAGCTCGTAGCCTATCAGCGTCCTGGCCGATCCGCCCTCTCTCGTCCATTCCTGCCATTAGCCCTTGCCCCCGCTTTAATAAATCAGATTGCTCTTGAAGCATCTCTGAGACCCGCGTATGCCTGGCTTTCTTCTCGGGTAAGAAGGGAGGTAAGCGATCTCGTTCGGCCGCGTGCACATGAGGTCTGTGCTGACTCCCCCACTCCACCCTGGCCTTACCTGCGGGTCGGGTGACCAGGGGAGAGGGTGAGAAAGGGAGCTGTTAGAAGCATAGCTGAGCCTTGATCTCCACACCAGGGGAGGCGACCCGAGCCCGACAAGAGGTTGGATAGGAGCCCCCCAGGCCTTTGGGTCTGGGTTGGCTAATAGAATCACCACATCCAAGTTGTGATAAATGCCACTATTACCAAAGTGTTTGTGAAAAGTACAGGTTACTCTTCTAACAGCTTCCCTTGTCATAGAGCACAGGAAACTCTCCCCTGTCACATTCAACAGCCCACCAGGCTGGGTGCACAGACCTGGCTAACTGCAACCATGGGAAGGCAGCTACTGCGGGGCTGGCAGGAGTCAGCCTGAGGGCCCCACTTGAGATGTAACATTGGACATATGGCAAGCATTCACTGTCACTACCTTGATGCAGAAACTCAGGACCATGAGAGTTTTTGTTGTTGTTTAGAGTTTGAACTCCAGGTGCTCTACTGTTGAGCCATGCCTCTAGGCCCTCTTTTGCACTGGCTATTTTATTCATTTTATTTTCTTGTGCCAGTACTACACTGGGTCTTCAACTTAGGGCTCGAGCACTGTCTCTGAGCCTTTTCCCTCAAGGCTTGTGTTCTACCCCTTGACCACAGCTTCACTTCCGTTAAGAGTGTCATAGAACTTCCTGCCCACGCTGGCTTTGAACCACAGTCATCAGATCTCAGCCTCCTGGGTTGGCAGGATTTCAGGCATGAGCCTCTAGCACATGGCTGCACTGATTATTTTTGTTTCCTGGCTAGGTATATTCCAGAACCTGGTCTACCTATTTTAGTCTTCCTGTTGGAGCTGGGATGACAAGCATATGCTACAATACCTGCCTTCTTTCTGTTGAGATGAAGTCTTATGAACTTTTCTGGCCAGGATGATCTTGAACCTTGATCCTCCTAAGTAGCTAGGATTACAAGTGTGAGCCACTGGTGTCTAGCAAAGGCAAACAGATTCTTCTAAGTGACTGGGTCACGGTGACAAGAGTTGAGCAGAAAGTGGGATCACAGCCTTATACTTGGAATTCTGGGGCTAGGGGGGAAGGGGATGGCAGGGGAGGCATTGTAGTTCCAATGGCCCTGTCGTTAGGGAGCCAGGAGTGGGTAGGGCTGCGCTGGTAGCTGACTTTCCCTTTGCTCTGGGTGTTCAGGGAATAGGCTTGCAGGGAGAAGGGAGATCAGCAGGCTGGGAGCTTAGAGTGTGTGTGTAAGGGGGCATTTGTTTTGGCCTTGAGTCTAGAGCCCAGGTATGACACAGACCAACCTGGCTTCCCTTAACTGCCCTGTGACCACAGAGTGTCCAGGCCTGACACTCTCATGATCATTTCAGACAGGACCTTGAGAAACGAGGGTCCCATTTAGGGCTGAAGGCTTGCCTGTTATGAGGACATGAGGAGAACTCTTCTCACCACGTGTGCAGGACGCACTGTCACATGGATCTGCCAAGAGTCTCCAAGTGAGGGGGGGGCTCCCAGTAGAAGCCCCCTCCTTGCTGAAGCAAGGCCAGCCTGACACTGCCTGGATGATGGAACTTCTCCTTCCCATCCCCAAGAAGGAGCTGGGCTGGGGGAACTACAAAGCTCTCCTGACTGATAACCTGGGACAGGAACTGCAAAGAGAAAGCTGCCAGGCAGGGGGATGTCTAGTGGTGGCCATGACAGGTCTGTCCTGATTTCTGGGCTCACAGGAAACAAAGGCCTTCATAGAGAGCCTCCTGAATTGGTAGCTAAGCCTGACAAAGCCAAGAACTGGGCAACAGCGACATCTCCTGGCTGCCTGCAGCCACGCTCCTCCTTCCTGGTCAGAATCACAAGGCATTCAGAGACCTTCCTTCTGGGTTTGTGCCTGATGCTTTAGAATCCTGTAACAAAGAACTTATGGTGGCTGGTTCTGGGTAGAGCCCTAGATTCTGTACTTCTTACAGCCACAATATTCTCTCCTCCACCCCCACCCTCAGTGCTAAGGCTGCGGAGGCTCTATGGAACTTCATGGGCCTCAAAGATAAATCAGATTTGGTGTGGGCATCACAAGGGGCTCAAAGGAAGACAGTTTTCATATAAAACCACCACATCCATGGCTGGGAACTGGTGGCTCACACCTGTAATCCTAGCTACTCAGGAGACTGAGATATGAGGACAGAGGTTCAAAGCCAGCCCAGGCAGGAAAGTCCATGAGACTCTTACCTCCAATTAACCACCAGAAAACCAAAAGTGTCACTGTGGTTCAAAGTGGCAAAGCAATAGCCTTGAGCAAAAGAGCTCAGAGACAGTGCCCAGGCCCTGAGTTCAAGCTCTCCAACCAGTTTGCGTGCTTGCACGCGCGCGCACACACACACACACACACACACACACGACCTGCCCAAATGAAGACTTCCAAAAGGAGACTGGTTTCAGATTTACAATCCATTTTCTGGCCCTTCTTCTCGGGTAGGACCATGAAGAACAGAAGAGGGGACCAGCCCACCCACTTTATAGAGGAAGAAACTAAGGGTGGAGGAAAGCAAATGAAATCGCCTAAGGCCACACCACTGACCCCTGGTGGCCCCACTCTGGCATAGCACCCAGAGGCACCGGAGTGACATCTGGTGCGGATGACTCCATAAACACAAGCCCAGAGGGTCCAAGAGAGGGGGCCAGGGACTCAGTGAATCTGGGGTCCAAGCCTCTCCCCTCCCCGCCCCGGTGTTGTGGGTCTGGGAACACTGCCATAATTCAGGCGGGGCTATGAAATGGCTCTTACAAAGCAGGGTCTGAGGCCGCAGACAGGCCTCCTTTGTGGGCTCGCTCTCCCGGAGTTACCCCGTGTGAATGGCTGGCTCCCACACACTAGAAATTTGCAACACAAATGTATGGCTTGTCTCCCTCTCACCAGAGCCTCTCTGGCCCAGCCTTTTGGGGCCTTTTAGAGCCTGTCTTTCTCTGGGGCACTTTCTTTCTGTAGCCCAAGCCCCCAGCCCCTAGAAACAGCCACCACCACTAATTAACACTGGGCTCAAGTGAGGCTGGGAAAGCACCCCACATTGGTAGCAAGCGAGGGGTTCTCACCGCCTCCCCCAGGACAGGCCAGACCCCGGCGTGGTGGGAATCTGCTGGGCCCTCATTCTCAGGACTCTTTGTTTCTGTGCCAGTCCTGTGGCTTGAACTCAGGGCCTGGGCCCTGTCCCTGAGCATTCATGCTCAAATCTAACACTCTACCACTTGAGCCACAGCTCCACTTCTGGCATTTTGGCCACTACTTGGAGATAAGAGTCTCTCAGACTTTTCCTTCCCTGGTTGGTTCTGAACCTCAACCCTCAGATCTCAGCCTCCTACATAGCTAGGATTACAGGCATGAGCCACCAATAGGCAGTTTTCAGGACTCTTTCTGCCTTTCTCTACTGCTTCCCTCTGCCTCTCTCTCTTGATACCCCTAGGAATTTACTGCAAAAAAAAAAAAATTTCCTCCTGTCATCAAGATGGCTTCCAGGTCCCCCCATCTTGCAGCCCAGCTTCCAGAGTTCAGCCCTTCATCAACTATCACCACAGCCACTGTTTGCCATGACACTTGGGGACTCAACCCTTTTCTCATCCACAACAGCCTGGGAATTAGGCATGACTGTTCCCATTTTTCAGACATGATGACTGAGGCCCAAAGAGATGAAGTACACAATACCACAGCTTTGTACGGGCCAGAGCTGGTTTTAAAAATCAAAATCTACTGGTCACCTAAACCAAAGGTCCTGCTTGGGGGTTCTTCCCTGATCCTGCCCAATGATGGGTTTCCCATTCCCATGCTTTTCTTTTGTCCGTGATTCTTAGAGCATTTATAGCATGTTTCGCTGCCTCCCATAACTCTTTGAGAACAGGTACTGCATCCATGCACACAAAGGCTCAAGAAAAACCAGCATCGGGGAAAGAGGCCCACCCACAACCATCCTGACAGAGATGGGACCAGATCCTGGGGGTGGACGCCTCATCCCATAGCCTCTGTGGAGGTCTAGCTGGGTGTTCCACGGGGATTTGTAGGATGAGGAAATACACGCACATGGAAAGAGCTGCAGGACAGCCTTCTGTCACTGTTGGGAGAATGGAAATGACACAGCCACTTTGGAAGAGAGTTTGGACATGTGTTAGAAAGTTCATTTCTTAACTGACTGTGGATCCAGCAATTCTGCTCCTAGTAATGTAGTCAAGAGTAATAATAAAAGTGTGTTTTCATGACATTGTGTGTTGTTGTTGTCATTTTTGTGTTTGCTTCTTAGTGCCCCAAGGCACACTGTGTACACTGTACTCCCACAACCCTCTCAAAAGCGTGTGCGCATGTGCGTGTGCGCGTGTACAGGAACTTGAATTCAGCTTCTCATTTGACCTCAGCTTTCTTGCTCACAGCTGACACTCTATTAATTGAGCCACACTTCCAGTCCAGCACTTTGCTGGTTAATTGAAGACAGAGTCTTACAGACTCTTCTGTCCAGGCTGGCTTTACACTGAGATCCTTAGCTCTCAGCCTCCTGACTCACTGGGAATGCCAGGTGAGCTGCCATGCCAGGATCTAATGTCTTAAATGCTGCTTTTTTTTTTTTTTGTCAGTCATGGGACTTGAACTCTGGGCCTGGGTGCTCTCCCTGAGCTCTTCAGCTCAAGGTTAGCACTCTACCACTTGAGCCACAGTGCCACTTCCAGTTTTCTGGTGGTTAATTGAAGATAAGTCTCACAGAATTTCATGCCCAGGCTGGCTTTGAACTGCAATCCTCAGATCTCAGCCTCCTGAGTAGCTAGGATTACAGGCATGAGCCACCAGGGCCTGGCCCACTTTTTTTTTTCTTAATGGCCCCAATAGGAATTAATTTAAATTTCCATCAAGGTGAATGTGTAAGCAAGCTGTCATACATCCATACAAGGAGAAACTATTGATTGGTGGTAGGTCAACAGGGACATCTCAATAGCGTGGGAGAGAGAGAAGCCTGGCCCAGACGAGAACCTATTATGTGATTCCATGAATGGAATTCCTTCCCACAGAACAGCTGTAGAGGCAGAGAGGAGAGAAGTGGCTGCCCGAGTCTGGGATGAGACAGGATGGTGGCGATGACCGTACAGCCGTATGTGTTTATAAAACCCATGAAACCAGAGACTTGAGTGAGCTAGAGCTGGGAGTGCAGCTCAGTACAGAGTGTCCGGCCTAGCTTTTGTGAAGCTCTAGGTTTGAGGCCCAAAATTCTAGAGAGGGGTGAGGAGGAAGAAAGGGAGGAAAAGAGGGAGGGAGGAAGGAAAAAGTGAGTGGTTGTTTTTTTTTATTGGTCAGTTGTGGGGCTTGAACTTGGGCCTAGGCACTGTTCTTGGGCTTTTTCACTCAAGGCTAGTTAGTGCTCCACCACTTTGTGCCACAGTGCCACTTCCGGATTTCTGGTGGTTAATTGGAGATAAGAGTCTCACAGACTTTCCTGCAGGCTGGCCTTGAACTGAAATCCTCAGATCTCAGCCTGCTGAGTAGCTAGGATTACAGGCATGAGCCACCTGGCCCAGCTTCAAGGTTATTTTTAAGAAGCATTGGTATTCTCTTAGGAGAATCTTAGCTGTGTGGGCTCTGAGTTTGCAAGTCTGCCTTTGAATTCTGGCATGCTACTGACCATCTCTGTGCTTAGATGACTAACGTAAACCCCACTGTGCCTGTTGTCTCATTTATGCCAACAGTCAGAATAGCGATGATAAAAGCTCGTTTGCAAGGCCCCGCCTGTACGTCACACACTGTCACAATATCCTCACTGCAGAGCCTCAGGCGCTGAGCTCTGCCTGCTCTGTGGTTCGGATGGGGAGTCTGGGGTCAGGAAGGAGGTCTGGCATAGGGACAGAGCTTCCGCTCTGAAACACACACTTCTGTTTTTTTTGTTGTTGTTGTTGTTTTTGCCAGTCCTGGGGCTTGAACTCAGGGCCTGAGCACTGTCCCTGGCTTCTTTTTGCTCAAGGCTAGCACTCTGCCACTTGAGCCACAGCGCCACTTCTGGCCTTTTCTATATATGTGGTGCTGAGGAGTCGAACCCAGGGCAAGCACTTTGCCAATTGGCCATATTCCCAGACCCAAAACACACACACACTTGTGAATCTCACCATTTCTTCCGCCAGTTCACAAGTCCAGCGTCTGCACCTGGCCTTGGGGCTCACTCTGCATGCCCAGCCCTCCGCCACCCCAATCCTGCATTTGCTGCAATAGCCTCATACCTCCCAAATAAATCAGAGCCCATTGCCTGCGGCGGGGGGGAGGGGGGAGATTGTGGAGGGGGGGAGACTCCCAACTGTTCTGTCTCCTATCTGCTGCTATGACCTGTCAGTCCACTCTTTGGTTGCTGTTGTTCTTGTTTTGATAACTATTTATTTTCAAGTCATCATTCTATTCTATTCTTTTTTTTTTTTTTGGCCAGTCCTGGGCCTTGGACTCAGGGCCTGAGCACTGTCCCTGGCTTCTTCCCGCTCAAGGCTAGCACTCTGCCACTTGAGCCACAGCGCCGCTTCTGGCCGTTTTCTGTATATGTGGTGCTGGGGAATCGAACCTAGGGCCTCGTGTATCCGAGGCAGGCACGCTTGCCACTAGGCTATATCCCCAGCCCATCATTCTATTCTTAATCCCTGTAGATCTAGGTTGTCATGCTACTCCATGTGCAGGCCAGTGGTGTGACATATCACTTAGTCCTTAGTTTCTGTGGGAGCGTCCACATCGACTCTATGCCCAAAACGTGGCTCCGTGTAGGTAAGGAACAAAGTCACAAAGTCCCAGTGCACAGGAGTGTCCTCAGAAACCCACCGGCTTCCTCCGGCAGCCCTAGAGGAACCTGGGAGGCGGGCTCTTATCCACAGCAGCCCCGTGTTATTTAGAAACAATGGGCGTGTCACATGACCCAGGCTGGCCTCTAACTTGTGGGATCCAGCAATCTTCCTGCTTCAGCTTCCTGATTACTTGGGATTAGGCCTACCTCTTCTTTTTTCTTCTTCCTCCCTCTTCTCCTCCTCCTCCCCCCACCTTCTGCCTTTCCTCTTCTTCCCCCTCCTCTCCTCCCCCCCCCTTCTTTCTTTTTGTGCAGTTCCCAGGGCTTCTTGAACCCAGGGCCTGGGCATTGTCCCTGAGTTTCTTTTGCTCAAGGTTAGCGCTGTAGCACTTGAGCCATATCCACTTCCGGCTTTTTTGGTAGTTTATGGAGATAATAGTCTCCCAGTCTTTCCTGCCTGGGCTGGCTTTGAACTGCAACCCTCAGATCTCAGCTTCCTGAGTAGCTAGGATTACAGGAGTGAACCACCCCCAACCCCCGTGCCTGCCTAATAATCTTTTTATATACTGTGGTTAGGCAGAAGATTTCCAAAGAAAGGAAGCTTAAAAAAAAGTTTGAAAGTATCTGTTTGGTCTATGGCAATTCCCCAGTTTCCAGGTGCAGAAGCTGAGGCCTAAGAGCGAGAATAACTGGGCACAGGCCTTGGAGGTGGTAATTGACAAGGCCTGAAAGAGGGGGTGCCCCCCCCACTCCTGCCTCTGGCCTCCGGCTCCAGAAGCCTCTGACTTCTCCACCAGACCCTCTGGGAAGCCAGAGCTTCTGCCTTGTAGACCATTCTGTCCTATCCATTTATAACTTTATTTCACTTTAGAGTGCAATATGTATGTCAGTCTTGAAGCTTCCTTAGCCTATCGGCTAGAAAAATCTAGAAACACAACAGCTCTCTCAAGGTCTCTCATCTCGTTCCTCTCACTTGTTAATGATCTCTGTCTGGACACAGGACAGCCGCCGCTCCAGGGCGAGCTGTCAACGTCCGCCGGTGACGGCAGCAGATCTAAATCAATAGGAGAAAACTCGGGTAATTGGATGACAGGGGAGATAGACAACTCTTTTCCTCAAAACACTTATTGATAATGTTGTCTACCCTAAAGTGAAATAAAGTTACAAATGGATAGAAGAGAATTGTATGAACTTTTTCAAAGGTTTCTTCATCTGGGAAAATAAGCAAAGTTTGTGTGTTAACATCTTCCTAGAGTAGCAGTGTTAGGCCCTCTCTTCGTCTCAGAATAATACTACAACTTGGTAAACTCTGTTTACAAACTCTGTGTGCCACCGCGTGCGTCCCCCAGCAAAGATAAAGGGTGAGTCCCATAGGAATCTTGATTAGCGGGGGCCAAAACCTCTTTCCACTGTTAGGGTTTGTCAGTGTGATGCTAAAAATGGTGCATTGGTTGACTTGTGGGTAATTGGCTCTGACGCTGGGGAAAATGAAGGTATAAATGGGAGTGCCTCGCACACAGCCGCCAGAGCAGAGCGAACACCCTGCCAGAGGGCCGTGGAACCCGAGGAGCAGAAGGACAACCTGTCAGAGGTGAGAGGGGAGCGACCCGGGGACCAGGGCTGGATGGGGGCAAGAAAAGTTGACATTCTCACCAACGAGTCAAAAGGCCCATCGCCTTCCTCCTCGCCCGTGGGGTGGTGAGTGAGTGGGGGGGCCCCATTCTGAGTATAATATGCCTTTTCCTGAGGGGCTCTAGGACATCTTTTGGATGGCTCGTGCCATGTTGTCATGGGTGTGGATGCCCCGTGGAGAAGTGTGCAAGCAAATGTGCTTCAGGAGTGTGTCCCAAGCAAGGAAAGTCCCAGTGTGCTCCAACTCTGGTGGGGTAGGCAGGTTTCTGGAGCAAGATGAGAGCCGGTTAGAGTCTCTCCTGTCGATATGATCCTGCCATAGATGGAAGAGAAACAGAGGAGCTGTGCCATTGCAATTGATCCAACATAATTGCCTGGAAATTGACGACATTTTGCTTTCTTGTTCAATTGCTGCCACACTCCTTACTTAAGTTTTAGACATAATTGTCAGTCCTTAGAGTCCTCTGTTACCCCATACCTATTCCCTGAGGCTTGTTTACGTGGTCCTGAAGTTTGGGGTGTTGTTTTTTTTCCACTGCACCATCCTTTCTAGAAGGATGTGGGTATCTGTCTTTTGAATGACAACTCAAGAGATGCCTTCATTAAAATTGTAGAGTTGGGGCAATAGGTCTGGTAGCTTGGTGGGGGAGCACTTGCCTGGCATGTGGGAAGTCCTAAGTTTGATCCGCAGTACTGCAAAAACACACAAACTTAGATTTCCTTTGACTTGGAACACGTTCGGGGAAACAGTGTATACAGTGAATGAAGATGTCTGCTCTTTTGGGATTCTCAGTGCCAAAGCAGAATATCTGACAAAGGTGAAAGTCCTCTCTCCCCGGGTTATTATAAGGTTTTGCTAATTTGGTTGCTTGAGACCTGACCAGTCATTAGCTCAAGGTACATGTTTGCAGAATTCTCCTGGCCTGTGTGGCAGGCAAGCTGGCAAAGGTGTCAATTGAGGAGAGGGAGCAAGAGCTCAATTGTGCTGAGTCCAGGTAACTCAAATATATCTAATCACTGAATGAGCCCCTCAGGAAGCTCACAGTCACCACTCAGCAGTGGCTCACGTCTCTAATCCTAGCTACTCTTGAAGCTGTGATCTGAGGAATTGAGGTTTGAAACCAGCCTGGGCAGGAAAGTCTATGAGCCTCTCATCTCCAAGTAACCAGCAAAAAGCCAGAAATAGATGTGTGGTGCAACTGAGAGAGCACTAGCCTTGAGCAAAAAAGCTAAGGGACAGTGCCCAGACCCTGTGTTCAAGCCCAAGCACACACACACACACACACACACACGCGCGTGCGCGCATGGGACAAAGAAAGCTGATACTTATCATGAGGGCTTCCAAGCTCTACAAAGCTTATGTGGCATACAAGATGCGTCAGTGAGGCTATTGGGTTTGGGTTATGCTTCACCCTGATGACTTCTATCTCCTTAGGCTGCCACATGGAATGTATCTGTTCATAGCTCTTTCATCCTTAGTTCTTAGCTTGCCACAGGCTACCTGTTCTTGTTTTCTTCCAGTAGGATTTGGCAGTCTCATCGACTGTTCCCACTGGTATGCGTCATTTCCCATCCCTCACAGGTGGCTACTGTGGTTGGACCCACCCCTCGGGTACATGATTTCTGGCAAATGTGGAGCTCCTTGCTTGACCAACCTGGGCAATTATTTGCCCTCCTCTTGCATGAGCAGTGTTACTATGCCCCCTCCCTCCATGTCTGCTCTCTGATGAACCTGTTTTTTACTTCCCAAATCCTTGGGTGTTCAGAGAGGAGGCAGCAATCCAGCAGGTGTTCTGATTTGTTTCCCTTTTGACTTCCTCAGAGGCCCAGGGACAAAGAGCAAAGCTTTCTGTGTGCTCGGAGCCTTTCCCATGTGCAGGTGATGAATTCAAAGATCCCATGAATGCACTGTGAATAGGTATTGTAGCTGAGAACCTGCCTGCTGGGATGCTTGGGAACTGAGGGGCCATTCTGAAGGGCTCACTCCCAAGTTTATTTGATGGAGGACCACGGAAAAGGTCCTTTCTTCTCCTCTCCGAGTTTGCTGTCTGTGCTGTGAAATGGCACGGCTGTACCTGCTCTAGAGGGCAGGTGTGGGATGCCTGGGCCGGACAGCAAGGCTCTGGGGTCGGATCACATATACTAGCCCTAGAGAGGGGGTGGAAACAGAGGAGGCAGAGGGAGTTGATTCTGGGCTTTACAGACAGCCAAGGGCTTCTGAGCAGGGGATTGAGGAGGCCAGTGTCCTAGAGGTGCTCAAACCTTTCCAAGATGAACAGTACAGAAAAGTAAAACAGCCAGCCTGCCACTGAACCATAAAATACAGTGGCTTAAGTCAAGGGTCTTTCATGTCTTCAAAGATCTCCTTGCTTAGAAAATTCCCCTTCTAAGCTGGGTGCAGGTGCCTCACACCTGTAATCTTTAGTTGCTCAGGAGGCTGAGATCTGAGGATCACAGTTCAAAGCCAGCCAGGGCAGGAAAGTCCATGAGACTGTTATCTTCAATGAACCACCAGAAAACCGCAAGTGGAGCTGTGGCTTAAAGTGGTAGGGTACTAGCCTGGAGCTAAAAGAACTCAGAGACAGTGCCCAGGCTCTGAGTTCAAGCCATACAACTGACACAAAGGAAAACTGCCTTCTGCTGACGCAGCCCGGAGCAGCTGGGAGGAGGGAACCTGGTGTAATGGAGGTGAGAAGGACAGGGTGCGAGGAGGAGGACAGACAGCAGGTCCTTGGCCTGAGGAGTAGAGGCCTACAGGTGGGGCAAAGCTAAAGGGCCTGGCATGGGGGGACTGTACATGCTTTGAGTGACAGGCACAGCAGGTGGATCGAAAGAGACCGCCCTAGGAACAGATGTTAGGGTCTTCTCCCTTGCCCCTACCTTACCAGAATAGCAGAGACTAAACAAGCTGACCCTGCATGGCTTAGCAGATAAACATAACCATCTAATTGGGTGATTTTGTTATGGTGCAAAGATTGCAGAATGTGTGGCCACCAAATCGTGGTGATGACCTCCTCACTCCTTTGCTGAGAAGCCTCCGCGCTCTGCTCTCTGCAGAGCTGAACCTGGACTCTTGTTTCTGAGGCTAAGGAATCTGTCTTCTGGGACCACAGCTGTATATGTGACCAGTGGTTGAGCAACTTCCTAGCACTAAGAACTGCTTGGAAATAAGACTGGTGTGGGACTGGGTGTGTTGGCTCACACCTGTAATCCAGGAAGTGGGAATCAGGAGGATCATAGTGCCAAATCAGCCTAGGTGCTGTTGGCAGTTCCCCATGGGTACTTCCTGCCAGAGGGCGGGGGGGGGGGGGCGGGTATCATCTCATGGGAGAGAAGACCCTGTTTCTAGGTGGCTGAGATGCAGACTAGCCACAGCACATCTTCCTGGCTGGTGGCTCTCTCTCCCGCAGCCTGCCCTAATTCAGATCACAATGTCAACAGGCCCCAATTAAGGATAATTACATGATCTATGAGAAGATTGTGTCACATCGGCTGCCAGGGCTCTCACAGCCCTGCCTGGGTTAAAATTACTCTCAAGCAAGACTCCACATTTCCTTCTTCCTTCCAGCAGTGCTCAAAATGACACTGCCAAAGTTTGCCTCCAACTGGGTCAGTAGGGGGTAACCACAACACAAGTTTCTAGGGACTTCTCTGTGTTCCTTCCTCCGGTGGCTCATGTCACCTGCTCCTCACTTGTGGAGCTTGAGGAAATTGAGGCCCAGAGAGGTGTGACCAGTTACCCTGGGACACACAGTAAGCACAGAGCCAGGTTTGACTCAAATTTGTCTGACAGAGCCTGAGATCTTAGTCCTGTTCCGGCTCCCTGCTGTTGGTGCCACCTTGGTCTGGGTAGGGTGTGATTGCGTGGGGGCGGGGGGGGGCACTAAGGGAAGGTCCACCATCGCTCACCGAAGTGTGAGCTCACCTCTCATGCCTTAAAGTGAAGGGCACTTTCCTTCCAGTCATTGGTCTCCTGTTGGACTCAGCGAGATGAACTTGCCATGCCCATTTGACAGATGGAGACTGGGCCCTGGCAGAGACAGAGCTTGCATCCAGATGTAGCTGAGTCTGCATTCTTTGTCCTATCCCACAGCTTCCAGAGGACAAGGACTGAGGCTTGTCTACAGAGATGAGCCCAGGGCTGAGCCCAGCGAGCAAAGGGCAGCCCCATAGCAAGGGCTGCGCCTGACCCGCCACATCTCCTCCTGCTATTTTGTAGGTGCCGTCCAGGGCTGAAGGATGCCACTTTGGGTGTTTTTCATTGTGATCCTGGCCCTCAGCGGCAGCTCCCACTGTTCGCCGACCCCCTCCCTGCCCCTCAGGTAAGCAGCCCCCGCACCAACACCCTCCCTAGCCACCCCACCATGGCAGCAAGGAGAGACAGGATGGAGCCAGCAGCTGGCCCTGCGGATTTCTTCCCCATCCCAAGGGGAAGACTAGACAGGAAGCCCCTCAAGGTCACTCAACCAGGCTCTGAGTCTTTCTGGGGGGTAAATGAGGGATACAGGGTAACAGGACCATTGAAGAGACAGGGAAAGTGTAGGCCCCCCCCGCCTCCCCCCCCACCCCCGTCCTCTTACCTGGTCCACACCCCAACCCCTGCCCCCTTTGCACAGGATGCGGCGCTACGCAGACGCCATCTTCAGCAACAGCTACCGGAAGGTGCTGGGCCAGTTGTCTGCCCGGAAGTTGCTCCAGGACATCATGAACAGGCAGCAGGGGTGAGCGGAAGTCCCCGTGGGAAGGCTGGAGTCAAGGGGTCTCTTCCCTGACACAGCGTCTGTCATTCCAACTGTTCAGCAGAGTGGTGCATGTCCACTCATCCCTACACCTGCTGAGTGCCTGTCCCTGTCCCAGGCTCTGACAGTAGTAACAGCACTGACTCTTGTTAGCATTTGATGGCCTACAGGGCCCTGTTCCTGCGCTCCCCACCGCGCCAGGCACACAGGAAGCCGGTGGTAGTGCCAGCCACTCTTCCAACTTTCTTCTCTACTCTTCAAAACAACCCAGCAATGTAAAGACAGTCACTAACCCCATTGTCCAGGTCTACAAGTGTCTTCTAACGGGTCTACAACCACAGTTGGCAGAGCTAGGGTCCACTCAGCCTGACATCTAAACTTGTACATTTTTAAAAAAGTGTTTATTTTGGAAAATGTTTCAGCAACAATCCAATATTAAATGCTTCCTTAAATTTTTAATGATATTTCCTTACTAATATATGGATATATACATGTACATACCCAAATATATATGCATATTTATTATTATTATTATTACTATTATTGTTTGGTGGTACTGAGGTTTGAACTCAGGGTCTCATGCTTGCTAGGTAAGCACTCCCCACCAAGGTCTTTTTGTTTTAGGATATCTTTTAGATAGGGTCTCGTTTTTGTCCAGGCTGGCCTCGGACCATGGACCTTCTACCTGTGTCTCCCATGTAGCCAAGACCACAGGAATGTTTCACCACATTGAGAAAATTGATTGAGTTGGGGGGTCTCAAAAACTTTTTGTTTAAGCAAACTGTGATCCATTTGATCTCTGCCTCCTGAATAGCTGGTATTACAAGTGTGTGCCACCACACCTGGCCTATTGTTTGTTTTTTTCCTGCCAGTCCTGGGGCTTGAACTCAGGGCCTGAGCACTGTCCCTGAGCTTCTTTTGTTCAAGGCTAGCACTCTACCACTTGAGCCACAGCACCTCTTCTGGCTTTTTCTGTGTATGTGAACCCAGAGCCTCATGCATGCTAGGCAAGCACTCTACCATTAAGCATTAACATTTTTGTTAGAGTCCATGCAGTTATCGTGACCCTCTTCCCATAGGCACTTTCATACACGTCTCCTAATGCCGAGCACATCTCCCTATAGAAACACACAGGGTCCAATCACAGTTCTTCATGTTCACATTTCATCAGCTGTTCCAAAATGTTCTTTATAAAAGGATTTCTTTCTTCTTTTTTTTTGGCCAGTCCTAGGCCGTGAACTCAGGGCCTGAGCACTGTCCCTGGCTTCTTTTTTGCTCAAGGCTAGCACTCTGCCACTTGAGCCACAGCGCCACTTCTGGCCATTTTCTGTATATGTGGTGCTGGGGAATCGAACCCAGGGCTTCATGTATATGAGGCAAGCACTCTTGCCACTAGGCCATATTCCCAGCCCAGGATTTCTTTTTCTGATGCAAGATCTTGGTTTCCATTTAGTTGTCATATCTTGTTTTCAAAATTTTTGTTTCTGTGCTGATACTGGGTCTTGAACTCAAGACCTCATGCTCTTACTCAAGCCACAACTCCACTTCTGGCTTTCTGCTAGTTAATTGGTGATAAGATCTTCAGATCTCAACCTTTTGAGTAGGTAGGATTACAGGCATGAGCCAACCGTGTCCAGACTCTCATTCGTATTTTGTTTTTTAATTTTTTTCTTTTTAGTCTAGAAGAGTTCCTGTCTTTCATGACACTGGCCTTTTTTCTTTTTTAACCTGGTGCCCTCCATCCCTTATAATCAGACCCAAGTAATGCACAAGTAATGGAGGCCATGTGTCCTGTTGGTACACCCAGTACTGGTGAGTTAGTGGTGGGCAGGATGTTGGGTCGCTTGGTTAACGTGTTGCCTGTCAGGTTGGGGAGAATTTCATAGCAATGTCCACTTGAGTACTATACTCTTCATTGCCACAAGACTGCACAGGTCTCCCTGCATGTTGCTGGATCGTTCTGTGGTAGGGAAGACTCCACAGGCATTGGGATGCCCCCTGGCCTGCCACATCCCACCCCATAGAAACCCCAGCTCTTTTTGTAACCATATAGAGAGAAGAACCAGGGGCAAGGAGCAAAGCTGCGGCCCGGCCGGCAGCTGGACTACATACGGGCAGATCAAAAGCAGGTGGCGTTCGAGAGCATCCTGGAGGCCCTACTGCAGAAGCACAGGTTGTGTGTGTGTGTGTGTGTGTGTGTGTGTGTGTGTGTGTGTGTGTGTGGACAGGAAAGGATCTTTCCTTCTCCACAAGTCTGCAGCTTTGCCATAGAAACACAGAAATGAGGGCTGGGAATATGGCCTAGTGGCAAGAGTGCTTGCCTTGTATACATGAAGCCCAGGGTTCGATTCCCCAGCACCACATATATAGAAAACAGCCAGAAGTGGTGCTGTGGCTCAAGTGGCAGAGTGCTAGCCTTGAGAAAAAAGAAGCCAGGGACAGTGCTCAGGCCCTGAGTCCAAGGCCCAGGACTGGCAAAAAAAAAATAATAATAAAATTAAAAAAAAACAACACAGAAATGAGAGGCTGGGAATGTGGCATAGTGGTAGAGTAATTGCCTAGCATGCATGAAGCCCTGGGTTCATTTCCTCAGTACCCCATAAACAGAAAAAGCCAGAAATGGCGCTGTGGCTCAAGTGGTAGAGTGCTAGCCTTGAGCAAAAAGAAGCCAGGGACAGTGCTCAGGCCCTGAGTCCAAGCCCCAGGACTGGCAAAAAAAAAAAACAAAACCAAAACCAGAACCACCACAGAGATGAGGTTTCTCCTCATTGATTCCCCAAAAGAGGGAAAGCAAGGCAGAGACAGGGCTGTGGCTCCACGGGGACTGTTGAGCTCAGGCAAGCTTTTGTAGCCCTTTTACATCTTCACACAAAATTCTAATTGCTGGGGAAAGTCCCTGATTTCGAACTTGAGCACAGGCATGTTCCGGTGGGACTCTGCTGTTCCAGTTCCATCAGGGTGCTCTATGTGCTCCCTCTCCATCTTCCCAACCTAATGAGACACCTGGAGCTCAGGGCTCTCAGCAGCTGCAGCTGTGCAGACACAGACAGCGGCAGGCCACAGGGAGACAAGAGGGGAGACCAGGCAGACAGGGAGGGTGGAACCAGGGAGGATGTCACCAACTCCCTGCCCGCAGCAATCGGCGCTCACCTAACTTCCTCCTCTAGGAAAGGAGTGGGGAGCACTGGTCATCTCTGAGACTCCCAACTCTAGAATTCTGAAAAATATTGCCTCTAAGAAGGATGTGCCAGCCTCTCACCTTGGCCTTAGGTTATCATCTACTTGCTGTGCTCCTAGGAGCCACTCAAACTGAGGGGGAGGCCCCACAGAGGGCCAGTTGTAGGAAAGCTGATTTGTTCTGCAAGTTCCAAGCCAGAGGCATCACAGCCCTCAAGAAGGGGCCTGGAGGCTGCACTGCCTCAAATACCAGGGCTTCCCTGGAGGGTCTGGGAGAACAGCGGTGAGAATGAGTTTGGAACCAGCATGGTGGCCTGCACCTGTGATCCCAGCACTCAGGAGGCTGAAGCAGGAGGATCACCAGTTTGAGGCCAGCCTGAGTTATATAGTAAAAACATGTCTAAAGATATTTTTAAGACAGAGAAAGAGGGAAGAGAAGAAAGAAGGAAAGAAAAAAGAAAAATAAAGGAGGAAGGAAAGAAAGAAAAAAAGAAAGAGTACAGTTGGAAAGATCGCCCCCCCCACGCCCGTGTCCTTCCTCCCCAGCCCTGCGGCAGGCGCCCTGTCAGTCACATGCTGGGCTTGTGGGAGGCCTCTGCAATGCACAGGCTGATGGCGGCCCCCGCTCCTTCAGCACTCAGGCTGCATTGAGTAGCCAGGACTTGCACACCTTCTTGTACAGTCAATGATTGTGACTGGTGGAGACATTCGGGAGGGGATTTTGGCCGAAGCTGTCTGGGGAAATGACTGACTGGTCCATGTCTCAGTGAGCTGGTAGGCGGAGCAGGGAGTAAGACGGAAGTCCACCCTGCTGACACACACGAGCATCCTTAGCTCGGGCTAGCTAGCTAGCTCCTGCCGAGCCCTGCAGACCTGAGCTTTCTCTTCCTCTCTGCAACAGGAATTACCATGGATGAAGCCTACACCAGAGTCCTGGGCCACCTGGAGTCCAAGCACAACCGGATCCAGCTCATCCCATTTCAGATCTGACCTACTTTTTTCTTTGTAAATACAATAAAAGTCTCCCATGCTGGTCTGTGTTTCAGTTTGCTTTTATCTTCAGTCTAATTAAAAATAATTTTATACAGTTAGCATTTCCCAGTGTGGTATCAAAAGGTGTAATAAAATAATGTGCTGGGTGCTGGTGGCTCATGCCTGTAATCCTAGCTACTCAGGAGGCTACCCAAGGATTGTGGGTCAAAGCCAGCCCAGGCAGAAAAGTCTGTGAGACTCTTATCGTCAATTAACCACTAGGAAACTGGAAGTGGCTTTGTGGCTCAAAGTGCTAGAACACTAGCCTTGAACAAAAGAGCTCAGGGACAGCACCCAGGCCAAGGATTGGCAAAAATAAAAAATAAAGTAAGCCACACGTTGTTGGCTCATGCCTGTAATCCTAGTTGCTCAGGAGGCTGAGATCTGAGGATTGCAGTTTAAAGCCAGCCCAGGTAACAAAGTTCGTGAGACTCTTATCTCCAATAAACTACCAGAAAAACAGAAGTGGAGCTGTGGCTCAAAATGGTAGAACACCAGCCTTGAGCAAAAAAGCTCAGGAATAGTGCCCAGGCCCTGAGTTCAAGCCCCACGACCAACACATACACACACACACACACACACACATACATACACACATACATACAGTAGTAGCCAACATGACTCCCCAAGTATCTGTAGATGTATATGTGGCTCCTTGCACAGAATCACAACTGCTCTCCCCACCCCCTTCCCAGTCTCAAGACAAACACTGGTCTTGCTCAGCTACAGACCAGGAACTGAGACAGGAAGGCGACTACACTTGCTCATGGCCAAATTTGGCAAGCGAGAACTGGGATGAATGCAAGCGTAGGCGGTCCACGCCAGAGGTCTAACTGAATGGGGCCCATGTGTCCATCCGGTCTCACCCCAACTAGTGGCTGATACCTGTAATTCTAGCTAATCAGGAAGCTGAGATCTAAAGATCATAGATCAAAGCCAGCCCATGTAGGAAAGTCTGTGAGACTTTTATTTCCCAATTAATTACCCCCCAGAAGCCTGAAGAAAACCACTAAAGAGAAAAATCCCAGAAAACAAGTGAGGGAAACAAAGAAGAGAATGGGCCAGCGGTGAGCAGGAGCAGCACAGCTCAGTGGTTGAGCTCGCCTAGCATGTGCAAAGGCCCTGAGTTTAATCCTCTGGAAGCAGACACACATATGACAAAACCACCAAGAGCAGGAGGAAGGGGGCTGGGGATATAGCCTAGTGGCAAGAGTGCCTGCCTCGGATACACGAGGCCCTAGGTTCGATTCCCCAGCACCACATATACAGAAAATGGCCAGAAGCGGCGCTGTGGCTCAAGTGGCAGAGTGCTAGCCTTGAGCGGGAAGAAGCCAGGGACGGTGCTCGGGCCCTGAGTCCAAGGCCCAGGACTGGCCAAAAAAAAAAAAGAGCAGGAGGAAGACGACAAAGAGAAGAAGGTGGTGGAAAGAGGAAAAGAAAGAGGAGGGTGTTGCGAATTCATCAGGAAAGTATTTATGGCAGCTGCCAGGGAACTTGGTAAGACAAATAGGTTGAGTGGTGAAAACCCAAGGTCAAAGCTGTAGAATCTGGAAGAGTCCAGATAGAGCTGGCCATCCAATATGGTGGCCTTGGCCATTTGAAATGTGATCATAACAAACTGAGATGTGCCTGAAGTATAAGCATTGGATTTCAAAGACCTAATAGAAAGAAAAGTGCAAAGTATCTCAACATTATTCCATGACTGTGTGTGTGCACATGCGTACATGCATGTGCGGTGCTGGAGGTCTTGATAACTCAGGACCTTATGCATGCTAACAAGTGATATCTACAGTTGAGCTATTCCCCCATGCCCCTCCCCTCACATTCTTGTTTACTTACTCTGATTGTTAGAAAACATGCAATTATCTACATAGCTTCTATTATTTTGCCATTGGTCAAACTGGGACTTCAACTCAGGACCTGGGTGGGCACTGTCCCTTAGATTTTTTGCTCAGGACTGGCATTCTATCACTTGAGCCACAGTCTACTTCCAACTTTTTGCTGACTAATTGGAGATAAGAGGTTTTTTTTCTTCTTCCTGGGTTGGCTTTGAACCTGGCCTCCTGAGTAGCTAGGATTACAGGCATGAGCAACTGGTGCCTGAATTCTTTTAGGAATTTGTAATGTAAGGGATGCTACCAGTCGACAGAAGTCCCTAGGTCAGTGACTAGTTACCTGTTTTTGCTAGTGAACCATTTTATTTGGCTCAAACAACCCCACACATCACCGACCCTCCACACGCCAGAACCCATGAGATCTCTGCAGCGCCAATCAGGTTATATTTTCATTTGGGGAGTGATTATGCCAGCGTAGTTTTATGTAAAACTTCCCCACACTGTACACTGAAGATTTATGCCTTTCATTTACTTTAAGTAAATTGAACCTAACACCATCAAACAACACGCAGCGTGGATGTGGGAGGTCAGGTTTGGATTAAAGGTGCAAAAAAAAGTATCGCAGCATCTTAAAGGTGGTGAGACTCAGCAAGTGGCTGTGCCCTTCACTTCCTAGCAAGGACACTGCCACCAGGGGAGGGCCTGGTTTGACCCAGTCCCCAGGGGGCTGGCCGCCAGGTCTCCTGTCTCCCAGCATCACAACTGTACAACTCGGTCCATTCTTCACAAGGTTCAGACCACCTGCTCCCCCCACCCCCCAGCCCTGGGGAGCCCCAGGGAAGAATGTGAAGCGTGGGAACCAGTCACTCAGGCAGCCTTGGAGGAGACAATAAGAACAATGACAAACAAAAGCCCCTCCAGAGAAGGCTGGTCATTGAGGGCCAGCGGTCCACTTCAGCCCAGAGAGGCGAGAGGCCGGCAGGATGGGAACCTGCCAAGGCTCAGGGACAAAGCGGGGGTGGGTGGAAGAAGCTGAATGGGAGACCCTTTCCCCTAGACCCACCTGCTCATCTCTTTCCTTGCCCCTACAAAAGCAAAAGCCCAGGGTCCTCCCAACATCCAATTAGTTGTTCAAATGTAATATTGACCGCTGGGACCTGCTGCTACTTGTGGTTTTCGAGGTGAATGCAATTAGAGAGAGGGAGGGAGGGAGGGAAAATCATGGCAACGCCATGGCTTTATCTCCATTAACAATGACACTAATGGCATCTTAAAAGCCATAACCCCTCCCCGCAGAGGTGCTGAGAGCTCCCCACTCCCATGGGGGTCCTCCTTAAGACTCCATGCTATTTTCCCCCTTAAAGAAGTGCTTAATCAACAAGGGACTTGTCGCTTTAGTGAAGATCCTCATGGCTATATTAACTTGGAGTTCACAGAGAGCCTCTCATCCATGACTTCATTTGCTCCTGACAACAAGCCTCTGGAGGAAACAGAGCCTGGTCCCTGGCCAGCTTCCCAGGCAGGTCAGATGACTGGTCCCAGGTCACTCGGGCCACTCATTGGGCGGCAGGCAGAGCTGGGGCCTCATGAGGTGGTAGGGAGGGCCCAGCAGTGGTTCTGTGTGCGCTAACCCTCCAGGCCCCTCAGAAATGCAAGCTGGGAAATTCAGTGACTTAAACAGTCGGGCCAACAAGTTTTAGTACAAACTGCTCCCTGGGCTCCTAACAAGATCCAGGATATGAGGCTGATAACAACATAGCACCCTCGAGTTAAGATGGGGTCAGTACTGATCTCAAGCCACGGTAAGCTGGAAATATCCTAACTGGAAAGCACTTGTGATTACAGTGCACGGGCCTTATGCAGCACACAGGTCAGGGGTTCCCCATTCCTGTAAGTAAAGAAGACACAGTGAGATGTGGGATAGTGACCAACTGCTGCATGAGGCCCCACCCAAAAGGTGCTTTCAGTTCTATTTGATGTAGTAAAAAAATGACTGTGGTATTTTGTCACAGTAGCAGAGCCTTGAACACAACCCAGCTGCTCTACCAAGGGGGCTCTTTAGATGCCAACAGGAAGACAATGTGGTGCTCATTGCTGAGAAAGCAGGATGGAAGCTGGCTTTTCTACCATCTCAGTCCTGCTAGAAAAGGGTAGAGAAAGACCAATATAAAAAGGCTACTGAAGGTTGGATGTAGCTCAGGCAAAGCACATTCCCATCAAGTACGGTGGCATCCTCGGTTCAATCCCCAGAACCAAAAGAGTTAAAAAAAAAAAAAAAAAACAACATTCATAAGTGGGCAGCAGTGGCTCATGCATGTCATCCTAGCTACTCAGGAGGCTGAGATCTAAGGATCACAGTTCAAAGCCAGTCTAGACAGAAAAGTCTGTGACTCTTATCTCTAATCAACTACTCAGAAAAGTCCAGAAGTGGTGCTATGGCTCAAGTGGTAGAGTGCTAGCATTAAGCACAAAGAGGCTCAGGGACAGCCCTTAGGTCCCAAGTTCAAGAACCAGGACTGGCACCCACCCCCCCCCAAAAAAGGCCACAGAAACATTATCACTTCGCTGATTAGCAGCCAAGTCCAAGTCCCTCTTATGCTCCCAACCATGCCAGCACCCTGAAGTCTACAAGATGGTCACACCAAGCCTTTGTTCCTATTACCATTCCTTTTATTCCAAAACAGACTAATTACAGATTTCAACTATTCAAACGCAACATTTGTGTAACTCAGGACATTCACACCATCTTGCTAAGGCATCATGCCAAGGAAACAGACGATCTAGGCTCATGGGGATCTGCTCTGTGGAGGAGAAGTTAAAAACAAGCAAAAGTAACCATATCTCAACTTTTCTTTTAAATAAAGTGTTTTTGTTTTCATTCCTCTTGGCGCATTGTGGACCGCTCTTGACTCCTTTCTTCACCATTCCTTTCAGTGCTTAGGCCTTCTGTCCTCTTCCTGGGACTAATGTGCTGTTCTGAAAGAAAAGAGAAACAAACCTCCAATGACTGACACTGTACTTGCTAACAGATGGCCAAGGAGGCCAGGGCCTCCCCCACCATTTGCGCAGGACATCACGCGTGGAGCTATGCATGTGTGCATTTAGGCCCCTTCATGTCTCACAGGTGAATGGGAGACTGCTTGCTCCTAACTGAAGCTGATGCTGACTTAAAATCAACGAAGTGTGGCGATACTGAGAAGGGGATGAGGAAACTCCAGGCACACCTCTCACAGCACAAGGCCAAAGATGGCCAACTCGAGCCAGAAAAATGGCGAACAGAGTCTAAAGAAAGCTCATCTCCAGACCCCATACCTCCCAACCAATACTTGGCCCTTCTAGAGCCTGAAGATGACATCCTGCTGTGCACACCAACATCAGCCTCAACACTTAGCTCCAACATACAGTGGCTCCTGAAAAAGGTGCTACTGGGGTCTGAGTAAGTGGGAGAGAAAGCATGCTGCTACCTGAGCCATACTCTCAGCCCTACTTCAGCCATCTTACATGTAGGGTCTCACACTTTGGCCCAGGCTGGCCTCAGACTGTGATCCTCCTACCTATGCCTGCTTACTTTACAGACATGAACCACCACAGTTGGCCTATTGGTTGTGATGAGGCTCTCACTAACTTCTTACCTGAGCTAACCTTGAACTGTATCCTACTGATTTCTGCCTCCTGATTAGTTGAAATGATAGATGCGGACCACCATATCCAGTTTCAAAAGAAGAATATATATGTGTGTGTGTGTGTGTGTGTGTGTGTGTGTGTGTGTGTGTGTGTGTGTGTGTGTGTGTGTGTGTGTATATATATATATATATATATATATATATATATATATATACACACACACATATACACACACTCAGAATTTCCCTAGGTAGCCCAGGCTGGTCTCAAACTTGTGATCTGTTTTGCATTAGCTTCTTGAGTTCTGGGATTATACAGGCATGCACCACCAAGCTTGGCCCCCATAGAATGTCTCTATCACTTTATTCCCTCTTTCCCCTGTGCTAATGCACTCTAAGAAGTGATAGGAAAGAAATGACAATGGCCATTAACAGACTGCAAGCAGGGAGGCAGCAGTACCAAGTTACTCTCTGTGGCAAGCGGAAGCTGGATACAGACACACCTACCACCATCAGCAGGCAGCTAGACACTGTGCTGAGGACTAGGGTGATGTCAGTCTGGCAGAATGACAGGCTCCAAGCCAAAAACAAAAACAAAAGCAGTTCCTAAGGGCATGCACAGGGCCAAAGTGAGTGCTTCTAATTCCCTGCCAGGGTTCAGAGGTTCCTGGAAACACTCAATGTGCATATTTAGAAATGCTCATGGAGGGATGACAGCAGGAGTATGGATTGTGAACAACTGAGGGGCGGTAGTCCATGACCAAGAAGTTCTGCCCTACATCATGTCTGCTCAAACCAATGTCTGCTCTCAGCTCACGAGCACTCAGCCACAGAGGCACACAGGCTCCAGCCTCACAGTCGCAAATGTACAAATGATCAACAGTACAATATGAGGCTGACTAAAGTTCAAAGGGAAAAGAAATCCAAGCCAGAGTAGAGTGAAAGAACTCAAACATAGCAGAAAGGACTAGTTCTGAAGGCAAAGCTCAGTAGAGGACCAAAATTCCAGATAAAACCCAAATGGGCATGGTCGGGGAGAGGGCACTGGAGGCTTTTGAAGTGTGGAAGTAGTCTATCTTGATGGAAAGGGCAGTTTGGGACTGTACTTTTTAATTTATTGTATGTAAATTACATCTCACTTAAATCTGAAAGCAACAACAAAGTGCAGTTTCTATGTTGAAGGTAGGTGACCCAGTTTATGTGCACATATCAATGAAATCCTATCCTAAATCCTATGCTGCCCTTGATCACTCCTATTTTCACAGGATTAAAACTAAGATGGCTCTGGCAGAAAAAGCCATTTCCAAGGCAAGGGATGGACATGACTTGGAAATTCAAAGACCCCCGATCCCCTCTGCTGGACTGGGCTGGCGTTGACCAACTCTGTCACAAAGGCCAAAGCCAGCCCAAAGACTTTGGTAAAATAAAGGTATTGTTTTTGGTCTTTTCTTTTTGGTACTGGGGATTGAACCCTGGATGTTATACTTGCTATGCAAGTGCTTTGCCACTGAGCTACATCCCAGCCCATAAAGTTTTATCAGAATGCAGCCATACTTTGTTTACATGGCCTGTGGCTGATTTCACATCACAGTGCTAGAGCCTAGTCTGGCCCACAGAGCCTAAACTATCACCAGGCTCTTTCCAGAAGCCTCTTGTTGATCCTGGCTTATAGGAGCAGATGGTGAGGCAGCAGGTAAGCTGTGACTGGCCCTGTGGGGTGGGGGTGGGGCATTATTCTGTACAAGATGACAGTCTTGGGGCCTATTGAGCTTTAAGAACCTGGATTATGCTCCTAACTTTCAGTTGTGGCCGTCAGCCCTTCATAATTTAATCTCACATGGCTTTGCCTAATATACAAATATACCAATACTATAGAAAGGCCTAGAAGCCATGACAAGGTGTGCCAGGATTTGCCACAGGATCACCATTTATTAAATGAAAGTGGTTTGGATGGTGTCCCTTTTAAGAAGTCCGCAGATGGGCTTGTCTTACTCTCCTCTCTGCTCTATGACAAATGGAGAGGGCCTGTTGTAGAGAGACCACCCCCCCATGAGCTATGAGTGAAGATAGTCTTAAACAGTCAAGGCCAGGACAGAGTTGCCATATTGTTAGGAGAACGAGCACCTAGGCTCACTCAGGAAGCTTTGGCCCCGTCAGGTCGCTTTGGCATAGGGAGGAAGGAGGAATGAGTAGGCTGAAATTCCACTGACATGCATGAGGTGGGGCAGGATGGGAAAGGGCACCTGGCTCCTGGGTGAGCCCGCCCTTTATCTTTACCGTAGTGTCCTATATTTTGCCAATCTACTGCTCTGCTCTGCAGCGATCCTGCCAAAGGAAAGAGTGTTTGAGAATCAAGAAAGGACAGTGAGAAGAGAAATAAAGCTGAGGAAAGAAATGGCAAAACCCAACCAGAGCTTCCATTAGAACCACTGATTTCCCCCAGGCAGCAATGGCTCTAGCACTTGCAATGGTTTTACCTTTGGTAGAGGGTAGGTGTAGAAGTGGGAGGGAGTAGGACCTCAAGGATCTTTCTGGAATTCTGGGTGTCTTTCCCCAGAATTCCAGATTTCAGGTTAGGAACTCCTGCTGAGCACTATTCTAAAGCAAACAGTTTCTCCCTCTCACCCCTTTACCTTGTGGGCAACTTCCAGAAGACAGAGGCTGGCAGGGAACAGCCTTCTGGCTGCCTGGGGCTGAGAGTGGTAGCTGCAAGGGAGCAAGGTTCTGTTTTGGAAACACAGCGCCCCTGGCTCTTTCTAAGCCCAACAGCCAAGTAAAGGTCATTCAAGGGGCACAAGAGTGAAGCAGGGCTGCTGCTGTGCTAAGGGGAGCTCTGGTGGGACCCAGATTATTACAGGGATGCTAAGGAGAATGTCTGTGCTGGACCCCATGGTGAAGCACTCTGAACGCTCACAATGGAGCTGGGTGGAAACAAGACCTTTGCTTTTCCCACAGGCTAATCATCTTCTGAGAAGGCCTCCAGGATCTGTCTGACCTAATTGGCAGCCATGTTGGAAGGCATGCTGTTGAGTCAAAACCCTCTAAGAGAAAGCTTGGAAGGAGAAAGCAGGGCACATCTAGAAATGATTTCTTCCAAAGGTAAAAGCAATTCTGACCTTTTCTTATTGGCCTTTGTGTGGCAGAAAAATCACTCAGGTTCTAATAAAGCCAAATCAATGAGAAACCATCTATGTGACATTTAAATCTTCCTCCAAGTCTGTTCTGAAAGCTCAGCTGCCAGCAAGCTGCCATCACGTTAAGGGCTGACCATTTACTTGTGCAACTCTCAGGCTGTCTGCTTCCCAGGGCACAGCTGGGGGCTCCCAGGCAGAAGCTATCTGCCAGGGGCCTCTGCAAAACCCTCACAGCTTCTGCAGGGAGAACACAGACCTACACATGCGAAGAAAAGCTCTGGACACTGTCAGGGGTCATGGGGCGTCACTCTAAGGGGCCGGGAAAAGGGGAGGGTTGGATCCTCCATGGCAGCAACAAAGGGAATTTTTATACAGCCAGCAAACAGACAATCTTCTAGCATATATCCCTACCCACTTTTACCTCTCATTCTAATGTTCAAGGACAAATATTGTTGTTTTCACACATCTACAGCTAGCCACAGGGCCTCTGTCCTGATTTAAAACATTTTTTGTCTTGTATGTCTGGCTGGATTAAAGCATCAGCCTTGTCCTAAGAACATAGTCCCGCCATAAAAACTTTGTCTCTGAGCTAGGCCAACCCACCCCAGATCTTCCGCTCATCCTCAGCCTTACCTCTTCACTGCGTGTTGGGCCAGCATACGATTACCAGCCAGGAAAGTCACACTGCCCAGGATGGCCAGATACTTCAGGGTCTGGAACATGTTGAGCTGAGTCCAGTACACATACATGAGCCCCAGCATGGCTACAAGAAGAGATTCATGACATTAGGTAAGTACAACAGCGACGATGTCTTGGGACAAGGAAGTTAGGAACAGGGTCTGCTAGGACATGGAGGTTTGCATGCATAGACCAGCTTGCTTTATCTCTTTTATCTGATGTCAGAAAGTAGATGACTCAATGTATTTGTCACATAGCCCGTCTAACTTGAAACCCAAGGGTAAGAATCAGACTTCAGCTACTTTATCTTGACCCACAGTCCTATTGACACTTACATCTCTGCTTTTTATTTTACTTTATTTGGCAGTTCTGAATTTTTTTTTGGCCAGTCCTGGGCCTTGGACTCAGGGCCTGAGCACCGTCCCTGGCTTCTTTTTTTGCTCAAGGCCAGCAATCTGCCACCTAAGCCACAGCGCCCCTTCTGGCCATTTTCCATATATGTGGTGCTGGGGAATCGAACCGAGAGCTTCCTGTGTAGGAGGCAAGCACTCTTGCCACTAGGCCATATTCCCAGCCCAGTTCTGAATTTTGAACCTGGGGACTCATGCTTGCCTAGCTAACTAGCACCTGGCCCATGTCTGCAGCCCTTTTGTCCACTGGTTATTCTTGAGCCAGGGTCTCACTTCCTGCCTAGGTTCACTTCCTGAACTGTCATCTGCTGAACTGTCATCTGCCTATATTAGTGTTCCTATCATAGCTAAGATGACAGCTATGTGCCATCACACCCAAAAGCTCATAAAGTTTCCTGCCCAAGCTATCCTGGAACCATGATCCTCTCAATCTCAGACTTCTCCCATAGCTTACGATGATAGACACATGCCACTGTGCCCAGCTGGGTTTCGAAGGAATCTCACAAATGTTTTTGGCCAAGCTGGCCCTGAACCATGCTCCACCTTTCTCAGCTTAGCAGGTAGCTAAGATTACATGCACGAGTAACTACCATTAAGTTTATTTCTCTGTCTTTTCAATGCAGGAGTTTTGTTTTGTTTTGCCAGTCCTGGGGCTTGGACTCAGGGCCTGAGCACTGTCCTTGGCTTCTTTTTGCTCAAGGCTTGCACTCTACCACTTGAGCCACAGTGCCACTTCCGGCCTTTTCTATTTACGTAGTGCTGAGGAATGGAATCCAGGGCTTCATGGATGCTAGGCAAGCACTCTACTGCTACTCCACATTCCCTGCCCAGTGTGTTTTATTTGTTTCATCTAAAATATTATTGTATTTGGAATTAATTTTTTTCTTTTTTGTATGGTGCTGGGATCAAACCTAGGGTCTCACATATGTCAGGCAAAGGCTCTACCTCTACCACTGAACCTTAATCTATATAAATAGATAAGCATCTTCTTTTTCATTAAAATGATGTTAAAAGCTGGGTGCTGGTGGGTCATGCCTATAATTCTAGCTACTTAGGATCTGAGGATCATGGTTCAAAGCCAGCCCAGGCAGGAAACTCTGTGAGACTTTTACCTTCAATTAACCACCAGAAAACCGAAAGTGGCACTGTGGCTCAAAGTGGTAGAGCACCAGCCTTGCGCAGAAAAACTCAGGGACAGAACCCAAAACCTGAGTTCAAGCCCCATCAAGCCAACAACAAAAATATTAAGGATAATTTGCTACTATGAGTAGAAAGAAAGCAAAAACTGAGGAGATAGGTATAGTAAAAGGCTTTGGTACCAGGGCTGGGGATATAGCCTAGTGGCAAGAGTGCCTGCCTCGGATACACGAGGCCCTAGGTTCGATTCCCCAGCACCACATATACAGAAAACGGCCAGAAGCGGCGCTGTGGCTCAAGTGGCGAAGTGCTAGCCTTGAGCGGGAAGAAGCCAGGGACAGTGCTCAGGCCCTGAGTCCAAGGCCCAGGACTGGCCAAAAAAAAAAAAAAAAAAAAGGCTTTGGTACTGGCACTGAGCCTAGGGTTCTGGCCCAGGCTCTGCCCTTACCAACCACTTAATTTATGATTTCAAATTCTCTCACCTGTCAAATGGGATAATTTCTGCCCCGTACACTCCCACTGGAGTTGTAAAGAGAACCAAATGCAGAAGCATGCACAGTAAGCACACTGGCAAGAAAAGTCAAGACTACACAAATTTATATTCAAGTCTTGCTCAGTTTAACCCTGGAGAGCTATCACTCAAGTCCAGTAATTTATTTGGAAGAAAAGGTCATGCTGTCAGTTTTCGCCAGAAGGATGATGAATGAACGATAGCAGAGCTGCTTAACCAGTTTTGAAGTCATGGACACTGAAAATCTGCTCAAAGCTATGGACTCTCTCTTCCCCAGGAAAAAAAAGACACATATTTGCCTGGAGTATAAAGGCTACACCTAAAGGTCCCTCTAAAAGGTACAGACTATGATGCAGAGATAATGACTCCTGGAATTAAAGTACAATGACATCTAAGTGAACTGTAAGCCAACACTGATACAATAGGGTCAAAGTCTCAGAAATGCTCAACAGGTTTACAATTGAGGCCATTTTGGTCCAAAGTTCCCAGATGCCAATGCAGATAGTGTATCTGACTATGGAAAGGACTGTTTTCTATTACTGTCCAGACCAAGTCAACAGCAAATGTGAAGATCAATGCAGTGGGGAAAAGATAACCTTTGGAAACTGAACTAATACTCTTCATAAAGGAAGATGGCTCAGTGTAAATATACGTTAAGTGAGTAATCTCTAGAAGCAAACCGGGCTATTAAGTGAGGGTAAATGGCCTGCCAACAGCTTCCCAGTACAATGAGGCTAGATATAAT
Source organism: Perognathus longimembris pacificus (assembly GCF_023159225.1). Taxonomy (NCBI): domain Eukaryota; kingdom Metazoa; phylum Chordata; class Mammalia; order Rodentia; family Heteromyidae; genus Perognathus; species Perognathus longimembris. The sequence continues at coordinate 70,652,221 of NC_063166.1, read as the reverse complement.
GACAGCTGTTCTAAGCTGATGAGCCAAACAGGTTTATCATCATATTAACTGTCCTAAAAGGCCAGGAGGAAGAGGGAAATGTTATGCCATTAAGTCATTACAGTTAATAGGTTGTGGGCCTACTTAACATGGCTTTTTTGTGGGCAGGCAAAATGTCAGAGGAGGTTAAACAGAATTAGCAGCCTGGGGCACTTACCAGCGTGTCCCAGGTGAAAGATAATTGTGCTAGGAGCAAAAGTCAAGTTGGAGATATTGGCACCAATCCGAATCCACTGCACATGTGAAGAAATAAATTAAGAAGACATTAGAACTTGAGAGACAATACATACCCTGCTAAGGCTAATCCAATGAACAGCCCCAGGACTTTAATGTTCATGCATACTGGAAAGACAGAATTTTTCCAAGTGACAACCATCCTAATATAAGCCCTCAGGAAAAAGTGTTCCCTTTTATCTTTAGAAAGGCAGCTTGACACTGTTCTCCAATAGGAATGGGTTCTTGAACCTGAACATCATTTTTAATGATGACCCTTCTCTTAAAACAGGTGTAGCCACAGAGCTGAAAGGTCAGAGACTGCTTTTATGAGGAAGGCCCTGACACTTGCACTACGTTCTCTCAGAACAAAGAGATGCACAAGTGGCTGGCAGTTGCGTGCTTTCATTGCAGGTTCTGTGCCTCCTGAAATGCCAGTCGCTTAAGTATGAGATGGATCTGCTTTCTGAAAGCTTGTGCCATGCTTTCTAAAGACCCACCAACCCTTCTATTGCCAAAATCAACCAATGAGTAGGAACAAAGCCAACTTCCTGAAAGTAAGAAAAGACCTAGTGACCTTTTCTCAAAATTCTCTGAACTTTAAGGATTTGCAATTAATGTTTATAATTTTAAAAGATATACATACAGAGACGCTGGGAATATGGCCTAGTGGTAAAGAGTTCACCTCGTATACATGAAGCCCTGGGTTCTATTCCTTAGCACCACATATAGAGAAAAAAAAACGGAAGTGGCACTGTGGCCCAAATGGTAGAGTGCTAGCCTTAAGCAAAAAGAAGCCAGGGATAGTGCTCAGGCCCTGAGTTCAACCCAGGACTGGCAAAAAAAAAAAAAAAGATACATAGAAAAAACCCCAAATTACTTGGTTAAAAAATATACAAACAGCACAGAAGAACATAAAAGATAAAAATGTCCTTCCACTGCACTAAAATGTCTAAAAATTAATGTAATTAAGAACCATTTCCGGGCTGGGGATATAGCCTAGTGGCAAGAGTGCCTGCCTCGGATACACGAGGCCCTAGGTTCGATTCCCCAGTACCACATATACAGAAAATGGCTAGAAGTGGTGCTGTGGCTCAAGTGGCAGAGTGCTAGCCTTGAGCGGGAAGAAGCCAGGGACAGTGCTCAGGCCCTGAGTCCAAGGCCCAGGACTGGCCAAAAAAAAAAAAAAAAAACAAACAAACAAAAAAAAAAAAAAAAAAAAAAAAGAACCATTTCCATAAAGAGCACATTAAACACACGACCCTACTTCTTGCCTCCTCCTTTCCATAGTATGCCTTGGCATGTTGGCATGTAGAACTATCTGCCCTGCTGACAAGCCACACACTGCTCTATCACTGGTGAGCTCATTAACACTCACTGTCAGGAGGACTTCAGGTGGATTTGTGCTTACAGAGCTGCTGCCGGTTCTCCCAGCCAGCAGCACTGGGCCTTGCTTTGTTCATACTCCCTCCCATCTGAACACTTCTGTAGAGCACCATAGACCACACACTTTTAGTGGCTACCAAGAACTTTCTCATGCCCCTTGTTAATGGATCAGTTTACTTGGCCACTGCCCCATCATAGGGAATTTCAGTTGGTCTACAATTTTTTGACCATCGGTTCAGGTCACAGCTGCTGAACCCCTCCGGAGCCATGCTGAGGCCAGAACACAAAGCCTCCTTTGGAAAGGCTACATCTGCCGAGTCTGGCGCCAGACACACGCTGCCCATGCTAATTACAGCGACTCACCAGAGCAAAGAGCAGGAGCAAGGGCGAGAGGATCAGGGCTGTGAAGGTGTTGGACACCACTGTGGGGGGCCTCTTCTCAGGCTCACGGAACAGGTGCTGCCAAGAGAAGACACATCAGGAAGACTTCTTCAGAATGTGCCACAGGGCTGCTATGGATGCCAGGGAAAAGGAAATGCTCTCAGACTCAGCACTTCCTGGCAACAAGTGGCTACTTGGCCTTACGCCTCTTGTTAACACCGGTTTCTGACCAAAGGTCTCCCTTCCCAAGGATACCATGGTGGTCCTAGCTACTGCTTGGCCAACTTTCCTAGCTCAAACTCATTGTTATTCAGAGGCTGAAACCCATTAAGTGGCAGGCATCTGGGTTGTGGCAAAGAGGGTGCCTAGGCCTAGAGATGGCTGGGGTAAACATCTGAGGCATGTCTCAACCTCACAGAGCTTCTAGATTCCTAAGGATTCCCTAAACACACTTTGTTCCTTACCCTTTCTGATTTCCAGTTAAAACCACAAGGCTGGGCAAGCATTCCTCAGCTATTGTTTTGTTGTTGTTTTTCTCTCTGAGCAATTCGCGAGGCTCACAGAGCCAAGGCAATCTAGCAGAAGCAGTCAGCAATAGACTGGGTGGCCAGAGACTGCTTAGGCTCAGAGGGATCGTACAGTTGTGGAATCAGGGCAAGGTGCTTTGCCTTTACCACTCCTTGTCTCAGTGTCCAGCTCAGAGCTGGAGGTGGGGAAGGCCACGGCCTTCCTGGGAGGACTAAATGAAGGAGAGCTCTTTGACTGTCTGCTTTATGAGCTGTAACATACTGTTCCCACTGAACCAACCTCCCTCCCTTCCTTGTGCCAGGTATAGGACTCAAATTCAGGGTCTTATACTCCTTGCTTAGCTTTTGCTACTCAAAGTTGGTGCTCTACCACTGAAACAGAGCCACAGATCTATTTCTGGCTTTTTGCTGGTTAGAGATTCAAGTCTTAGGGATTTTCTTCTATTTATTTGTTTTTAAGATTTGTTCTCCAGGTTTGCTTCCCTCCCCCACAGCCCCCACCTCTCCTTTGGGTTAGTCAATTAGGCCTCTGGGTAATTATACCTGGATCTCCTGTTTAGGGGTAAAAAGGTTCTGGGACAGAACAGTGGAAGGAGCTTCTTCTTCAGGGAACTTGATGACCACATCAGCCTGAAAAAACAATGATAGTCTTTAGAGACACAAGGCAGGGAAGGGAGTAAAAAGCCTTGTTAGGATGACAATCCCTGACTTCCATCGAGGACCGTAACTGAAAAAGCTCCAAGAAGTCCAATCACTTTGGATCCATTAGGTGACAAATTGAGGCAGTAAAAATTTCAAGAACAAAATGAGTACTTGTTGAAAATGCTTTCTAGAGCACAAGTTCCAATTTTCTACTAGTATGGAAGAAAAAGCCCCATATAACTACTTAATACAAAAATCCTCGCTGGTACACTGGCTGTTAAGAGTTGTAATCAGAAAGTGCCTGGTGTCCCTGGGAAGTGTGATTTAGTCACATTAAAAAAAGAAAGAAATGAAAATGCACTCTGATTCAAAAGTAGCCTGAAGAGAAGAAAAGGGGGCTTGAACACAACAGGAGCAGAGGCAGCTGTGCCTTTTGTCCTGCAGGAGGACCCGCCCCAACTGAAGTCCCAACCTGGCTTCTACCATCTCTCCAGCCTATTACCTACTTCTCTCCACCCTGCTCAGGGCTCCAACAGCCCTGACAGCCCAGAGCCCCCACATATCATTCTGAGAAGTCCTGGCCCTTGCTTAAACCCTTGCTCATAGGCCACAAGTCACAGCTTTTAAACCATTTCTGGCATCACATCCATCAGAAGTGAGGTATGCAAAGGAAGAACATTATGTAAAGTGTAACTCCATAGACAAATGGTAGTCTTTGGCTTATTAGCATTTTGCACATTCTACAGTTCACTATCCTATACCACCATCCTGAGCAATTAGCAGAACTTAAGGTTTATCCCTCTCATGAGGCTATACCAGATCTCAAAGGCCAGGGTCTCATCCACAGTGCTGATTGTAACATGAAGACTCCTTGAGTATAACACTGACAGGAATTCACAGGTTACTAGACTCATGAAGTCAAGTTTACATTTCACTCATTAATATTTATCAAGCACCTATACTGTGCCAAGCCAGGCATGAGTTAGAGACAAGATCCAGTGCCATGCCTCAGGGGAAGAGCCCCATGTCCCTGAAAGGAGACTTTTGTGTCTGACCACAGCACATACCACATTCCAGAGAATTGGGTTCTTCAAAGTAGCATCACCGATGATTAAGTAGAGAGTGTAGATGCCCGAGGCAGAGTCAAACTCGATCTTTCTTTCAGAGGTGTCCAGTTCAAACTTATACACATTCTTGTTGTCCGGCTCAGCAACAAATACCACTTCCTGGCCAGTCTTCTGGTTATGGAGTCGGACGAATGTCTAGATGTAACAATAATACAATCTGATCATTTCCAAACTCTCTGTGGGGCCAACATGCAATCAGCCAGACAGGCTGCCAGCTCTTTCATCACTGTGAGTACTAGGATCTGCCAGACTTGCCCTGGAGAGTGGAAGAAGTGGCCACTCCACCCTAGTTCCGGCTCAAAGACAACTTCTTGGTGGTATCAGGAAAGAAATGTAATCTAGGGACCCTGCCAACTCACTACAACTTAGAAGCTGAATGCCCAGTTTGTGGATGATTTAAGCTCTTTCCTACTGCTGCAGTTTCTTCTTTCTGCCAGTCTTCTGGCCACTTTAGTGCCCAATTAACTTCTTCACCAGAGGGTGAAAAGAAGGGAAATGAGGTGGAACTGGAAGAGGCCCATTTTCAATTTCCCAATGCCCCCAGCTAAAGATTTAGTAGAAGAGGCTTGGGTGTCATAAGTCAGGCAGAGTTCTAATGGAGCAGAGCAGCGCAGTGTCATGGAGCAAGGCCAGCTATAAAGGCCAGCAGTATGACTACCCTACTTATTACTGACCAGGTTACTTAACCTCCTTGAACCATAATTTGTTCCTTTTTAAGGCACAAGATTAACTTCTACATATAGTAGAACTGCTCTGCAATAATGTATGCAAAGCATAACACATAGAGCCTGGTTATACACTATTAACAAATAGTAGCTAATAATATTCTGTAATAATGATACTGGGTCTGAGCTCTTTATCCCTCTAATGGAAGAAGAAACTAAGGTTTCTGTACTTTATAAATACAGCAAAACTTAGTACCCATTCACAGTTTTTCTTTCCAGAGATTCAAGGTAGGTTGGTTCCAAGTTATCAATCATAAGGAACAAGCCATGGTCACAAACACTAATGTTAGATCTATCAAAAAAGTAGAACTCTACATACACTTGGGCAACAACAACAACAGAAAAGATCAAAGTATTTAGGGACAGTAACCCGGGGATGTGGTGATCCCAACCACAGTCTTGGCTGTAAATGGGACAGAGCAGCCCAGGTGCCTAGTTTTCGTCTATCAGTTAAGTGCAAGTGGTTGCTGAGCTCATCTGTAAAGTACCATCACTACCTGAGACAGGGCCGGAATTCAGTTGCAGTTCAATTAAGTTAACTGATAGTTCATCACAATTCTCCCTGCCCTAACCCAAATCCTCCTGATACAGTCTTGGGTCTTGATATGTACTTCAGGCTGGCCTTGAACTCCCAAGTGTTAGGATTACAGGTATAGAACAAGACACTCAGTTCTCAATTTAATCTTAGAATTTTTTTTCTTTGTTTTTTCCTTGTGTTATTTGGTCAGCAAAGTCTTTCTGGGAGAGAAGAAAAAATGCTAAGAGATTTTGAAGTGCTTAAAGGTCAGTTAGCCAAGGCTAAGTGGCCTGGCCCTGCTGCCTGGGAGGGAGAGGTAGAGGAACAGAGAATACCTGGGAATGCAGTGCTAGGAGTTAGTAGGAGCTTGAGACACAGGTGCAGCAGGGCCAGGCAAAATAAACAGAACCAAAAATGTCTGCAGGTAAACCCACTGACCCTGTGGTCTACTCTGAAGCTAGCTGCTGCTTAGCACAAAGGCCTCCTGGGTCTTGCTAATGATCAATGGAGGGCACCTAAACCAAGCTGGCTAGCTTGCACATTCTTAAGTCTTTCAGCCTTCAAAGTATTTATCTGAACCTTCCTTTACACTGCACTTGACCTTTTGTGTAGAATAAAAGACAAGAGTAGCTCTTCTCAATCAAGCAAGATGACGGGTGGGAGGCAGGGGAACTGTCTGAGTTCAAGGGGCCATGTTAGGTTCCTGGGAAAATAGACTGAAAATCTTTTAAACAATTCTCTTTTTATGGTAGAGTGCATGTGTACTGTGCTCAATCTCGAGTACATTTTTTTTCATTCTATGCATTAAAGAATCAAGGCCTACTGCTTATATAATGCAGTATATAATGTACAGATATACATTTAAAAGGGCTGCTTTTCAGAGCCCCACAATGAAAAGTCTGCTTTGGCTAGAACAATAACAACAAAAAAATGCTTTGGGTTTTCTGTCTACTTTTCCTTTTATCAGAGTTATTCCAATACATTCCTTTTAAAAAATACATTTATATTTTTAAAAAGGTCCAATTAAGTGCCAATCTACCTTAAATACATTTTTTTTCTTTTTTCTTTCTTTCTTTTTTTTTTGCCAGTCCTGAGGCTTGGACTCAGTCCCTGGCTTCTTGCTCAAGGCTAGCACTCTACCACTTGATCCATAGGACCACTCACTGAGGAATCAAACCCAGGGCTTCATGAATACAAGGCAAGCACTCTACCACTAGGCCATATTCCTAGGCCCTTTTTTTTTCCCCCTCAGTTTTTTTTTTTTTCCTCAAGGTTTCACTTTCGACTTAAAAAAAATGATTAATTGGAGATAAAGAGTCTCACCTGAGCTGGCTTTGAACTACAATCCTCAGACCTCATCTCCTGAGTAGCTAGGATTACAAGCATGAGCCACTGGCACCTGGCTAAATACATTTTCTAAGTACCAGCTAATCTTTCAAAAAGTGGTACATGGACGTGGAGCTGTGACTCAAGTGGTAGAGCACTATCCTTGAGCTGAAGAGCTCAGGGACAGTGCCCAGGCCGGAAGTTCAAGCCCCACAACCGACAAAAAAACCAGAAGTGGTACATATTACAAGTGAAGGGTCAGAACAGGTAGGAGAGGTGCAGAGCACAGAGGGAGAATGGAAGGACTATCAGGGCGCAGGGTCAGGGTGAAGATGAGGGAGAATTTTTCTCCTACTCATGTTTACAGCACATGGATGCTCTGGAATGCCTACAGGCTTCAGGCCAGGAGAACAGAGGTGGAGGAGGGAAGCTTTTTCCAGACCTGGTGAGGGGTGAGCTCAGCACCGGTGTTCACATCCACCAGCTGGAAGAACAGCGCAAAGTTCTGATGGCTGTCTGCAACAAATGTGCCCTTTGCTTTGGCTGGGTAGGTCACCCTGAAAAATGACATCATACAATCACATTACATTGGGACAATATCTGAATTATCATTGAGAAAAGGCAAAGCATATATCTTTCCCTCCCCCTGCACCACCCATATGGTAGACAGACTGTTGTAGACCCCACATCTCAACCACTAAAATGCTGGTCAGTGTCTTAAGCGGGGGAGGCTAAATAGAATTGTAGTCCAGTTTGGGCCAAGGATAAATATGAGACCCCTTACCCCCAATCTTAAAAGGAACCACGGGAAAAAGAGCTCAGGCATGGCTCAAACAGCAGAGTACTTGCCTGGCAAGCATGAGGCCTTGAGCTCAAAACCCCACTATGGCACACAAAAAAAGCAATTCTGAAGTAATGCTGTTCATGGAAAGCACTGGGAAGGGAATGGCAGCCTCAGGGCAAAGTACTTGCCATCTCAGTTCCATGAACCTAGGAGGCTTCCAACTCATTTCAGACCCACCAGGAGCCAAAAAAAGCTGCCATGAAGCCATTAACAGTAAATTCAGGAATGTGATGACAAGACTGCAGTAGAATGTAAATTAATATAGTGCTTCCTTCACTGACAAAGAAAGAAATAAACTTGCGGACTAAACACATTTGACCCCACCCCCTTGGCCCCGCCAATCTGCTTAGCTACCCAGCAGAATCCCTGGAGAAGAACCACGAGAATGAGAACATCTTAAATTTTGGGGTACAGGATAGATTGTTGCTGACAAAGAAATGCCAACTGGGCCGAGCACTGTTGGATCACACCTATAATCTTAGCTACTCAGGAGGCTGAGATCTGAGGATCATAGTTTGAAGCTAGCCTGGATAAGAAAGTCTGTGAGATTCCTATCTCCCTTAAACCATCAGAAAACCACAAATGGAGCTGTGGCTCAGAGTGGTAGAGGACTAGCCTTGAGTAAAAAACCTCAGGGACAGTGCCCAGGCCATGAGTTCAAGCCTCAGAAGGAAGGAAGGAAGGAAGGAAGGAAGGAAGGAAGGAAGGAAGGAAGGAAGGAAGGAAGGAAGGAAGGAAGGAAGGAAGGAAGGAAGGAAAGAAGGCAGGCCAACTGAAGGTGTATGATGCTTAGATATGTTGTCCCCTAATGCCCATTTGGTGTCCTACTTACCGAGTGGTCTTGGGTGCAATACTCTGATCCTTGTCCACAGTGGAAAGATCAACATTTGTGATGCCAACTTCAGTGGAGATCTTGACTCTGAGCTGGAGCAAGGACCAGAAAACAATTGTCAAGTCAACTGGTACATATACAAGTAATGAACTACACACAGCCAAAATTTCTACTCCTTGTTTTTGCAGTGCTAGAGATCAAACCCAGGACCTTGCACACAATAGAAAATTGTTCTATCACTGAGCTACATTTCCAATCCAAAGTTTTTTACTCCTAAAGGTAAGCAAAGGCACAAGAAAAAAAAATCCTAGGGCAGAAGTCTTCAGAGTATCACAAGTCCTTAATGTAAAACTGACCTAGCCAGGTAAGTATGCTCCACCTCTTCCATCCTGAGGCCTGAGAGACTAAGTCTTTGATTCTTATCTTTTTATCCCTCTTTGCCTTAGGTTAGATGGTACATTACAAGAAAAACAAGAGGATATATATTTTTAAATGTGGACTTTATTTTTTTTGCCAGTCCTGGGGCTTGAACTCAGGGCCTGAGCACTGTCCCTGGCTTCTTTTTGCTCAAGGCTAGTACTCTACCACCACTTGAGCCACAGCACCACCTCTGGCTTTTTCTATATATGTGGTACTGAGGAATCGAACCCAGGGCTTCATATATATGAGGCAGGCACTCTACCACTAGGCTATATTCCCAGCCCCCCCAAATGTGGACTTTTTGTGTGGCCTTTAAAATAGAGGAAATCCTTAAGCAGAAATGTTTAAATAATTCAGTCACTGAGTACTGAGACTAATAACAACAAATGGAGTATTTATAATGTGAAAGGTACTAGCTTTGTAAAGATCATCTCATTAATCTTTACAAGTTTGTAACATAGTGCTATTTCAGGTGAATAAATGAGAGAATAGTTATTAAGCTGCCCACTCTTAGGTAGTAAATAATGGTGCCTGGATCAAACTCACACAGTCAAAATGCACCATGTGCTTAGTTATGTAGTCCAGCTAATTATGTAGTCCAAGCTGACCTCAAATTCTCATTCCTCCTGCCTTGGCTTCCTAAGTGCTGGGGTTATAGGCATGCAACTACACACATGGCTAAAGTCTTCTCATTCTCCTTCTGCCCATGTAATAGAATTCGGCTCCCTTGCCCACACAGAGTCAAGTATGGCCACATGACTTGCTCTGGCTGAGGAAGTACATAGTCATTTCTGGGTAGAAGCTTTAAGAGTGTGCATGACTCTCATGGACACAGTGTTCAGAGAGAGGGACAAGATGGCATGAAGCAGAGCCTCTGGCTGACTCCCTAAAGACACCTCACACAGGCACAAGTAAAGCTCATTTGTCTGATGCGGGTGAAATTTGGAGTTCATTATTAGCACAAAGCAGTCCATCTTGACTCTTTCCCTATAAATATTTCCACAAAGAAGAGGATAGCTAAGGCCAGTAAATAAAAAATTTAAACACCAGATTGCAATGTAAATATCCAAAAGAGAAAGTATGTTGAGTCTATTCACTGGAAATTTCTGAGTTAAAAACCTAAGTTTGAATGTACAAATCACGCACAGCCAAGGTGCTTTTATGTACAAACATTGTGAGCCTCCCAAATATTTGACAGGCTTGAATGCAGTGCTTAAGGGAATCCTTGCCCGATATACTGGTATACAGCTTAAGTCAAGATGAAGGAACAGAGAGTGCAGGTAGGGCAAACAGCTGAAGGAGAGCTTAAGCATTCTTCTAAAATGCTGTGTCGAGGTGTGACAGCCTCAAATCAGTACAAAGAAAAAATTAAGAAGGGATAAAGATAAAGAATAATCCTTTTGACAACCACCTTTTCTGCTGCCGTGTAATTGTTCAGTGGAAACAGCTTCAATTACCAGTCAGTCCTGGTGCTTGGACTCGGGGCCTGAGCACTGTCCCTGGCTTCTTTTTGCTCAAGGCTAGCACTCTACCACTTGAGCCACAGAGCCTCTTTTGGCCTTTTATATATATATGTGGTGCTGAGGAAACGAGCCCAGGGCTTCATGTATATGAAGCAAGCGCTCTTGCCACTAGGCCATATTCCCAGCCCACTTAAAAATTTTTGAATGCCAAGATTTATGATCAGAAGTTGTAAGGACACTACCATACTTTAGGATATGTGGCCACCTATTGGTAGGATGATATTTAGCATCATTACCTGTCAATGAATCTTGGCAAGTGGGTGGTTATGACAATGGAGGAAGTAGACAGGGGGTAGAACAGAATCTTCACCCCAACAAGAGCTAGGAGCTTCTACTTTGTCTCACAGGGCTCCCCAAATAGCCTCATAACTCACAGGACTTAAGCGCAAGCTTAGCTGTATGAAGCTCAGCCCAGAAAGGTACTGATGGCATTTCTCTTTGAAGACAAGCCAGCAGAGAGCTGAAGCAAAACAGCAGCCTAAAAGCTCTGACTGGAACTCGAACAAATAATGTTGAGTGAGACAAGCCTAGAACACAGAAAACAAAGGGGCATGATCTCCCTGATATATGACTGTTAACAAAGGGAGAAGGAGAGACAGTAGAGACCAAGTCTGTGAACACTGTATATGTTCTTGATACATTGTATATTGCATATGGGTCTACCTGACCTAGACAAGGGATGGAAAAACCGGTTGTAAGATATCACAAGAAATGTACACACTGCCCTACTATGTAACTGCACCCTCTTTGCACAACACCTTGTAAAAAAATTTATGTTCAATTAATAAAAAAAAAAAAGCTCTGACTGGCCCACCAGCTTTTAGCAAGCCGTGCGCTGAAGCTGCATCCCTACCTCTCCTATGGTGCATGGACATGCACAGGGGCCCTACAGGGATGGTGAAATGCTCCTTCTGTCCCAAAGGTAAGCCACAGCTATAATCAGATGCAAAGTGCTATGAAAGTGGACACTCAGGTGAAGAAATGGTGACCAAGGCCACAGGAGGTGGGCCCTGACTACGGAGTGGAGTGGAAAACTCCACAGCAGGAAGGCTAAGAAAGACGTGTAGAGGGCTTGGCACCTTCCATTTTGGGAAGAAGTAGAAAATTAGCAATACTCTATGCTATGAAAACAATCTGACTTCATCTGAAGGACTCTGTCCTCTTTACCAATTTTGACCAGATTAAGTCCTCTTCATTCTCTCTCTTAAGGACTGATTCATTGATTAGTAAATTTGATCTTAAAATCACTATCCCAACTAAATGTCCATAAATAGAAAACAAACTAAATAATGGTAGATGACATACTGTGGAACAATTAAGAAAAACAAGATAGTGAGCACTAGTGGCTCAAGCATGTTACCCTAGCTAATGAGGAGGCTGAGATCTGAGGGTCTTGCTTTGCAGCCAGCCCAGGTGGAAAAGTTTGTGAGATTGTTTTTTTTTTTGTTTTTTGTTTTTGCCAGTCCTGGGCCTTGGACTCAGGGCCTGAGCCCTGTCCCTGGCTTCTTTTTGCTCAAGGCTAGCACTCTGCCACTTGAGCCACAACGCCACTTCTGGCCATTTTCTGTATATGTGGTGCTGGGGAATTGAACCCAAAGCCTCATGAATACGAGGCAGGCACTCTAGCCACTAGGCCATATCCCCAGCCCCTGTGAGATTGTTTTTTTCATTATTATTTTTTGTCAGTCGTGGGACTTGAACTCTGGGCCTGGGGACTGTCCCTGCGCTCTTCAGCTCAAGGCTAGCACTCTATCACTTGAGTCACAGCTCCACTTCCAGTTTTCTGGTGGTTAATTGGAGATGAATCTCATGGACTTTCCTGCCCAGGCTGGCTTTGAACCTCAAGCCTCATATCTCAGCCTCCTGAGTAGCTAAGATTACAGGTGTGAGTGACTGTGCTTCATGAGATTCTTATTCTAATTAACCAGCAAAAAGCCAGAAGTAGAGCTGTGGCTCAAATGGTAGAGTACCATCCTTGAATGAAAAGCTAAGGGAGAGCCTTGGCCCTGATTTCAAGACTCAATGCCAGCATACATGCAAAAGAAAGAAAGAAAGAAAGAAAGGAAAGAAAGAAAGAAAGAAAGAAAGAAAGAAAGAAAGAAAGAAAGAAAGAAAGAAAGAAAGAAAGAAAGGAGATAAAAGAGAGAGAGGGATGCAGGGAGGGAGGGAACTAATGAACAAGGCAGATATGTGTGTGGAAAGACAGGGAGCTATTAGCTTCGACTTACACAGCAAATCTAGGCAGCACCACTTTCTGTCAGTGAATCTGGACAGGAGTGTTGGAAGATGAGGGATGGTACAGCCTTCAATTGAAAAGACTCTCAAGACTAAAGCTGGAGTCCCAAAGCAAGAAATACAACTCTTTACCAAATGATACCTTTGTTTATGTAACAAAGGATATGTTCCTGTGCATCCTAGCTTTTTACTCCTTTTCTTTATTTTTCAGTGCAGAGAACTGAACCCAGGGGCCTGCACATGCTAGGTAAAAGTTATATCATTTGAGCTATGTTCCTGGCCCTCTATCCTTTTTTTGTTTTTTAAAGCACATGCAGGAAAAACTATTAATGATGGATTCCTCTAAGGAGGAGGACTGGACTGAGAGTGTGGGACGAGGCTCTTCTATTTCATTCTATATCTTTTTATACTTTGAAAAAAATGAAGCATAAACGTATTTTATTCCTTCTAAAATGTAAGATTTCAGCGATGAGATTGTGGGTTACATATAGTCTTCATCATACACTTTTTCTGTTAAATATTACCCAATAAAAATGATGCTTAAAAAAAATCACTCTTCTTTTCAAGAAATGGAGACACATAAACAGATGTGTGAAGGTTGGTGCAAGGCTCCTGAGCACATCCTAACCACACTAACAAGGACATTATCAACTTCAGGGCTTTCTCACGGACTCCTGACCATCACCACTGAGGCCAACTAATCAAGATCCCACTGTGCATTTGTTCTGAAGACCCTGACCCTTCCCATACTGCACAGACACATGGAACGAGCCCAGGGCAAGCTGCAGTGAACTGGAGTAATGTTTGGTTTGTTCTCACTCCTATTGAAAAGGCCCCGTAAGTAGCAGCCTTCTTTGCTGCACTGGAACACTGTAGCGCTATTCATGAACACATGCACTTGAAAACAAATGCTTTTGCTCCTAAACTCTCAACTACTAATGGACCTCCGCAAACACTCAACAGAAAAGTGTTTTTATGCCATTCTTTAAAGCACACTGCGTGGTAAAAAACTATCATAACTTTTCAAAGCCTCATTTTAAACAGGTCAGCATAGAATGAATCCCTGTTGGTTATCTGCTTCTTTCTTGAAGCCAACACTGTGGAATTAGTGTTCATAATAGGAAAGAGACTTGTTTATCTACTTTCAATGCTGCCTAGCCTGCTTTATACAAGATCCTGTCAATCCTTTCTTTGCCTACACTGTGTGCCACACATATCTCAAAAACGCCTTAACACCAGGAAATGCAGTTTTCTTTTGGGAGAAATAACCTCCCTGTTTAGCTATTACTGTCAAAAATGATGGTGCATTAGGGGCAATTAATGCTAATGAAAGCTTCTAAAACCCATGCTTCCCCTGACAGGCAGCCCAATGTCAATGAGTAGTATTATAGGTTTCCACACGAGGCCACCGTTAATGCACTCTGACCAGTGTTGGGTTTCTCCGGGGAAAGCAAACCGCACTCACTGACCAGCTGTGAGGCTCTAAGTGTGGCCATTACTAAATTTTCAAAGTAAAGCTTGCATATATGGCAGCAGTCAGACACAGACATATACACAGAGGGGAGAGAGATTTTGTAAATGCTTTCTCCATCTTTAGGAAGGAAAAAGACAGCAAAATGCTTCAATATAAGCTTATTATCATTGCTTGAACAACAGCTATTAGCTGTTTTTGCTATTTCCTACTTAAAGAATTTCTCCAACAGCCACAGAAACACTTGAACAAACACCAGATTTGATGTTACAAAAAGCCAAGCTATTATGGTAATCAAGACAGTGTGGTATTGGCATAAGAACAAAAATATGGATTAATGGAACAGAATTTCAACTTTAAATTTTATCCATGCATGTGTATAGGTGTATATGTGTGTGTGTGTGTGTGTGAATATATATATGTATGCATGTACAGATATATAGATGGATGGATAGTTGAGTTTTAGCAAGAATGCCAAGAACATTCAGGGGCAAAGAATAGACTTCAACAATGACAGAAAAACTGAATTTCCACATGCATAAGAATGGAGTTGGACCACACAGACACCTAAAATCATATGGAAAAATTAAGTCAATACTGATCAGAAATCTAAGTGTAAGATAAAATTACAAAACTTTTATAGTAGTAAGTCTTCATGACTGTGGATGAGGCAATGGTTTCTGAAATACATCATTTAAAGTACAAGCAACAAAAGAAAAACAATTTCCTTCACCAAAATTAAAATCTTCTAGCTGAATGTGGTGGCAAATGCCCATAATCTTAGCTACTTGGGAGGCAGACATGGAAGAATTGTGAGGTTCAAGACTAGCCTAGTAGTGAGAGGCTGTCTCAAAAACAAATTACCAACAAAGGGCTAAGTAAGTGGCTCAGGAGACAGAGTGCTTGATAGCACGTGCAGGCTCCAGGTTCAAACCTCAGAACTGGGAAATAGATTAAAATCTTTTCTGCTTCAAAAGGTAAGACAAAAAATAAAAGACAATCTACAGACTGAGAAATTATTTGGAAATAATTTGCCACATTAGGGACTGTGGCCCAAAGCCAGAATGTAAAAAAACAAACAAAAAAAAACTTACAAGTTAATGATCTTAAAAAAAAAAAAAGAATTAAGAAGAATATAGATTGAAGGCTGGAGGTATGGCTCAAGTGATAGAGGAGTCTGCCTAAGCAAGCATGAGACAGAGGTAGAGCTCAAACTCCATTAATGACAGGGGGAGAGAGACAGACAGGCAAAATATAGACTAGAAGGTCTTAAGACGTAACCAAAGTGAACTAAAACTTCCTAAATAGCACAGGCTTCAAACTTGTGATCCCCCTGCCTTTACTTCCTGAGTGCTAGAATGAGCCACACACAAACTTACAAATTATTTTTATGAAGGGCAAAGGATCGAACAGATATTTCTCCAAAGCAGATATAAAATGAGCAGGAACATGAAATATCATTAGCCACCAGGGAAATGCAAATCAAAGCCTCCTTCATAATACTAAGATGGCTGTAATCAAAAGACAAACAATAACCTATATATAATTGCAAAACATAAAATGTGTAGCTGCTTTGAAAAAGTTTATTCATTTCTCAAAATGTTAAACAGTTATCATCTCACCCAGAAATTCCTTGCCTAAGCATATACCTCCAAAAAAAATTAAAAAGTGTTCAAACTTGCACATGAGCAAGGCAGCAAAGTCCATAAGATTTTAACCTCCAATTAATTAATCACCAAAAAAAACCCGAATATTTGAGCCAAGTGCCGGCAGCTCACATCTGTAATCCTAGCTACTCAGGAGGCTGAGATCTGAGGATTGTGGGTCAAAGCCAGGCTGGGCAGGAAAGTCTGTGAGATTCTTATCTCCAATAAACTACTAGGAAAAGTTGCTGGAAGTGGCACTGTGACTCAGGTGGTAGAGCACTGGCCTTAAGCTGAAAAGCTCAGAGACAGAGCCCAGGCCCAGAATTCAAGTGCCACAGCCAACAGAAAAAACAAACAAACACTTGAGCTGTGCTCAAGTAGTAGCTCTCTAGCTTTGAGCAAAAAAGTTCAGGAGTAGGGCCCAGGCAGAGTTCAAGCCCCAGTACCAACACACACACACACACACACACACACACACACACACACACACACACACACACTTTTTCCTATCCATCCAGCTGATGGGAGGGTAAATAAAACAGGAATGATAAACCCACACAACAGTATATTATTCAGCCACAGCCACAGGAATAAAGGACAGAAACATTCCACAATGTGAACAAACCTTAAAAATACTGCACTCAGTATAGAAAAAAAGACAGAGACCAAAGACAGTACACTGTGAGTTCATTTATATGAAAGTACTGAATGGATAAGCCACATATACAGAAACTAGATTTGTAGGTACTACAGCTGAGGAGAGTTATTAAGTTACTAACAGATGTCAGGCTATTAGGGTGATAAAAATGGATCACAAAAATGATCAACATGTTTAGACAGTGCAAATGGTTGTACAACTCTGAATATACTAAAAACACTGAATTGTATACTTTTTTTATTTTTGGCCAGTCCTGGGCCTTGGACTCAGGGCCTGAGCACTGTCCCTGGCTTCCTTTTTGCTCAAGGCTAGCACTCTGCCACTTGAGCCACAGCGCCACTTCTGGCCGTTTTCTGTATATGTGGTGCTGGGGAATCAAACCCAGGGCCTCATGTATACGAGGCAAGCTCTCTCGCCACTAGGCCATATCCCCAGCCCCTGAATTGTATACTTTTTAATGGGTAAGTGATGACTATAAATTATATCTCAATAAAACTGTTACTTATTCGGTAAAAATAAACAAGAAAAGGCACAGCTTAGCTTCTGGCAACAGCACAGCACTCAGTATATTTGTAGAGTCTCTAAGTACCATCTCAACAACCCCGTCATCTTACAAAGCAGGAGAGCAGCAGCTTCTAGCTGAAACATCCACCAGACACCACCTTACTCAAGTGATCAAGGTCAACATGAGACTTTCTTTCCCTTCCCTTGTTTCAGTTATTACAGACAGGAGTTTGCTATGTGTCCCTGGACTTACAATCCTCCTGCCTTAGCCTCCCAAAGGGCTAGGATTACATATATATACACACACAGGATGTCATATTTTTTTGATGAATTCACCACATAGCCTGCCTGTGCTAGGTGTCCTAAAATGTGGAAAAACATTATTAGACCACTGTATTTATTTTCTTCTCAAAAGTCTTAAGATGGAAACTGAAAAACATAAGACATAATCTTTGTCCACACGGAATTCCTAGCCTAGTGAAAAAGCAAGGAATACAAACAAATAATGCAGTATATACAATTACAGAGAGGGTACAAACTACTACAGCAAGAAGAACTTCACATATATTGAAGCCCTAAACATATAGAGAAAAACACATCAGAAACTAGGCCCTGAGTTCAAATCCTATAACTGACAAAAAAAAGAGAGAGAAAGGGAGAGGGGGGGAGAGAGAGAGAGAGAGAGAGAGAGAGAGAGAGAGAGAGAGAGAGAAGAGGTTAAGAGCCTGAAGTCTGAGCCTGACATTGTAGCATGAGAGTTGTTTCCAATATAAGCAGAGTGAGAACAAGAAGAAGTTCCAGGGTTGGGGGACAATTTCCTTTTAATGTGTTCTGATATAAATAATGCCACTTAAGGAAGGAAACTCACATTAAAAGAATCTGAATTTTAAAAGTCCAAGGAAAGACCACACAGAAATAATTTGTACCAAATTCTGTTACAGTAAATGAATGGATGAGATCACATGTCTCCTGCCCAAAAGGTCAGATATGAGGCAGAATGACTGGAGCTCCGGCATTTTCCTTTCTACCAAACTTTAAAACAAGTGCTTAATCTACCTATGTTAAATAACATCTTAACTTTTAAAAAGGTTAAGCTTTCTAGCTGACTACTCTTCTCAGAGTGTCAAAAGAGCTCAGAGATCTCCTAGAATTAAGAAAATAGGAGAATCAAAATAAATGATAGCAACGGATCGTAAGCTATAGAGTAAAATCAATACCTATGATATATTACAAACACAGTATCTAATCTAAATTACATTGTATGAACTAATGAACACAAAAGGCTAGCTTATTTTTCTTACAGAATGCCAATGAATAAATGTAGATGGAATCAAAGAAAGAGAAATCACCTGGCAAAGGGCACAGTAATAATAACAGAGACAAGAGCATCAGGACACTCAAAGGGTTTGATATTGATTCCCTGAGCATACAGGATTCAATAATACTCCATAGTTCAAGAAAGTAGAAAAAGGTATAATTCATCTACAATAAACTTACATTTACAAAAGTTCAAAAGTCACAGTGCCTGCAGGGATCGCCTTCAATTATCTGGAATAAACACTAATGTGAAATGCCTTGTTTTTACATGCCACTAGATAAATGAAGCTTAGCATTCAGTCCTTAGAACTACTTGGGTCTTTAACCCAACCTCAGTTAGCTAAGTATCTGAAACAAAATTTACTATGAAAGATTACACATTTTCTCTGGTGTTTTATCCAAAGAGCCTCATTATAATGTTAGGTATGTGTCATTTGATGCGACTCACTCACTACTCAACTGGCATCAAGCATTTTTCTAAACATACTAAACCTACCATACAAAACCTTCAAGATTATTTATACATCTGTGAAATTATGAGAATTTTTTATCTTTTAACATTTATTTTATAAATTATTTTATTTTATTTATTTATTTTTGGCTGGTCCTGGGGCTTGAACTCGGGACCTAGACACTTTGTCCCTCAGCTGGTCATGCATGCTCAAGGCTAGTACTCTAGACTTTGATGTACAGCACCACTTCTAGCTTTGGAGTAGTTTATTAGAGAAGAGTCTCATGGGCTTTCCAGCCCAAGCTGGTTTCAAACTGTGATCCTCAGGCCTCAGTCTCTTGAGTAGCTAGGATTACAAGCATGCGGCATCAGTGCCCGGCTTAAAATAATTTTTAAAAATTTTCTACATCTCAATTTTTAATGTGTTAGGAATCAAACCAGGACCTTGCACACACTACAGAAGTGCTCTACCACTGCATTATCGCCAGCTCTCTATTTCCTGATTGTTTTATTTTGATTTTTTGGCAGCAGTGGGGTTTGAACTCAGGGCCTCATATTTGTTCATCTTGCTTGCTAATCCCTGACACACTACCATTCAAGCCACACCTGTTTCTGCTTCTTGCTGGTTATTTGGGAGACAAATAATAGAGCCCCATGGACTTCCTTGCCCAGGAATGGTGATGAACTTCAATCTTTTGAATCCCAGGCTCCTGAATAACAAGGATTATAGACATCTGGGACCGATGCCCCATTCTACTTCCTAACTTTCACGCAGGCAGTAATGCAAGGGCTAGATACACTTTAGTGATATATATGCAAGGTCATAGGTCCAATCACTAGCAATAACAACCAAAAAGAAAAACAACAGTATCCAAAATAATACTGGAAAACAACTGACCAATAAAAATAAAGAAAAGTCTTTAAGTGGTAGATTTACTGTTTTTGATAAGCCTGTCAGACAGCACAGTTCAAACCTATCTTTCTCTTCCCATAGTCACACACTAGCAGACACAAAGACAAGCCACTATGCCAGATGATTCATGCAGGTGCCTTGGTCATTGTTTTGGATACATAAACAAAACAATGAGGTGACAAGAAAAGCACTTACCTCTACAGCATTTGCAATATAACGACTGTCACCTTCAACTTTGACAGAAAAGTCATAATAACCACTAGAGAATTTGACGTTCTCGAAGTTTAGCTCAAAAATATCCCTGTAAAGAATGACAGCAGGGTCAGTAAGAGCTCAAAGCATGTCTCATCTCCTTGAGAGACATCAGTGCTGTTCCATACCTTGTACACCTTGCTGCCTTCTTTACTACCCCAGCTCACCCTTACATTAGCATAGAAAACTTCCAAACTACCCAAACCACATTTTCTCTAAACTTCAAACGTTTCTTTTCTTTTTTCCTCAGCTCTTAAAATTCCACTCCCTCAGAACCTTTCCATTAATTTTACTTAAAACAGGTATATTTACAATATAATCTGATTTTGTTTTCTGCAATGCTAGAAATAGAACCGAGGGCCTCAAATATATGAGGTAAGCAAGCTTTCTACCACTGAATAAAATCTCCAGATCCCAGTTACATTTAACAATAATAAAGAAGCATAAAAGAAAATAATCTCAAATGTTCAAGGTATAGGATAACATAATTATGGGGTATTTTTTGAGGGGGGTATTAAGCTTATATTTCATATCTTAAATTTCCTAAGAAGGATATATCCTACTTATATTTTTTAAAAAGAAATTATTTTAAATGGAAAACAAAGAGAATTCCTATCTCTAACTATATAGAGAAATCCAAATGTCTTCCACCATTTCACTAATCATGTCTAAAAATAATTTCGCTTATGAATTTCACATACTCTGTGTCTGACTGAAGAAATTCATTTTTTCTCTAACATTCTAACCTCCTGATCTCAACCTATTAATTTGAAACTGAACAAAATTTCATATAAAACAGACCCTTTTTTTTTTTGCCAGTCCTGGGGCTTGAACTCAGGGCCCAAGCACTGTCCCTGGCTTCTCTCTGCTCAAGGCTAGCACTCTACCACTTGAGCCACAGCGCCACTTCTGGCCTTTTGTATATATGTAGTGCTGAGGAATCGAACCCAGGGCTTTATGTATACGAGGTGAGCACTTTACCACTAGGCCATATTCCCAGCCCCCAGACCCTTAATTTTTAAAGTCTGAATAGCAGTTTAATATACAGTGGTTAAAAATGGTTTAAAAAAAACAATTCTTGGGCTGGGAATATGGCCTAGTGGCAAGAGCGCTTGCCTCCTACACATGAAGCTCTTGGTTCAATTCCCCAGGACCACATATATGGAAAATGGCCAGAAGGGGCGCTGTGGCTCAGGTGGCAGAGTGCTAGCCTTGAGCTGGAAGAAGCCAAGGACAGTGCTCAGGCCCTGAGTCCAAGGCCCATGACTGGCCAAAAAAACAAAAAAAAAAACAATTATTTTCCTTGGAAAAAAGTCTGACACATTATTATAATTAAAATATAATCACAATTTAATTTTAAAAAATGTATCTGGGGCTGGGGATATGGCCTAGTGGCAAGAGTGCTTGTCTCATATACATGAGGCCCTGGGTTCAATTCCCCAGCACCACATATATAGAAAATGGCCAGAAGTGGCGCTGTGGCTCAAGTGGCAGAGTGCTAGCCTTGAGCTGGAAGAAGCCAGGGACAGTGCTCAGGCCCTGAGTCCAAGCCCCAGGACTGGCAAAAAAAAAAAAAAAAATGTATCTAAACTAGATGCCAGTAGCTCACACCTGTAATCCTAGCTACTCAATAGGATGAAATCAGAGGATCACAGTTCAAAGCCAGCCCAGGGAAGGAAAGCCTATGAGACTCTCTCTCCAATTAACCACCAAAAAGCTGGAAGTGGAGCTATACCTCAAGTGGTAGAGCACTAGCCTTGAGTAAAAAAGCTCAGGGACAGCTCCCAATCCCTGAGTTCAAGCCTCAGAACCAGTGCGCGCGCGCATACACACACACACACACACGTAAAATAATGTATCTATACATACAGCAAGAAGACTGAACAACAATAAAAAAGACTAAAACCTTACCAATAGTTATCTTAAGGTGATAGAATTATGTGTAATTTGTTTTCTTTTACGTGCTTTTCTGATTTTTTTCTATCTGTACTCATACATTGGACAAAAACATTAGATATTCAGTTTTAAAATAATCACATACCACAATGACAAGACAAGTGAACTAGAAATAGACAAGGAAGGAAACAGCAATGCAAACCTGTTTTAGAAATCCTTTTCTTACACTGAACTGCAGTATTTTTTTTTTACCAAATTTGGGCAAATTTAGTTTTATCATCTCGGTAATACTCATATTCATCTGTTATGCTGACTGCAAGCTAACTTTCAAAACACACAGCTAAGTGCACTGCACACATCTGATGCTTAAGACTCACCCTGCAGGAGTGAAAGATGTCTTCTGGAGGACAATGGACCTGGTAGCAGCAGATTTGGCATGTTCTAGCTTCACAGTGGCCTGAGTGAGGGGCTGTGACAGAACATTGGTGACCTGCAACTGGAAATAAAGGAATAAACAAAATAATTAGCAACAAAAGGGGGAGCAGAGGTTTGTCTCTGGGGTATTTCATCAACAGAAGCAAGTTCTACCAAACATGGGTCTGCTGCCTATCAGAGATTGGATACAGGAAAGACACAATTTGATTAGAAAGTAGATTATAGAATGCTAGAGCTGAAAGGACCCTAAATATGACCTTGCCCAATTATTTCAAAGATTACAAACTAGGAAAGGGGGGGAAAAAAATCATTGGTCTCTCTTCTCTTTTTCTCTCTGTAGTCCATGCTGGCTTTGAACACTAATCCTCCTGCCTTGGCTTCCCAAGTGCTAAGATTACAGGTGTAAGCCACCAAGCCTGGCTTATATAGTTCCTTCTTTCTGATCCTGTTCTAATTAACTCTGGTATAGTAGGGATTAACAACGGGAAAAGTGAATATGGGTAACCTTAGTAACTAAGGTTTTTTGAAAGTCAACTATGAGAGATACATGAGTCTTTACATAAAACCTCCCACCTACAAAATACTGACTTTGCAGATGAAGAAAATGAGGCCATGAGAAGTTAAGACTGGCAAAGGCCAATGGCCAGTTAAGTAGCCAGCTCTTTTTCAGCTTCAGAGACAATCCTTTACACATTTCATTTTCTTAGCTGCTCTGTGACTCACAGTGAATTTTATTAATATGGTTATTTCTCATCTCAGCTTCTGTGGAAGGAGCACAAGGTTCCTTTTCAGTAGGCTATCTGCAGGGGCCACCAAAACAGAACTTACAGGACATATAAAACTGTCCTATGATCCAGAAATTTTAGTATAAACAAAGTGCTAATTCTTTATGGTGATCTTAGTTTGTCAGTTTGCAAGCAATGCTACAAAATGCTTGATTTGAGGTGAAACTTTTAGACATGTGTACACAATTTGTACATTGCTCTGTTCAATGAGTTAACACAGAAGAGAAGTCAATGCTCATCACTGAGGGAGGCAGAGCTATGCTAGAAAGAAGCAAAAAGATCATTAACAACAGGGAGGAAGAGACTTCTCCTTAACAAATATAAGCAACAGAATGTTGCCTAGCATGCATGAAGCCCTGGGTTCAATTCCTCAGCACCAAATAAATAGAAAAAGCCAGAAGTGGTGCTGTGGCTCAAGTGGTAGAGTGCTAGCATTGAGCAAAAAGAAGTTCAGGGACAGTGCTCAGGCCCTGAGTTAAAGCCCCAGGACTGGCAAAAACAAACAAACAAACAACAACAACAAAAAAAAAACAATGTATTTGGAGTTTTGGCACTGGGAAATGTATACAAGATGATGTCAGAGACAGAAACCAGGGCCTAGGACATGCTAGGCAAGTACTCTACCACTGAGCTATATATCCTCAGCAGAAATGCATTTCAGAAGTAAGACTTGGGGCTGGGAATATGGCTTAGTGGTAGAGTGCTAGCCTGGCATGCATGAAGCCCTAGATTTGATTCCTCAGAACCACATAAACATAAAAAGCCAGAAGGGGGCATTGTGGCTCAAGGGGTAGAGTGCTAGCTTTGAGCAAAAAGAAGCTCAGGGACAGTGCTCAGGCCTTGAGTTCAAGCCCCAGGACAGGCCAAAAAAAAAAAAAAAAAGATTTTTGCTACATCTGGAATTATAGAGCCAAAAATGAAATCTGCTTACACTTAATTTACTGAAAATCTATGCTACTGAGAATCCTCTAGGAAAAAAGTGAGGGTTTTGTCTTTTTTTGCTTTTTAATAATTTGAATGGTTCTACACCTAGTCCCTAACTGTCATGTCCCCATGTACAGGCTAAGGACAATGAGCTTGCCCTAAATTTATGGGCATGTCCTCACAGAACCGCTTGTGAATGTGCACCATGGCCTTCAGATTTCTGAAAGGCTTGCACTAGAAACTAGCATCCCAGGAGCACATCATAGGCATGGAGACCATACCCTCAGGATAGCTTGCTCATGAGTATCAGAAGCAGAGCTCTCAGGCACAACCACAACTGGCATGTGGTAGCGATTCTGGGACAGTGCAGCAGCAGCAGAGGCCACACTAAAGGCTTCTGAGAGTGACTCAAAGTTCTTCTTGCTGAAGATCGTGTTCATCAGCTGGATGACTTGATCCTGAAAGATAAGTGAATCAGCTCAGATCTCCCCGTGCAGCTCAACCAGGCAGAAGTGAATCCCTCTCCCTCCTTCTTCACTGGCTCAAGACATTCCTGGTGTCTGGTGATCTCACCCAACAGCTCCCACCATTACCTGGTGGAGTAGGAAGAGCAAATATGCTGCTTTTAAACTTGAAACCTGCATTGAATTTGTTTTCCTACCTCCTGTTATAAACTGAAATTCATGCATTCATTTGTTAAATGCAGGTTTTAATGAATGCTTGCTATATAAAACAAGGCACTTCAGATAATTACTGAAGTATGCAAGCATATTATAAAATGAATGAAACAGTAACCATTTGTTAAACACTTCCATGTACCAGGCATCAGGATAAAACACCTCTCCTAAAGGCTAGTACTGTCAGTATCTTCCCAAACCCTCTAAGATCAGCATTATGAAGGTTTCTCAAATGTGGAAACTAAGGCTAAAGCATTAAATAACTGCTACAAGTTATACCAGAAAAAGAAGAAAAGAAACATAACGAGGAAAATTCAAATCTAAGTTTATCTCCAAAGTCCTGCCACATTCTGTTGTTCCTGATCCCCAGAGACCTCTTGTTAAACTACCCACCTTCCCTCCTAACCTACCTCTAAGTAGTAAATTGGGGCAAAATTCACATTTATGAGACCAAACTTTACAGCTTACACATACAGTAGAAAGAAACTAAAATAACTCTCTATTAAGAAGTAATAGGCGGCTTAGAGGAGAAAACTAAAGGCAATTTTAAAAACAAGTGAAACCTAAAAGGCATCATTAAAATTCTGGAGATTGTTTGCTTAGAAGGAAACGATTTCCACTTCAATCAGCTGTGGTTTTTTAAAATCTACCAGCTAACAAAAGAGCTCTCTTGTTCCTGACAGTGTTATTCACAGCTGACATGAAATAATTTTCCATAATTGTACCAATTACATTTTTCCATCACTATGCTGTTGACACGTGAAAACAGGTGGCTGTTCACCAGAACTGTTGTGTCAAAAGCAGTGACAGTAAAATTACTCCAGCCAAATACCTGGTTAGTAAACAGGAATAAAGCAAAAAAGTTTTTAAGTTTTACAGGTAGAACATTACTAATTCACCTATAGATGAGCTGTATATAGAAGAAACCCGAATAATTTGTACCCTAAAACTCTGAATTTGTGCACTTCACCCATCATGGGCATTAAAAGACAGTTTGGTATTTCTAGACCGCCTACACAACAAAATAAAGGAAAAAGCACATTTAAAAATGCAAGATGTGGGCTGGGGATATAGCCTAGTGGCAAGAGTGCCTGCCTCGGATACACGAGGCCCTAGGTTCGATTCCCCAGCACCACATATACAGAAAACGGCCAGAAGCGGCGCTGTGGCTCAAGTGTCAGAGTGCTAGCCTTGAGCGGGAAGAAGCCAGGGACAGTGCTCAGGCCCTGAGTCCAAGGCCCAGGACTGGCCAAAAAAAAAAAAAAATGCAAGATGTATTCGATTCCCCAGCACCACATATACAGAAAATGGCCAGAAGTGGCGCTGTGGCTCAAGTGGCAGAGTGCTAGCCTTGAGCAAAAAGAAGCCAGGGACAGTGCTCAGGCCCTGAGTCCAAGTCCCAGGACTGGCCAAAAAAAAAAAACACACAACAAAAATGCAAGATGTAGAGCTGGGAATATGGCCTAGTGACAGAGTGCTTGCGTCGTTTACATGAAGCCCTGGGTTCGATTCCCCAGCACCATATATATAAAAAATGGCCAGAAGTGGCGCTGTGGCTCAAGTGGCAGAGTGCTAGCCTTGAGCAAAAAGAAGCCAGGGTGCTCAGGCCCTGAGTGCAATGCCCAGGACTGGCAAAAAAAAAAAAAAAGCAATATGTAGAAATGAGTGATTAGATCATATCCTCTGGAAAAAATATTCAATTAATTCAAATTATCCAAGATAATGATTTACTATTTAAAGAAACATTCCACAAAATTAATAATGTAGAAAAGAAAAGAATTCCCAACCAGTTGTTAGTTACTAACACCTGTAACCCTAGTAACTCAGGAGATTGAGATCTAAAGGATAGCAGTTTGAAGCCAGCCCAGGAAAGAAAATTCACTAGACTCCATCTCCAAAATAACTAGCAAAAAGCAGGGTTGGAAGCATGACTGACTCAAGTGGTAAAATGCTAGTCACACAAACATGAGGCCCTGAATTCAGACTCCAGAAACTCCAATACCCCCCAAAAGACAAAAACAAAAACAAAATGAAACTTAACTTTGAAAGCAAACTTCTTTTCTGAAAATTTAAATAATAGCAGCTGCATTTAAATACTTTAGATCAAGGGTTGGTAACCTCACACACAATGTATATAAAGTAGGTCCTACTCAAAGACTTTCTTCTACACAGATAAAAAAGGGTGAGGGAGGTTGGTCAGATTAATGAGCTCCTCTCAAAATTGAAAAAAAAAAGAATTCACGGTTGGTGGACACAGTCTCTCAGAGAATTGTGTCAATCAGCTGACATAGAGACTTAGCCACTGCTGAGGATGAGAGGAAAGGTAAACAGGCAAATTTTTTGTTTTATTTTGGGCTTTTTAGTCATGGGGCTTGAACTCAGGGCCTGGGTGCTGACCTTGAGTTCTTCTGCTCAAGGCTACCACTCTACCACTTTGAGCCACAGCACCACTTTCAGTTTTCTGGTGGTTAATTGGAGATAAGAGACTCATGGACTTTCCTGCCTGGATAGGCTTTGAACCGCAATCCTCAGACCTCAGCCTCCTGGGTAGCTAGGATTACAGGTATGAGGCACCAGTGCTTGGCAAACAGGCAGTTTTGAAGTCCTGTGTAGTTCTCAGAGAAAGAGGATCTGCAGGACCACCAACAGAAAAAGCATTCACCAGACAAGCAGGAAGGGCTGCCAGAAAGTAAAGGAAAATGAGACAAGTGTACACGTTGAGAGCATGGCTAGAAGGCCAAGTACGTCCCCCATTTAAAACTGGTGCTACATGGGGCTGGGAATATGGCCTAGTGGCAAGAGCACTTGCCTCGTATACATGAAGCCCTGGGTTCAATTCCCCAGCACCACATATATAGAAAATGGCCAGAAGTGGCGTTGTGGCTCAAGTGGCAGAGTGCTAGCCTTGACAAAAGGAAGCCAGGGATAGTGCTCAGGCCTTGAGTCCAAGCCCCAGGAAAGGCCCCCCAAAAAAACAAAAAACAAAAACAGAGTGCTTGCCTCCTCCACATGAAGCTCTCGGTTCGATTCCCCAGCACCACATATATGGAAAACAGCCAGAAGGGGTGCTGTGGCTCAGGTGGCAGAGTGCTAACCTTGAGCAGGAAGAAGCCAGGGACAGTGCTCAGGCCCTGAGTCCAAGGCCCAGGACTGGCAAAAAAAAAAAAACAAAACTGGTGCTACAACTTAAAACATTACATCTTTCTGTTTTTCTCTCACAAAACCTAACTCAAGACACTGAATAACAACACCCAGTGTCATCTAAACATCTTTCTCTTTCTCTCTCTCTCTCTCTCTCTCTGAAAACAGCTACCCTAAACAGATAAAGCTGACAATGCCTTTGGATTTCACACCATAGAACTGTTAGACAGGCACCTCCTTAATGGATGGTTCTGTCCCCACGTGGTCCATGAGCTTGTAGGTAGCAGCAACAAACAGCGCTGTGGTTTCCAGTCCTTCTTCAAACTGTAGATATACGCCCCCCAGCTCATCCAGGCGAGCAACAAGGTCCTGTCACAACAAAATGGAAACATGTTGGAAGTCAAGTGAGCACAGAAATGAGATGCACAAAGCCCTCTCTAAATCTGAAAACCACCTCAGTCACTTGGTACTTTTTCAGTAAAGATGCTTAGATAGAGGGTTAGGTACATCATCTAAGGATGCTTGCAAGGAGCAGTTTCTCTATACTCCCTGAAGTCTTGCCCAAGCCCAGAAGCCATGGCACTGAAGCATCAGCTGCTTTAGGCAGAAGGACAGGAGGCCAGGCTGCAGTGCTCCCAGGAAGCATCTCAACATTGATGTCAGACATTCAGATATAATCTACCAAACACTGCCCTTCCTTTTTTAGCCAATGCCCTAAAAGATGACTGCTCTCCTGGCATCATCCACTGATGACAATGTCAACAATGCCTGTTTACTTCTGCCATGAGGGTAGCCCCGAGGAGCAGGAGGTCCTGAGCAAAGGACAGAGCAATAATAATAAGGTAGTATACAGCTGTGATCTCCGTACTCAGGTGACAGAATTCAAGGAAAGCCTAGGCTAGGTAGTGATACTTTATCTCAAAAACAAACGAGCCAGGTGTATTAAGTGGCTCACATCTGTAAGCCTAGGTACTCAGGAGGTTGAAATGCATAGGACTGTGGTTCAAAGCCTACCTAGGAAAAAAAGTCTAAGGGACTCTATTGCTAATTAATCAACAAAAACGCCAGATTGGCATGGCTCAAGTAGGAGAGTGTCAGCCATAAGTGAAAAATCAAGCAAGAGCATGAAACCCTGAGTTCAAGCCCTAGTACCAGCAGAAAACCAACAAAAAACAAGAACCCTGCTGTGGCCACTCACTGAGAACCTATTTATATACTAGACTCTTTAGAACCTCACTTGTTGGTATAACTACTGATGCTCAGAGCCACTAAACACCTAAGATTACAAAGCAGTAAGGTATTTGAACTTTAGGCCCATTCATCTCTAAAACTTCCAGATTATTAGATCAAATGGAAAAATTATTAATTGCCTAATCTGATGCAACTACATTAAGACAGGATATTCCCAAGAGCATACTACTCTCATACAAAGAACACAAGCATGCCCTGGATATGAAAAGAAATATAATTGCTGTAAGCAAACAGGCATGCCTATGTACAGGATGTTCCCGAATGGTGCCAAAGACAGGAACTGGGATACTCTCTAGTAAAACAGATTCATACCTCAATCTCCTCCACGATATTCCTCAGGTCAGCCTGCTGGGACAGGTAAGATGCTGTCTGTAGAGCTTGGACCGTTCTGGAAGGTAATGAATAGAACACTGAGACTCAGTTAAGCTCAGTTAATCCCTGTGTTGTACAAGGCACTAAGCTAGGCTGAGGCTGGCTACCTGTCAATCTTCTATTTTATTTACTTAAGACCAAAGATATATTGTATTGTACCTGCATGTAGACAGCTGGGTAGAATCTGGAGCAACTTCTCTAAAACCAGAGCAATACACATGAAGAGGCACTCAGTGAACATATACTGAGTGGCTAAGACTAGTGCTACCACCATTCCACTGGGAGACCTACACATTACTCACCCCTGCACAATACATAAAAGGGAAGGAACCAAAGATGTGGTCTCAAACTAGTCTATTCTTATTTGCATCTTTCCTCATAAATACACATATAAAGATATTTCATTCTTGGGGCTGGGAATGTGGCTTAGTGGTAGAGTGCTTGCCTAGCATGCTTAAAGCCCTGGGAATTCCTCAGTACCACATAAACAGAAAAAGCCGGAAGTGGTACTTGGCTCAAGAGGTAGAGTGCTAGCCTTGAGCCAAAAGAAGCCGGGGACAGTGCTCAGGCTGAGTCCCAAAGCTCCAGGACTGGCAAAAAAAAAAAAAAATATATATATATATATATATATATATATATATTCTTACCAACAATGGCATAGTACTATATTGCCCAAACATACCATTTATCAGTCCCCAGTTGATAAACATTTTTCTTTGGGTCTTACAATGTTATCAGATTATCTTTAACTTATGGAGATGAAATTTACATAAAATGACATCAACCATTTTAACGTGAATTTACTTTAAAGTGGCACTTATGGGCTGGGAATATGGCCTCGTGGCAAGAGTGCTTGCTTCGTATACATGAACCCCTGAATTCAATTCCCCAGCACCACATATATAGAAAACGGCCAGAAGTGGCACTGTGGCTCAAGGGGTAAAACGCTAGCCTTGAGCAAAAAGAAGCCAGGGACAGTGCTCAGGCCCTGAGTTCAAGCCCCAGGACTGGCAAAAAAAAAAAAAAAAAGTGGCACTTACTATAATTCATAGCGTTCTACAATCACAACCTCTGTCTAGATTCAAACACTTCCATTAGTTCAAAATAAGATACTGCAGCCACTACACAGTTTCTTCCCATTCTGCTCCCCCTTTCCCCTAATCACGCTGCCAGGTGATCAACAACCTATGTTCTGCCTCCATGAGTTTATCTGTTGTGGATATCCACAGATAAACGAATACAAATGGATTGGGTGAGGTGCTGGGAATCAAACTCAGGATCTCACACATGCTTGGAAAGACCTCTATCACCGAAAGGAGACCTCTTACATGTTCTTTTTTTTTTTTTTTGGCCAGTCCTGGGGCTTGGACTCAGGGCCTGAGCACTGCCCCTGGCTTCATTTTGCTCAAGGCTAGTACTCTGCCACTTGAGCCACAGCGCCACTTCTGGCCATTTTCTGCATATGTGGTGCTGGGGAATTGAACCCAGGGCCTCATGTATACGAGAAAAGCACTCTTGCCACTAGGCCATATCCCCAGCCCCTCTTACACGTTCTTTAACATGTTTTTAAGGCAGGCTCATGACTCATCCATGTTATAGCATATATCAATACTGCAATTCTTTTTTATGGTATATTTATATGTTTTTATGCACTTAAGATTCTATTTCTGGGCTGGGAATATGGCTTAGTGGTAGAGTGCTTGCCTTGCATGCATGAAGTCCTGGGTTCGATTCCTCAGCACCACATAAACAGAAAAAGCCAGAAGTGGCGCTGTGGCTCAAATGGTAGAGTGCTAGCTTTGAGCAGAAAGAAGGCAGGGACAGTGCTCAGGCCCTGAGTCCAAGCCTCAGGACTGGCAAAAAAAAAAAAAAGTATTTCTGGCTGGGTGCTGGTGGCTCGCGCCTATAATCCTAACTACTCAAAAGGCAGAGATCTAAGGATCATGGTTCAAAGTCAGCCAGGGAAGGAAAGCACATCAGACTCTTCCCTCCAATAAACTACTCAAGAAAAAAGCCAGAAGTAGCACTGTGGCTTGTGATAGAGGACTAGTCTGAGTACAGAAAGGCTCAGGGACAGAGACCACGCCCTGAGTTCAAGCCCCAGGCCAGCAAAAACAAAACAAAATAAAGAAAGAATGTATTTCTGTAAAATAATCTTTTTAAAATGAAATGTGATGAGTATATAACATTTTTAAAATTTAATTCTATTCTATAGATAGGTAATTTAAGAAATACATACAGTGCTTCTGAATGAAATGAGGAGGGCTGATGCCCCCTGGTGGAGAAACTGACAACTGTCCAAGCCCAGAATGGTTCCTGAATTCCTAAGAGATGACTGGGCCTTTGTGTAAACCACCACTTACCAGTTCCATGTGTCAGGAAACACAGAGAATCTGTCTACTTACATCAAGATCATGCCAATTTATATTCCCTCCATGGAAAACTAATCCCATTAAGATGACAACTTGGAAAACAGAGGAGTCACAATACATGAAGAAAGAAGCCCCATGAGCATTCAATGACTCCTATGGGAGGCTTATTGTTATAATGCACTTGAGAAAATGAAACCCAAATTTCCAAACAAGACCAAAAAAAAAAAATCACACATCTGCCCATGATAAATGCTGAGCTCAGAAAAGGCTGTTAAGATAGCTTAGAAAGACCTTTTTAATTAAGACACTGTTTTTCTATTCTCTGGATCAGAGTGTCATGCTGGTAACAACCTCTGAAGATTTAAAATGAAATTAATCCACTTAAGAAAAGTTTCATCACTGGCTTCAATTACTTATTATCAAGCAGGCATTTCCTTCTCTCTGGAGTACTATAGCCAAACACTAAGACAGCAGATCCTGTCTTGCTAATAATATTCAGTAGAGGACTAAGAAAGTTGATTTATGACAGACTGAAATGAGATCTTTACAGATGATTTATTCATACCTATAAATATTTTCAAGAGAACATATACATCTTAGAATAACTCCTCTTTAACATAGAAAGCTCATTACAATGAGCACTAATTTACATCAGAGTTCCCTAAATGGGGCAGTATAAAAATAAAAGGCACCCTGCTAGCTTGATAATCAAACTTTGAGGAGGGTCTTAGTCTTGGGGTGTAAACACTGAGGTTTGGGGGGGTTGGGGTAAACAGTCTGCTCACCATCACAGAGAAACTGAGTAAAAGAGTCTAAATCCAAACACCATTCTGATTCAAAGAATGTGTTCTTTCTACCCATAAGCTTTGTAGAAAACAGCAAAAATAAAGAAGTATAGTTCTAGTCTTTATCGTGTGTGTGTGTGTGTGTATGTGTGTGTGTGTGTGTGTGTGTGTGTGTTGTGGGACAGGGGACTGAACTCAGGCCTTCATGCTTTCTGAGATACAGTCTTGCTAACATTTGCCCCAGCTAGCCATGAACTTAAGATCCTCCTGACTTGACCTCATGAGTAGCTGGGATTATAGGTGTGCATCATGACATTAAGCTTTTTTTTTTTAAAGCACTTTATTGTGTATATCCAATGTGCCAGGCTCTATGGCACTGCAGATGAAGCTTACAATGTAATACAGAAATAACTATATCAAAACCAAGGAACTATTTGGCTACGTAAGAAAGAAATCTTTAAAAGAAATACTCAAGAGAAGGTAGCATCAGATCAAGGCACTAACAGTCATATCTTGAAATGCTAACTGGAAAAGCATTCCACCAAAAGGGATTATCAAATAATAATATTTTAATATTATTTTGTCTCAAAGTAAATACCAAAAAAAGTGGGGGGAAAAAACCCTCAATACATATTACCACTTTTAAGTTCATTAACAAGATTCCCATTTGTAATCCCAGGAATCACTCCAAGTCTCTCTTCTTCTCCCCTACCTTTTGAGAGGAGCAGAATCTGATCCAAAAACGTTTTCCCCTGATTACATACCCACCACCTGCTGTATCTCAACACTTCATCCAAAAGCCCCTCCTCATGGAGCCCCCACCGCCAACATCTCCCAAAGTTCTCCTTTGGTTAGCCACCCTGCCCCCACTCTCACCCCAAAAGGTGAGCACAACTCCAACTCGGCAATGAGCTTACAGTCTCCACACTTGCCTCCGCCTGAGCAACCTGCAGAAGATTGTCCGTGTGAGCTCAAGGACAGGGATCTCACTAATTCAATACAAAGTCAGCCTTGACTAGCAAAGCACCTGACACACAGTACGTGTCCAGAAAATGGATGCTGAATAAATGTGATAGTACTGGCTGCAGAAGAAGCCCAAGAAGCAGGCCAAGTGATAACTCACGCCAACACAGTTTCCTCCTTGCCGAGACGAGCAGTGAGGGCACTGAGTACCTCCTGTGATGCCAAGGGAAGGCCAAAGCCACTGAGGGCAGCAACTGCATGGTAGATCTGGGTCACAGAGGAATCTTCACTGACTGCTGCCAGGAGCAGCTCTTTGGTGTCATTGGAAATAGAGATCTAGGAAAGGATTGGCAGGTACAGAGGTTTCAGAAATGTGTGGCATGTATACCAGTCACTCCCACATAGCACCAGTGAACTGCTTCCCTAAACCCCAGGCCCCAGAACTCAATGTTCAGAAGGTGCCAGGCAATACTTTGTCTACTGACAGTTCTCCTATGTTCAGTGAAATGACCCAGAAATCCAAGGTGCACCTTGTGCTCTTAAAATGTATTTAGTTTGTTTGTTTTTGAGACAGGATCTCACTATGTAGCCCATGTTAGTCTTGAATTTATGATTCTCTTGTCGTAGTCTCCCAAATGCTGGAATTATAGAAGTGTACCATTAAACTTTTGCATGTTAAAATGAGATAAAAAGAAAAAACTCAAGGACTCAAAGAAGAAAGGTAACAAATTTAAGAAGAGCTGATTTACAACTCATGAAATGAAATGGGAAAACTACAAATTTATTTGTATTTGTGTGTGTGTGTGTGTGTGTGTGTGTGTGTGGATGCTAAGGCTTTAATTCAGGGCCTTGTGTTCTTGCTAAGCCTTTTCACTCAAGGCTGGCACTATAGCACTTGAGCCAACTTTTTGCTGATTAACTAGAGATAAGTCTCTCATATTTGTCTTCCTGGCTTGCTTCAAATCTGGATTTTCAGATCTCAGCCTCCTGAGTAGCAGTATTATGGGGTGAGCCAACAGTCCCATTGCTTTTCTAAGGAAAATAAAATATATACTGTGTAGACAAGCTGACTGCTAGTCCCCTCCACTCAAAACAAAACAAACCTGCGAAACAATCTCACTTTGGTTTTGGTTTGGCAATGGCTGGGATCAAACCAGTCTTGGGCTTGGTAAAGAAGCTATCTTTCACAGTTACATCACCAAGCCCTGATGGATTCCTACCACAAAAGATTTGCTTTACAGAAAATTTTAAGTACTTGTGTAGGAGCCTGGACTCACCTCACACCCTGAAAGGGCCTGGCTGGACTGGGCAGCATAGAAGAGGGAATCCACGTTGTTGGGATCAAGGTTAGATTTGATGAAGGTACATGCTTTCTAAATGAAAGAGAAAGTCAAAAGTAAATGGTGACATACACAATGACTGGACAAAGTGAAGGTGTTTGGGGTGATAAATACAATTCTAGGCCAGCCATGACAGCTTGAAGTGTTAGCTACTTAAGGCAGGTTTTTAAGCAGTTATTTCCCATAGGACACTGTTATTACCCATAACTGCTGACTGCCCACACAGAGCAGCAAGCCTGGAGACACATGAATCTTTGGACCCCTGAAGGGGGTCTTCCCCTACTGGGATGACCTTTATTGAATGTTGGGTGATAGTCAAAGCTGCTTATCCTCTGTAGATATTATTACCCTACCCCTCTAAAAGAAAAAGAAACTGAGCCTTGAGCAGGTAAGTAATCTGTAGGAGGTAACAAAGTTTTCAAGTAACAGAAATTCCAGATTCCAACTGTTCCTGGATCTCCACTTTGATTTCTTCAATACCAAGTCGGACTGGACAATGTAAAGCGGTGACCTAGAGCTTCTTTCTCTTTCCCTGGACTTCCTGCC
The DNA here is from genome assembly GCF_023159225.1 of Perognathus longimembris pacificus. Lineage (NCBI taxonomy): Eukaryota > Metazoa > Chordata > Mammalia > Rodentia > Heteromyidae > Perognathus > Perognathus longimembris. The sequence goes on along the minus strand of NC_063166.1, from coordinate 70,616,785 downwards.
TCAAGTACAAGCACTGCTATGTCACCAACCAATATAGAATTATTCTTGCCTCTGTCTTTCCCTCCAAGCCTAGCAAACCTACCTTCTTTTTACTTCTCCACCCACCCTCCTGACTCTTGAATTGTGGGTGAATGAGGCCAGCTTCTTACTATATCTCACCTAGACTGTAACAATCTTCCCCTAACAAGTCTAAGGCATGTAATGTGCTCTGCACAATGCTTTAAGACAGAACTTCATGAAACACAATTGTATTCCTGTGCTTTACTAATGGAACTCCAGTGGTTCTTCATTACTCAGACAAAAGCCAAGACTGCCAGCATACAATGCTCTCACAACAGACCTTACCTCTAGGGCTGTTTATATAACGTCTAGCAAAGTAATTTCTATAAGTAGTATAAAAACCCAGCTGTTTAAAATTATAAGAAAACCAGTTAAAAGTAGATTGGGGGGGCTGGGAATATGGCCTAGTGGCAAGAGTGCTTGCCTCATATACATGAAGCCCTGGGTTTGATTCCCCAGCACCACATATGCAGAAAATGGCCAGAAGTGGCGCTGTGGCTCAAGTGACAGAGTGCTAGCCTTGAGCAAAAAGAGGCCAGGGATAGTACTCAGGCCCTGAGTTCAAGCCCCAGGACTGGCAAAAAAAAAAAAAAAAAAAAAAAAAGTAGGTTGGCTGAAGGCTGGGAATGTGGCTTAGTGGTAGAGTGCTTGCCCCAGAGTTAAAGCCCCATGACCAATTTAGGGGGGAAAAAAACAAAAAGCAGGTTGGCTGGACACTGGTGGTTCAAACTTGCAATTCTAACTACTTAAGAAGCTGAGATCTAAGGATCTCAATTTGTAGCCAGCCAGAGCAGATAAGTCTGGAAACTTTTATCTCCAATGAGCCAACAAAAAGCCTGAAGTGGAAGTGCAGTTCAAGTGGTTGAACACCAGCCATGAGTGAAGAAGACTAAAGAAAATACATCACTCCTTGAGTTAAAGCCCCAGGACTGGCACATATTTACAGGGGTAATTAAAAAAAAAAAAAAAAAAAGGACTGGCAATGTAGTTCAGTGGTAGAGCACTTGCCTAATATGCACAAGGCCCTGGGCTTGATCCCAAGTAATGAAAACAAAACAGATAGAACTTGGTGGCACCTCTGGGGAACAGCATGGGGAGCAGGACAGGGTGGGCTGCACAACAGCTGCTGTTTTTCTCTATTCCAACAAGTGTTTCTCCAAACAAAACACTTTCTGAAAATGTTACAAATAACATTTAAACAAGTCTCCAAACAAACAATCTTTAACCAGAAGCTTAGAAGAAGCCTGAGGGAGAAAGGAAAGAATCAGAGTACTTTGCCTTGCATAAATTAGATACACAAAGAAGAAAACTACTTCCCAGAAGCAGAGAACCTGCAGAATACAAGCTGAAGACAGGCTTTGTCGCCCTCTGGTGCTTTAACGATGAAACAACCGTACTATGCCCTAAAACCATGATGGATGGTCATGGCTACCTCTTTCTGAGCACTTAAAATATGTCACATAGGGTGCTGGGAAGGTGGTACAGTACTTGCCTAGCATGCATGATGCCCTGGGTTCGATTCCTCATAAATAGGTAAGTTTTTAAAAAAGAAAAAAATGTTACATAGTGTTCTGAATGCTTCATGTGGGTTTCTCAAATTCACAAACAACCCTATTAGGCACTTTAGCTCACAGACAAGAAAACTGAGGCACCAGAGGGAAAAGTAACCCATCCTACATCAGTTGGCTCTTAACTAAGAGAAGTCAAATTCAAACACAAGCAGCATGGCTCTCAAGTCTGAGCTATACAACCTCTATCTCAAAAATACATAATAACACATACTAGAGGAAAACTCACCTCAGTCCAATTCTAATGCTTTGTAAAGTCCAATCAAGGTAAAGGGGATCAGCATTCAGTGGCATTTGACAGTATGGTTTTACCAACAGAGTACAGAGACCTTACAAAACATGTTCAGGGCCCTTGGTGAGCTCCCAAAGCTAGCTGCCCTCCCGGGTTCAAGACATCTTCCCAAATGAAGACTGAACACCACTTCCTAAGTGTCTACCTCCTCCCTGCACAGTCCTTGCTTTCTGTACCATGTTCTAAAATTCACTTATCCCAAACCCTCCTCAGCAAAGGGCCTCCATGCTTTCCTCGAATCAGCTTCCCTACAACTCCAAATCAGGTTCTGACACAAAACAGCACACTTGATTGATTCTGTTCTTCCTCATGTCCTTTATTCTCATTTTCTCACACTGTGCTTCCTATCACATCCCTGGTTATCCATCCCACTGCTTCCACGTGTGCTGCTTAGCACAACCTCTCCATGCCTCTACACCAGCTGCCGAAGATGCCCAGGGGGTCCTAGCTCTGTGACCCTCCAGGCTTTGTGCGAGTGCCCTCCACATCTTGACTTCTCTCTCTCTCTCAATTGGTAGCTCATTATGTATTAATAAAATTCAAGACTTATCTTTAAAGAAATCGTCCTTTCATCCTTGACTTCCCAGCCAACTGCTGGCTTCACTTCCCACATTTCCCCACCCCCATTCACTCCAATCTGGTTTCTGCCCAATCATGCCATTGGTGACCTCCAAATTTTCCAGCACATTTTCCCAACTCCACACAAGCAAGCCACTTCCTCATTCCAAGTATTCCAAGTCTCACTGACTTCCAGAAGTCTATCACACTCCTCTGTTCTTTCTCCCCCATCTGCCTTTTCTTGTGGTGCTGGGCATCCAACTCAGGTTCTTGCAATACAGGGCAAGTACTCTACCACTGAGCTACACCTCTATCCCTGAATACTCTATCTGGTTCTCATACCTTAGCAGCAACATCCCTAGTTCCAACTTCTCTGTCTGTTAGTCACTACTGCACTGTCCCAACGCCCATGTCCTCTTCTCATTGACCTCTCTCTTCCTAGGCATTCTCACTCCTATCCAGCTTCTTCCAAAACTTATGCAGACAATTCTCAGATCTATATGTCCAGCCATTGACACAACTCACAAAGTACCATGAGCTCAGTATCACAAATTCATGTTCCTTCCCGCACAGCCAATTTCCCCTCTGGAGCTCCTGCCTTATGGAATAGCCCAACCATTCATCCATGCAGTCTGCCTGAATTCTGTTATCTTCTGTACCTATCTGCAGTCAGTCTTGCCCCACAGCACCACAGTCTGTCCCCCATAAAGTAGAAGAGAAATCTCTCCAAAATACAAATTAGATGATGATACTTACTGTTTAAAATCAAGTATAGGGCTGAGAATATGGCCTAGTGGTAGAGTGCTTGCCTTATATACCTAAAGCCCTGGGTTCGATTCCTCAGCACCACATATATAGAAAAAGCCAGAAGTGGCACTGTGGCTCAAGTGGTGGAGTACTAGCCTTGAGCAAAAGGAAGCCAGGGACAGTGCTCAGGCCTTGAGTTTAAGCCCCCGTACTGGCAAAAAATAAATAAATAAAATAAAATAAGTATAGCCAGGCACTGGTGGTTCACACCTATAATCCTACTCAGGAGACTGAAATCTGAGGATAATAGTGCAAAGCCAGGCCAAGCAGGAAAATCCATGAGACTCTGATCTACTAACCACCAAAAGAAGCAGGAGGTGGAGCTATAACTCAAGTGGTAGAGTGCTAGCCTGAGCAAAAGATTTCAGAGACAGCCCAAGCTTGAGTTCAAGCCTGAGGACTAGCACAAAAACAAAATCAATTAAACTTTGGAGAAAAATTAAAATTCTTGCTGAGGCAGCTAGGCCCATGGCTTGGCCCCATCCACCTTCTCTGGACTTACTCCTCTCCCCACTGACACAGGCCTCCTCTTAGTCTCTCTGGACAGGAGCTAACACAGGTGCTTTGCTCTAGTTATTTCCTATTGTAAGTCACCAGTTAACTAGTTTCAGTTTACGATTCAGATCAATCACTTCCTCCTTCATGGAATAAACAACTGAGTGCCCACCACAAGTCCTGCTAAACACAAATCAAACGCAAAAGTTCTGTCCTCAAAGAGCTATAGCTTAATGTAATGCAGAGTGGGATTTAAACTCAAGATTTCCTTGGGAAAGCCTTCCCTGACCAGATCACAGTCCCCTCTTTTATATCCATGGAAGCTACCTAGATACAACAGCACACATCTCACCTTCATGAGGTGCCATTATAACAAAGGTCATCTAGTTAAGTGCATGACAGTGCCTCTCTCTGCTTTTACACTGTACACTCCAAGAGTGAAGGAGCTCTTGTTTTGGTTCAATGAAATAACCAGTGCCTAGCACCATGACTAGAGTACAGCAAAACCCACTACATGTTGAAGGACTAAATGAACTGTGGAGCAAGCAGCCAGACAGATGGTTCCCCTGGCTGAAATCCTACAGTACTTTCCACAAAACCAGCCCGGGCAGAAAAGTCCATGAGACTCTTACCAAAAGCAGAGGTGTGGCTCAAGTTGTAGAGTACTAGCCTTCAGCACAAAAGCCCAGAGACAGCACCCAGGCCTTGAGTTTGAGCCCTAGGACTGGCATACACACACACACACAAACACACACACACGCGCGCGCGCAGAAAAGGTTTGAATCATGATGCATTCTCTTTATCCAATGTCAAAATACATCAGAATCGGGGCTGGGGATATAGCCTAGTGGCAAGAGTGCCTGCCTCGGATACACGAGGCCCTAGGTTCGATTCCCCAGCACCACATATACAGAAAACGGCCAGAAGCGGCGCTGTGGCTCAAGTGGCAGAGTGCTAGCCTTGAGCGGGAAGAAGCCAGGGACAGTGCTCAGGTCCGGAGTCCAAGCCCCAGGACTGGCCAAAAAAAAAAAAAAAAAAAAATACATCAGAATTGCCTGATGCCGTGGCTGTCACTGTTTGGAACACATGAGCATCTACACCCTGAACTTCCCAGTCTCATTCACAGAGGCACCATAAAGGTTTCTAGGGGATCAGTGGCTCCATTCCATCCACTAAAACCAGCACTCAGAAAGAAATCTGTCAGAGGGAAATAAGTAGTCCTATATTACAATAAGCTTGGTTATCCTTAAGTGAGCAAGTTTGTTTTGAAGCACACAAGGAAACGCAGCAAAGGAATCACGGTTGTCCTGAGTCACTAGCCAGCAAGACAAAAGTGGCCTTACCTTTATGTCAGGCACCTGGGCCCCGAGGCTGCTGAGTCCCACGATGGAGTAGAAGGCAGATTCCAAATTTGTGAAAGGGCGATCAAGTGAGGCTTTCAGTCTCTCCACGTCATGCTTGGTGAGGTAGTGAGTAGGCGTCAGAGCCTGGGTACAGGCTATGATTGTGAGGGCCAACAGGAAGACAGTGCTTGAACCTTAGAAGGAAATTACTGTTAAATGCAGTCCACATTGCTCCCAAGTTCTACACACAGTCCCGAGGACAAGATACACACCAAGCTCTGGAAACCAATTGTGTAGAGAAGGGGGAGGAACTGGGAGGTTTAGCCTCAGAAGCAGACTGGGAAGTAGTCCACCTGCTAGAAACAGTCCTCCCAGTAGACTCTGAGCATGTAAAGCACCAAACTCTCACCATTCCCTCTGGGAGGATGTTTAGGTCCCGTGTCTCTTAGGGCAGTCTTAAGTCTTTACCATGTCTTGTCAGCCAATCCTGGCTTGTTTCTCCAAGGACTCACATTCTTTCTACCCAGAACGTTTTTGTTTCTTGCCACTATAATTTTCCTTAATCTTTTCTGAGATATCAGCTCAAGTATCCTTTTAAAAGCCCCCCCTTGGGTTGGGGATATAGCCTAGTGGCAAGAGTGCTTGCCTCCCATACATGAAGTTCGATTCCCTAGCACCACATATACAGAGAAAGGCCAGAAGTGGCGCTGTGGCTCAAGTGGCAGAGCGCTAGCCTTGAGCAAAAAAAGAAAGGACAGTGCTCGGGCCCTGATTCCAAGCCCCAGGACTGGCCAAAAAATAAAAAAATAAAAAATAAAAGCCCCCCTTGGTATAAGCCTCCAGTACAATAAAGCAGAGAAGAATGTGGCTTCTGGAACCATGAATTGTGGATCTACTACTTATTCACCATGGGACCATGGCCAAGTTACTTGGTGCCTCAGTTTCCTCAAGTGTAAAGTGGGATGCTAACATCATCATCCTCAGAATGCTATGAGTTCCTTAGAGACCTTAGAGTGACTGCTACACAAGTGCTGCACTATGTCAGCTACATTGTTACCATCATTGTGGCTTCCATATTACTCCTTTATAGTAATCCATTCTTCACAACTATGATAGCATGAGGTCTGACTTCTCTGAGGAACTAAAGTCCCACAAGGCTCTTGTTCATCCCAGTTTTTCCAAGTCTTGCAAACTGCCTGGCACGTGCTAAATACTGAATAAATATTTGTCAAATTAATGCGAAGAAAAATGAGTCCCCCACTCTGATGCTACAGGGGATAGGAAAAATGATAAATTTCTACTTTCTTCATTTGAAACACTAAATTAAGGAGAGAAAAAAAACCACTTCGTTGGGCTGCTTAAGACAAAGTAAATTAGGTGTCTACTACCCAAGTTAAATCACTAACAAACAACCACAACTAACATTAATAGTCCTAATACCTTTGCTGGTAGCTCATAGTTTGAACTGGACTCTCTTAAACAAGACTCTGTTCTAGCCAGGTACCAGTGGCTCAAGCTTATATATAGCCTTAGCTACTCAGGAGGCTGAGATGTAAGGAACGCCACTCAAACCCAACACAGGCAGGAAAGCCCATGAGATTCTTATCTCAAATTAACCACCAAAAAGCCAGAAGTGGTAGAGCATTAGCCTTGAGCAAAAAAGCTCAGGGACAGAGCCCAGAACTTGAGTTCAAGCTTCAGGACCAGCATAAAAAAAGAAAGACACTATCTTATCCATTTTACAAATTAAAAAAAAAAAAGAGGACTGGAGTACTTTGCACATAGCCAGCCCAAGTTTAACATTATAGAGTTCCCACTGCAATTAAAAAAAATGTTATAGAAAGACTGAGATGTCGTTCAGTGGTAAAGCACTTGCATAGCAAGTGCAACATTCTGGGTTTGATCCTCAGTACCAAAAAAGAGGAAAAAAAAGAGAGAGAATATTATAGAAAAGATGCCTACAGTAAAGAATTGTTCTTATATGAACATCTGATCCACTTAAATCTGTGTGTTGTTAACCTAAGTGTAAAAGTTCTAAAAAGACAAAACAAAACAAAGAAACAGGCTGGGTAGCTGTTGGGAGAAATTGGGAGGACATAATACAAGGATAGCCTGGGAAAAAAGAAAAAGGCACTATGTATAGTGGCTCACTGCATAAAATCCTAGCTATTCAGGAGGTGCAGACGGAAGATTGTGATTCAAGGCTAGCCCCCAAAATTGCAAAAAGTTCGTAAGACCCTTACTTCAACTAATAAAAGCTAGGCCCACTGGTGAGAGCTTTTCATCAATCTGGGCAGGCCTAGGCATAAAAGTGAGACTCACCTAAAAAATAACCAAAACAAAATGGGCTTGACGTCACAGATCAGTTGGTAGAGTTCCTCTTTAGAATTTTTTTTTTTTTTTTGGCCAGTCCTGGGCCTTGAACTCAGGGCCTGAGCACTGTCCCTGGCTTCTTTTTGCTCAAGGCTAACACTCTGCCACTTGAGCCACAGCGCCACTTCTGGCCATTTTCTGTATACGTGGTGCTGAGGAATCGAACCCAGGGCCTCATGTATACGAGGCAAGCACTCTTGCCACTAGGCCATATTCCCAGCCCCTCTTTAGCAATTTAGGACCAAGTTCAAACTCAGTTTGGGTCGGGGGAAGGGCAGGAAGCCCAAACACAGAGCTCTATAACACAGACTATTTATTATGAATGTTATTGTGTGTCAAGTACTATTTCAGGTGTTAAAAACACAGCAAGACATTCCCAGTCTCATAGAGCCTGAATTCTAGTGACAAAAGAAAAACATCACACAAATTAATTAAAAAACGTAATTTATCATGTTAGAAGGTAAAAGTGCTATGGAGAAAAACAAGGCATATGAGGTATCTAGAAAGGGCTGCTTGTTAAATATGGTGGTCTGTGAAGCTCCAAGTAAGAAAGAAATATTGCCTGTGAGACTTGAAAAAGGAAGAGCATGAAGCCCTTTGGGGAGAAATCTTCCCAAGGAGAAAATCAGATGCAAAGCCTCAATCAGGAGTACATGTGGTGTCTTTTGAGATCAGAGAGGCCAGTATGGCCAGAGTGAGGTAAGTAAGGGATAGAAAGAGATGAGGTGACAGGTAGTTGGGGCAAATCAGGAGGGGCTTGTCTGCCACTGCAGGGTCTCTGGCATGTACTGAGAGATGAGAGCCACTGACAAGTTCTCAGGAGAATGATCTTACATTTTAACAGGCTTATATGTGGAAGACAATACTGCGTCAAGAATAGAGAAGACAGAAAGAGGGATACCAACTAGGAGACTACTGTCATGTTCCTAGTATAATAAGAGGAGGGTTCAAATGAGAACAATGAAGGAGTTGCTAAATGGTCGCCAGAATCTTGCTAGAATTCAAAGTTAATGCCTATCAAATTGCTAAGGACTTGGAACATATAAGACAAAGAGGAGCCAAAGCAATAATACTGAATTCTCAGCAGCTTGTCAAACCTCTTAGCAAAGTCTGTGTCAGATTCTCATAGTCCCACCTCAAGCTAATGATAGCAGTAGCTTCTCAAGCTAAGATTTGAGCATGCAATATAACATGTATCATGTAAGCCCAAACTATGTAAAAATATTTTGCATGTGCTGGGTCACTAAACCACCGGCCAAGTGAGGTGGGTATTTTCATTTTTCCTGCACTTCACAGACCAAGACAGCAGAGAGTTTGAGTTCAAACTCTGACTTCTAACCATTTTACTAGCCAACACTTGTCAAATAAGGGAAGTAGTTGACTCCTGTTCTTTCTTACGGGCAAGACATTTCCTGCTCTACGATTCCCACTTCTCACCAGTCGAATGGGAATCACAATACACAAACCAAGTTGTGATGGAAGGACAGGAGACTGCATCCCACAGTTGTCCACTCAACACCAATGAAGTGCATTTTACTGAGTGCCCTGGCCCTGCTCTGAGGTAGGGTTGGAACCTTCTGTGAAGCAGAATATAGAGAGATTGAGAATCTAAAGTGCAGAGCTGGCGCTGGCTCTCACAACCAATCAGTAATGCGCGCCCCCTGAAAGTTTGCACCCAAGTCTTGACTTCAAAACTTTAGCTACAAAGGTCCCAGAAGCGTTGAGTGATTCGTCCTCTCGTCCCTGTCACTGAAGAGGAAGAATTACGGCCCAAAGAACTTCAGGTGGGCGATTTGGCCCAAAGCTCCCACGAAGCAAGGGCGTGGCACAGCGGGGCATATCTCAGGCCGCCCGTTCCAAGTGGAATGAATGAGCGAGGCCAGGCCCGGGCCCGGCGCGGCCGCAGCGCCCGTGGGCCTCGGGGGCTCCCGTAGCCACGCGCCGCGCACCCCCTCCCCACCCCAGCCGTTCGCGGGCTCTGCCACCAGTTCGCAGACCTCCGTCAGACCTCGACCCCGACAGAGCCCGAGTCCATGCCCCTGCCCCGCAGGGGAAGGGGATCCCGCCTGGCCAGCACCAGAGTGGCTAGCACTAGCCTCCCACGGGCCGTGCCCGTCTTCCCAAGGCGAGCGGGCCGCAGGGCCTCGCTGCTGAGCCATGCGCAACACCTCACCCGGCGGCGCCATTCCTCCGAGCTGGTCCCCGAGGAGCCGGAGCTGCGACCTGACTTCCGCTCGGGAAAGTGGCTCCGAGAGCCCGCCGCAGGGGACTTCGGGGAGTTACGGCAAGGACTGCTTGCTGGGATGGGCTCTCGACACAGGTAAGTCTCGGCAGTCCGGACGGGCCTGGTGTCAAACCTGCAGCCGCTGTGCGGATTCCAGTCCTGGCGCGCTGCAGGCCTCGGAGTTCGCGCGTCCCGCCCGGCGGCTCCCCCCACTCTTCCTGGAGCACTTAGAACAGTCCGTCCAGCAACGGTCCTATTCGAGGAGCCGCCCGGATGCGGTTGGACCAGACCTCCGGGGGGGTGGGCTATAGACGGGGCCGCCTCTGATTGGCCAATTGCAGAGATTGGCCAACCGCTCTGTCACTCACTGGTTTCTCCGTAGCCCGGCCAATTTTAAAGGAGCCGGAAGGGACCACTTAGGAGGAAAGAACAAAATTAGTTTGTTTGTTTTTTTCTTTTAGGAAATTTATAGCAGTTTCCTCCAGAGATGATTACCTCAATTGCTCACAACTGATGTATGAGTACTTTTATCTGATATGCAAACAAGTGACACCTCACAGTAACCAGTGTAGAAGCAACTCATATATCTAAGAACTTAGTACAGATATCTCTAGCCCCTGTTATTGGCCCTTTTCCAGTACATCCCCACACAGCCCTAAGCACTCTACACACGTTATTTCATTCACTCCAGTCTCTGTTCTGGGAGTGTATACTCTTACTATTTACTTTTGAAATCAGGGCCTGAGCACTGTCCCTGAGATCTGAGGATAGAGGTTCAAAACCAGTCTGGGCAGGAAAGTCCCTGAGACTCTTTAACTATAACAACAACAACAAAAAAATGGAGCTATGACCCAAGTGGTAGATGACTAATCGTGAGCAAAAATTTCACACCCAAGCCAGGCGCTGATGGCTGATACCTGTAACCCTAGCTACTCAGGAGGCTGAGATCTGAGGATCTCATTTCAAAGTCACCCCGAGACTCTTATCTCCAATAAACTACTCAAAAAGCCCAGAAATGTCGCTGTGACTCAAGTGGTAGAGAGCTTACCTTGAGCAAAAGAAGCTCAGGGACAGCTCCCTGGCCCAGAGTTCAAGCCCCAGGACTGGCAAAAAAAAAAAAAAAAAAAAAAAATTCAGACCAGGCCAAATTCAAGCCCTAGGGCCAGCACAAATACACAAATACACACACACACACAAACACACACATATATGCTTACTTATATTTACACATATGTGTATATTATAGGTATATTGTGTATATTATGTATATGTATAATGTATAATATGTATATACGCATATTTACAGAAGATAAAGTTCAAATTTCAGTTGCTTAGAGGGTTTTTTTGCAATATTGTCTAAATATTTATAACATATATAAGAAAAGGAAAATAACGATAGACTATACAGCAACCAAACTGTTAAAGAAATTAACAATAACTTTAAGTCTTCTTTCTGATGTAACCCATTCTGTCCCTTCCCCTACCCTGTAAAAGATACTCATTTTTATAGATTGTATTGTATCATTGCTTCTCTTCATAATTTTACCATGTATGTTTTAACGCTTACAAGTATTTTAGGTTTGCATTATTGTAGTTATTTAGATTTTTATATAAATGCAATTTGCTGAATATTTTTCTGAGAATTTGTTTTTTTTTGGCCAGTCCTGGGGCTTGGACTCAGGGCCTGAGCACTGTCCCTGGCTTCTTCTTGCTCAAGGCTAGCACTCTGCCACTTGAGCCACAGCGCCACTTCTGGCCATTTTCTGTATATGTGGTGCTGGGGAATCGAACCCAGGGCCTCATGTATACGAGGCAAGCACTCTTGCCACTAGGCCATATCCCCAGCCCCTCTGAGAAATTTTTTAATTTAAAATTTTTATATTTGAGACAGAGTCTGCCATATAGCTCAAGATGGCCTCAAGCTCATGATGCTCTTGCTTGAGCTTCCTGAGCGCTGGAATTATAAGAATGCACCATCAGGGCTGGAAACATGGCCTAGTGGCAAGAGTGCTTGCCTCGTATACATGAAGCCCTCAGTTCGATTCCTCAGCACCACATATATAGAAAAGGCCAGAAGTGGCGCTGTGGCTCAAGTGGCAGAGTGCTAGCCTTGAGCAAAAAGAAGCCAGGGACAGTGCTCAGGCCCTGAGTCCAAGGCCCAGGACTGGCAAAAAAAAAAAAAAAAAAGCACCATCACACTCAGCTTTTTAACCCATTCATTTCCACAGCTATATAGTTCTCTACTAGATAAATATGCCACAGATTTTCATTCTGCTATGTTTTGTTTTGTTTATAAACTCTGGTTCTTGTTCTTGCTAGGCAGCAACCCTGGTTCGTATACTTGCTAGGCAGGAGCTCCTACCACTGAGCTATACTTACCAGTCCTGATTTTTGCTGGTTATTATTATTATTATTACCAGTCCTGGGGCTTGGTGTTAGGGCCTGAGCACTGTCCCTGAGCTTCTTTTGCTCAAGGTTAGCACTCTACCACTTGAGCATCAGCGCTACTTCCAGCTTTTTGTATTTGTGTGGTACTGAGGAATCGAACCCAGGGCTTCATTCATGCTAGGCAAGAGCTCTACCCCTAAGCCACATTCCCAGCCCCTGCTGATTATTTTTGACCTAGCATCTTGCTCCCTATCCTGGGTGTAATCCGCCCATGGTAAATTACATTATGCTTCCTGTGCAGCTGGGATAACAGGTGTGCTTCACCACATTCAGCTCTTCATTAAGAAGAATCTTGAAAACTTTCCTGCCTGGCCTTGCCTTGCCTTGAACCAGTCTTCCTAATTTCAGTCTCCCAAGTAGCTAAGGTCATAGGATGAGTCACCAATTCCCAACTATGTTCTATTGATGTACCTTATAGATTCCTGATACACAGGTGTGAAAGTTGCACTAGAATACATTCCTAGAAGTAGTACATGTACACTTAATTCAACTTTATTACTAATGCCAAATGGTTTTCAATGTGTTAGCACCAATTTACACTTCCAACTGAAACATATAAGCTTTCTACTCTACAATTTGTTAAATTTAATATTTATACTGATATAAAAAACTAAGTAATATCAAAGTTTAAAAACTAACTTCTTGCTGGACACTGGTGGCTCACACCTGTAATCTAGCTACTCAGGAAGATGAATCTAAGGATCTCAGTTTAAAGCCAGCCCAAGCAGGAAAGTCCATGAGACTTACCTCCAATTAACCACTAGAAAAACAGAGGTGGCACTGTGGTAGAACCTTCAGCCTTGGGCTGAAGAGCTCTGGAACAACTCCCAGGCCCAGACTTCAAGACCCACAACCAACAAAACAACAACAACAAAACTGAAGTGAGTGGGCTAGGACTATGGCCTAGTGGTAAAGTGCTTGCTTCGTATACATGAAGCCCTGGGTTTGATTCCTCAGCACCACATATATAGGAAATGGCCAGAAGTGGTGTTGTGGCTCAAGTGGCAGGGTGCTAGCTAAAAGAAGCCAGGGGCAGTACTCAGGCCCTGAGTTCAAGCCCAGGACTGGCAAAAATAAAACCTGAAGTGAGAAATGATTAACATGAGAATTGATGATCCTTTCTGGTCCTTTCTGGACCAATGATCACTAAATACCTCTCTGAGAAGAGGATGTTTGGGCTTTCAACTGAATGAGCAGACAGAAGCAGCTGTTTCTGAAAAACGAATTGTTCTAATCCCTGCTTTGTTCCTAGGATCTATGATCAAGAAGAACTGGTGATCCCTTGTGCTTCTGACAGTGATTCGGGAAGTGTGGATTTGCAGCTAAGCGACCTAGAGGGTATTAAAAAAGACCCAAGTAACACAGATCTTACAGGTGAAAAGGGGAAAGAATTTCTTTTTAAAGGTGGGTAGGAAGAAAAGTCTCTCCTCTCCCCCTGCCCCATCCCTTCTTCCTCCCCATCTCCTTCTTTCTTCCCATAGTGCTAGCGCTGCAAAGCAGGTAGCAAAGCTGTCTCTCCTGATGTGCAGTGGTCCTCCCTACTACACTGCTATAACTTCATGGTACTAAGAGGTCATCTGGTGTCTTTCTTGCAGTCTTAGACTTGGAGATCCCTGACATCCCTGAATTCTCTCAGGACTCCCTTACAGATAGCCTCAGAAACCTGACTCACGGGAGCCCCCTCAGCCAGACCAGTGTGGAGAGGCTGGTCCAATCCATCCAGGAAGTTTTTCGTGGTAAGCTGAAGGTATGCACAGCACACTTAATGAGCAATCCCGTTTACTTCTCTGTGTGAACAAATGTTTCGAACATTTTATTTCTTTATTACAAAAACATTTTTAAGTTTTTATTTATTCTTAAGAATAAAATAAAATTTGTGTTTACATATTGTATTGATAAAAATATATAAGTCATATATAAACAGAGAAAATAGGGACTGGGAATATGGCATAGTGGTAGAGTGCTTGCCTCGTATACATGAAGCCCTAGGTTCGATTCCTCAGCACCATAAACACAGAAAATGCCAGAAGTAGTGCTGTGGCCCAAGTGGTAGAGTGCTAGCCTTGAGCAAAAAGAAGCAAGGGACAGTGCTCAGGCCCTGAGTGCAAGACCCAGGACTAGCAAAAAAAATTAAAAGAACCTTAATCTGGCAGTCCTCCACAGTGTGGATAAGTGAGGATTTAAAGACTAAATGTGAAGGCTGGGAATGTGGCTTAGCATTTGAGTGCTTGCCTAGCATGCATGAAACCCTGGGTGCAATTCTTCAGCACCACATAAACAGAAAAGCTGTGTGTGGCTCAAGAGGTAGAGCCCTAGACTTGAGAAAAAAGAAACCAGGGACAGTGCTCAGGCCCAGAGTCCCAAGCCCCAGGGCTGGCAAAAAAAAGAAAAGACTAAACAGAGAGAGATCCATGGAGCACTTGGTAATCAGCCCTAAGAGAAGAGAGGTCCCAGACCAGGCAGGCTCCAAGGACAAGAAACATCATGGAAATCCTTCTGTAATGTATTCATTACTTATTAATAAAAGAATGATACTGGATTGAATGAGTTGTCAGATATTCAAAGCCACCCAACAATGTTTTGGAAAGTGCTCTACATTTAACACACACACACACACACACACACACACACACACACACACACACAGAGAGATTACAGCATATGCCAGTGGCTGTGATCCTATCTGAAGACCAAGGTTCAAAGCCAGCCCAGGCAGGCCTTAATTGGAGCTGTGGCTCAAGTGGTAGAGGGCTAGCCTTAAGGGGGAAAAAAACCCTCAGGAACAGGGCTCAGACCCTGAATTCAAGCCTCAGGGCCAGCACACACACACACAAAAATAGATTACATATAATGGTGGTGTTTTTTTGTTTGTTTGTTTTGTTTTGTTTATCATTTCCCACAAATTCAGGGTGAATCTGAAAAACTGAAGTTCCTAAGGTCTTTGTCTTCTCTCAGCCAAACTTTACTATATGATGAAACCACAGAGTCATTTATTAACAGCCACATAGCTGACATCGTGCATATTCTCAATGTAAGTATCATGATCTTACAAATAATTCAGTGGCTTAGTCAGTCACTTTTCAGCTGTCTCGCCCGTGTTGTCAGTTCTTTTGAGTTATTTTCATCTTAATCTTTCTCCATGGAGAAGAAATACTCAGGGATGTCCCTCAATATTTCTGAAAAACTTATTCAGGCATCTACCTGAATAATTAGAAACAATTAAAAGAAGAGTCAAAAGGTGCTGTTATCCCATTTTATAGATGAGGAAACTGAGGTATGCTCACTCACTAGGTGAGCCTGCCCCAACAGCTAGTAAGAGGCGGAGCTAAAGCCTGGTGTCTGGCTGCAGAGAATAAGCTCCTCCACCATCCCATGGAACCAGGATAAATGGTAGCTGGCTAATGAGCTTGCCCTTGTTCTTGTAGGCCTCTCACTTCTCCAACCTACTCTGGCTCATTGGTACATTCTCAACTCTCTCTAGTTTTTTTCCTCTCTCACTGTAGGTGCTGGTGCAAGAGGAGCTCCTGAATTCTCTGTCCAGCCCTGTGCTCCAGGAGGTCTTGGTCACTGTCACTGAGCTCAGGTGACACCCATATGCACTTTTCATGGACATCCTATTTCCACAGTCAGGGTCAATGCCAGAGCCAACAGACCATGTTCCAAAGTTTAACTTTTGAAAACTATTTAGGAAGGAAAGGAAGTCCAAATCCACATTTTTATTTTATGCATAGGTTATCAGCCATATCAGAGAGACCTTTCTATGGTATTTTCATCTTTTTTTTTTTTAAGGCCAGTTGCTCAACCACTTGAGCCACAGCTCCACTTCCAGCTCTTTTTTGGTGCTTAATTAGAGATAAGAGATTCATAGGCTTTTCTGCCTAGGCTGACTTTGAACGATGATCCATAGATCTCAGCCGCCTGTGTAGCTAGGGTTACAGGTGTGAGCCACCAGTGCCCAGTCCCTCTAGAATCTCTTAGAGCACAATTTTGTCCAGAGCTCTTTAAGGGGAAAGGAAAGTGACTCCTACACACTTCCAAGTGTGGAGTTCCAAGGCCACAGGAGTTGTAAAGGCTGCTTGCTGTTACTTCTCTTGGAGAATTGTTACCATAGTGGTCAGTCTTCTGGTTAAGTTTTTAACTCTATTCAACTCATTATTTCACAAAATAACATTCAGCAGGACATATTGTTTTGCTTTCTAGGTTTGTTTTGGCAGATGCAATTTGATTTTATTTATGGGGAATACTTGGAGTCCACAAATCCATAAAGGCAGAAAACATAACAGTGGTGACCTGATCTGGGGAGAGGGGGAATGTGGAAGGCCTGAAAATGGGTGTGTGGTGTCCTTTTGGAGAGACAAAATGTTCCGAAATTAGGTAGTAATGATAATTACACAACTCTGATAATTACACAACGTGGACAGGACAGACATTGGAAAATGTTGACTTTCCTTTGTGGCTGAACTGGAAAAGAGCCTGGAAGCCCAGTGGCTTCTTTGGGAGACACTCTTCTAACAGGCTGATCGGCAATGTTGCCATTTATTTCTTCCATCAGAGTGATACACCAGCCAGTTTACCTTTACCTTGAAAAATTACTTTGGCCCCCGCTTATTGATATCAAATCAATCTGTTTTCCCATCTTGCTCTTCCCAAACTGTCTTTTCTCAGTTACCAAGATGTCCATCTACTGCTTGACTCAGAAGATAGAGATGACCTGCTCAGTCTCATCATCAAAATTGTAATCACTCTGCCTTCTATAGATACTCTTATCCAGCTGCAGGGGCCCAGGCCAAGTGGGTCCCGCAACACAGAGGTAATGCCTACTTGGCTGCGTTAGTTTCCCATCCATAGGTTTAGCTGATCTTGGCCTTGGTCAAGAGCAACAAAACTAAATTAAATTAATTTAATTAACCAAATTTAGTTAAATCAGCCAGATTAATTGAATTAATCAAAATTAAATTAAAATGAGTTAAATTAACCAAAAGTATCAGGCACCTATGGCTATAATCGTAACTTTTCAGGAGGCTGAGATCTGAGGATCATGGTTGCTAGCTAGCCTAGGCAAACAAACCTGAGAGTCTCGTATCTCCAATTAACTATATAAACCACAGGCATATATAAATATACTGAATGCATACATTTCTTTCTTTTTACCTTTGTTTGTTTGTTTCTTTCCTTCTTTTTTTGGTTCAAGACTGGGAATCAAATTCAGTACCTGATGCTTTCACTTATTGGCTAGTGCTCTACCAACTGAGCCACACCTCCAACCTTGCATACATTCATTTCTTAATGGTATTTTCATCTTTCAAGATACATTCCCAGTTGAACTTATCTCACTCCACTGTTAACTGGTTAACCAAGTAAATTATCTGATTTAAAAAAAATAAGTGGTTAGATTAGAGAACTGTTTCCTCCTCCCTTAATGACTGGATCATGCTGTGTGGCCCAGGCAGCCATGAACCTGGTAATCCTTCTGCCCCACCCTCCAAAGTGCCTAGATATAGGCAGGTGCCAGGATGCTCAGTTTTTATATACATTTCATTAAGGGCCAACATGTGCCAAGCATTGAATAAACAATATACATTCTAAGTCATTGACAAACCACTGACAAATGATATATGTTCACCAATAAGAAACATTTAGTATTATGAAATACCAGCAGGAAAAGAAGTGAAAGAGTGCTGTGGTTAGAGACCCAGGGGCTCGTGCAGGCGGGTCGTTGCAGAAAGCTTTCCCATGGAGTGAGAGTGGGTAAAGACAGAGAGCTCCAGGCAGAGAGAGCAGAGGTCTTCATTTCCTTCAGTGGCTGCTAAACTGGCTAGTGAGGGACTTACCAAAGAAGATTTCATCTCCCTCTGTTTGAGGACAACAAAGTCAGAAGCCAACTTTAGGCATATCTTGATGACCCTATATAGATCTTCACATGTAGTGTCCCTTAGCATGATAACAGAAATGCTGAGGAATCTGTTTGAAATGCAGATTTAAGCCTGGTGCCTGTGGCTCACACCTATAATCTTAGTTATTCAGAAGACTGAGATCTGAGGATCAGTTCAAAGCCAACCCAGGCAGGAAAATCTATGAGACTCTTATCTCCAATAAAGCATCAAAAAAGCTAGGAGTGGGTCTGGTAATATGGCCTAGTGGTAGAGTGGGTTGCCTCGCATACACGAAGCCCTGGGTTCAATCCCTCAGCCACATATATAGAAAAAATCAGAGGTGGCACTGTGGCTCAAGTGGTAGAGTGCTAGCCTTGAGCAAAAAAACAGAGACAGTGCTCAGGCCCTGAGTCCAAGCCCCAGGACTGGCCAAAAAAAAAAAAAAAAAAAAGCTGGAAGTACAGCTGTGGCTCAAGTGGTAGAGAGTGCTGGCCTTGAACAAACAAACTTAAAAGAACAATTCAGGAATAAAGCTCAGACCCAGAGTTCAAGTGTCAGGATTGGCACATACACACAGAAAGCAAATTTATTCTGTTTAACCTCATGCCACACCCTGTCCTTGAATACTTTTACTGAAAATCTGACCTTTGAGTGAAGTGTCACAAATGATGCTCTCTTCATCTTGGAGAGCTTTTGAGGGAGGGAGCTTCGCTGACCCCAGGCCTCTTCAGTCTCTCTACAGGCAGACTTTCCAGGCATTCTCTGACATGCTGCAGAGTTTTGTGATGAAAGACCCACATTTGGAAAAATTTGACACCATCTTTCAGGTAAACAAGATTATCAGGGGAGAAGGGAAACTTCCTATTCACTTCACTGGTGCAAGTGGAAGAAGAGAATATGGGAGGATAAGTATAGGAGGCAACACATAGCGGAGAAGCAGCTATCAGCTTTGAGTCAGGGGTTGTGGTTCAAATCCTTCCTGCTGTCTGTGAGTTACAAGTTCTTCTGTTTTAAATTCTGTGAAGAGTTCTTGTTTTTTCCACCTTTCCATAGAGATAATAATTACACTATTTATTTGAGACAGGGTCTGGTAGAATGAGAATTTATGTAGCCCAGGCCAGTCTCAAACTCACTATGTAAGCCATGCTATCCTCAATCAATCATCTTGCCTCAACCTCCCAAGTGCTTGTATTACAGGTATGTGCCACCATGCCTGGCTTACTGGGCGTATTGAATAAATGGCCTTCAATAAATGTCTACAATGGTTTTTATAATTATTCCTCATTGTCTAGTCCTAGTTTAGTGATCAGGGACTAGTAAACCTCAAAAGTTAGTAGGTTGATAGCTTCCTACTAGATTGGATTTAAAAGTAGAAAATGATCATACCATCTCCTGACCTATAGCTATTGTAGTTTATGCCATCCATCAATAGAGATTTATTGCTACAGATTAGATTAACTACAGTTTTAAGTACCATCTCTTGTCCTTCTTAAAGACGCAGATATTCCTGAAAAGGAAAACCCTTTAAGCTCTTAATAATCACGTGCACATGAGTACAGATGTGCATTCCTCTTTGCCATCATTGGCCTTGACATTTTCTCATTGTTCTTCTATTTGTATATTAGCACACCAACCAGATGGACTTTTCTCCCTTTATCCAGATGTATTTTCTACTTTCCTCTCATGGCAGCTTAATTCAAGCCATTTTTCTGTCAAAAAAGCCACTTTCTTGATGAGCTCCTGCTTGTGGCTATAATCTTTTCCATGAGTCCTTTCCTGACTAGGCAGATGCAATTTCTCCCTCCACAAAGTTCTTTAATAGCATAATTTACTCCGTTTTTAGAGTCAGTAGTGTTTGTGAGCATGCCATGTGGAACCGTACCTTTTGTTTTTTTGTTTGTTTGTTTGTTTTGCTTTCTCTCCTATTCCCTTCCTGTGGTTGTACCCTCACTATCACTATATCTCATCTGAGTACCCTGGATACTGTATATACATGTATTAGAACTAAGGAAGGGAAAGGGAAGATCAAAATCAAGAGAGAAAGGATAAAAAGACAAGTCACTCCGAAAGCAATACTTACAAAACCATTTGGTATAAACCAACTGTACAACTCACGAGGGGAGAGGGAAAGGGGTGGGGGGAGGAATGAGGGAGAAGGTAACAAGCTGAAAAAGAAATGTGCTCACTTCCTTACATATGAAACTGTAACCCCTCTGTACTTCACTTTGACAATAAAGAAAAAATAGCATAATTTATTGTTTCCAAAGCAGATCTGAATGGACTAAAAACATACAATGAAGTACGTAAGAATTAGGATAAAGGAGAATAAATGTAGAAAGTAAACTATCTACCTAGATTTTTAGGCCTCACTTGCCCGTCATCTACTTCCATCTCTAGCCCAACTTGGTTTGTCATTAGGGTTTCAGACATCAAAGTAAAAAACTGTGGAACTTCTCTATGTTTTCTTCCAAACACAGTAAAAGTATCACCCCAAACTTGCTAACAAATCATTTCACTTCCCTTTATTATTATTTTATTTTGTAGCACATGGAGCCCTGGTTACAGTCAGCCAAAGACCATGAGAGGAAACAGGCCACAGCCACCATGGCCCAGGTTCTCAAATGCTTATCTAGACACCTCAGCCTGAAGGTGAGCAGCTCTTTGGTTGTTGAGGATGAAGGATCCAGAGCTATCCTTCCACTGCCTTTCCCCTACTTCTACTTATGACTTCCAGCCTGGGCAACACAGCACTCAGCATTATTTGTATATCTGTTCTTTTCCTAAAATGTGAGCCATTAGCAGAGCAGAGCAGAGATTTACTCAATGTGGCCACTTTAGAAAACCAAATGAAGAGGCTCAGTGAACCCAGGCCTATCTTCAAGGGTCAATAATGGTAATTTTGAAGCTTTGTTTAAAAAAAAAAAAAAGAAGGGACTGGGGATACGGCCTAGTAGCAAGAGTGTTTGCCTCGTATACATGAAGCCCTGGGTTCAATTCCCCAGCACCACATATACAGAAAATGGCCAGAGTGGCGCTGTGGCTCAAGTGGCAGAGTGCTAGCCTTGAGCAAAAAGAAGCCAGGGACAGTGCTCAGGCCCTGAGTCCAAGCCCCAGGACTGCCAAAAAAAAAAGGGGGGGGCGGTGGAGGAGAAGAACTAATGACTTGACTCATAGCTAAAAAAATAAATGTTAAAAAAGTCTCATAGCTGACAGCACAGTCAGGCTGTCTTGCTGGGCCATGGTTCTAATTGACCATTATCTCAGTTCTGGTTCTACAAGGGATTCTGGAGAAGTTGTCATTCCTGTCATCACTGGAAGGCTGCAGTCTCGTTTCTGTGAGATGATTTCTCCTCCTCTGGGGTGCACTACTAGGGGTTCATGTGGAGATGGATCTCATCATGGGGTGATCTGTGCTAAGAGGCTTACAATTGCTTGGGAGTAGTTTTGATCAGTGCTATCATAATTTCTGATTCAAAGTGATTGCTGAAGAGAGAGAGACTCAAGAGGAAAAAAGTTAAAGAGGCAACAATAGAGCCAAGAGGAACAAAGTAGAATCAGGCCACTAGTGCTATCTTTCTGGTCTTTACTTAAATGAAGTATAATCTGTCTACAGTGAAATCCACCAGTACAGTTCATTGAGTGGTATTTGTTTGAGACAGGGTCTTGCGATGTGTTCCACTTGCTGTGTTTCCTGGGCTGGCTTTAATGAGCAAGGTAATGAGTTAACAATCAGTGTGGAATTATCATTTTCCATGTTCTCCAAGAAACCTAAAGAATAAAAGAAGAAGAATTAAAAAGAAAAAGAATGTAAAGATGTGCCCAGTATTTGGGCTGGAAACATACTTCACCCGTTACCTTTTTTTTTTTTTCTTCATAAAGTGTAGAGGTTTTTCTAAATAAGATATATAAATATAAATGTGTTTAGTTTGGAAAATGTTTTAAAATATTTTAAGTAGAGGAAGAAGCCAGGGGCAATTGGCTTACTTACACTTGTAATCCTAGCTCTCGGGAAGCTGAGATGTAGAGGATCAAGGTTCAAAACAAGTGTGGGTAGAAAAGTGTGAGATTCTGTATCCAGAATAACAGAAAAAGAACTGGGCTGGAGGCATGACTCAGCTGGTAGAACACCAGGCAAGAACAAGCAAGCTGAGTAAATGTAAGGCCCTGAGTCCCAATTCCAGTGTCAGAAGTACAGGAAGAAAATTATTAGTTTGCTGTCATCATTTAGAGATAGGCACCTTGTGTTTACCCTTCCCACGTAGTTTTTTGTACATTACTGTTGGGATGAGGGCCTCCACTTCAATTCCTTCTAGTCTGTTCTCGAGGTGTAGCCAGAGTTATTTTTAAGACTTACATCCTCATTTGCTTTTGTTTCATTTTTCCCTTTATATTTTTATTGTTTCTCCTCTTCTTCCTCCTTTTCCTCTTTGTCCCTTTCTTCTCCTCTTCCTCCCCTCCTTTTCCTCTTTCTCTTCCTTCTCTCCAGCAGTTGTTAGAATACAAGGTCTTTTTACCCCTGCTGCCTCTATACCCCACTTTCTCCATGCCACCACACTGCCTCAATTAGGTTCCTCACCAACTGGGGCTCTTGTTCCTCTGTGGAGAATGCTGTCCCCAGCTCTCCTGTAGCCAGCTCCTCTTCTCTAGGGTTCTATCCAAACATGTCCACAAAAAAAGCCCCTGCCAATATTTGTTTTGTGACTTTCTTCTTTCTTTCTTTCTTTGCTTGTTTTGTTTTTTGCCAGTCCTGGGGCTTGGGACTCAGGGCCTGAGCACTGTTCCTGGCTTCTTTTTGCTCAAGGCTAGCGCACTACCTCTTGAGCCACAGCGCCACTTCAGGCTTTTTCTGTTTATGTGGTACCGAGGAATCGACCCCAGGGCTTCATGCATGCAAGGCAAGCACTCTTCCGCTAAGCCACATTCCCAGCCCTGTGACATTTCTTTATTGTCATAGTACCTGTTTCCCTCCAGTGGAATGTAAATGCCAGCAGGGATGCTTGGCCTTGGTCACTGCAGTATCCCCAGAGTCTAGTGCAGAATCTGCCACATGATCGATGCTCAGTGAGTAAATGAGATTCAGCTCATGTCCCTTCCCTGAGCAACATCCTCTGATGGCTTCTCATATCAGCCACAATGAAACTCCACATCCTTGCACTGTTCTGCAAGTGGCTACACTGCATGGCCCCTTCTCCATCCACTTCCCCTTTCTTATCTCTCATTTACTTCACTTCAGCAACCTGACCTACTTGTTGTTCCTCAAGATTACCAAACACTGGGGCTGGGAATATGGCCTAGTGGCAAGAGTGCTTGCCTCGTATACATGAGGCCCTGGGTTCGATTCCTCAGCACCACATATACAGAAAATGGCCAGAAGTGGTGCTGTGGCTCAAGTGGCAGAGTGCTAGCCTTGGGCAAAAAAGAAGCCAGGGACAGTGCTCAGGCCCTGAGTTCATGGCCTAGGACTGGCCAAAAAAAAAAAGATTACCAAACACTCACCTGTTGGTCCTTTGCACTTGTTGCTCCCTCTTCTTGAAGCACTCTTCTAGAAATCTACCTAGCTCACTTGCCTGTCTCAATACCATTGCAGTTTCCCTGACCACTGAAAAATAAACAATCCCTAGTCCTTTCTTGTATTTTCTTCATCAGTATATTTATCACCACTTGATACACAGAAAATTTTAGCTATTTCTTTAATGTTTCCCCAACTAGATTGCCACCTGCCTGATGAGCAGGGGTGTTCTCTGAGGTTTTGTTGTTGTTTGTGCTATCCAGGGGCTTGAACTCAGGGCCTAGGCACTGTGCCCGAGCTTTATTTGCTCATGGCTAGCTCCCTACCACTTGAGCCACAGCTCTACCTCTGATATTTTTTTTTCTTGTAGTTAATTGGAGATAAGAGTCTCACTGACTTTCCTGCCTGGGATAGAAGGGTGATCTTTAGATCCTAGTCTCCTGAGTAGCTAAGATTACAAGCCCAAGCCACTGGCGCTCAGCTGGGAAGTTCTGTTTTGTTCAGAGTTTACATCTTCAGTGCTGGTCATAGATCCAGTAAATGAAAGCCCACTTATACAGCTCTGTGCAAATGTTACTGTGTTTACTCACATTAGGCCATGCAGACTGGCACTAGTAGGATTTCGGTATCTTATTTCCAAAGAAACATAGGAGAAATTTGTCTCTGTCTCAATCTGAGGAAAAATTGTGCTTCCTTTGCACATCTGCTTGCTTCTTAGTTTGTGTACAGTGGGAATCATTATACAGAACACTGTGCATACCAAGACATGAGACAGTATGTGCCCAGAGCTGGGGCTGTAGCCAACTACAAGCAAACATGATATGCACTCTGTATGCTAACAAAAATTTTCACTGATCTTTTCTAGCTTAGTCTTAAATTTTTACCTATTCAATATTTTAAGTTGTATTTCTTTCTTTCTAGTATTTTTTGCAAGCTACCTTATATGTTTCCATGATCATTCCATATGTTTCCAAAATAGCATTACTTGCTGTATCTTACTTGGCACTTTTGGGTTTTGCTTATATATATATATATGTATATATTACATATATTTATATATTATATATATACACTATATATCTTTTTTGGTGCAGAACTGGACATGGAACTCAGTGCCTCCCTTCTTAACTCCAATTTAAGGTACTAAATGCACCTGTATTCCAATAGCATTTTTTTTCTCTCTCCTTCTCACTTAGCTTCCCCTGCGATTCCAAAGACTTGGGCATCTTGTGGCTCTGATGGCGCTGCTGTGTGGGGACCCACTGAAAGAGGTGGCTGAGGAGGCTGCTGAGGGCACACACTACCTGCTACACATCACCCTGAGGCTGAAGTGTAAGGCACTGCTGAAGGCAGTGAGAGCCAAGTCAATTCTCTAGCACAACATAAGCAACAGCCCGCCTTCCCTAGAAAGACTTAAAAATAAAAAATTTCATCAAGAGCAAGGTATGCAGCCCATAGGAGAGGTGAGGCAATGCTGACTCACAAGAATCATGGGAGACCCATCCAGTGTGAGTCATCTGCATGGACCTATGAACATAGTTAGGTAGAAGTGGGGTAGGTTCCTGCTATCATTTTCAACCTTTATTAATTTATTTATCACATACTGTTTACTTGGTATTTATTTGAGAACCAATAGTAACTGGAACCCAAGTGGTCCCAGTCTTATATTCTAGACAGTTGAGCGGGGGATCCAGATAATTGAAGAGTCAAAGAATAACTATTATTAGGAATAATAAAAACTCTTATGAGGGGAAATTACAGGGGCCATATGTAAGAATGGAATCAGGTGTAGAGTTTAGAAAAGGCTTTCTGAAGAGGATGTGAGGAATAAAGAACAACCAGCCAGGTGAACATGAGATGAAGGGAGCAGTATGAGCTAGGGCCTTTGGCAGGTATGAGCCAGAAGACTTTGAAAAGTAGGAACCTGTTGTTAACTCCTCCAGCTAGAAGGGACTTCAGAAGATACCTAGCTCAGCACCCCCAGTGCTTGAAAAATCTCAGTCTACTCTATCACCCCCCAAGGCATTGATCTCCTAGGCTTCCTCCTCTGTACTTCCCAAAGCTCCCATCCCCTCTCTGGGCAGCTCTTAAGAATGAGCAATGCTCACCAAAGACATACAACAGGAAACAAAATTGATTATTGATTCAATAAATATTTACAAAGCTTTGTTGTTCCAAGGATGCACTGATAAGGAAGGTTCCCTCAGGGAACTTAGTTTCTAACTGGGGGAGACAGTATCCTTAGTCCAGAGCTCAAGGACTTCCCGTACATACATTTATGGCAAGATGAAGTCACAGTAACATATGAGAAAAACAAGGGACAATACAGAGCATTGGCCAGCTCAATAATCAATACAACTAGACACATGACGATATCTGACATTACCAAATTTTTATCAACCTAAATTTCAAAGGCAGACTCCCTTCTTCCCATTGGGGAAGTGTGGTAGCATGCCTTGATTGTACTCACAAATTACTCAAAGGCTCTCTCCATACCAAATTAAAAAAAAATCTTTTCACTAGGCACAGGTGGCTCACCCCAACCATTTGGGGGACTGAAATCTAAGTTCAAAGCCAACCCTGGGCGGGATCTGAGATCCTTATCTCCAATAAACTACCAAACAAGCCAGAAGTGGAAGTGTTGCTCAAGTGGTAGAGTACTATCCTTGAGCAAAGAAAGCTCAGGTGTAGTTCTCAGGTCTTGAGTTCAAGCCCCAGGTGTGGCAAAAAAAAAAAAAAACCTCCTTTTTCCTTCAGCTTTTTATATGTTGTTCTATAAGAAAGGAGAAACAGTCAGACTTCAGATTAACACTTGTCTTCTCTCTTCATCATTTTTGTTCAAATAAAAAACCTCAAATTCACTTCAAGCCAGAGATCAGCAGGACTTATAAAATCAAGAATAAGCCAGAGCATAATAATAATCCATACTGTCTTCCTAGATATCACTCATGACAAGGAAAACCACCAGAGCTTGAAAAGAGCACTGAAAAAGTGTCGTGAACTCCTAGACCGTTACAGCATTAAACGGTTCTACCGCTATCCCTCCAAAATTGCTCAGGTACTCAGGATGGCTAGAAGTGAGCCAACTGACAGCTTCAAGTGTTGGCCAGGGCAGGGAGCAATAGGAAAGCTCATGTTTGCTGGTGGAAATGTAAAATGGTAAAAATCACTTCGGAAGAAGTTTTAGGGCTTTCTTATAAAACTCCACATACGAGATTGCCCTGGGAATACACTCTGTGGAATTTGAAGACAAAACATCAGGCTCCTGATTCTTACACACACATCCTCTTAGTTGACTGGTTCAGAGCACTAAGCCATTGATCAGGCCATTGTCACTGTTTTGATTTCTTTGGATTAGTTCTCCTTCCTGGCATGTCAGCCAGTTTTACATATAAACCCTTTGCTATACAAAGGAGCTTCCAAGCTAGTGTAGTTGAGCCAATCAGACACATGCTTTTTAATTAATGTAGTTATTAATCATTCAAATACTGATGTATCTTCTATGTACCACACATGTTAGGGATTAGTGAGGGAGAGAGAGAACCTATAGATCGTACTCATGTATGGTCAAAAGGTATAATATAATTCAGTCACTCTCTGCATCACTTTCTTTGTCTGTTCATTGGGGATCTGCACAAGTTGGAATAACTCCCTTGTAAGAGTTAAATGAGATGTTATATGGAAAATGCTTAGCATTATTTCATAGTAAGTGCCCAATAAAGTATGCCTGTCCTAATTACTTTGTCAAGTGCAATAAGAAGCAAAATGGCATCCTTTTGGTGTGTTGCTTCCTGACAAAACATTTACTTATGCTAGGATACTATAAAGCATCTCCTTCTAATCTCCTTTATAGCCTCTATAAAGTTTCTTCCGAAAAGACAGACCAATAAAAGGCTATGCACAGACTTTAGCCATGAATATGAGTTACTTCCAATATTCCACTTGGTCAACAAGATTGAAATAAAAGGCCCGACACATCTCTGATTGCTCACTTAAAATCTAGTCATTGTTCATAATATTTTTTCTTTTCTGCATACTCTTATCTCCTAGAAGTTCATTTTTTTCTAACTCATTCTAGGTCTTTGAAGTTTTCCTCAGTTCCACTGAGCTCTGCCAGTTTGTAATGACCACCTTAGATGGCCTGAAAAATCTGCCCCATCCTTGCAGCCAACAGACAGCTGGGGAATTGCTGATAACATTGGTGAAAAATGCAGAATCCCGATTTGAGAAGGTAAAAGCAGAGGTCCATTTTCTGAGTTTGAACTACTGGCCAAGCCTGCTCCCCCCTGTAGCTCACAAATATTTCTCCTTCAATAGGGACATTGTAACCAGCTCTTGAGTCCCAAACAGGGGAGGGAGGCTTTACATATTTAATGTGTGATCCAGAGCAGGGTTTCTCTGGGGAGATATAATTAACACATATGGAGGTGGTAACTTCATTCAGTAGAATTAAAGGTGGCTATTGAAGGAGAGTAACTTAGCCTAAAACCACCAGAATTTATCTAAGTATATATAAAATTGACAAATCAAGAAATAACAAAAAGAAAAAAATGTGAAATATAGAGAACAGAACTGAGCATGGTGGCACACATCTGTAATATTAGCACTTGGAAGATCAATAGAAGCCAGGTTCCAGGCCAGCCTGAGCTACATAGACTCTTTCTTGAATAAATAAATAAGTAGAAGGATATACTCAAAGCACAAAAGTAGTTGTCTCTGGAAAGCAGACCAAGGAAATAGGAAGGAGAGAACCTTGAAGTACGACTGGACTTTCAAATCATGTGTGTTTTACACTTTGATTAAAATTAGAAAGGGTTCTGTATTTCCACTAGTTCACATTTAGACACTGGAAATATGCCCAGGTTACTATTTAATTGAAGTTGTTTGTCCTGTATAATATTTAGAAACAAAACAGTAAGGGCTAGGGTAGGGCTCAGTGGAAGAACACTTGCCAGCACATACAAGAGCCTTTGTTGAGTCCCCACAAAGAAAAGTAAAATGGAAAAAAAAAATGTAGAATGATGAGAATCCTTTTTTTTTGTTTTTGTTTTTGGTCAGTCACGGGGCTTGAACTCAGGGCCTAGACGCTGTCCCTGAGCTCTTTTGCTCAAGGCTAGCACTCTACCATGTTGAGCCACAGCTCCATTTCCAGTTTTTGAGTAATTAATTGGAAGTAAGAGTGAACTTTCCTACCCAGGCTGGCTTTGAACCACAGTCCCCAGATCTCAGCCTCCCGAGTAGCTAGGATTACAGGTGTGGGCCACCCACCCAAACTTTTTAAAGTATGAAGTGTTTTGTTTAAAAGTCATGCCATAGGACATTTCAACAATGGCTACACTGTCCTCAGAAACCATTTTTGTCTCATATGATTAAGGTAATAGTGATTTTTTTTCCTCTTTAGTTGCCAGAAATTATAGGAGTTATCTGTGCCCGGCTATCCATAATCAGCCAGCCTAAAGTCCGCCAACAAGTCATAAATACTGTGAGTTTGTTTATCTCCAGGCCTAAGTACACAGATGTAGTACTCAGCCATCTTCTTTGCCATCCAGTGCCATATGACAGGTAATAGAAGCTTGTAAAGATCTTTGATTAAATTGAGGTACACAACACAGCTCTAAGTATTGTGGGACATTGTTGCCCTCAAAAATGTCATGAGCAGGGCTGGGGATATGGCCTAGTGGCAAGAGTGCCTGCCTCATATACAGAAGGCCCTGGGTTCGATTCCCCAGCACCACATATACAGAAAATGGCCAGAAGTGGCGCTGTGGCTCAAGTGGCAGAGTGCTAGCCTTGAGCAAAAAGAAGCCAGGGACAGTGCTCAGGCCCTGACTCCAAGCCCCAGGACTGGCCAAAAAAAAAAAAAAAATGTCATGAGCGTATTGTAGAGGAGATAAGACACAAATGTGTTCCTGGCTTGTAAATCAGAATGTGATGTATTAAACATAAAGGAATAATCCAACAAATTCAATGAAGAACATCTATAAGTGGGCTTATCCAAAAGTCCGCTTAAAGAGCCAATAAATGGACACTTCAAAAAGTTAATGTCATGAAAGAAAATTGTTCTATACGTAGAGATGCTAAAGTGACATACCCCAAAGCAATACATGAACTCAATTGGGTCCTGAATCAAAACAAAAGCTGTTAAAGAAAATTTGAGGAAAATTTAAACATGGCAACCCAACTAGACTTTTTTTTTTTTTTTTTACTTTACTGGAGTTTAAACTATGGACCTTGCACTTGTTAAGCAGGCACTCTACTACTTGAGCTACACTCCCATCCCTTTTTGCTTTAGTTATTTTGAGTGAAAAGGCTATCATTGACTATATTATTTTATTAATACTTTCTGTATAGCTAGGGTGAGAGGCATGTGCGACTGGGCCCAACTTTTGTCAGTTGCGATGGAGTCTCATGAACTTTGTGTGTATGTTTGTGTGTATGCCATTCCTGGGACTTGAACTCAGGGCCTGGATGCTGCCCTTGGGCTTTTTTTTTTTTTTCTCTCAAGTCAATTGCCTACCACTTGAACCACTGTTCCACTTCCTCATGAAGTTTTTTGAAACAAATCATCTGGAAAATTTGTTTAAAAATATTGAAAATCTTGGGAGGTTGAAAAAGAGTTTATCACCTTTTATATTAGTTAATAAAACCGTAAGAGTTTATTTATTGAGTCAGCATGTGCCTTCTGATATCCTGATGAACTGAGCAGGGAGGAAAACCTCTTATGGATTGGCTCCAAAACTGACTCTAGGAGGGTTGTGGTCATGATAGGCTTGGGATATGCTGTGTTCACGAATCCTCCTGCTTGCATTCCTAGGCACTTGGCGGAGCTGTGGAGAACCCTGGAAGTCGACCTGCCCAGCACCACCTGGATTCTGTGGAGGCTCCTGCGGAAGCTGCAGAAATGCCACAATGTGCCCACCCAGGAGAAGATGGCCTACGTGGCTGTCGCTGTAAGCCACTGGGCTTGGCCCCTCAAATTTCAGCCCACCTTGCTCCCTTCCAGCATGACTTGCCCCATCCAGAATGTTCTTTTGGGGTCCTTTCAAAGCTTGATTCTGACATTCACTTATGAATCTGAATATATCACTACACAGGCATTGACATAGAGGGAGCTGGGAGAGTGTAAGAACATGTATGGCCTAATATCTTCTAAACATTCCTTAGTCCACCCTTAAAAAAAAAAAAGATCATCAGAGCTAGAGAGTAACAGAAACTTGTGAAGAATTTTAAAAAAATTAAACAGGAGCTGGTAATATAGCCTAGTGGCAATAGTGCTTGCCTCATATACATGAAGCCCTCAGTTCGATTCCTCAGCACCACATATATAGAAAACAGCCAGAAGTGGCGCTGTGGCTCAAGTGGCAGAGTGCTAGCCTTGAGCAAAAAGGAGCCAGGGACAGTGCTCAGGCCCTGAGTCCAAGCCACAGGACTGGCAAAAATAAATCAATAAATAAACAAAATAAAACAGAAGTACATAAAGTAGCAAATAAAGGTCCCCTTAATTAGGGGCTGGCAAACGATTGAGGATAAATATTTTAGGCCTTGCAGGCCAAAGATGGCCTCTTTTTGAGGTGTTATTTTTTTGTGTTTTTTTTTCCTCCAATCATCTTTTTACATTTAAAAATGTAAGATCTTAGCTGGGTGAAGGTAGCTCATACCAATCTATAATCCTAGCTACTCAGGAGACTGAGATCCCACATGATCCTCCTGACTCCAGCTCTCTAGTGCTGGAATTAATAGACATGTGTCACCAAGCTAGACTGTAGCCATTTATTTTTAATTACCTTAACAAAAAAACCTTACAAGGTACAATTTCTTTTTTTGTTATTCTGGTGGGGTAAGATTTTTTTAAACATCTCGCTATGTTGCTGACACTGACCTTGACCTCCTGGGCTCCAAGTGAGCCTCTTGCCTTAGACATCCAAGTAGCTGGGACTAGACAAACGTGATGCCATTGAGTGAGGAGGCATTCTCCCACTTGAGCCAAGCCCTCAGTTTTTGTTTGTTCCTTTGCTACCTTTGCTTTGGCTGTCCTGAAACTCATGGGTCCTCCATCTCTCAGGTAGCTGGGATTACAAATGTATACCAAGCCCAGTAGCTCCGGATCTCTCTTTTTTTTTTTTTTTTGGCCAGTCCTGGGCCTTGGACTCAGGGCCTGAGCACTGTCCCTGGCTTCTTTTTGCTCAAGGCCAGCACTCTGCCACTGAGCCACAGCGCCACTTCTGGCTATTTTCTGTATATGTGGTGCTGGGGAATCGAACCCAGGGCCTCATGTATATGAGGCAGGCACTCTTGCCACTAGGCCATATCCCCAGCTCCTGCACATGGTTTTTTGATTGGCCATTTTTCAGTTCTCCTTTATGATTTCTCCTGTATACCAGTACTTCTCAAATTTCATGTGCACACAGGAGTCACCTTAGAATCTTGATCAAATGCATATTCTGGTATAGGATCTGGAGTAAGGCTGGAGACTCCTCGTTCCTAAACATCTCCCAGGTAATGCCAGTACTGCTGTATGCTACTCATATGTATAAGCATTTTATTAACACATTGATACAGATACTTCTTTGGGTTATTATTCATCGCCTTACTTTATGATAACTTTTAGTGTGGCTTTTTATTTGTATGTAGTCAAGTGTGTTGATACCTTCCTTTATGATTACTACTTGTCAGATCTCCACTTATTGGTAAACTTTTCTTTTCGTCAGTTCTGAATATTGAAAACAGGTCCTATGTAATTTTAGGCTCTACCACTGAGCTAACTTCTAATAACCACTCTAGTCCTACGCCATCTCTTCTTCCAGGTGAGGACCATGATTACCATGACTTTTCTGTTTATGGACTAGTATAACCAGAAAGTATGTTCTGGAACAAACAGAAACAAAGCAAAAATTATTAGTACCAGTAAGCCCACAGTTCTGTTCTGTGCTTTTCTATCCCAGGCAACAAATGCCCTCTATGAGGTGCTTGTGGGAAACAAGCTGCGAGCCGCCACCTTCCGACTCTTCCCTCAGCTTCTCATGACCCTGCTCATCCAGATCCACCACAGTATTGGACTCACCATGTCTGATGTCTCCATCCCCACCGGCCTGTATGCAGAACAGGAAATATCAACAGAGGTCACACCTTTGGGGTACTGTCCCTTGAGATTTCACTGACTTTAACAAGCATGAACCCAAACTAGGACATAAGAATAGCTACAATGTGGTCCCAACTCTGAGGGAACACACAGTCCCCAACCCTCATGAGACATCAGGATGACATGTTCAGGAATCATCCTGGGCTTTCAGTGACTGCTTTTCATTTTCTTGCTACCAAGGAGAATTTGGCTATCTGGGTTCAGATGCCCTGCAAAACAAATGTGGTACTATGATAGTCTTTTAAAATAAATAAATGAAAAATAAAATAAAATAAAATAAATGGAGATGAACACAAGAAAAATAGCTTAAAGCTATCTCCAAATTAGTACTTATCCAGGAAGATGATTCCTCATTTCTGCTTTTTTCAGTGAAGAGAGAGTTTTAATTCACCATTAGGGTCTCTTAGTGCTGCTATGGTATATAGATTTCTTTCAGAGGAAATGGTACTACATGGAATAATTAATACCGAAGAGTCATGAGATTTGGGTTCCAGTTCTCATTCATTCATTTAATTAACTGTACCCTGAGAAAGTCTTCTGTTCTACGCCTGCTTCCTTACCTATAAATGAAGAGTCTTAGCAAGGTAAACTGTAAAGGCTCTCCCAGCTTTAAGAGTTCTCTGAGGTTGGGCTGGGGATATGGCCTAGTGGCAAAAGTGCTTGCCTCATATACATGAGGCCCTGGGTTCAATTCCCCAGCACCATATACAGAAAATGGCCAGAAGTGGCACTGTGGCTCAAGTGGCAGAGTCCTAGCCTTGAGCAAAAAGAAGCCAGGGACAGTGCTCAGGCCCTGAGTCCAAGCCCCAGGACTGGCCAAAAAAAAAAAAAAAGAGTTCTCTGAGGTTATGTCCAGCTCAATAAGTAATTTTAAAAAGCTATGGGGATTCATTTTAGGACTATAATTATATCTCAATAAAGTTTTTTTTTTTTTGGCCAGTCCTTAGGCCTTCAACTCAGGGCCTGAGCACTGTCCTGCTCAAGGCTAGCACTCTGCCACATGAGCCACAGGGCCACTTCTGGTCTTTTCTATATATGTGGTGCTGGGGAATCGAACCCAGGGCTTCATGTATATGAGGCAAGCACTCTTGCCACTAGGCCATATTCCCAGCCCTCAATAAAGATTTTTTTTAAAAGCAGTGACTATCTGTTTAGCATCTTATACCATTTATTGAATCATTTCCTTCCAAACTCTTGGGGAAATGAAATCTAGTTAGAATTCTCTATGCTGATAAAGATTTTCTTTGTTGTTGTTGTTTGCCAGTCCTGTGGCTTGAACTCAGGGCCTGAGCACTGTCCATGGCTTCCTTTTGCTCAAGGCTAGCACTCTGCCACTTGAGCCACAGTGCCACTTCTGGCCTTTTCTATATATGTGGTGCTGAGGAATCAAACCCAGGGCTTCATGTATACAAGGCAGGAACTCTACCACTAGGCCATATTCCCAGCCCTATGCTGATAATTTTTGTAAAGTGTCTTTCAAGTTATCAGAGTATTAGAAGTCTTTTAGAAATCTGGAAAAGAAAAAATTACCATCCAGCAGTCATCTGCATGGCCCTCTCCAGGAAGAGTAGAGTGCTTGGGTTTTGACAAGTTTGCTGCCCTTCTTCTGCTCACCCATGTTATTTTTATTTCGCTTAGCTTCGCCATGCAGGCTATAAAGACTCTCCTCCTGAGAACATTGTGCTGGCAGGAATTCAACATTATGGAAAAGAATAAAGGGTGGACGCTTTTGAAAGGAGATTGCCATCTTCAGGGAGTATTTCTCCTTGCCAAGTAAGGCTTCCTTGTCATCCTGTGCTCACCTGACCCAAATCAGCATTGTATTTCCCCCTCCCTTTTAATGATCGCAGCAACTAAAGCTGTGAGAACTCATCAAGTTCATAAGAGAATACACAATAATATCCATAATGCCAGGCAAAATTTCCCAAATGTCCTGGCCCTTGCCACACACTCCTGAATTCCTGGGCCTCCACCCTGAGAAAATGCCCTGTGGCGAAGCATGTGTGAGAGTCATGTTGATGCTTTGTTTTGCAGTGCTTTGCTGGAAAGAAATCACCTCCTAGCCCATAGAATCTTGTACTTGTTAGTCCCGCTTCTTAACCGAGGGAACGAGAAACATAAACTCACGGCTGCAGCCTTCTTTGTGGAGGTAAGACTTGCCTCTAGATGTGGTTGGGAGGCCTATGAAGCCATAGAACCTGCTTCCTAGTGTGTGTCCAGCCTAGTGTCAGAACCGGGTCCATTTCAGACACGGACTAGACATTTGTCAGACTCAAACCTATCTTTTTTTGTTTTGGTTTTTTGCCAGTCCTGGTCTTGGACTCAGGGCATGAGCACTGTCCCTGGATTCTTTGTGCTCAAGGCTAGCACTCTGCCACTTGAGCCACAGTGCCACTTCTGGCCATTTTCTATATATGTGGTGCTGGGAAATCAAATCCAGGGCTTCATGTATACAAGGCAAGCACTCTTGCCACTAGGCCATATTTCCAGCTCAAACCTATTGAAATTCTTTCTCTATTCTTGCACTTACTCAACTATTCCTTATACACCTGCAACATAATCATTACCCTGCACTGTATGAGCTATATTATAGATTTCAAGGGGAAAAATCTGTAGCTAGTGGAAAGATAGTTCTCTTCACGGAAAGATGGTCATCTGTTTGGTTGATTTCTGGGCTCTTTCAGCTCCTCCAGAGTCCAGTGGCTAGAAGACTGCCCAGCACGTACTCTACTACCCGCTTGAAAGACTGGTTGTGTCATGGAAACAACATCTTTAGAATTCTCGCCTTAAGGGGACTGCACAACCTTCTCAGACACAAAGAAATGGTAACTGATTCCTGAGTCACAAAGGGAGCACCCCAGATAGCCAAGAACTGAAACTAGCTGAAGGGGAGAATTGGGTAGCCGGGGAACAGGAGTAGATGAAAGAGGTCTTTTTTTTCACTATGAATCCTTTTTTTTTTTTTTTAACTTTTATTTATTTTTTATTTTATTTATTTATTTTTATTATTTTTTTTTTTGCCAGTCCTGAGGCTTGGACTCAGGGCCTGAGCACTGTCCCAGACTTCTTTTTTTGCTCAAGGCTAGTACTCTGCCACTTGAGCCACAGCTCCACTTCTGGCCATTTTCTATATATGTGGTGCTGGGGAATCGAACCTAGGGCTTCATGTATACGAGGCAAGTACTCTTGCCACTAGGCCATATTCCCAGCCCCCTATGTATCCTTTTGTACAGTGGAAGTTTTACTTTGAAAAGATGCAAGTGCTATTAAAAATTAAATATTTTTAAAGCTCAAGACATGAATATTTATCATATTTGAAATCTGTAATTTGTGCAGGAGATATACTTGTTATGGTATCCCTTTGTATATGTTACCCCACTTGGATGCTCTAAGATGTTTATCATCTAAGACTGGCATCTATGTAGAAGAGGTCTCCCTTTACACAAGTCTCACTAGAAAACCATGTCTGTCAAGAAGAAACCAGTAGGGCTGGGGATATAGCCTAGTGGCAAGAGTGCCTGCCTCGGATACACGAGGCCCTAGGTTCGATTCCCCAGCACCACATATACAGAAAACGGCCAGAAGCGGCACTGTGGCTCAAGTGGCAGAGTGCTGGCCTTGAGCGGGAAGAAGCCAGGGACAGTGCTCAGGCCCTGAGTCCAAGGCCCAGGACTGGCCAAAAAAAAAAAAAAGAAGAAGAAGAAGAAACCAGAAGGGCTGGGGATACGGCCTAGTGGCAAGAGAGCTTGCCTCGTATACATGAGGCCCTGGGTTTGATTCCCCAGCACCACATATACAGAAAACGGCCAGGAGTGGCGCTGTGGCTCAAGTGGCAGAGTGCTAGCCTTGAGCAAAAGGAAGCCAGGGGCAGTGCTCAGGCCCTGAGTCCAAGGCCCAGGACTGGCAAAAAAAAAAAAAAAGAAGAAGAAACCAGTAATCCCCTTCAGGCTTCAGTTTTGTCACTTGAACTCTTATTTCTTTTACTTTAAAAATGCGTGGTTGCAAGCCTGATGCCGGTGGCTCAAGCCTGTAATCCTAGCTATTCAGGAGCCTGAGATCTGAGGATCACAGTTCAAAGTCAGCTTGGGCAGGAAAGTCTGTGAGACTCTTATCTCCAATTAATCACCTAAAAACTGAAAGTGGATATATGGCTCAAAATGGTAGAGTGCTTACCTTGAGCAAAACACCTCAGGGATAGTGCCCACACCTGAGTTCAAGCCCTACCACTGACCAAAAATAAACAAATTTGGGTATTATTTGAAGCACAAATAACAAATATTAGATTACATATTATTAAATATTAGTTATATTAAATTTGGTTGATTAGATGCATGAATATCTGTTGCTTTAGTCTATATACATGTATATGTGCATATATTTATACATATTCTACTTACATATGTATACATATATACATATGCACACAGATGTGTGTGTTGTTTTATTTTTGAGAAAGGGTCTCATTATATAGTTCAGTCTGATATTCCCTAGGTAGCCTAGTCTAGACCAGAACTCAAGATTCTCTTGCCTCTACCTCCCGAGTTCTGGGATTATAGGAGTAAAGTCCTACAGCCAGCTTGGATATGATTAAAGACCCCAAGATTCCTACCTTTTTGGAATTCTAGAAGAGCAGAATCTAAATTCAGTATGGGAAGGACTTTTAAAGGTTCTCAATCAAACTTTTAAGTCTCTGGGTACCTTCCATACTAGGGAATTTACTGTGACGAGAGTTGGCCATTCCTTTTTCTATTAGGAGTACTTTTTCTTTTTTTTTTTTTTTTTTTTAGAAATTTACTTTTATTTTATTTTTATTTTTATTTTTTTGGCCAGTCCTGGGGCTTGGACTCAGGGCCTGAGCACTGTCCCTGGCTTCTTTTTGCTCAAGGCTAGCACTCTGCCACTTGAGCCACAGCGCCACTTCTGGTCGTTTTCTGTATATGTGGTGCTGGGGAATTGAACCCAGGGCCTCATGTATATGAGGCAAGCACTCTTGCCACTAGGCCATATCCCCAGCCCCTAGGAGTACTTTTTCTTATAACAAGACTAAGTCCACATCCCTGGCTGTCTCCCACTTGATCCCACTTGTGCCTTGTGAGCTCTCCTCACAGAAGCTCTGCCCTATCCTCCACATGTCTAATACTGAGGGCAATTATGTCCTCTTTACTTCTCTGCTCTGGACTCTCCAGAGTTCCCAGAAGTCCAGCCTGTACCAGGTACTGAGGAGGTGTAGGGGTCTTCCTTTGGGGATTCTATGATATGCTTCCAGGAGAGGTGCTTATGTGCTATCTTTGGACACACAGAAGGAAAACATCAAGAACCTGCTGCCCTGTCTCTTAGACAGCCTATGTGAAGCCGACGAGAGGATTGTTTTGTTGACCATCCAGATACTCCTGCAGCTTGTCCAGAACGTGGACTTCACTACCTTGGCTGCCATGATGAGGACGCTGTTCTCCTTATTTGGTGATGTATGACAATGAGAGAGGAGATGCTTTCTTAGGGGGATGGTAGTCAGCATACCAAGGAGTGGACATTGGAATAGTAATAAGTACATTCTATTTTACATAGATATTTTTACTTTGGGAGCATCTCCAAATATCATCTTTCAAAATCCTTCCTGTCATCCTAACTACCAGGGAGGCTGAGACTAGGAGGATGGTGGTTTAAGGCCAATTCAAGTATAAAAGTGCATGAAACCCCTTCTTAACCAAGAGCGGGGTGTGGTAAAGGACACTTGTTATCCTAGTTATGACAGGAAGCTTACAATCAGACAGGAAACATGATTCTAACTGAAGAGTAACCACCACAGAAAAGGGTTAGCAGTGTGGCTCAGTAGTAAGAGTGCCTGCCTTATAAATGCGAATACCTGAGCTTAAACCTCAGCACCAAAAAACAACCAAACTAAACACACACACACACACACACACACACACACACACACACACACACACACACAACCCAACCAAACCAACCACCAAACAAATCTTTCCAGGCAACCCATAATGTTGGTATGGCTAGTGTTATTGTTAGTTTTCAGATAAAAAAGAAGCTTGAGTCATGGAAACTTACTAAGGCATTACCCCACTTTGTGGGAGGGCAGAATATAGAAGAGAAAACATTGCCTTTGCTTTCAAGAAACAGTTGAGACTATTCTCATGTGCTTGTCCCAAATCCCAAAGACTCTTGAAAAAGAAGTAAATAGAGCATAATGATCAGCATATTTGAAGGAGTAAAACATGTCAAGACTGGAATTTTGAATTTCAGTCGAAGAATGTGTGTGAACATTCAATACCATTATTAGGCATCAATACTATTAAGCTTAAGCAATGACAGGCATGTGACTATGTCCATTTCTTACTTGTAAAGTCTCAACTAGCTCATTTTTTTAATTTATTTATTAATTGAACACAAATTTTTTTTTTGACAAGGAGTTGTGCAAAAAGGGTACAGTTACATAGTAGGGCAGTGTGTACATTTCTTGTGATATCTTACACCCTGTTTTTCTTTCCCTTCTCTAGGTCAGGTAGACATATATACAATATACAATGTATCAAGAACATATACAGTAGCCATGTGGCCAAGCCCAAGAAAATTCGCCTAGGGCTTTATATGTAATATCGATATTAGACAATATGTCGACGGTAGTCTTATATGAACATACATACATAGCTTTTGAGCTATTGTATTCCACTGAGAGGTCAATTTTTGAACTTTATATTCAACTAGCTTATTTTGCTGCCCTCATAAATATTTGGTTTCTTGCCCTCAATGACATGTAGCTCAGTAGTTAACTCACCTGGAGTTCTAATAAACTGAGCATGTGTGGGGTCAGTGACTTCCGACACTGTGGATACTCTCTTGATAGGTGAGACCTGATGTTCATTGTTCCTCCATGACCCTCTTTGGAGCCTCCGTGAAGTCTGTGAAACACAGAGATAAGAAGAGTGCAGAGAAACAAGTCCTGGAAAGCCTGGTCCCACTACTGCTGTATTCTCAGGATGAAAATGATGCCATAGCTCAGGTGATGCCTGATGACTACTTTCAGCCCCCAATAACTCTTAAGCTCAGGAGAAAAAAGCAAAATGCTGAAGATATATAGACCGACACAATATGTAAAGCCTTAGACATAAAAATATGAATAAGGGCTGGGGATATAGCCTAGTGGCAAGAGTGCCTGCCTCGGATACACGAGGCCCTAGGTTCGATTCCCCAGCACCACATATACAGAAAACGGCCAGAAGCGGCGCTGTGGCTCAAGTGGCAGAGTGCTAGCTTTGAGCGGGAAGAAGCCAGGGACAGTGCTCAGGCCCTGAGTCCAAGGCCCAGGACTGGCCAATAAATAAATAAATAAATAAATAAATAAATAATAAAAATATGAATAAAAGAATGACAAGTAAAATTTGGGATGACAGGAATATTTAGACAATTTTCAGTTTTGGATTATTACAGTGCTACAATGACATATTTGTACATATTTCCCTATGCACATGTGTGAATTGTGCTTTTTTTTTTTTTGCCAGTCCTGGGCTTGAACACAGGGCCTAGGCACTGTCCCTGAGTTTCTTTTTGCTCAAGGCTAGCGCTCTACCACTTGAGTCACAGTGCTACTTCCAGCCTTTTCTGGGTATAGGGTACTGAGGAATCAAATCCTGGGCTTCATGCAATGCGAGGCAAGCACTCTGCCACTAAGCTACATTCCCAGCCGCGTGAGTTCTTATTAAGGGCATAGACCTACAGTGGAATATCTGAATAGTTTTACTTTTACTAGACATTTTCAAATTGTTAAACAAATAGATGAATATTTGTTTTTCACTTATGACTAGCACTCTACCAGTTGAGCCATGCCTCCATGATGAACATTTTTTTTTTCAGTTCTGGGGCTTGGTCTCAGGGCCTGAGCTGCTTTTTGCTCAAGGCTAGTACTCTACCACTTGAGACACAGAGCCACTTCTGGCTTTTTCTGTATATGTGGTACTGAGGAATCGAACACAGGGCTTCATGTATACAAGGCAAGCACTGTGCCACTAGGCCATATTTCCAGCCCGATGGCCTTTTTAAGATATATATATAATTTTATTGATGATAAACTTTTAAAAATATATAATTTTATTGTTATTATTAAAGTGTGAACTCATTTTTATTCTCACAAATCCCCAAAGGAAATTTTATGGTCCAAATGTCTCATGGGCCTGACATAAAATACATGTGTAGCAACTCATCAGTGGTGTTGAATGTACATGAACCACATTGTGAGAGCAATAAACTACAGAAAGGGGTCCACTTGTTCAGCTTTGCTCTAATTCTTCAACCTAGAGATCCCCCAAGAATGATACAAAGTCAGGAAGTATACTTCCCTGTGAAAAGACAGCGAAGCATAGCATGGGACCAGTAAGTTGGGCTGGGAGCACTGTCTCCAGAGCCTGGGAAAGAGGGACTCTACCCAGATCTCTGCTCTGGGACCACATCTGATGCCTATCACTTTTGCCTGAGACTGGTAGTTATGTGTCCTCCCCAGAACCCTTCAGGGCTGGCTCATCATTCCCCCACCAGGTCCTATTTAGGCAAGATTCAAGTTCCTTCCCTCCCCTCACTTCAACCAGGGTAATTCTGAGCTTATAGGCTTTTCCCATTAGACTTGGATTTTATTGAAGAAAAGTCGCCTCAGCTAAAACATGTTTGAAAGTGCTGATCTATGATGACCTTTTTTTCACAGGAGAGCAGGCGAGTCTTAACTATATGTGCCCAGTTCCTGAAGTGGAAGCTGCCCCAAGAAGTGTACTGCAAAGATCCCTTGTACATAAAGCCTGCTGAAGTTGAGACAATCTGCAACTTCTTTGTATGTGAGAAATAATGGCTTTAACTCGCTAGCATGCTGACATACTTTAAAAAAATTTTTTCTGACATAGTATTTATTTATTTTTTTGCCGGTCCTGGGGCTTGAACTCAGGGCCTGACCACTGTCCCTGGCTTCTTTTTTGCTCAAGGCTAGTGCTCTACCTCTTGAGCCACAGCACCACTTCTGGCTTTTTCTATTTACATGGTGATGAGGAATCGAACCCAGGGCTTCATGTATGCAAGGCAAGCACTTTACCACTAGGCCATATTACCAGCCCCTCTGACATAGTTTTAATGAAAGAACATGGAAAACAAGAGACATTTTCCATCCCTCTTAACACTAGCAGTGAACTGCTTAGTGCTGTGTATCTATGTTTTCTATAGTCCCTACCCAATAGACTCACAAATTCATATTCTATTTAGCCCCTTCTGTGCTGCTTTCCTCACAGAAAAGAAGGGTAAACACTGAGGAGTCCACTAACTTGGGCCAGAGGCTGCAAGTATCTACTCCAAAACTTTCACTCTGGGGGCTGGGGATATGGCCTAGTGGCAAGAGTGCTTGCCTCCTATACATGAGGCCCTGGGTTCAATTCCCCAGCACCACATATACAGAAAATGGCCAGAAGTGGTGCTGTGGCTCAAGTGGCAGAGTGCTAGCCTTGAGCAAAAAGAAGCCAGGGACAGTGCTCAGGCCCTGAGTCCAAGCCCCAGGACTGGCAAAAAAACCAACTTTCACTCAGCTGAACTGAAATGGACTTGAGTTGCCTTTACAATTACATCTAATAATTTACTCGATAGAATGGATTGTCTTTCTCTTCATCAGAGCATGTTTAATGATCCCCAAGCAAGGGGTGCTATGCTGTAGGCTGGGCAGCAAGATGGCAACATGTTACTGGCTCTGCCAAGATCCAGATGGCATCTTTTCTTCTAACAACCATGACAGAAGCAGGCTTAAGCCAAGACAACAACACAAGGTGCACCTATGGTTTTCTAGAAACAGACCATAGAACCATCTGGATCCTACTATAAAATCTCTGGAGCTGACTATTCCTAGAATTCTTCCATTTGTATGGCCAGTGAAGGAGCTGGCGTGATTTCCTCTGAGCACACTTTACAAGCTAGGAAGTATACAGTGTCCTGGTGTCTAGCTCTAGAAAACCTGTAGTTGATGCACTGATGACACTGATAACAATACTTCCTCCAGGAAATGTGTGCCCAGAATGGTTAAGAGCACAAGCTGTCCATGTTAAATATAAGCAATATGTTATTAAATTCTTGTTCGTCCCATCTTATGCATTAGGTACCCTGAAAACGATGGTGAGGCTGATCAACATAATGCTGCTACCTCATTGCCTTGTACTCCTGTTTTCCCCCCTTAGGGAAAAAAATGCCAGG
Organism: Perognathus longimembris pacificus; assembly: GCF_023159225.1. Lineage (NCBI taxonomy): Eukaryota > Metazoa > Chordata > Mammalia > Rodentia > Heteromyidae > Perognathus > Perognathus longimembris. The sequence continues at coordinate 70,573,869 of NC_063166.1, read as the reverse complement.
GGAAAATTAACATCCTAGCCCAAACATTGATGTACTCCAAGAATGCAAAACTTCCTATCAGAAGAGCAGCAGTCTTATTTGTAGGTACAAAGAAAATCCTTTCATTTCTAGTCACCTTTATCCTATATTTTGTCTAATTGTGTTGTTGAATATCCATCCTTTTTTTTCCCCCCAGTCCTGGGGCTTGAACTCAGGGCCTGGGCACTGTCTCTGAGCCTCTTTGTGCTCAAGACAAGTGCTCTACTACTGGAGCCACAGCACTACTTCTTGCCCTTTCTGTTTATGTGGTAACTGAAGAATCGAAACCAGGGCTTCAGAGCTGGGAATATGGCCTAGTGGTAGAGTGCTTGCCTCGCATACATGAAGCCCTGGGTTCGATTCCTCAGCACCACATATATAGAAAAAGCCGGAAGTGGTGCTGTGGCTTCAGTGGTAGAGTGCTAGCCTTGAGCAAAAAAAGCCAGGGATAGTGCTCAGGCCCTGAGTTCAAGCCCCAGGACTGGCAAAAACAAAACAAAACAAGAAACCAGGGCTTTATGCATGCTAGTCAAGCACTCTATGACTAAGCCACATTCCCAGCCCAGTATCCCATTGTTGTTGTTTTTTGTTTTTTGTGTTTTTTTTTTTTTTGTGGGGGGGGTTGGTCATGGGTCTTGAATCTGGGACTGGGCACTGTTCCTGAGCTCTTCAGCTCAAGGATCGTGCTCTACTGCTTAAGCCACAGTGCCACTTCTGGTTTTCTGGTAGTCAATTGGAGGTCAGAGTCTCATGGACTTTCCTGCCTGGACTGGCTTTAAACTGTGATGCTCAGGTCTCAGCCTCCTGAGTAGCTAGGATTACAGGCCTGAGCCACTGGCACCCGACTGAGTATCCCATTCTTTAAGAAGCCAACCTGGAAAACACTTCTAGGAGAAAGGGGCTATGTTATCTATAGATAATTATCTGGAAGTTGGAAGTCATTTTTGGAATATGCCTACTTACTGAAAGGCCAGCTTAGCCAAATGGCTACTTTTTAAGAAATGACTAAATATTCAAGTTTTAATTTTTAACAGGAAAAGCTAAATCATAGACTCATTGACCTTATCCTGTATTTAGGGCTTTTAACACAGTACATGGATCACAATGAGCTCAGGACTACGGGTACTGACTGGATAGAAAATGGTAAGTGATGATTTCCTTGGTTTTGAAAGGCACCTGTAATTTGGAGGGTATCTGAGGCAGTGACTAGGCATCTCCTGAGACTCTGGCATCCCAAAACCCTGACTTATGCAATAATAAAACCACTCGTGATTTTAACTAAAGGCCAGTTTCATCTCACTCTAGTTACTCATATAAGGAAAAGACATGACCCTATTTGCTTTAATGAATGTTTCAAAGACAGTTCTTAAAGTTTGTCAGGAAATAAGACATTTCCCAGAAATCAAATTGTAACGCTACCTTACAAGTACCATAGAGCTGGGAATATGGCCTCGTGGTAAAGTGCTCGCCTCCTACACATGAAACCCTGGGTTCGATTCCTCAGCACCACATATATAGAAAAAAACAGAAGTGGCACTATGGCTCAAGTGGTAGAGTGCTAGCCTTGAGCAAAAAGAAGCCAGGGATAGTGCTGAGGCCCTGAGTTCAAGCCCCAGGACTGGCAAAAACAAAACAAAACAAAACACAAGTACCACAGAGATGACTGAGTTATATACTATAAACAGTTGACCTGTAAGGTGTAGCACTTACTAAAAGAGTTCTTTTACAGTCATGCTTTCAGAATTGTCTGAGAGTGGAAAATTCTTTTAATTGAAGAGCTCTACAGAGTTAGCACTTGGACAATAATTCTCACTTAAGTCATTTTACAGTTATGAAATGTCATGAAATGAAATGCTAAGTTTCACAATCCAAAACCATTATTTTGCAAACCAAATTAAAATCCTGAACAGCTCACTACTTAAAAACATCTTAACCAGTAAAACAAGTAGGGGCTAAATCTTTTGTTGTTGTTGTTATTCTTTTTATTGTCAAAATGATGTACAGAAGGGTTACAGTTATATACAAAAGTTAGTGAGTACATTTTTTGTCATACTTGTTACCCCCTTCCTCGTTTTTCTCCCACTTTCCCTCCCCCCAGCTTTCCTATGCTTTCATCATTTTTTTTTAACCTTCCCAATGGTGGATAACGTCATTCTAGTCTACAATGCTTATGAACTCTATGAACATTAACAATAAAACAATTTCTTCCAGGTCAGGTGATATGTACATTTATTTCCTTTTGCTTAGTATAATCTGTTCCCTCTTTTTCTCTCATTTCTTCCCTCGCCCCACTGCCTTTGTGTTTCTTAGTTCACTTTTATCAATGTCCATTGCAGCTGTTGGGCCCCCTCTACTGTATTTTTCTTCACCCACTTTCCACTCATTCTGTGCTTTCCTTCCATCTTCCCTCAGATGTGCACATGTATATACCATGTGTGATATTAAGAATATAGGGCCCTCTAAATACTATAAGACTAAGGAGAGGTCCTTTGTTTTCTTATCTTTGGAGTTCTTTTCAGTCTGTATATTATTTTAAGTACATATGAAGTAGTGCTTGCATTTTACTATTTGGTGCATTTCTCCCAAGACTGTCCTTTTGTTGTCTCACTGTGTATTGGTATCTTGGGTCCTGTTTGCTTTGTCATGTCTCTGCAATTTGATTCTAATACCCACATATGTGGGTGCCATTTGTCTCTCTGTTCTTGGCTTGTCTTGCTCAACATGATTTGTTCTAGTCCTGTCCATTTCCCTGCAAATGCCATTACTTATCATTTCTAATGGCTGTGTAGAATTCCATTGCATATAGGTACCACTTTTTTTGATCCATTCATCTGTAGTGGGGCATCTGGGTTGTTTCCATATCTTGGCTGTTGTGAACTGTGCAGCAATGAACATGGAAGTGCGGGTGTCCTTGTTGTATCCTGGATCCTGTAGAAGCTAAATCTTAAGAAAGTTCAGAAGCTGGGTGGTGTGGCTCACACCTGTAATTCTACCGTATTGGGAGCGGAGGTAGGGAAGATTGTACTTTGTGGCCATCACAAGCAAAAAGTTCAAGAGACCCTCATCTCACCTATTAAAAAGCGATGGCTCTAGAGTGTCTAGAGTGTTCATTTCCAGAGACCTGAGAAACTTTCACCTCCAATCTCCATTTTCTTATTACATAGATCTGAGAGACCTGCTGCAAGACCCTGAGCCCTCTCTGCGCCTCATTGCCTCACAGGCTCTGTTCCGAGTCCAGAGGGTTGGGGAACTAGAGCCTGAGCAGACAGTTTGCTGGTTGAGGAAACTTCTGGGCTGTCTCCCTACCTAGAACTACAAAGCAATCAACATCAGGTAATAGTGATTCTTTCAGAAACAACAGAAGCAACTAATGAGCCCCCTTTTCCATTAGGCAATGCCTGCATGATGCTAGCTCCACCTGCTTAATTACCTCTACCATGTTTGCCATTAAGCTCTTGAACATTTTCTTTCTTTCTTTATTATTTTTTTTGCCAGTCCAGGGCCTTGGACTCAGGGCCTGAGCATTGTCCCTGGCTTCTTTTTGCTCAAGGCTAGCACTCTGCCACTTGAGCCACAGTGCCACTTCTGGCCACTTTCTATATATGTGGTGTTGGAGAATTGAACCCAGGGCTTCATGTATACGAGGCAAGCACTCTTGCCACTAGGCCATATTCCCAGCCCTCGCCATTAAACTCTTTAGTGGCTAGAGTAATTCAGGGAGGGCAGGTCTTGGTTTGAATGTTCAGATGTAGTGAAAAATGTAATGAGTCACTGAGGTGTACCAGAAGATCCATACAGTTCCAGTGGGAAATATGGGAGAATATTTTCTCCTAAGCAGAAATTTTGTAAGAAAAAGATTGCTTTGTATCAAGTGAATATCTTAGTAAACTGCAAGTATAAGGGTAAGAAATCCCTGAGAGACACACTGGACTACTTAGAAATGGTTAGTATTGGTATAACCCCAGCACTTATTTGGTGGAGAAATGTATAGCAGAGAACCAGAGGGGCTGGGAATATGGCCTAGTGGTAGAGTGTTGGCCCTGTATACACGAAGCCCTGGGTTTATTTCCTCAGCACCATATATATAGAAAAAGCCAGAAGTGGTGCTGTGGCTCAAGAAGTAAAGTGAGCAAAAAGAAGCCAGGAACAGTGTTCAGGCCCTGAGTTCAAGCCCCAAGACTGGCAAAAAACAAACAGACAAACAAAGAGCTAGAGCTGAACTATCTAAGACAAAAGAGGAGTATGGGAAAGAGAAAGCAAATAGCAGATGGCAAGTAGACATATCCAATAGTGAATGGTATTCTGGTTTTTTTTGGTCCGTCATGAGGTTAGAACTCAGGGCCTGGGTGCCATCCCTGAGCTCCTTTTGCTCAAGGCTAGTGCTCTGCCACTTTGAGCCACAGCGCTATTTCCAGTTTTGTGGTGGTTAACAGGAGATAAGAGTCTCATGGACTTTCTTGTCTGGGCTTGCTTTGAAGGACCTCAGATCTCAGCTTTCTGAGTAGCTAGGATTACATATGAATTTGTATTCATCCACTCCTCAACGATCTACTGCTATCCTTTTATCCTTTTTGTACTTGCTATGCATCTGCTAAGACATATTTAGAAACTAATTTTTCCATTATATACCATAATTTCTCATGGCTTGAGGGATGTAACAGTATAATTCAGAGGGCTCACTGCCCAGGAGAGGTCTTCATCTCTGGGGTCAGGATGTGTTTTAGCCTAAAAGGCAGGCTGTAGTGGCCTGGTGGATTAAATCTTCACCTTGGTGCAGAGATAAGAGTATGTTTAAGAGTGGTCATAGATGCTAAACTTCAAAAGGTAGTGCAGATGCATGCATCCTTCGCCATTTTCTTCTTGTCCTTATATGTAACCTTATACTCTAACTTTTGAAATATTCATTTTCTAGGTTATCAAAAAAAATAAAAGAGGGCTGGGGATATAGCCTAGTGGCAAGAGTGCCTGCCTCGGATACACGAGGCCCTAGGTTCGATTCCCCAGCACCACATATACAGAAAAAAAGGCCAGAAGCGGCGCTGTGGCTCACGTGGCAGAGTGCTAGCCTTGAGCGGGAAGAAGCCAGGGACAGTGCTCAGGCCCTGAGTCCAAGGCCCAGGACTGGCCAAAAAATAAAAAATAAAAATAAATAAATAAAAGAATACCATTTGAGTGTTAATAAAGAGCCTATTCAAATCTAAGTACATCATTAATGAACTCTTTTAAGCTTGTAGCTACTTCATGTGTGTTACCTCTATTTTGCAGAAGAAGCTGCAGAACCAAACATGGAAATGACTTGACCAGGGTCACACAACTAGTAAATGGCGAAGCCAGGATTCAGACACAAATATTTTGGCTCCAAAGCTGACATTCTTGATTGGCCTGCTGTTATTCTCCAGCCTACTCTTTCCCTCAAAAGGGAATAAACACAGATCTCTTGCTGAGTTCATACTCCAAACAGACTTCTGCTGTAAAGTGAGCCTGAAATATTTAATCAACAGCAAGGGTTGAACTCTTTTGGCAGTTATGGGGATTGAACTCAGGACTTCACACTTGCTAGGCAAGTGCTCTACCAGTTAAGCAATGTTCCTAGCTCAAGGTGGAACATTTCTTTCCTAAAAGCTAGTGAGGCTTGGTTTTTAGTCAGAATATACATCTACTACTGAAGTGGAATTAGAGCAAAATGTGGTTTGGTGGTATGATCTTATGCACTATTCCAGCCTCACAGCAAAAATAAATCTCAGTGACTGGAATATAACTGTCTTTTAATGTCTGCATTTAAAAATGGGTGATTTTACTTTTTAAAATCTAAAAAGGGGCTTGTGCTTTCAGAGGCTGAGTTTAGGATACAGCTTAAATCTCCAGTGACATAAGAGACTAAATGAATCCTTTTTTTTATTATTATTTTATGCTATAATCCCTCTCCCTACAGGGATTTTTATTTTTAAGTAACACAACCAGTAGGGAGTAGCAAGCATATAATGATTATTCTATTTTATCTATGCTTATTGTATTAAAATTCATAGAGAAGCATTGAGACAAAGGATTTTTTACTGAACTACCTCAGCAGTTGGGAAAGGCTAATATAATGGTGATTATATTAACAAGTCTACTTAATCCAAAAGCCTCCATTGTTTTTATATGAGACTCTTTTCAGAGACAGGTTTATGGTTTTGTGAATTTTTAAAAATATACAAAACAAAAATTTCTGGACAGTTAATTTTGTCATGTTCTGTTGAAGTAAAAGTTTAGCACAATAGAATGTCATTTTATTTTGATTTTCATTGTAACTAATAAAATATACTGTTCTTCATCTATTATTGACCTGTCTGTATCTTTTATTTTAAATTCTCATTATTTTGTACTTGGAGTTTTGCTTTTTCCTCTTATACTAAGGTATCTAATTTTTTGTTTTTTAAATGTTTATTTTGGTGCTGGTACTGGGGTTTGAACTCTGAGATGAGTGCTGTTAGATTTTTCCCTCAAGGCTGGTACTCTACTACTTGAGTCACACCTCCAATTCCAACTTTTTGGTGATTAAAAAAAATTTTTTTTTGCCATGGCTGGCTTCAAACCTTCATCCTCAGAGCTCAGTCTCCTGAGTAGCTAGGATTACAGGTGTAGGCCACTGGCACCCAATTGAGATACCTATTTTTACTAGAAAAATCATCTTTGTTTTATTTTGAAATATGAAATTATTTTGTAAATGAGAGATGGGACTGGAGAAGGGAAAAAGTTCTCAGTACTTGCCCTGGCAAGTAAAAACATACTAGGTAAGATTGTAAGCTAGGTTGAGTCTCTGTTCCCTCTAGCTTCCTCTTCCTTCCTTTTCCTATCTCCCTCGCTGGAAAGGATCTGATAATTCATTCCTATGTGTAAATGATTGATAATGTAAGGCTTTGTGAAATTACACTTTCAGAAATAGAGTTCTAAAGACAAAAGCATGAAGACATGTTAAACATCACTGAGCAGAATGAAGAGGAAAAAGGGATAAGGAGATTAATTAGAGGTAAGAGTGAGAAATGGAGATGTTCCTGTTTTAAAGACATCACATTTTATGTGTTAAGGGAAGAATAGGGGCCTGAAATGTGGTTTTAGTGGTCTAGTGCTTTCCTAGCTTGCTTGAAGCCCTGGGTTCGATTCCTCAGGACCACATAAACAGAAAAAGCCAGAAGTGGCACTGTGGCTTAAGTAGTAGAGTGCTAGCCTTGAGCAAAAAGAAGCCAGGGGGGCTGGAAATATAGCCTAGTGGCAAGAGTGCTTGCCTTGTATACATGAAGCCCTAGATTCGATCCCTTAGCACCACTTATATAGAAAATGGCCAGAAGTGGCACTGTGGCTCAAGTGGCAGAGTGCTAGCCTTGAGCAAAAAGAAGCTCAGGGAAAGTGCCCAGGTCCTGAGTTCAAGCCCCAGGACTGACATAAATAAATAAATACACAAGTTTTTTTGTTTTTAAAGGGAAGGACACCAAAAAGAAAAATAATGTATAGTCAGTTCAAATTCTTTAACGTTATAAGTAAAGACATTTATTTCTACAAGCAAGTCCTTAAGCTTTTCCCCTTAAGTCACCTTGTTTACTTCTGAAGAGCTTCATGCTGTGTTGCTGCCAGTATTATCATCTCATAGAATTATAAAATCTGGCTGTAAAAATCCCACTGTAAACCTTTATAAATTTTTTTTCAAATAAGTTTTAAGCCCAAACACAGTAGACAATTTCCTTTATGGTTATCTGTTTTAGCACTTGTAAAACTATTTCCATCATTAAGGTATTAAATTAAGTGACACTGCAATCCTCTGAATCTCAGCCTCCTAAGTACCTAAGAAAACAGGCATGAACCACTGGCACCTGACAGGATAGTTTCATAGAGGAAAACTTCAGAAATGATATTCTGAAATATCTTGTGACCAAATTGAATGTCTTGTGCATAGGTTTTGATGGATAAATGCCTTTAAATTAGCATTGCAAGTTAGGTTGTTCTTTTAGGTTTCTCATTTCCTTACTAAGGTGGTGGGGCACATTGAAATATCCCTGAGAATGGGCATGGCTCCCTATGAGCAGGTGCTGCTTGCCCTATAAGGACCTATTAAGGACTGACCATTAAACTAGGTGTTAGTGGCTCATGCTTGTAATCTTAGCTACTCAGGAGGATGTGATCTAAGGTCTCCAAGCCAGCCCAGGCAGAAGGCAGTCTAATCAGACACAATGGGATCAAAACAAACCACTTTCATTTGTATCTGGGTTGAAAATGAAGGCATAGTAAACCTACTTAATTACACAACTTCATTTTCAATTTAAAAAGATCAGTTTTTGTTAAACAGGCATGTTAGGGATAAGGAAAAATAGAACTTAAAATGGAGACCATAGCCATATTTAAATTTATTATTATAAGGGTGCCGTACAGAGGGGTTAGTTACATAAGTCAGGTGAAGAGTACTTTTTTTTTTTGGTGGACAATGTCACCCCTTCCCTCCCTCTTTCCTAGTATTTCCTTCCTGTCCCCAACTCACAAGTTGTGTAGTTCAACACGGTGTCTAGTACCACTGCTGCATTTGTTTTAACTTTTGTTCCTTCATTTCTGTGCCTCTCCTTACCCTCCTGACCGTGACATTTAGACCAAGAACAGACAAGCAAAGACCTGGCAAAGAACATTTTTTAGGTAGTTGTGAGAAAGGTCCTGGGGCAAGAACTAGTTTGGCAGGTTGGCATTTCCAGGTTAGGAACACAATAAAACTTTATATAGGGGGATCAATACAGTAGATGTGGAGCCTGAGCGCATGGAGATTTATAGGCCATGCAAAGACATTTGGAGATAATTTGGGACAAGAAGCACCTACTGAAGAATGATGGAGTTAACAGTCTCTGATTTACTTTTTTCAACCTCTGGCTTCAGGATAGATCAGGCTGTTGTACTTGGAGGTCAGATATGGCCAGCGCCATCATTGGCCACATGGTGAGTTGTACTATCTGGCATCTTCATAGATGTGCCAGGATTCCTACAGGAAGGTTAGTCCCATCCCCAGGTAATGGGTGTTCCTGAATCCAAGAGACAGGGGTGGGCACAGACAGGGCCTACAGGTTACTGAACCTGTCTGTCAACTGCTTGGAACTGGGAGCTTCCTGTAACCCTGTGCCCCCTGACCTGACCCTATTTAGGGTCAGGCCAGCTCAGGTGTCATTACACCAAGCCACAGGTCTCCTTGTTCCAGTCTGGTCTCCAGGCTTGTCTCTGATCACCAAGAAATCCCAAATTGGCTCTCCATTGGAACTGGATTGGTTTGTTGGTATGGTTTTTGTTCTTTGTTCCCTCTCTGGCCTGTTTCCTGAGTGTCAAGGGTATGTGTGGGCTGCAGCCTTTGTAACAATTGGTTGCCTGCAGAGTGCTAATGGTTCTAGTAAAAACTCCAGGATCCGATCCTTCAACATGTGACTTCTCAGATAATTTACACATATATGACAAGGCCATCTCTACGCCCACAGTGACCACATGGGCTGAGTCGGTTGCCAGAGTCTCCGGGAGCAGACAGGTACCTTCCTGCGGCCCTTGAGCCCCCAAGGTGACAAAGGGTCCCTAACTGTCCTGCTTTGCCAGTCCTCGGACCCGCTCATGCCGACTCCATGTCCCAACTCAAGCAGACTGCGGGGTTACAAATTCAGGGCCCGGCGGTTGGCGCTGGCGAAGCCATCTCACTGCTAAGAGTCAGGGAATACCCCGCTCCGGGTCTCCGGGTCTCCGGGTCCTCGGGTCCACAGCCCCGGCAGCCGCCAACAGGGCGGTGCCCAGACTACAATCCCGGCGGCCCCCGCGCGGAGAGGATCCCTCCGCCCCGCCCCACCCTGCCGGCGCCCCGCAGCGTCCAGGCTTTCTCACCGCCACCACCCTACCCCCAAGGCCCATCCAGGGCCAGTGCTAGGTCCCCTCCGAACCCGGGGTCCATCTTCTGCGTCTTTTGATCCCGATTCTGGAGACGATCTCCTGAGAACTCCAGAGGGGGAAAGGGACTCTTTGCGGGGGAAGGGGGAAACGGGGAGGCGGAGGCAGACGAGGGAAAGGACGACGTCCTGAAGCGGCTGATTTTCGCGCGCTTTGCCGCGGGGCGTTGTGGGTAGGCGCGCCGGGAGGGAGAAAAAGAACCGGGGGGCGCTGAGGCGCGCCGCCCGCGGGGCTCGGAGGGATGTTGGAAGACGACGAGTCCCACGCCGAGGGGGCGGCGGTGGTCGCCGCGGCCGGGGAGATGCTGCAGGCCCTTTGCCAGGAACTGAACCTGGACGAGGGGAGCGCGGCCGAGGCGCTGGACGACTTCACCGCCATCAGGGGCAACTACAGTCTAGAGGTGAGCGGCGGCAGGTGGGCGCGGACCCGACCTCGCCAGGCCCCACCCGCCCGCCCCGCCCCGGGCCCCCGGAGGGGCGCTGGGAGTTCCCCTCCGAGAGGGGTCTCGGCTCTTTCTGGCGCCGGGAGGGCGTGCCTGGGAGGGTGGGCTTGGCCCCGACAGCCCACTGGGTTGTTTGGAGGCGGGAAACTGAAGCGCTGAGAAGGAGCGGCCCGTCCAGCGCTCCGCGTCCCTCTGTACCCCCCCTCCGCCCCCGCACCCCAGAGTCCCCGACCATCTCTACCCCGCCAAATGCCACTACCGTTAAATCCGTAGACGTAGGCATAATGGTAAAAGTGAATTGGGTGCGGAGACACTACTGCCCAGGTCCTCGAATAAATCAATCATCTGCCCGTTCTCTACGAACACGTTCCATGACGCTCCATTCCAAAGGAGAAGCGGAGCCCGGTGGCAAAGCCAGGCTGGGGAGTCTGAGCCCTAAATTTAAGCGCTCTTCAACCCTTTTCCTCCTACGTAGCAAAGTGAGGACACTTTGTAGCATGTACTACAAAGTCGTCCGTCCCCCCCTTCCTCTGTCTGCCTGATGCCTAGCTGTATCTGGCTTTGAATAAAATAAGTGGCGGTTATCATCATTAATATTTTTTCAGTCGTTCTTATGTTCCGTTTGAAAGGAAAATTATTCCAGAAGAACCACAGACCATAGGCGAAGTTACGTAGAGCAAAAGAGTTTATTGCCAGCAGGGCTGGCAAGGCCAAGTTCCCACAGAGGAAGGGAAAATGGAACCTGAACTCTCAGGGGTACTTTATACCCTCATGCAACTAAGGTGGGAGGTGCTCCGCCTGCCCCTTAGGTATCATCAGCCAGGGACGAGTCGCATTGCCAAGGGCAGATCTTATATATGAGCCGAGGGACATTCTATAAGCTTACACCGTTTTCATAGCATTCTGTTTTCTGCCCCGTGTCATTATAATGTAGAAACTCCAACAAGCATGAGCAAATCTAGTTTAGATATAGAATGCACAGTGAGGCCTCCATCCGCCCGGCCCAGCAGATCAAAAATACTTGGGGAAAGTTTTCATCTGTACTGAGCATGTACAGACTTTTGTCTTTCAACAAACAATACAGTATGACTACATTGTATTAAATACAAGTAATCTAGAGACGATTTAAAGTCTATTGGTGAGAGTAAAGAGTGTAGAGTGAAGAGTATATCTGGTATGGGAAGGTGAATATTGACCATACGCTCATTTCACATCACAGACTTAAGCGTTCCTGGATTTTGGTATCTTCTAGGGTCATGGAACCAATCTCATGAGAGATACCAAAGCATGATTATGTTTCAGCACATTGCTTCAGTGGCCTTATATGTTAAATGGCTTTCATGAACACAAGCTGGCTCAACTCAGTGAAATAATGATTAGGTTCAAAGGCATAGAGTTGGAATTTTCCTACTGGACTATGTGTACCCATATGAGAGAACAGTACCTCCTAGGGACTAAAACGTCTCCATGGTAAGGAATAGACTAGGTAAAGGATAGTGATTTGCACCTGGTGTGGTATAACTAGAAAGCTCAGGGGAGAATGAGAAGGTTAGGGAGATGATCAATTAATGGTCTCATAGATGAAAACTGTCCTAAGTAGAGCTGTGGCTCAACTGGTAGAGGGCTAACCTTGAGCATAAAAGCTCAGGGATAATGCCCAGGCCCTGAGTTCAAGCCCCACAACTTGCAAAAAAGAAAAAAAAACACCCTGTTTGTTCTTTGACAGTGGGAGCAGACATGGTCTCACTGAACAAATATTTATTGAGCAGGAGCTATGGCCAAAGCATTCAACTAAACCCTAGTTTCAGACTATAACTACTTGGCTGCTTCTTCAAACCATTTGCTCTGCCTGGAGCCTTTTACCAGTAACTCCAGGGAAGGTTGAAGACCTCAATTTCTGCTTTAGGCAGAATCAATCAGGATACCTTAAATATTTGCTTTAGAAACCACAAGTGTTAGCCAAGTGCTAGTGGCTCACACCTGTAATCCCAGCTACTCAGGAGGCTGAGAAATGAGTATCAAGGTTTGAAGCCAGCTTTGGCAGAAAAGTGTGAGACTTATTTCAGAGCAACCTTCCCTTGCTTACATTTCCCCCTCACTCCCCACTTACAGCTTTGGTGATTTAGTACTTAGCAATTTCAAATCTTTTGTGGAGCCTTGCCTGACTTCCAGTCAAAGTTCGATACTATTGCTATAGTTAGTGTCCCACAACACTTTATCTGCTATTCTTCTTAAGACTACATCTTACCAATTGTAAAAAGAAAAAGTTTCAGGCTGGGGATATGGCCTAGTGGCAAGAGTGCCTGCTTCATATACATGAGGCCCTGGGTTCGATTCCCCAGCACCACATATATGGAAAACGGCCAGAAGTGGCGCTGTGGCTCAAGTGGCAGAGTGCTAGCCTTGAGCTGGAAGAAGCCAGGGACAGTGCTCAGGCCCTGAGTCCAAGGCCCAGGACTGGTAACAAAAAAAAAAAAGAAAAAGTTTCTGTTGCTCTTTTTAGCTTTAGATTGGAAATCTGGAAGTCAGAAGCCATCACTGTGGGCTGAGGATGTAATTTAGTGGTAGAGTGTTTGCTTCACATCCACAAGAACCTGGGTTCAATCTCTGGCTCTGTGAAAATAAAAAAATTAAGTATCTTTTGTTTTCTTGGTGGTACTGGAGTATGAACTCAGTATCTTGCCCTGGCTTACTTGATTCTTAGGAAGAAGAATCTCAATAATTCCAGTGCTTGTTTATTTAATTGTGCTTAATTAAGGATTGAATCCATGGTCATCATCATTAGAGCCCTTGGAATGTTCAAGGGCCTTTTCACGCTCTAGGCAAGCACTCAACCATTATACTACATTCCCAGTCCTTTTCTCTAATACTTAGATATTTTCAGCCTTTCTAGTATTTTCATATAGTAACCTGTATCAGAAGGCTCTAACTTGGATTTATTCCCAATTAATTAATTAGTCAAAGATTCTCCAAAATATTTAGCTTATCTGTTTCACTTAATATTTTAAACAATTAAGACTCTTGTGTCCTTTGTCATAGGAAGACTGGATTTTAGCTTTATTAATGGCCACCTATTTCTACTTACTCCTTTTAGATTATTGCAAGAGATATTTTTATCAGTCTTTTTATCCTTCTAGAATTTGGTCTTAAGGACTGCAGAAAAATGAGTAGGAACAGTATTATGTATGTTATAAATTTCTGTTATTTTTGTTTATTTGTTTTGTTTTTGTTGCCAGTCCTGGGGCGTGGACTCAGGGCCTGAGCACTGTCCCTGGCTTCTTTTTTTTTTTTTTTTTTTTGCCAGTCTTGGGGCCTTTAACTCAGGGCCTGAGCACTGTCCCAGGCTTCTTTTTGCTCAAGGCTAGCACTCTGCCACTTGAGCCACAGCACCACTTCTGGCTGTTTTCTATGTAAGTGGTACTGAGAAATTGAACCTAGGGCTTCGTGTATACAAGGCAAGCACTCTTGCCACTAGGCTATATTTCCAGTTCCCCCCACCCCGCTTCTTTTTGTTCAAGGCTAGCACTCTACCTCTTGAGCCACAGTGCCACTTCTGGCTTTTTTCTATATATGTGGTGCTGAAGAATCGAACTCAGGGCTTCATGTATACGAGGCGAGCACTTTACCACTAGGCCATATTCACAGCCCTGTCTGTTACTTTTAAATTCTTAAAATTCACTTATATTTCAGCAGTACACTCATAAAAGAATTCCATGTTGGAGGGTTTTTTTGTTGTTGTTTTTTGTCGGTCGTGGGGCTTGAATGCTGGGCCTGGGTGCTGTCCCTGAGCTTTTCCACTCAAGGCTAGCACTCTACCACTTGAGCCATAGTACCACTTCTGGTTTTCTGGTGGTTAATTGGAGATAAGAGTCTCACAGACTGGCCTGGGCTGGCTTCGAACCTCAATCCTCAGATCTCAGCCTCCTGAGTAGCTAGGGTTACAGGCGTGAGTCACCAGCACCTGGCTCCATCTTGGAGAATTTTAAGCCTAAAAAGATAAAATTAAGGGGCTGGGAATGTGGCTTAGCGGTAGAGTGCTTGCCTAGCATGCATGAAGCCCTGGGTTCAATTCCTCAGCACCACATAATCAGAGAAAGCCTGGAGTGGTGCTGTGGCTCAAGTGATAGAGTGCTAGATAGCCTTGAGCAAAAAGCCAGGGACAGTGCTCAGGCCCTAAGTTGAAGCCCCAGAACTGGCAAAAAAGAAAAAAAAAGAGAGTTTTGGGCTGTCCCTGGCTTCTTTTTGCTGAAGGCTAGCACTGTACTTCTTGAGCCGCAGCACCATTCCCAACCTTTTCTGTTTATGTGGTGCTGAGGAATTGAACACAGGGCTTCATGTATGTTAGGCAAGCACTCTACTGCTAAGTTACATTCCCAGCCCCCAATTTTTTTTGGCAGTTTTGTGAACTGAGATATGTACTAAGATGGAGGAGCATATTAACATTTTTTTTTTTTTGCCAGTCCTGGGGCTTGGACTCAGGGCCTGAGCACTGTCTCTGGCTTCTTTTTGCTCAAGGCTAGCACTCTGCCACTTGAGCCACAGCACCACTTCTGGCCATTTTCTGTTTATGTGGTGCTGGGGAATTGAACCCAGGGCCTCATGTATACAAGGCAAGCACTCTTGCCACTAGGCCATATCCCCAGCCCCCATATTAACATTTTAAAGGAAAAATGTTTTGGGGTAAAATACTGCCCTGACTTTTACCTAAAAAATGGCAGCGTCTAGGCTGGCTGCCAGTGGCTCACCCCTGTAATCCTAGCTCTTCAGAAGGCTGAGATCTGAGGATCACAGTCCAAAGCTAGCCCAGGCAGTAAACTTTGTGAGACTTTTATCTCCAAATAACCACCAAAAGCCAGACTTGGATCTGTGACTCAAGTGGTAGCATGCTAGTTTTGAGCATAAAAGGCTCAAGGACAGCACCCAGGTTCTGAGTTCAAGCCCTAGGACCTACGCATACACATCGAAAAGACAGCCAGTGTATTTCATAATTTTTATATGTGGTTCTCTTGCTGACTTTCTACTGTCTTTGCTTTTCCCTGCCAGAGAGGTTAAAAAGAAAAATTTAAATGGTAGAACAGCACTTCATTATCATCAAGGCTGTGATGGATGTTTTAAAATTGAAAAAGCTAATACTGATAATTTTTACCTTTTTTTTTTTTTTTTTTTTGGCAGTCCTGGGGCTGGACTCGGGGCCTGAGCACTGTCCCTGGCTTCTTTTTGTTCAAAGCTAGCACTCTGCCACTTGAGCCACATCACCACTTCTGGCCTTGTACTGAGGAATAGAACCCAGGGCTTCATGTACATGAGACAAGTACTCTTGCTACTAGGCCATATTCCCAGCCCCAATTTTTACCTTTTTGAATAATACATTTTTGGAGTGTGGGGAGAGATCTGTTCTTAGATCAGTACTGATTTCAAGTGTTCTAGTTGTAATAACACAGGCCTGAGAAAAAGGAGTTTTATACCCATCATTCTAACTATCTTAGCTTTGTGGCCTTGGGTAAATATCTTCTTTTCTCTGGCCCTTTACTTGTTGAAGGAAAATTAGACCAAACAGGTCTATGATCTCTATTGGTTCTGGAATTCAAACATTTTATTATATTATATCCATTTTGCTGTTTGTTTTTTGCCTTCCAGGGAGAAGTTGTACACTGGTTGGCATGTTCATTATATGTTGCATGCCGCAAAAGCATTATTCCCACAGTTGGTAAGGGTATCATGGAAGGAAACTGTGTTTCACTTACCAGAATACTACGTTCAGCTAAATTAAGGTAAATATTTTTATTTTTCTAAGTCATATAAGTCCTAAGTCTAATTTTAGAATTTAATTTGTTTTTATTTTAAATCATTTGACTCAATTCAGTACCAGGTTGTTAATACATACCTATCTTTTTAAAGCCTCACATTCCTTCTCTTCCTTTATTCCTCAGATTCTGACTTCTACCAAAGGCTTTTCCCTTGCATGCTGTACAGTATACAGTAGCTCTTGTACACTTTTATTAAAGAAATTGTGTGTATCTCATTGCTTGAAGCTGTTTCACATTTTCTGTTAATTGTGATTTAAATCAAGACAACTTATTCATTTAATTATTTTCATATTATAAAATTAGAAGGAACACTTGTTTTTCATACATTTGAATTGGAACTTTGGTGATGCTAGTTGGTTATAATTTCCTTTTTTATCTTTTAAGTTCAATAAAATTAACTAGTATGCCACCGCTAGAACATACTTACCATATTTATCCTATGCTGTGTATAAATGTGCACGCGTGTATGTGATAAGAATGAGATAAGGTTGTCATTTTAATCATTTTTAGACATGTAGTTTATTGGCATTATGAACATTCACATTGTTGTATACCCATCACCACCATCCATCTCTAGAACTTTTTCATATTCCCCGAGTTTCAAAACCTTTGGAAATAGCTGATGAGCCTTCTTTTAAAAAATTACAAGTTTTTAATCAAAGGACTCATTAGCTTAGAGAATATGCCCATAATTGAATAAGTCTGGAAGGTGGAGTAATAATCTATAAGGTGTTTCATTGAGTATGTACTTACCCTACTCCTAAATAATAAATCTTTGTGTGTAGCATATGTGAAATTACTGGAGTTCTGTCTCTATTAACACACACACACACACACACACACACACACACACACACACACAGGCTCATACCTATAACCCTAGTTACTCAGGAAGCTGAGATTTAAGGATTCCAGTTTGAAGTCAGATCATGCAGAAAAATCAAGAGACTCTTCATTTCCAATTAATCAGCAAAATGCCAGAAGTAGAGCTGTGGCTCTGGTGACAGAGTGGTAGCCTTGAGTGAAAAAGCTAAAATATGCTATACATCTTTGTATAAGGTATTTTGCCTTTTTGTTGACTTTCTCATCAAGTTAAATTCTTTTTTATTTTTTAAACCTATGTTTTATTTTTATTTATTTATTTAATTTGTCGGTCATGGGGCTTGGACTCAGGGCCTGAGCACTGCCCCTGGCTTCTTTTTTGCTCAAGGCTAGCACTCTGCCACTTGAGCCACGGCGCCACTTCTGGCTGTTTTCTGTATATGTGGTGCTGGGGAATTGAATCCAGGGCCTCATGTATAGGAGGCAAGCACTCTTGCCACTAGGCCATATCCCCAGCCCCTCAAGTTAAATTCTTATCAAAGCAATATTAGTATGAAAGAATTTGAGGATTTTTAGGGCTTTTTTTCTCTTCTTCCTGAATTGCTGTATTCTTGCAGCATGTTTTACCACACACTGTGTAGAGTAGAGTTTGGGGCTTTTTTGTTTTTTTTTTTGAGATATTGGGGTTTGAGCTCAGAATCTAGTGCTTGCAATGGTTCTACCACTTGAACCATTGGGCTTTTTCTTTTCTTTTGTTGTTGTTTTCCTTTTTCCAGTGCTGAATATCAAACCTACAGTCTTGCACATGGTGCATGTGTAAGTCCTCTACACCTGTGTTACACTCACCTTCAAGGTTTCTTTTATTTTTATTTATTTTTGTTGGCCATGGGGTTTTAACTCAGGGCCTGGGCACTGTCCCTGGGCTCTTTTGCTCAAGGCTAGTGCTCTACCACTTTGAGCTACAGCGCCACTTCCAGTTTTTCTGGTGCTTAGAGATAAGAGTAGATCTCAGCTTTCTGAGTAGCTAGGATTACAGATATGAGTTATCATCTAGCTAAGATTTCTTTTTAAATGTATAAAACTATACATTAAATTGTACAATTCAACAGGTTTTCATACATTCATAGAGTGGTATAGCTAGTACCACAGTCAATTTTAGGACATTTTCATGACAACTGTAATCTAGTTTCTGTGGATTTGTCTATTCTCAACATTCTAAGGAATTATATAGCATATGGTCTTTTATGTTGACTTCATGTTTCACTTAGCATGTTTTCAAAGTTCATCCATGGTGTAGATGTATCAAGTGTTGATTTATTCTTTATGATGGAATAATATATTGCATGGATATAGCCTATTTGATTTGTTTACTTGTTTTACTCAGACTGTCTTGCTATGTAGCCCAGGCTGGCCTCAAACTAGTGATCATATCATCCTGCCTCAGCTTTTTTTTTTGTCAGTTGTGGTACTTGAACTCTGGGCCTGGGCGCTGTCCCTAAACTCTTCAGCTCAAAACTAGTGCTCTACCACTTGAGCCATAGCACCACTTCCAGTTTTCTGGTGGTTAATTGAAGATAAGACTCTCATGGACTTTCCTGTTTGGACTGGCTTTGGATTGTGATCCTCAGATCTTAGTCTCCTGAGTAGCTGGGATTATAGGGCTGAGCCACTAATGCCCAGCCTGCCTCAGCTTTCTCAGTATTGAAATTATAGGCATGTACCGACCATACTTGGCTTTCTTTATTTATTTGTCAGTTGATGAACACTTGTGTTAACTCTACCTTTGGGCTGTTCTAAGGCCACTGTGAACATTTATGTTAACTTTTATGTGGATATAGGTTTGTTTCATTTCCCACATATATGTATATTAGCTTTTTTTAATTTCTCTGATCACTAATGATGTGAAGCATTTTCATGTGCTTATTGGATTAGTATTTGTAACAATCCCTATGATCAGAATTATTTTGAAAGAGGTGAAGTTGATTTATTTTAGTTTAAAAATCATAGTCAGGATCCAGGCATTAATGGCTTGCACCTATAATCCTGGCTATTCAGAAGGCTGAGATCTAAAGATAAAAGAGAGAATCTGAGAAACTCCATCTCCAGCTAGTCATGAGCAAGCAAACCAAGTGAAAAATTCAAAGTCCTAAGTTCAATCTATGGCATGCCTACTAAGAAAGAGAAGCTGGGCATCGGTGGCTCTTTCTTGTAATCCTAGCTACTCAAGAGCCTTAAGATCTCAGGATGGCAATTCAAAGCCAGCCATGGAAGGAAACTCCATGAGACTTTTTGTACCCCTTTTGCTGGTCCTCTGCCTTAAACTCTGGGTCTGGGCTCTGTCTCTAAGCTCCTTTTACTCAAGGCTAGCACTTTAAAAATGATGGTACTCTCACTTCCTGCACAATAGAAGATACTATCCTATGTCCACTAACTCAAAATCTATATCCTTGCTGTAGTCCTGGCAACCAGAGTTATTTCGTAACACTTGGAATGAAGTTTATAAATAAATCCAGGTTGCTTTTTTAAAGTCATGAATAGAATGTTCTTTTTATTCCATTTATGGATTAATTTTAATGTCACCTTTTTCCTCTTATTTTTTAGTTTAATACAATTTTTTAGTAAAATGAAGAAGTGGATGGACATGTCAAACCTGCCCCAAGAATTTCGTGAACGTATAGAAAGGCTAGAAAGAAATTTTGAAGTATCTACTGTAATTTTTAAAAAATTTGAGCCTATATTTTTAGATGTGTTTCAAAATCCATATGAGGAGCTACCAAAGTTACCACGAAGCAGAAAACAGAGGTAAAACACTTGAATTCTTATGTGTCTGTGATATAAACCGATTAGGAGAGTGTTCTTTCAAAAGTCTTCATTTTGCCAGAAGTATCTATCTGCAAAGACTTAAATTTCTTTTTAAATTTATGGATAGTGGGAAGGGGTGACATTGTCAAAAAAGAAATGTACTCATTACCTCACTTATATTACTGTAACCCCTCTCTATATTGCCTTTATAATAATTTTTTTTGGTCAGTCCTGGGGCTTGAACTCAGGGCCTGAGCACTGTCCCTGGCTTCTTTTTGCTCAAGGCTAGCACTCTGCCAACTTGAGCTACAGTGCCACTTCTGGCCGTTTCTATATATGTGGTGCTGAGGAATCGAACCTAGGGCTTCATGTTTATGAGGCAAGGACTCTTGCCACTAGGCCATATTCCCAGCCCTGTAATGATTTTTTAAAAAATAAAAGTAAAGATGTAAATACATTTATGGATGGTTACCCAGGGAACGCAGGGTAGTACTTTTCCCTTTTCCATGTTCTGACTTTTTTTTTTTTTTTTTTTTTTTGTCAGTCCCTGGGCTTGAACTCAGGGTCTGGGAACTGTCCCTGAGCTTCTTTTGCTCAAGGCTAGCACTCTACCACTTGAGCCACAGAGTCATTTGAGGCTTTTTCTGTTTATGTGGTGCTGAGGAATCAAACCCAGGGCTTCATGCATGCTAGGCAACACTCTACCACCAACCACATTCCCAGCCCTATATTTTGATTTTTAATGCAATATTGGAGAGGCTTATTTCATAATGGAAAGTCCATTTCATAAGTCATAGGCTGTCTGCCCTTGTCAATGGAATTTTACATGTAGTTTAACCTTATTATTTGTATTTGATTTTTAATTTAGATGATACTTTGCAAGCTAATCAAACAAAAAGAATACATTTGTTTCTTTTTTTAGGAGGATTCCTTGCAGTGTTAAGGATCTCTTTAATTTCTGTTGGACACTCTTTGTTTATACTAAGGGTAAGGAGACACTCTTCTCTGCCAGTACTCTTGTTTTTATATTCCTACTGTTGGAACTTGCTGGTATTTGACATGAAAGACTTCTAAATTTTCTTTTGTTTTATTTTTCCTTATAAAGGTAATTTTCGTATGATTGGAGATGATTTGGTAAATTCTTATCATTTACTTCTGTGCTGCTTGGATCTGATTTTTGCCAATGCCATCATGTGCTCAAATAGACAAGACTTGCTAAATCCATCTTTTAAAGGTAAGATCTTTACTTATTTTTGAAAATTAGGGGGGTTTTTTTTGAAAAGGAGTTTTAAATATTGACGATATTCTTCTTACATACTGTCAAATTAGGTTTGCCATCTGATTTCCACACTACTGACTTTAAGGCTTCTGAAGAACCTCCCTGCATCATTGCTGTCCTGTGTGAACTGCATGATGGGCTGCTAGTAGAAGCAAAAGGAATAAAGGAGCACTACTTTAAACCATATATTTCAAAACTCTTTGATAAGAAGGTACTATATTTATAATTAAAAGACTGAAATGTGTAGGGGTCAGCAGCAGCCTTCACAGAAAAAAATGTTCTCAACATTGCAGGACTCAAGGGTCAAGATTCCCAAGTTTTAGTCTCTGCTGAAAAGAATTTCTTTCTGGTCCTCTGTGAGATGAGAAATTGAGCTGCTGAAGAATGTGACCAGATATGTGTATTGTCAAGGAAATTAACTATCAGGGCAACTCTAGGGGGTTTTGATGAAGAAATCTAAAGAATAGAACAAGAGAGTCGGCCTGATTAAAAAAACATCTAGGGGCTGGGGATGTGGCCTAGTGGCAAGAGCGCTTGCCTCGTATACATGAAGCCCTTGGTTCGATTCCCCAGCACCACATATACAGAAAATGGCCAGAAGTGGCGCTGCGGCTCAAGTGGCAGAGTGCTAGCCTTGAGCAAAAAGAAGCCAGGGACAGTGCTCAAGGCCCTGAGTCCAAGGCCCAGGACTGGCAAAAACAAAACAAAACAAAACAAAAAAACATCTGGGTGTTAATGGCTCATATCTGTAATCCTAGCTTTCTTGAGAAGCTGAAATCAAGAGGATTACAGCACAAGGCCAGCCCGGGCATAAACACGACCTCTTTTTACAATGAGGGGGAATGGTGATACACACCTGGCATCTCAGCTATGTGAAGGACTAAGATAAGAAGGTCACCATTCCTAGACACTTCAGGCAGAAAAGTCTGAGAGATTCCATTCCAATGGAAGAATGTGGGCATGGTAGCCCAGCTACAACTGGAAACATAGAATAGGTAGATCACAGTTCAGCCATGGGGTTGGGCAAAAAAAAAATTCTATCTTCAGCAAAGTAAACTTTTAAAAGTACCAGAGGTTATGTCTGGTATGTTGCACAGAAGTAATACATTAGTGCCCCTGGTTACAGTGTTCATTTATCTTGGTTACTTACTATTTTGCTATTTTCTTGGCACAATTATTCTTTCATTTCAAAACTGAACTTGTCATTTAAACTTTAATTCTGCTTTTGAAAATACTCTGAGGATTCTAAATTGATTCTAGATAAGGTCTGACTTTGGTCAGTATAGGATGATACTTTTACTTCATTCTTGTTTAATATTTAGTTTAAATATCAAGAACTTTTTTGGTTTTTTGGTCAGTCATGGGGCTTGAACTCAAGGCCTGGGCGCTATCCCTGGTCTATTTTGCTCAAGGCTAGTGAGCCACAGGGCCCCTTCCAGTTTTTGAGGAGTTAATTGGAAATAAGAGTCTCACGGGGCCTTTTCTGTCTGGGCTGGCTAGGAACCTCAGTCTTCAGATCTCAGCCTCCTGAGTAGCTAGGATTATAGGCATGAGCCACCACGCCCAGCAATATATCAAAAACTTCTCTCTTTTTTTTTTTTTCTTTTTTGCCAGTCCTGGGCCTTGAACTCAGGGCCTGGGCACTGTCCCTGGCTTCTTTTTGCTCAAGTCTAGCCCTGTACCACTTGAGCCACAGTGCCACTTCTGGCTTTTTTTGTATATGTGGTGCTGAAGAATTGAACCCAGGGCTTCATGTATGCTAGGTAAAGCACTCTATTGCTAGGCCACATTCCCAGCCCCTATCAAGAACTTTTATACAAAAGCTTTTTAGCAATCAGGAGTTGTGGCAAAATATTGGGTTGAAATTTCTACAATTAAATATGGTAGAGCTAAATGATGGCTACTACTTTTGAGATGGGAAACGTGCATCCATTCATGGATGTTCATCTCCACCCTAAAAGACTTTTGAGTTTTTAAACCTCATGTGTAGTAAATGTACGTATAGTGTAACACAAAAAAAATAGTAATAACAGTGTAGTTTCTTGCAAGAAGACCCTGCATTTCTCTTTTATATTTCCTGGAACATATCATTTTAATTTCTCCTCTCAGACTAATGTTTAATAAAGTGAAGTTTCCATTAGAATCATGTAGGAAATTTGTTAAAATCCCTAAGGTCTTGAGGTTCATCAGTCTGCATCCTTTAAGTGATTTTTTTGTCACTAAAAATTGGAAGACACTGCTTGCAGACTAACTTCAAAGTAGTTTCAGGCTTGATTTTAGGACTGGTATGTAGTAGCCTGGTGGTAGAGCTCTTCTCAAATATTTATGAAGTCATGGGTTTGACCCCCAGAGATGAGAAACAAGCAAAGCAAAGAAAAAAAAAAATCCTTGACCTTTATCTGTTTGGGGGCAGTATTAGAGGTAGATAACCAACAACTAATGTGGACATAGTGGTCTAGAGCTTGAACTTAGGACCTGGATGCTGTCCCTGAGTTTTTTTGCTCAAGGCTTGCTCTCTGCCACTTGAGCCACAGCTTTGCTTATGGATTTTTGGTGGTTAGTAGTAAAAGTCTCACAGACTTTTTTTTTTGTGCCAGTCCTGGTGCTTGGACTCAAGGTCTGAACACTCTCCCTGGCTTCCTTTTGCTCAAGGCTAGCACTCTATCACTGGAGCCACAGCACCACTTGTGGATTTTTCTATATATGTGGTGCTGATGAATCGAACCTGGGGCTTCAGGTATGCGAGGCAAGCCCTCTATCACTAGGCCATATTTCCAGTCCGTCACAGACTTTCTTGCTGGGGCTAGCTTTGAACCTTGATCCTTAGGTCTCAGCCTCCTGAGCTATGGGTGCCCAGCAACACTTGACTTTAAATTTAATATTTTATTTGTATACTTAACAGGTTTTACTGGCTATAGTTGTCTTATTTCATGTGTTATGTCGGTGTGAAAATTTAAAGAAATAATATTTTTGTGTGTGTTGATAGGTTTTTGGTAGTAGTGGGATTTGAACTCAGCATCTTACATATGCTAAGCAAGCACTCTACCACTTGAGCCACATCCCTAACTCTTTTGCTCCTGTCATTTTTCAGATAGGGTCTTACTTTTCTTGCCTGGGCAGGACTGAACTGTGATCTTCCTACTTTATACTTCCTGCGCTGGGTGACAGGCCTGCTGTGAACCATGCCTAGCATTTTTCACTCAGCTGGGTTTCTTGCTAATAACTTTGCTGGCCTTAAATGATGATCTTCCCAATCTCACCTCCCTAGTAGCTAAAATTACAAGCATGAGCCACCACCCACAGCTATGATATGTTTAATTACATCATAAGTATTATAATTATGTTTTAATTCTATCCCCCAAATGATTTTTTTTGCTTTCCAGATTTTGAAAGGAGAATGCCTCCTGGACCTTTCTAGTTTTACTGATAATAGGTAAGTATCATAAGTTTCAAGCACTAATGGGGTCTGGCATATCATAGATTGCTGGTAATGAGTGTTGAAATTTTTTTTTTTTTTTTGGCCAGTCCTGGGCCTTGGACTCAGGGCCTGAGCACTGTCCCTGGCTTCTTTTTGCTCAAGGCTAGCACTCTGCCACTTGAGCCACAGCGCCACTTCTGGCCATTTTCTGTCTATGTGGTGCTGGGGAATCGAACCCAGGGCCTCATGTATACGAGTCAAGCTCTCTTGCCACTATGCCATATCCCCAGCCCCTGTTTAAATTTTTTAAGTGAAGGTAACTCACTCTCCTTTACTAGCCTTGAATGAATATTATCACTAAGCCTTGTTTCCTTTAAGGACATTTAAGAAACTACTGGGGGATGGAAATGTGTGTGGCTCAAGTTGTAGAGAGCCTACCTAGCAATTGCAAAGCTCTGAGTTCATACCACCTAAAGAAATAAATAAGGAAATAAACTCAAATGAACCCAGTGACTTCTATATTTGATTTTATGTTCTTCCAAATGGGGTTTTGAACTCAGGGCTCTATGCTTGCTAAGCAGGTGCTTTACCATTTGAGCCATACCCCTAATCCCTTTTATTTTAGTTTATTTTTCAGGTAAGGCACCACTTTTGCCAAGGGCTCTCCTTGGACCTCAATCTTCCAACTTACTTCTGCATAGCTGAAATTTTAAGTATGCACTCCTATGCCCAACTTTTTTTTTTTTTCGGCCAGTCCTGGGGCTTGGACTCAGGGCCTGAACACTGTCCCAGGCTTCTTTTTGCTCAAGGCTAGCACTCTGCCACTTGAGCCACAGCGCCACTTCTGGCCATTTTCTGTATATGTGGTGCTGGGGAATTGAACCCAGGGCCTCATGTATATGAGGCAGGCACTCTTGCCACTAGGCCATATCCCCTGCCCCCCAACTTTTTTGTTAAAATATAGTTTTAGTATTTTGTGCAGGATAGCCTCAAACTTTGATCTTCTGATTTTTTGTGTCCCAAGCAGCTAGGATTAAAGACATGAGTTATCATGCCTAGATTTATTTTTTCATTTTCCTAAATTAGTTTTACATGGTTTTTAGATGCTATAGTCTCTTATAAATCACTTTTCAAGTAATTTGTTGCATATGTGAACAGGAAGAATGTCTAATCAGATAAGAAGCTCTAATTGTATACATGGTCAAAATTAATAAAACTAAGAAGTCACCAGTTTCCCTTTGTCATATACTCTTAAATATGTCTAAAAGCTGAGATAAATCTTGTGTAACTTGGTTTTATTCAAGCAGCTTAAATAATTGTCTTTGCAGCAAAGCAGTAAACAAGGAGTATGAAGAATATGTTCTTACTGTTGGTGATTTTGATGAGAGGATCTTTTTGGGAGCAGATGCGGAAGAGGAAATTGGAACACCTCGAAAATTCCCTGGGGACACCCCATTAGCACAAACTAATGAGTGTAACCTTCAACAACACTTTGAAAAAGTAATATAACCTAGCCTGGCCTCAGTCTTGAATGATACTTGTCTTTTTCTGTGTGATTCTACTAACAGCAGAGGCAACTTTCAAGTTAAATCTTGAGGTTCTTCTACTAATTCATAGTCCCCATGAAAGCTTTAAAAGGTAATTTTTGAAAACTGGCATTTATTCATTGCTATTAATCATTTGGATACATTTTCCCAGCAACCTGGTTTTATCATTACACGTATTCATCCTTTTGTTGCTTCAGTATAGCCTCTGTTATGCTGCTTGAAATATAGTTTGCTTTCCTACCCATGAAACAAACTAGGCCCTTCCTTAATTTCAGCTTGATAACCGTAGGCTTGATTGTTGATGTACAAGGCCTAAAGTAGACACCTGTTTTAGTCCAAGCTTTACCATTGTCTTTGTTAGCTTAAAAGAAGGAATTTACTTCTCTGTACCTGTTTCTTCATAGGTAAAATTAACGTGGGTATACTTTATATTTCAGATGAGTTTTCAGAGGATAAAATGAGATTATAGATACAAAACATTTTGGAAACACATTATCCAAATGAACAGGTGTTATTAGCATAATGCTAAAAAAATTGGTGGATAACCTAGAAAAGAGGCAAAGAAACCCATCTCTAAATGAATATAGAAGATGGTACATGTGCTGAATTAAATGTGTTATAAGGGGAATTGTCACTTTTCAGTCTTACAGATTTTTCTTTTCTGACAGAAAAGATCATTTGCACCTTCTACTCCGCTGACAGGACGTAGATATTTACGAGAGAAAGAAGCAGCTATTACTCCTGTGGCTTCAGCTACCCAGAGTGTGAGCCGCTTACAGAGTATTGTGGCTGGACTGAAAAATGCCCCTAGTGAACAACTTACAAGTATTTTTGAGTAAGTATAATACAGTGAATTTTTTTTCTAAGTGTCTTTTTAAGTTAGACTCATTTCATTTTCAGTATAGTTAAAATACTTGAGATCATGGATATGTATATGGCAAGCTAAATTGTATCATTTCTGTCATAAAACATGTTGACCTAAAAATGACATAAAAATACCCATTAAAATTACATTATTTCATAGGATTACAGGCTTTCAGGTAGATCTTGAAGTTCATTTGGCTCTGATATTCCATATTTGTAATTATTCCTGAGTTATGCATATTTTTCTTTTTAAAATGACTCTTAAGTGGGTTAAATCTAAATGTCCAGGAAAGGGGAGATTGGGTATATATTGGTAGTGTGACTTATAAAAAGGAAATTTATGTAATTTTTATTTTATTTATTTTTTTTTTACCAGTCATTGAATCCTGAACTCAGGGCCTGGGCACTGCCCCTGAGCTTTTTTTTTTTTTTTTTCCTGGGCTTTGGACTCATGGCCTGAGTACTATCCCTGGCTTCTTTTTGCTCAAGGCTAGTACTCTGCCACTTGAGCCACAGCACCACTTCTGGCCTTTTCTGTGTATGTGGTACTGAGGAATCGAACCCAGGGCTTCATGCATGCTAGGCCAGCATTCTACCACTAAGCCACATTACCAGCGTGTAATTTTTTTTTAAAGATACAGTTCTGATAAGCATGGTGGTACATGCAGTATTCTAGAAGCTCAAGCAGGATGTTGAGGCAGGAGGCTTGCAAGTTCAGAGACAGCCTGGAGCATATAACAAGGAAGGAGAGAAGGAAGGAGAACCAGAGCCAGATGCTGATGGCTCACACATACTACACAATATGTGAAAGTAACAAAAAAAAATACATAAAAAAGCCAGGCATAGTGGGGCATGCCTATAATTCTCACACTTGGGAAACAGGCAGGAGAATATTGAGTTTAAGGGAATCTGGGCTACTTGACAAGTTCAAAATGAATCTGCCCTATGTAGTGAAGACCTGTTACCCTCAAATGTACCTGGGCACCACTGACTTACATCTATAATCCGAGTTCCTTGGGAGGCTTAGAATGTAAGAATCAAAGTTCAAGGCCAGCCCTGAAAGAAAATTCTATGAAACACTATCTCAACCAAGGGAAACTGGAAGTGATGACCTGTGCCTGTCATCGCAGCAACAACAGGAAGCCTATTAAATAGGTGATTATGGTCTGTAGGCATATGCCCAGAGAGCAAGCAGTATCCTCTCAAAAATAGGTAGAAAAGCATAGAATGAGACCTACCTCAAAAATAACTGGTGGAAAAAGAGGCTGAAGGCATGGCTGGGCACATACTTAGCAAGGGAGATAGAGCACTTGCCTAATAAGTGTGAAGCTCTAAGTTCAAACCCCAGAAGCACTAAACAAAAAATGAAAGCAATAACAACCTAAATTTAAACCCCAGAACTATAAACTCCTTCATTGTAATGAACAATGACTTGAATTTCCACCAAAAGCACAAGTAATGAATGCAAACTATATCAAAATTAAAATTTTATTTAGCAAATGAACAACAAGCGGAAAGGCAACGTGTAGGATAGGCTAAAAGAATTGCAAACCATGTCTTTGATAAAGAATTAACATCCAGAATGTATAAAGAATCTCTACAACTTGGTAGGCATTGTGGCACATGCCTCTTAATTACAGTATTTTAGAAGCTGAGGTAGAAATATTGTAAGTTCTGCCCAGACTGGGCTATCAAGAATTCCTACAACTCATTAATGAAACTGCTCACCAATTCGATTTAAAAATATATAAAATAGGGCTGGGAATGTGGCTTAGAGGTAGAGTTCTTGCATGTAGCCCTGTTTTTGATTCCTCAACACCACATAAACAGAAAAAGCCAGAAGTGGAGCTAAAAGAAGCCTGGGACAGTGTTCAGGCCCTGAGTCGAAACCCCAGGACTGGCAAAAATTAAATAATTTATATATACATATATAATTTCTATATATAATACATATTAAATGTATTAAATTATAAGTAAGCAAATTACCTACATATAAATTGTATATATGCTATATATATATGCACACACATATATATATAGTGAATCATATATATCCAATGGTTTGTATCTAATCCTAGCTACTCAGAAGGTTGAGATCTGAGGATTGAGGCTCAAAGCCAGTCCAGGCACAAAAGTCCACAAGATTCTTACCCCAATTAACCACCAGAATGCTAGACTGTTTGCATGGCTCAAATGGTAGATTGCCAACCATGTACAAAAATGCCGAGCAAGAACTCAAGGCTCTGAGTTCAAGCCCTAGTTCTGGCATGCGCACACACACACACACACACACACACACACACACACACACACACACACACACACACAGAGAGAGAGAGAGGACTCAAATAGACATTTTTTCAGAAGAGATAAATAAATGGCCAATAAGCATATGAAAATGCTAAACATTACTAATTGGGAAAATTCATATCAAACCCACAATAAGAAATTACCACACATACATTAGTTCAGCCACTTAACTTCCCCTTCACCACCAAAAACAGCAAGTGTCGGTGAGGTTATGGGAAAGTCTGATTCCTCACATGCTATTGATAGATTGTAAAATGGTGCAACCACTGTGTGTGTGTATGTGTGTGCTTTGGGGCTGGGAGAGTGCTTGCCTTGCATGCATAAAGCCCCAGGTTCGATTCCTCAGCACCATATAAACAGAAAAAGCTGGAAGTAGTGCTATGGCTCAAGTGGTAGAGTATTAGCTTTGAGCAAAACAAGCCAGGGACAGTGTTCAGGCCCTAAGTCCAAGCCCCAGGACTGGCAAAAGAAACAACAACAACAAAAAATGAAAGTTTCTACTTCATAAAAAATATATAATTTTATATGAACTTTTATGTATTTATCTTTCTTTTATATATGTAGAGTTGTGTTTTAAATTTATAGGTGAAAGTAGAACCTTGGAAACTAAAAACCAGATTTAGTCTAAGACTTGTTTGATATTTGAGATAGCATCTTGTTATGTAGCCCAGGCTGATGTCTAAACCTTGAAAGAAGAAATGTTAGTAGTCTAGGCTTTTTTTCTTTCTGGATAATTAGATTCCTCTTGTGCTTTATAGATCTTGCATGCGGAATCCTATGAAAAACATTATGAAAATAGTGAAAGAAATAGGAGAGACTTTCTGCCAACACTATACTCAATCAACAGATGATCAACCAGGATCTCACATAGGTAAGAATAAAAAAACTAATGTTGGGACAGCATTAAAAGTAGGTAAAGATCCAGGTGCTGTGGCTCATGTTTATAATCCTAGCTACTTGGGAGACAAGATTTCTAAGGCCTTTTTGCCATCCTGGGCTAAGTGTTAGCAAGATCTCATCTCAACAAAAAAGCTGGGTACAGTGGTGCATACATGTCATCTCAGCCTTGTGAGAGACATAAGAAGGAAGATCATTGTGCTGTCCTTGGAAAAAAATAAAAATGAACCCTACCTGAAAAAAATAACTAAAGCAAAAAGCTTAGGAGCATGATTCAAATGTAGAGCACCTGGCCTAGAAAGTGGGAGACCTTGAATTCAAACCCAAGTACCACCAAACAAAATTAAAAAGAAGCTGGGCACCATTGGTGCATGCCTAGCTACTCAGGTGGCTGAAATCTAAGGATCACAGTTTGAAGATAGCCCAGGTAGGAAAGTCTGTGAAACTCTTATCTCTAATAAACTACTCAGAAAACACTGCAAGTGGCGCTGTGGCTCAAGTAGTGGTGCTAGCCTTGAGCAAAAGAAGCTCAAGGACAGAGCCCAGGCCCAGAGTTCAAGCCCAACAAAACAAAAACACTAAAAAGAGAAACCAAAGCAAATAATTTAAAAAACAAGAAGTGGGGATTATGGAGGAGGGAAGGTGGGAGAAAAATGAGGGAAGAGGTAACAAATTTGACAAGAAATGTACTCACTACTTTACATATGTAACTGTAACCCCTCTATATCACCTTAACAATAAAATTACATTTTTTTAAAAAAGAGAAAGTATATGTAATTATAGTGAAATTATAGTTTTTTCCTTCCCTGCTGTTACTATACTAGGTCTCAATTTCAGTCCCTAACTGGATTTCAACAGCACATACCTTTCTTTTATTTCCTTTTAGATTTTGCTATAAACAGGCTAAAGCTGGCAGAAATTTTGTATTATAAAATGTTAGAGACTGTAATGGTTCAGGAAACACGAAGGCTTCATGGAATGGACATGTCGGTAAGTAAATCTAATCTCTTAGCTGCTGGCAGTTCTGTTCTCTTAGCTGTAGAGTTCTTGCCTGGAAGTAGCAATTTATGGCAGACTTGGGCATTGTGGCATTTAATTTACTCTTGTTGGGTTTGGCCCATGACCAACTAGAAGTAAAACTCATCTTTAGTGTACCGTCAATGTTCTCTCCCTTTAGGTCCATTTTATTTAGTCTTTGATTCACATTCCAACTATTAAGCTAACTTGTATTAAAGAAACTTATTTATTCAGACCTCTCAGACATTTTTGCATTGTAAAGTGACAATAGTTTTCCTTAAAAACTAAGTTATTTTTGTGTAAACATTTGACAAAGTATGACCACTCTTTCCAACAGCTAGCTAAGAGAATTTTCCTCCAATTTAAACCTGTCTTATGATCTTTCAGTTTCCTTATCTTTCCATTTTTCTCCTGCAGTCACTCTTAGGGTCTTCTTATCACTGTCCTACTAGGAGCAGGTAGTATCCAAGGATTCTGCCTATCTATAAAATAGAGTATCTCTTTATTTTCACTCTGGAAAAATGTTTTCTTCCGTTGGTTCTTTTTCCTTGATTTTGTCTTTCGTGGTTTAGAGAGAGAGTGTGCGTGTGTATATGTGTGTGTGCACACATGTGCACTGGTACTGGAGCTTGAACTCAGGACCCAGGCATTGTCCCTTAGCTTTAAGCATATTTTTTGTTTTCTCTTTTCTCTTTTGGTACTGGGATCAAACCCAGGACATTACACTTGCTAAGCAAGTGCTTTGCCACTGAGCTCATCCCAGCCCTTTTAGCTTTTTAACTCAAAGCTAGCACTATACATCTGGCATTTTGCTGGTTAATTAGAGAAAAGAGCCTCAGGGACTGTTTTTGCCTGGGCTGGCTTGGAATTGCAGTCCTTAGATCTCAGCCTTCTGAATACTTAGAACTATAGGTTTGAGCCACTGGTTCCCAGCTTGGGGTAGGGGTGAGGGGGAGGATAGGGTGTATGTGAAAGCTTGAGTCTGTTAGTTTTGTGTTTTCCTTGGTCTTGTCTCCTTCCTCTGGCTTCCCTTTGAATAATCAGGTATCTTCTTCCTTTTTGTTTTTTCTTCTCTTTTTTGTTTACTCCTAGTTTTATGCAAGATAAGAGTTTCTGTTACTTTTTCTCTTTGCTATTGGGAAGAAGGAGGGCAACAAACTCCATTTTTAGCACAGAGAGCATATTTAATTCCATGGTGAAAGAGGACTTTATGTTCTCAGTGAAATATATTTTTCAGAAATGTTTACTTCTTAGCTGTTACATTATTTTCCCTTCTACTTCAGTGCTTTGATTAATAAACATTTAGGCTCACAAAACAAATGTCATTAAAGAAAAGGAGGGGCTGGGAATATGGGTTAGTGGTAGAGTGCTTGCCTCGCATACATGAAGTCCTGGGTTCGATTCCTCAGCACCACATATATAGAAAAAGCCAGAAGTGTCATTGTTGCTTAAGAGGTAGAGTGCTAGCCTTAAGCAAAAAGAAGCCAGGAACAGTGGTCAGGCCCTGAATTCAAGCCCAGGACTGGCAAACAAACAATTTTAAAAAAGGAGCTATTCCTAATGTTTTTCTTTTAATGGAAACATGACTATTTGTTCATATTTCAAAGCAGATTTTTAATGTATGTCTATTTAAATTAAACAATATTAGCTATATTAGAAATGATTAAAATTAGATATAAAAAGGAAAACTAATCTGAGAACTGGTATGTGAGTGGTGTGTATATGTGGTGTGTGTACACTGGGATTGAGCCCAGAACATTACACATGCTAGTCAAGGGCTCCACCACTAAATTACACTTGCAGCCTAAGAACTCGTCTATCTCTGATAATCAAGCTTAATACAATTTTTTACAAATTATTGTCTTGCTTATACAGTTTTCCTTTTTGTTCTTTGAGTTAGAGTTTCCATATGTAGCCTTCAGATTTGCCTTGAAGTTATGATTCTCTTGTTGGGTTATAGTTGTCTTTTCAGAATGCTAAAGATTGAAATTGCTGAGAAATGTTAACTTGAACTTTCTTTTCTTTAAGGTACTTTTAGAGCAGGATGTGTTCCATCGCTCCTTGATAGCTTGTTGCTTGGAAATTGTGCTCTTTGCCTATAGTTCACCTCGTACTTTTCCTTGGATTATTGAAGTTCTCCATTTGCAGCCATTTTACTTCTATAAGGTAAGATGGTACCACATTCTGTGTGCTCTGTCTCACATAAACATTGTATTTAAGTGCTAAAGAAAAACAATCATGATGTCTGGAAAATGTTTCTAGAGTTGTTCAGATAATATATATTCCTTTTGGGTAGACTCAAGGATTCAAAGAAAATGATGATCTCAGTAAATTAAGTGATTTCATTGCTCCATTTCTTTTTCAATCAGCAAGTTGCAAATATCACTTAATAAATATTTAAGCTTTCATTTTTAAATTTAAGTATTTCTTATTTTCTGTATGTATGCATGAAAATTATAATCCTGTTAAATAGATGCATAACAGGGAATAAGAACACTCTTCCAGGATAAAAAGAGGTTTAAACTTGATTGTGGTGGGCTGGAGGTATAGCTTAGTGATAAAGTGATTCCCTACCATGTGTGATACTCTATGTTTAATCTTTAACACCACAAAAAGGAAAACAATGCAACAGCTAAAATTGATTGTGATAGTCTAGTTAGGGAAGGCATGGTAACAGCTCAGGTTTCTTCTCCAAACTTGAACCAATTCAGTGGAGATAAATCTTTCATTTTTATTCCTCACTAAAACTATTTTTTCTTACAAAATAAGTTATACAGAGCTATATCATCATAGTCCATCACAGTTAACGTTATCTAATCTTCAAATTTAAAATTAATGCCACTACTTTTTTTTTTTTTTTTGTCAGTTGTGGGGCTTGAACTCAGGGCCTGGATGTTGTCCCTGAGCTCTTTTTGCTCAAGGCCAGCACTCTACCACTTGAGCCACAGCTCCACTTCTGTTTTTCTGGTGGTCAATTGGAGAGAAAAGTCACTTTCCTGCCCAGGCTGGCTTTGAACTGCGATCCTCAGATCTCAGCTTCCTGAGTAGTTTGGATTACAGGTGTGAGCCATCAATGCCCAGCTTGCTATTATGTTTATTAGTAGAATTTAGTTACTATTTGGTCTTCAAACTACCGATGATAGAAAAATTAAGTTTGAAGCGTTAAAGTATTGTGCATAAACTTAGCCTGAAATAGGTGTAGAAGGTATACATTATTGGAAAGTTTATCTGTTTGAACTGTATAATCAAATACTATCCATCAGCAGTAGCTTCTTGGGCAGAAGGGCTGATGTAGCCCAGTGTCTCTGGAGGCAGAGATTCAGGCACACCAGAACAGAGCCAGAGTGGCCTATCACCTTTGGAGGGATGATATGGGGCTTGTAACCTTATTTCCCAAGCATGACCCTTGGATGGCAGTGGTTACCTCTTTGGAGAATTTAATAACCCAAGTCACCAAAGCTATTATAGTCTTCAATGGCAACACGAACATGGTTTGCTAGTCAGTGTGAATCTGCCTTTGTATCAGCATAATCTTCAAAACTTCACCCTTGAGAAATGCCCTTAGGAAAAAGTCCATGAGCTCTGATTCCTTAATGGTTAACAAAGAGAAAAGATCCCCAGGGTGTTGATACTGACCAAACCAGTTCAAACCAGTTCAACAACTCATTGTCCTCTGCCTTGCCTCCTTAAGCTGCTGACCCCAGTTCCCAGGCTACTGTGAAAGTGGCTTGGAAGCTGCTATGGCTCACCATTTCCAAACCTCTAGGCTCTTTCCTGTACCAGAGTCACGCACTGAGGGCTGAGGAAGTAACTCAAGTAATAAAGTCCTAGGTTCAATCCCCAGTACCTCTAAAGAAAACAAAACAAGCCAGGTGCTGGTGGCTCACACCTGTAATCCTAGCTACTCAGGAGGCTGAGGTCTGAGGATCACGGTTCAAAGCCAGCCTGGGCAGGAAAGTCTGTGAGAGTTTTGTTTTTTTTTTTTTTTTGCCAGTCCTGGGCCTTGGACTCAGGGCCTGAGCACTGTCCCTGGCTTCCTTTTGCTCAAGGCTAGCACTCTGCCACTTGAGCCACAGCACCACTTCTGGCCGTTTTTCTGTATATGTGGTGCTGGGGAATCGAACCCAGGGCCTCATGTATACAAGTCAGGCACTCTTGCCACTAGGCCATATCCCCAGCCCCTAGTCTGTGAGACTCTTATCTCCAATTAACCACCTGAAAAACAGAAGTAATGCAGTGGCTCAAGTGGTAGAGTACTAGCCTTGAGCTGAAGAGCTCTAGGGCAGTGCCCAGGCCCAGAGTTCAAGCCTCACAACCAACAACAACAACAACAAAAAAGCAAAATGACAACAACAAAAATACAACAGAGATGTAAGTGAAAATATTTAAAGACATTAAAGCTTCTTTATAAATTAAAAGACTGCATTGGTTCTGTGTTAAGAGAGTAGGGCTGGAACCAGTCATGCTTGTGAGGCCAGATTGGAACTGATAACTACCTTACCTTCTCAACTTTCCTTCTTTCCAGGTTATTGAAGTGGTGATCCGTTCAGAGGAGGGGCTCTCCAGGGACATGGTGAAACACCTGAACAGCATTGAAGAACAGATTTTGGAGAGTTTAGCATGGGGTCATAATTCTACACTGTGGGAGGCTCTTCAGTTGTCTTCAGACAAAGTTCCTACTTGTGAAGAAGTAAGTTGTGGCAAGGCTAAGAATCCCATCACTTTTAAAACAAGAGCTTCCTCAAGATATATTTCACATACCATGTAATTTGCTCCTTAAAAGTGTTTAGTCATCAATATAGTTTTTTTGTTTTTTTGCCAGTCCTTGGACTTAAAACTCCAGGGCCTGAGCACTGTCCCTGATCTTCTTTTTGCTCAAGGCTAGCACTCTACCACTTGAGCCACAGCACCACCTCCAGCTTTTTCTGTTTATATGGTGCTAAGGAATTGAATCCAAAGCTTCACGTATGCTAGGCAAGCCTTCTACCGCTAAGCCATATTCATAGCCCCAATACAGTCAGTTTTAAAATCTATTTATTACCTCAATAAGAAATACCCCTTAGCTAGTACTTCTCTATCCCCAAACATAAGCAACCACTAATCCATTTTCTGTCAGTACATATTTGCATATTTTTATACAAATGGAATCATATACATCTGTGGTTCCTGGCTTTTTTTACTTAGCATAATTGTTTTGAGTTCATTCATATTGCAGTATATATTAGTCTTTCATTTCCTCGTGTTGCTAAATAATACTCTATATGGATATACTACTTTTTGTGCTTCCTTAGTAGCTAGAATTACAGGCATCAGCACCAGCTAATGTAATTTATTTTTTAAGTTGCAATGTTAGTTATTATGTAAATAGCACTTGGGCTTTTAGTAAGATAATATGACCTTGTTCCATGCTATTGTGATTAAATAATAATACCTACTTTTTCATCACTAGGTTCATCCATATAAAGTGATTTTGTTTCCTATAGGTTATATTCCCAAATAACTTTGAAATAGGAAATGGTGGAAATGTACAGATGCATCTCCCCATGATACCCATGTCTCCTATCATGCATCCAAGAGTCAAGGAAGTTCGCACTGACAGCGGGAGCCTTCGAAAGGGTAGGTTTACCTTCACAAAAACATTGAAACAATAACAAAGTTATTCCCAGAGAAAATATCAACCAATAATATGTCATTAAGAGATCTAATTTCTTCATCAGAATTTGAGAAAAGGCTTAATGCTTAGATCTTTTGTGGCTTGTTACATACTTAATATGTATTAAAGTAAAAGGATTTCTAGTCTGATTTTTAATATAATTTGTGTGTATGGGGGGGAGAGGGAGATTGTGTGTGCGCCTTTCCTGTGGTTTGAACTCAGGGCCTGGGTGCTGTCCCTGACCTTTTGTGCTTAAGGCTAGCACTCTACCACTTGAGCCATAGCTCCACTTATGGTTTTTTGGTGGTTAATTGGAGATGAGTGTCATGGACTTTCCTGCTTGGGCTGGCTTTGAACCTTGATCCTCATATCTTAGCTAGAATTATAGGTGTGAGCCACCAGTGTCTAGCTAATGTAATTTATTTTTTAAGTTACAATTTCAATTATGGAAATAGTATTTGGGCTTTTAGTAAGATTATATGACCTTTGTTCCATGCTAGTGTGAAACTATTTAAATAAAGTGATACCTACTTTTCCAAATACATAAAAATTACATCCTTCCTTTGTCTATATATATATATATCTCCATAGAAAGATATGGTGCTATTAGTAGATAAGATTGAGTTATAGAAGGTAATTAGACTACTTGAACTTCACAGTCACTTCATATTACCTCTTAACTTCTACTTGGTCCTTAACATAGGACTCCAGTATAGGCAGAGATTCAAGAAATCAGGAAAATGAATTATCTTAATTTTTATATGTTATTGTAATGATATATTTCATGTCTGTCCCAGTAAACTTGGGATTCTATAAGGGCATAAGTCATGTTAGTCACACTACCATCCCTAGTGCCTAGCTTTTAAGTAAGTAAAATTGATTATTTATTTTGGAATATGTACCAAACTTTTACATTTATTTTCTCTTTATTAGATATGCAGCCATTGTCTCCAATTTCTGTTCATGAACGCTACAGCTCTCCTACTGCAGGGAGTGCCAAGAGAAGACTTTTTAGAGATGACCCCCCAAAGGAAGTGATTGTGGATAAGATTATAACAGAAGGAACAAAACTGAAAATCGCTCCTTCAAGCATTACTGCTGATAACATATCAATTTCACCTGGGCAAACCCTTCTAACGATGGCCACAGCTACAGTAACAGGGTCAAAAGGACATAAAGTTACAATTCCAATGCATGGTAACCTTTTTGCACTTATTTCATATTTTTCCCAAGTTAGATAAAAATAATTTTTTGAAGAAATGTCTTATTAAATTGGGTTATATGGTCTTCTAACTCAGTAATTTTGTATTTATTCTGGAACCCAAACCTTCCTTTTTAATAAGACTTGGTGTTTTCCAGCAGTTTAAAGTTTACAGAAAAATTGAGAGTAAGATAACAAAGATTTCCAGAAATCCCGCCTCCCACCTCCCAGTGTCACTAGGCATCATCTCATCATCTCTCTCTTTTTTTTTTTTTTTTTTTGCCAGTCCTGTGGCTTCAACTCAGGGCCTGGACACTGTCCCTGAGCTTCTATGGCTTAAGGGTAGCACTCTACCACTTGAACCACAGTGCTGTTTCCAGCTTTTTCTATTTGTGTGGTATTGAGAAATTGAACCCAGGGTTTCATGCATGCTAGGCAAGCACACTACCACTAAGCCACCTTCCCAGCCCTTCATCATCTCTTATACCCAAGTGGTATGTGTATTACAATCAGTGCACCCACATCAGTACTGCCCAGTACATACATAATATACCATACATTAATTGTTGTTTTACACTGAATTTTGACAATGTATGATGACATTTATCATTATAGTATCATACATAGTACACTGAAAAATCCTTCATGCTCCACCTTTAGTTTTATTATGAACCTAAACTGTTTTCTAAATTTTCATATTTTAAAATTTTACTGCCCTCTTTGTTAGAATTGTTTTGTTATTGGAGTTTTTTAATTATAATTTTAATATCTTAGGTTGCACAAAGGAGATATAGTTCCACAATTCAATAATCTCAGTTTAAGAGTACAATGTATTTTAAAATTGTATATATATTTTAAGTAGTTGTACAAAGGGGTTTCTATTCCACAAGTAAAATTTTTAGTACAATGTATCTTTATTAATGTCGTCCCTTTCATCATTCTCTGAGCATTATAAATAGGTGTATTGAGCAAGAATTTTGAATTTTAATTAACATCTTCCAGATTTGCTTTTTTGTTTTGTTTTGCCAGTCCTGGGCCTTGAACTCAGCGCCTGAGCACTGTCCCTGGCTTCTTTTTGCTCAAGGCTAGCACTCTGCCACTTGAGCCAAAGCACCACTTCTGGCCTCTAGATTTGCTTTTACAAATGACAGTATGAAAACATCCCAGGCACATGCAAAGTGGGGAAAAATGTTTCTCTAAATAAAATATCTGAACAAAACAATATTCTTTTTTTCAAGGAGAAATAGAAATTCAGTCCTAACAGAGACTTACTTCATACCTTTCCTCTTGTTTCCCTGTATCCTTTTATGCTTATACATACAGAGACAAAATATATGGAATTGACAACTTCCTAAGAACACAGCAGCTTATTTCTAAAACCAAAATCTCTTATTACACATCTAGGTGTTGCAAATGATGCTGGAGAGATCACACTGATACCTATTTCCATGAACTCGACTCAAGCATCTGAAGAGACTCCAATACCACTGACTGCTCAGTCATTAACTGGTGCTTCTCCAAAACAGACCCATCTGACTAATGCACAGGAAGTTCATCTGATGGGACTAAGCAAACCAAAGAGAACTGGGTCCTTAGCATTATTTTATAGAAAGGTATGTGTTTTTGTAGCATCCAAAAACAGGTTATTAACAAGTAACAGCAACTTTGGCTTACTCCCCCACACCCCCCTCTTTTTATTTTTTTGGCCAGTCCTGGAGCTTGGACTCAGGGCCTGAGCACTGTCCCTGGCTTCTTTTTGCTCAAGGCTAGCACTCTGCCACTTGAGCCACAGCGCCACTTCTGGCCATTTTCTGCTTATGTGGTGCTGGGGAATTGAACCCAGGGCCTCATGTATATGAGGCAAGCACTCTTGCCACTAGGCCATATCCCCAGCCCCTACCCACTCCCCCTCTTTTATTCCAGGCTACGTAAGGGAAACTTTATTGAGGCCTAGGACCTAGGAAGAGGCCACTCTGGCCCCCAGAGGCTTTTACTGATCTTCTTGGGTGGAGGTTGTTGATGTGGCCATAGTTTTCATCATAGTTGACAGCACAGTGGGGTAATACTGGTAGATAAACTTGTCAAAGTTGTACTTCTATGCTAGCTGGCATAGGGTGGGCTCAGTGATGTCCCCTCAAGGGCATAGCATCAAATACAGGGTGGACTCTTTAGATATCATTATCTGAAGGTGTAGCCATCCCCCAGCTGCTTGCCATCAAATATTAGCCGCTGCTTGTCAATTGGGATGCTTTCCTGGTTCTGGATTGTAACTTTGACATTCTCTGTGGTGTCCCTTGGCTTGACCTTGAGGGGGGGGGCGTCTTGCATATCGGAATCTTCATGAAAATCTTCATATTTAAGTCTATTAGGCTCCCTGGTTGATGAGAAAGAGCTAGTTTCTCTCTCTCTCTCTCTCTCTCTCTCTCTCTCCCTCCCTCTCCCTCTCCCTCTCTCCTTCTCTCCCCATCTCTCCCTCCCTCCCCCTCCCTCCCTCTCCCTCTCTCTCCCTCTCTCTTTCTCTCTTCCTCTCTCCCTCTCTCCCCCTCCCTCTTCAGTCTGGGGCTTGAACTTGGGGCCTAGGTGCTGTCCCTGAGCTTCTGTGCTCATGGCTAGCACTCTACCACTTTGAGCCACCCTTCTACTTCCATTTTTCTGGTGGTTAATTGGAGATAAGCGTCTCGTGGACTTTCCTGTCCAGGATGGCTTGAATCAAATCATGATCCTCATTCTTTATATCTCAACCTCCGAAGTAGCTAGTATTACAGGGATGAGCCAATAACCAGCACCTGGCTCATCCTAACTTTTTGTTGTTGTTGTTGTTGGTGGTGGTGGTGCTTTTGTTTGGTTTTTGTCGGTTGTGGGGCTTGAAAATCTTAACTCTTTTTAAGTGTGTAGTTTGTGCTGAAAATATTCACATTGTTGTGCAACTGTTACCATTATCTATCCCAGAACATTTTTGTCTTCTCACTCAGAAACTCTGTACTCATTAAAGAAGAAACCTCCCATTTGTCCAACCTCCTAGCCCTCCTAGCATTTTGTTTTCTGTCTGAATTTAACTACTCTAAGTACTTCAAATGAATGAAATAATATAATAATTTGTTTCATTTGTCACAAGCTTCTGTCACTGAGCATCTATGTGTAGTAAATGAATCATCTGTGTTTATGACCCAGCATATGTTAGAATTTCTTCCCTTTTTAAGTCCATACAATTATATTTTGTTGTTTGTGTATGCCTCTTTTTGTCTATTGTGAATAATGCTTCTAGAAACATTGAAGCTGTTCCAGTCCTTGATTTTAGTTCTTTTTTAGTATATTCCCAAAAGTGGACTAGTAATTTAATATTTAACTTATTTAACAACTGCCACACAATTTTCTGCAATAGATGCACCATTTTACATGTCAGCTTGCAATGCACAAGTTATCCTTGCCAGGATTTGTTATTTTCTGGAGTTATTTTTGATAATAGCCATCCAATGGATATTAAATAGTTTGTCCTTGTAATCTGGGTTTTCATTTCCTTAATGGTTATTGAAGTTACAAATATTTTCATGAGCTTATTGACATACCTTCTTTGGAGAAATGTCTATTCAAGTCCTTGGCCCATTTTTAATTGAATATTTGTGATTGAGGTCCAGGATTTTTTTATCTGTTCTGCGTATTAATCCCTTATCAGACTTGCAGATATTTTCCACTCCAGTAGTAGTTGTTTCACTCTGTTGATAATGTCTTTGGATGCTTATTCTATCCTGCCTAACTTGAGTATAAGGATAGAAAGGAGGAAATGGGGGAGAAAGATGAAAGGGTGACATTGATCAAGATGCATTGTAATCATAACCTTGTACAACCACTTAATACATTTTAAAAATACTTTTAATTAAAAAAAAATAGCCTGCTGGGTGCTGGTGGCTCATGCCTGTTATGTTAGTGACTCAGGAGACTGAGATTTGAGGATCCTAGTTCAAAGCTAGCCCAGGCAGGAAAGTTGGCTAGACTCTAACCTTTAACCATCAGAAAACTGTAAGTGGAGCTGCGGGCTCAAAGTGGTAGAGCTAGCTCTAGACTTGAGTATAGGCCCTGAGTTTAAGCCCCTCAACTGACAAAAAAAAAAAGCCTGCCTAGAAAATTAGAAGGAGTAGACAGTAAGTATGGCCAGAGGTGGATAAGATTTGAAATGCCCAAATCTATAATAAATTTTAAATAACCATTCCATGATGAACTTAGCATCATGCTAGAATTCTACGCCTAAATAACATTTACTGTTAATTTTTTTTTAGTATAAAAACATTCTCTGTGTATCTGTAAGGATTTGTTTTGTAAAAGGATGTGTGTTTTAATTCCTCTAGCTAGAACTATATCTGTTATTTCCTTTTCTCATGAATATACAATCTACTGTCTTTTCTTACCTTTCCTTCAACCCAAACTGGTACCTGTTTATCTCAGGGCCAGCTGGACCATGATAGGCACCGGATGCAGAAAATAAGTTTGCTGTAAAATGATTCACAGATGATTTTGGAGTTGACCTCATATCTCTTTTCATCATATTAGCCGATCAAATAGCTTAAATTAGTTTTTCAGCTCACTATGTGAATGTAATGTTTTACTTGCCAAAATCAATTTTCTCTAAAGGATGTCTTACTGTCTTTTTTTAGAGGAGTTGTTTTTTATTTTTTCACATACCCCACTACAATTTTTTCTTTTTGCCAGTTCTGGCGCTTGGACTCAGGGCCTGAGCACTGTCCCTGGCTTCGTTTTGCTCAAGGATAGCACTCTTCCACTTGAGCCACAGCCCCACTTCTGGCCATTTTCTATATATGTGGTGCTGGGGAATTGAACCCTGGGTTTCATGTATATGAGGCAAGCACTCTTGCCACTAGGCCATATTCCCAGGCCCCCAACACAATTTTTTTTCATGGGGCTGAACTCAGGAGCTGGGCCCTGAGCTTTTTTGTTCAAGGATAACATTTTGCCACTTTAAGCCACAGCTCCACTTCCAGTTTTGGGGTGGCTAATAGGAGATAAGAATCTCATGGACGTTTCTGCCTGACTGGCTTTGAACTGAGATCCTAAGATCTCAGCCTCCTGAAAAACTAGAATTATAGGCATGAGCCACCAACACTCACATTCTAAGATAAAATTTAAAGTGTCAGTTTAAACAGAAGGTTCAGCTTTATGATTAACAATATTAAGCAGCAAAAATACTAGAACCAGGTGCTTATTAATAAAGGAAAAGAAGGTCTGAGCCTAAATTAATATAGAGTGAAATAGTCCCTGAGTTTCTTTTGCTCAAGGTTAGTGTTCTACCACTTGAGCCATACTTGTACTTTGGCTTTTTTTTTTTTTTTTTTTGGTAGTTTTAGTGGAAATAAAGAGTCTCACAGGCTTTCCTGCCCAGGCTGGCTTCAAACAGCAGTTCTCAGATCTCAGCCTTCTGAGTAGCTAGGATCACAGGCATGAGCCATGGTATTCAACATTATTCACTCTGTTTACTTGTTTATCCCTACTATCCTCACAGTAAATGCCTTATTGAAGGGATTATTTTTGTAGGCTCCCAGCTGCTCTGCGTGTGGAATGGGTTTCTTAGGACCCAGATGATTCTTCAAACAACAAGACAAAGGAGAGAGAGACAGAGAAAGAGAGAAAAGAAGAGACATAACACACAAGAGTCAGATACCTTATTATACTAAATATGACTTGTGGAATTGAAACCCCTTTATATAACTGCTTTAAAAAAGTTAAATAGGAGCTGGGAATGGTGGCTTAGTAGTAGAGTACTTGCCTAGCATGCCTGAAGCCCTGGGTTCGGTTCCTCAGTACCACGTAAACAGAAAAGGCCAGAAGTGGTACTATGGCTCAAGTGGTAG
The DNA here is from genome assembly GCF_023159225.1 of Perognathus longimembris pacificus. Lineage (NCBI taxonomy): Eukaryota > Metazoa > Chordata > Mammalia > Rodentia > Heteromyidae > Perognathus > Perognathus longimembris. Next base: position 70,529,998 of record NC_063166.1, on the reverse strand, counting down.
AGTGCTAGCCTCAAACTAAAGAAGCTCCCCTGAGTGCCTATGCCCTGAGTTCAAGCCCCAGGACTGGCAAAAAAGAAAAGAAAAAAGTTAAAGCACAATCATCTACCAAATCTATTTGCCAAAGGTAGTAAAATAATTTGTAGATTTAGGCATCCTTGCTAGCCTTGGGCAAAAGCAGCTCAGGAACAGTGCCTAGGCCCTGAGTTCAAGCCCCAGGACTGGCAAAAAATAAAAACCCTCATATCTCATTTACTTTAAATATTCTTGTATTTACTTATTATAAACAACATAGCATACAGAGAAAAATTTTAATGATTTTGCTTTCTGAGTCATTTTTGAAGTAAACTATCTGGCATATGAGACTTCTTAGCAATTTTACCTGAACAGAAAGAAAACACAGACTTTGAAGACTTGAAAACAATACATATTTGTAATTGGCTGCATCTCTTTCATAAATGTTTTTTAAATAATGTTCTAAAGAATATTCTGTTTTAACCTATAATCTCTTGCCATAGCAGTGAACTAATGTTATAGAACAGATATTTTAAATGATTTAGTATCAACAGTCTAAATGTTCTTAAATCTTGGCTTTCAAGTCCATCCTCATGCTTTCAAATATTTGAGAAATTTACTTTTTCTTTCATTAATGTGTTACCTTTTAGGTCTATCATTTGGCAAGTGTACGCTTGCGTGATTTGTGTTTAAAATTAGATGTTTCAAATGAGCTGCGAAGGAAAATATGGACATGTTTTGAATTCACTTTAGTTCACTGCTCTGATTTAATGAAAGACAGACATTTGGATCAGCTCCTCCTTTGTGCCTTTTACATCATGGCCAAGGTAATATACAGGTTGGGACAATGTCTTTGCTCTTATTGCCTTACTTTGAAGCATCAGATTAAAAAAAAAATCTCTTAATTTGATGCTTAGTTTTCCTTTAGTGCTGTAAGCCAGAGTCCTCATTATTAAGTAATAATTTTGAGTTATTTTCTCTGGACTCCTCAGTGTAATAATAATCACCTTTCCTACTTCATATGAATACACTGTATAAAGAAGTTAGAAAATGTGAATAACATGTTTTCTACCCCAGCCCTCTGATGTTTCTGAAGTGATACTTTAAATGCAAAGTGATCAGATGAAAATAACTTGACCAGGGCTGGGAGTGTGGCTTAGTGGTAGAGTGCTTGCTACCATGCATGAAGCCCTGGGTTCTATTCCTCAGCATCACATAATAGAGAAAAATTCGGAAGTGGCACACTGGCTCAAGTGGTAAAGTGCTAACCTTGAGCAAAAGAAGCTCAGGGACAGTGTCCACACCCTGAGTTCAAGCCCCAGGATTGACAAAAAAGAAAAAGCTTGCTTGTTTTTTAAAATTCTGTTGTAACTGAAAGAAGTCATTTGCTATATCTATCTTGACTATATTGTCCAAACTGATAGTCTTAGCTGAGATATGCAGTTTAAGATTAGACATTTTTTTCAAACTTTTCATGATTCTTCTCTCACAGTTCATAGTTTGAGTCTTTATACAAAATAGCTGGGCACTAGTGGCTCACGCCTACAATCCTAGTTACTCAGGAGGCTGAAATCTGAGGATCACAGTTCAAAGCTAGACCAGGCAATAAAGTCCATGAGACTCTTATCTTCAGTTAACCACCACAAAACTGAAGTGGCACTGTGATTCAAAATGGTAGAGCTCTAGCCTTGAACAAAAAGAACTCAAGAACAAAAAGAGCTCCCAGACCCTGAGTTCAAGCCCTTCCACTGACAAAAATAAAAAAATTTTAATTTTAATTCTTTATATAAAATAAATTATAATGTTTTTAAGTAATCATTTGTATTTTTCAGAAAGTACTCAGGTTCAGACTTTTCTTTTTCTAGTTTATCATTATGGAGAATAGGTTTGCAGCTAATGGGCAGTAAAGCAGGGAAAGGATTGAACTTTCTGATAACAGATAAAACGGAAGGGATTCCTATTTAGATCACAAATCCGTTTTCTTTCTTTGAGTCACCACTGTGACTTCTGTCTAAGCATTAGAAACCCTGTAGTCTGTCCTCAAGTATTAAAAAGCTAATCTTATAATAGCTGCTCAGTCTCCAGAAGATATTTTCTGTCCTTTAGTAGCTTGTTAATTTACCTTTTTTTTTTTTTTTTTTTTTTTTTTTTTTTTTTTTTTTTTTTTTTGCCAGTCCTGGGCTTAGACTCAGGGCCTGAGCACAGTCCCTGGCTTCTTTTTTTTTTTTCTCAAGGCTAGCACTCTGCCACTTGAACCACAGCGCCACTTCTGGCCATTTTCTGTATATGTGGTGTTGGGGAATTGAACCCAGGGTCTCATGTATATGAGGCAAGCACTCTTGCCACTAGGCCATATCCCCAACCTCCCACTTATACTAGTTTTAAATGCTTAGTAAAAAGTAAATTAAAGGGCTGGGAATATGGCCTAGTGGCAAGAGTGCTTGCCTCATATACATGAAGCCCTGGGTTCGATTCCCCAGCACCACATAAATAGAAAATGGCCAGAAGTGGCGCTGTGGCTCAAGTGGCAGAGTACTAGCTTTGAGCAAAAAGAAGCCAGGGACAGTGCTCAGGCCCTGAGTCCAAGCCCCAGGACTGGGCAAAAAAAAAAACTAGTATAAGTGGTAACTGCAGGGGATTTAGCAGGTGTGAGTTTTATCATTCTTTTTATAAGTTGATGCATTCTTAATAGGGTTACACTGTAGCACCTCAGGGCTTTTTGACTAATGACTAATTAATGGAGTCTCCACAGGCCATAAATCCTGAACTTTTTAAAAGGCAGTCAAAATCATAAATGTTGGTGGTTTTTAGTCATGGAGTTTATGGCTTTCTGCAAGGCTGTTCTTGAAGCCAACCTATAATTGAAGTTTTTGTTCAGAGCCATTTTTCTTTCAAAACCAGTTGCTAAATGTAGTTTTTATTTTCTTTTAGGTAACAAAAGAAGAAAGAACTTTTCAAGAAATAATGAAAAGTTACAGGAATCAGCCCCAAGCTAATAGTCATGTGAGTTACATTATTTTTCCTACTGTCCAAAAATAGATTTGAACTATTTCTCTGCTGACAATCATATAAAATGTATAAATTATCTTTACAGTTTTACTATACTTTTGATTTCTTGGGTTAATGGATACTATTAAACTTGAGCTAGTTTTATTAAAAGACAGTTTCAATACAAGTCAGGAAATCTGGCTATTTCTGACATATCCTTATACTGGCATGTATTTCTCACCAACTCTGCCATTCCAATTGTCCTTTGTTGGGTGACATTTTTTACTAGAAGAGGTAAAGAGATATATAATAATAATATTCTTTAATTATATGAAACTTGATTCTCTTGGTGGTTAAATTCGGTAAAATTTGAGGATTTGTTTACTAAAGCTTCTTTTACCATCTGCATCTAATTGTCCTCTTTGAATAAAGGTTAAACATCTCTGATCATCTTTTCTGTACCAGTACCAGGGCTTGAACTTAGGTCCTGAGCACCAGCTGAAGGCTGGTACTCTTATCACCTGAGTCTTAGCTTCATTTCTGGCTTTTTGGTGGCTAATTGTAGATAGTAGTCTCACAGTCTTTCCTGCCTGGACTGGCTGTAAACTGCAATCTTCAGATCTCAGCCTTCTGAGCAGGATTACTAGCATGAGCCACCAGCACCCAGTTTTCTGATAACTTTTTTTTTTTCTTTTTTGGCCAGTCCTTGGGTTTGAACTCAGGGCCTAGGCACTGTCCCTGAGTTTCTTTTGCTCAAGACTAGCATTCTACCACTTAAGCCACAGCGCCACTTCTGGCTTTTTTCTGTTTACATGGTACTGAGGAATCGTGGGCTTCGTGCATGGTAGGCAAGCACTCTACTAAGCCACCTTCCCAGCCCACAGATAATTTATTTTTATAACCATTATGATAATCCTCTGAAACCTTTCAGTTACAGAAATGTGAAAGATTAGTATATCATCCTGGCACACAGTAAATATTTAACAAATGTTTGTTTTATATTGTTATTGAAGCTGAAGAACATAGTAAAGTTACTTTAAGACTTGGAATATCTTAAAAAAAACACCTAGTTTCTCTGCTCTTAGGCATCATAATGACCTCTTGGCTAGCCTTGGTTAGAGAGGGCTGGCACCACATGTATAGAAAATGGCCAGAAGTGGCGCTGTGGCTCAAGTGGCAGAGTGCTAACCTTGAGCAAAAAATAAGCCAGGGACAGTGCTCAGGCCCTGAGTCCAAGGCCCAGGACTGGCAAAAAAATAAAAAAGTAAAGTAGAAAGAGAGATGGGGCAGGTAGTCATATCTACTAAGAGCCCCAAATTAGTTTCACTTAAGCCCTAGAGTACACTGATAATAAGTAATATAAAGCTATTTAAAAGCCAAGAATAAGTATTTATTAAATCTTGTGACAGTTTCTGGAAAATCCCTCAGGAATCAAGTCTGAGAAGTCCAGATTATCCCTAAAGATCATTACCGTGAAGTTAGGATGTATAAAAAAAATGCACCAAGCAGCCAGGTGCTGGCTCATGCCTGTAATCTTACCTACACAGAACCTCAGAATCACAGTTCAAAGGCAACCCGGGAAGAAAGTCAGAGAGACCTTTTTGTTGTTTTTTGTGGTGTGGGTTTGTTTGGGGTTTTTTTTGTCAGTTGTGGGGCTTTAACTTGGTCTGGGCATGGTCCCTGAGCTTTTTCTGCTCAAGGCTAGCATTCTACCATTTTGAGCCATAGCACCACTTCCAGTTTTCTGGTGGTTAATTGGAGATAAGGGTCTCATGGACTTTCCTGCCCAGGCTGGCTTTGAACCACGATCCTAAGGTCTTAGTCTCCCAATTAGCTAGGATTATAGGCATGAGACACAGGTGCCAAATAGCCTCACAACACCAGAATTTATAAGACAAGGAGTACTGGACCATGCCCTTCAGTTGTATAGGAGATAGGAAAGATTTTAGGAACAGAGAAAGAAAAAAATTTTCATGTGACCATCAGAAAGGAGATAAGAATGGGCTAGGAATAGCCCAGTGAAATCAAATTAATCTTGTGTAAGGAGTGAAAAGGAAGGAAGAATAAGTTACAGTCTTTGATATTACTATATTTATTGAATTTATGCATTTAATTAGTGCCAGTAAGAGGGCTTGAACTCAGGCCTTTGTCCTCTTGTTTAGCTTTTTCACTGCTTGAGCCACGCCTCTACTTCCAGCTTTGTGGTTGGTAGATAGAGATAAGAATCTCAGACTTCCCTGCCTGGGCTGACTTTGAACTGTGATCTTCAGATCTCAACCTCCTTGGTACCTAGAATTACAAGCACTACCCATAGCCCCCAACTTTGGCACTGCTTTTTTTTTTTTTTTTTTTTTTTGGCCAGTCCTGGGCCTTGGACTCAGGGCCTGAGCACTGTCCCTGGCTTCTTCCCGCTCAAGGCTAGCACTCTGCCACTTGAGCCACAGCGCCGCTTCTGGCCGTTTTCTGTATATGTGGTGCTGGGGAATCGAACCTAGGGCCTTGTGTATCCGAGGCAGGCACTCTTGCCACTAGGCTATATCCCCAGCCCCTGGCACTGCTTTTTAAAATAAAAGTCTATAGTTACTACTTACTTGCTTCTTCTATTTTGTAAACTAAAATAACAAGTTTTGGGTAATAATCCCTACTTCATAATCCCTTCTATGATATTTGAGATTTTCTGCATTTACCAGAGTTACTAAGGTTTTAACCTTGACTATCAGCCATATAACATTTGTTTTTCTTATTTTTTTTAGTTTATCCTATGCTTTTGTTTGACTTAGCAATTGTTTTTCCCCACTCTGGCCTATAGGTTTATAGAAGTGTTCTGTTGAGAAGTATTCCAAGAGAAGCTGTGACATACAATAAAGACCTACGTGGTGATTGTGAAATGACAGCTGTCGGTAAGCTATCCAGTTTAACCTGCTACATACATTATACCTTAGCTTGCATCATATAATCTTACAATACTGTAGGTATTGGACATGGGGTCATATATCACTAAAGTATACAAGGCACTTTTTGGTGTGTGTGGTTCTAGATATCAAACCCAGGGCCAGTGCATTGTGTCACTGATTTATAACCCTAGCTCTGCAGACATGTTTTAAAAAGAAGTAAGTTTCGAGTAAGAATTAGGGAAGGCACTGCCCCTGCAAATACTGTGATTGAAACCCTTATATTCTCTGTTAGCTGTATTTTTTAAGTGTCACAAAAAAGTCTTGATAAAATTCAGAAATCCAAATGACAAGGATAACAGGTAGCTTGTCAGGGATCTTGTTGAGACAGTTAAGGAAATGTCCTGTCAGAAGCATGTGAACAAAGGCAAAACAACATAGTAGATTAGAAAACATCATCTGTTTTGACCCGTGAATAAGAAGAGTCAAGTACAAAAGAGACATTCTATTCTGAAGAGAGAAGAACAACATCAGGAATCAGAAAAGGGGGGCTGGCCAGCTCAAAAGTATGCAGAAATGAAAAGGCAACTGAGGGCTGGGATTGTGGCTTAATGGTAGAGTGCTTGCCTAGCATGCATGAAGCCCTGGGTTTGAATCCTCAGTACACATAAACAGAAAAAGCCAAAAGTGACACTGTGGCTCAGAGTGGTAGAACTCTAGCCTTGAGCACAGAGAGGCTCAGGGACAGTGCCCAGGCCCTGAGTTCAAGCCCCAAGACTGGCAAGAAAAGAAAGAAAAGGCAACTGAGAAAAGCAGAAAACAATGCAAAGTTCCACCTTCCATTTTCTGAAGAGGAAGGGAAAACCAAGGATACTACCACAAGGAAGGCCCCCAAAAAGAAAAAATAGGCCACATGTCATTGATTCACTCCTGTAATCCTAATAACTAATAGGAGGCTATGATTTGAGGACCACAATTTGAAGCCAGACAAAGCAGAAAAGTCCATGAGACTCTTTCCTCTAATTAAGTGTTACCCCCTCCTTCATTTTCTCCCACTTTCTCCCCCATCCCCCTTGTTATATTTTTGCTGGTCCTGGGGTTTGAACTTAGGGCTTGGGTGCTGTGCCTGAGCCTATTTGTGTTCAACACTAGCACTCTACTACTTGAGCCACAGCACTACTTCCAGGATTTTTCTGAATAGTTTATTGGAGATAAGACTTTCCTGCCTAAGCTGACTTCAAACCATAATCCTCAGATCTCAGTCTCCTGAGTAGCTAGGATTCCAGACATGAGCCACCAGCACCTAGCATACATAATACATTATTTTAGTTAATACATTTTAATTCATGAATTATTCAAATTAATTTAATTGATTAATGGGGCTGGCATAATATCACCCAGTAATATAGTACTTGGCAGGCTCTGGGCTCAAATGGGATGGCCTCGAAATGAGTATTGAGAGCTTTTTAGCAACTCTCTGGGATTGCTTGGCCCTTGAAATGTGTTTGAGATTTCTGATTTTCTTAAGGGAAAGTCATGCTTCTACCTGTTTTTGTTTTTGTTTTTTGGCCAGTCCTGGGCCTTGGACTCGGCCTGAGCACTGTCCCTGGCTTCTTTTTGCTCAAGGCTAGCACTCTGCCACTTGAGTCACAGCGCCACTTCTGGCCATTTTCTGTATATGTGGTGCTGGGGAATTGAACCCAGGGCCTCATGTATACGAGGCAAGCACTCTTGCCACTAGGCCATATCCCCAGCCCCTCATGCTTCTACCTGTGTTCTCAACATTTGCATGATAATATGTTGAGAATGAGAACTTTTTTCATATGTTGTGGGGTTTTTGTTTTATTTTTGTGGTACTAGGCAAGTGCTCTATCATGAGCCATACCTGCATCCCTTTTTACACTGATTTTTTTTGCCAGTCCTGGGGTTTGAACTCAGGCCCTGGGCACTGTCCTTGAGCTTCTCTTTTTGCTCAAAGCTAGCACCCTACCACTTGAGCCACAGCACCATTTCTCTCTTTTTCTGTTTTATGTACTAAGGAATTAAACTCAGGGCTTCATGCATGCTAGCACTCTACCACTAAGCCACATTCCTAATCCTACACTGATTATTTTTGAGACTGGAATCTCACAGACTTTTCTGCTTAGGCTAGATTGGAACCACAGTCCTCTTAATATCAGCCTCCTTGTATAGCTGAGATGACAGATGTGAGCCACCAGCCTCTGACTTCAAACAGGAGTAGGATAGAGCTCTGCCTGGAGTAAGAAGCTATCCTAGAATGGCATCAGTATATAAAAAAGCACCCTGGGACCTCTGTCATTTTGTAATTGAGGCCACTAACTAGAATCAGCCCTAGAAGACTTGTTGTACATGGGAAGTAAGAATCTTGAAACACCTACCACTTGCCAGGTATTTACAGAAGGATAAACACAAGCAATTTTTCTTCCTTAACTTATGAGGATATGCTTTACCACCATTTTCAAAGAATCCATAAGAATATTTGCAGGTCTTGGGCTGGGAATATGGCTTAGTGGCAAGAGTGCTTGCCTCGTATACATGAAGCCCTAGGTTCGGTTCCCCAGCACCACATATATAGAAAATGGCCAGAAGTGGTGCTGTGGCTCAAGTGGCAGAGTGCTAGCCTTGAGCAAAAAAGAAGCCAGGGACAGTAGTCAGGCTCTGAGTCCAAGGCCCAAGACTGGCAAAAAAAAAAAAAAAGAATATTTGCAGGTCTTTTATACTCTGAAGCTCAAGCTATGCCATTGCCTCTCATACTGTGAAGGTTAGCTAAACCCCATCTGGGCGTCTCTTTAAGGGCCACCAAGTTTACACAGCTATGCTGTGTAAACATACTTGCCGAAAGGGTATCCAGAGGAAATAAAACACTGTCTCAGTCAATATGCTGTATTTCTCTAGATTCCAATTCAATTTATAAATGATGAGGGTGGGTTCCTGAACCTTCTGTGGACTTTGGCTTTTAATTGTACAGTAGGCTATAATTCAAATCACCAGCTTACATACTAAAGTACACCTATCGCAACACTGAATTGTTTTTAATAGAGATGGAAGATGCCATAAAAACACCCGACTGTTCTAGTGGACCAGTGAAAGAAGAAAGAGGTGATCTTATCAAGTTTTATAATACAATATTTGTAGGAAGAGTGAAGTCATTTGCATTGAAATACGACTTGTCAAATCAAGAACATATGGTATGTTTTAAGTTTTACTACTTTGATATCTATAGTCATAATTGGATTACTTTTGAGTGTATTTTGCTAGATAATTATTTCAGTTTAAAGCTTCACCAATGGGCTGGGAATGTGACTTAGTGGTAGAGTGCTTTCCTAGCATGCATGAAGCTCTGGGTTCAATTTTCTCAGTGCCACATAAACAGTAAAAGCTGGAAGTGGTGCTGTGTGGCTCAAGTGGTTAGAGTGCTATCCTTGAGCAAAAGAAGCTCAAGCCCTGTGTTCAAGGCCCAGGAATGGCACAAAATTTTTTAAATAAAGCTTCAACAATGATTTATGTAGGAAACTAGTATACTAGCAATTAATCAAAGCATAACTAGTAATTAATTAGGATGATTAAGGCAGTATGATATAACTAAGACCAGAGGCAGTCATAAGGATTTCATCTATACTCTGCTAGACATTTTGTGTGTATATGGGTAAAGACTCAACAGTTGACTATGGAAATATTAATACAGTAAATTTGGGTATGATTTTTTATTTCTCATTTTACTGTGAATATAAATATGATTGAGAGAATGAGTTCAGGGCTTTGTGCTCATGAGGCAGGTGCTCTACCACTTGAGCTACACCTGTAGCTTGATAAATTTGTTTCTTAAGATAATTTTTTTAGGGCTGGGGATATAGCCTAGTGGCAAGAGTGCCTGCCTCGGATACACGAGGCCCTAGGTTCGATTCCCCAGCACCACATATACAGAAAACGGCCAGAAGCGGCGCTGTGGCTCAAGTGGCAGAGTGCTAGCCTTGAGCAAGAAGAAGCCAGGGACAGTGCTCAGGCCCTGAGTCCAAGGCCCAGGACTGGCCAAAAAAAAAAAAAAAAAAAAAAAGATAATTTTTTTAAGTAGTTGTCATAGACCATTAATAGAGATAAAATTTAAGTCTTTATGCAGATCTTCATCTTGACAATAAGAGCAGGCCTGAGATCGTGTTACCAAAGCTGAGACTGATTCTAGGGAGAGCAGGCTTTGCACCCAAGCTGGGTGAGGTGGCTCATGTCTAGAACACCAGCACGTGGGAGTCTAAGGCAGGAATATCCCAAGTTCAAAGCTAGCCTGGGCTAGTCACAAGACCATATCTCCAAAACAACACACAAACACATATACACAAAAAGGAGGACCTAATGAAAATTGCACATCTCTACATTTTTATTATTTTTCAAAGAAAATGGTTTGTGGCTAGCCTCAGCGACCACAATGATCTGACCCCATTAATTCAGCCTCACCTGTCACGTTCTATGCCATGTTGTATAACTATCTTTTCCCACAACCAATGGAACCTCAGTTTTATTTTTTTGTTTGTTTGTTTTTTTGCCAGTCCTGGGCCTTGGACTCAGGGCCTGACCACTGTCCCTGACCTCTTTTTGCTCAAGGCTAGCACTGCCACTTGAGCCACAGCGCCACTTCTGGCCATTTTCTATATATGTGGTGCTGGGAAATCGAACCTAGGGCTTCATGTATACGAGGCAAGCGCTCTTGCCACTAGGCCGTATCCCCAGCCCGGAACCTCAGTTTTATTAATCTCACATGAAGATAATGAATTATATATTAGTTTAGAAACCATCTCCATTTCTTCTATATCTGTTATAGAGAATGTTAAAGAAAAATGGAATCCTTACTTACCTATTTCTAAATCTTTATGAAGTTATCCCCATTTCATTATCAGATTTGTTGGATTGCTCTGGCTCACAGAATTCCATCCCTTTTTTTCCCAATACTACCTTAGCTCTGTGTGTGTGTGTGTGTGTGTGTGTGTGTGTGTGTGTGTGTGTGTGTGTGTGTGTGTGTGTGTGTATGCGCACGTGTGGGTGCAGGCACGCTGCAACTGCTAGAACATTAGTTACTCCTGGTCCCTACTTTCTTTGATTTTGTTTTGGTGGTTGGGATTGAACCTGGGGCCTGATTCATGATAAATAGAAGCTGAGCTACACTGCTCAGCCCTGTCTCTGAAAGAACCAAGGTAATAAATTCTAGCTTGTTGAAAAGTAATAATGGATCCTTTTTTTTCTTTTTCAGCCATAAATAGCTGTTACAATGTAACTTACTCCTAACAACATAAGACTGAAAATATGATGGGATTCAAAAAATTGTTAATGAATCTTATTTTTGGGTCATTTTAGATGGATGCTCCACCACTGTCTCCTTTTCCACACATTAAGCAACAGCCAGGCTCACCACGCCGCATTTCCCAGCAGCATTCTGTTTATGTTTCCCCTCACAAGAATGGATCCAGCCTTACACCAAGCAGTGCTCTGCTGTACAGATTCAGTGGCAGCCCTTCAAAGGTACGATGCATAAAGACTATCCAAAACATCTTACATACATATATATATATTTATGTTCAAAGTTGAATTTCAAGTCCGGATTTTGAATAACTTTTTTTAAAATTCTAGATTACCAAACAGTAATTATTAATCATTTTAATAAGTTAGTATCAATAAAATATGAACAATTAAGTATACTGTTTTTCCTGTGATCGAAAACATTATATCCCAGATAAGTGACAATCAGAGATTGAATCAAAGTTAGCAAGACCCCATCTTAACCAATAAGCCAAGTGTGGTGGCACACACACTTGTGATCCCAGCTAGGTGGGAAGCCTTAGGCAGAAGGATCACAGCCCAGGCTGGTACTTGGCAAAACACAAAAACTCTATCTAAAAAATAACCTAAAGCTGAGTGCCAGTAGAGCATGCCTGTAATTTTAGCTAATTGGGAGGCTAAGAAATGGTATATCAAAATTTGAAGTCAGTCCAGGCAGAAAAGTCCATGAAACTCCATCTTCAAAATAACCAGCAGAAAGCCAGGTGCTGGCCAGGCACTGGTGGCATAAACTTGTAATCCTAGCTACTCAGGCTGCTGAGATTGAGAATGCCAATCTCAATGCCAGCCTGGGCAGGAAAGTCTGTGAAACTCCTACCACCAGTTAACCAACAGAAAACCAGAGTTCAAATGGTAGAGTGCTAGCTTTGAGTGAAAAGCTCAGGAACCATGCCCAGACCCTGAGTTCAAGGCCCAGGACCAAAACAACAAAAAGCTGGGTGCTGATGGCTCATGCCTGTAATCCTAGCTACTCAGGCAGCTGGGATCTAAGGATTGTAGTTTGAAGCCAGCATAGGCAAGAAAGTCTGTGTGGCACTTTTATCTCCAATTAACTACCAAAAAAGTCTGAAGCCGCTGGGAATATGGCCTAGTGGCAAGAGTGCTTGCCTCGTGCACATGAAGCCTTGGGTTCGATTCTCCAGTACCACATATACAGAAAATGGCCAGAAGTAGCACTGTGGCTCAAGTGGCAGAGTGCTAGCCTTGAGCAAAAAGAAGCCAGGGACAGTGCTCAGGCCCTGAGTTCAAAGCCCAGGACTGGCAAAAAAAAAAGTCTGAAGTGGAGCTGTGGTTCAAGTGGTAGAGTGTTACTCTTTAGCAAAAGCCTCAGGAACAGCATTCAGGCCCTGAGTTCAAGCCCCAGGACTGGCACAAAAATAAATAAACAGCAAAAAAGCCAAGCTGGAGGCCTGGTCCAAATGGCAGAACACTTGCCTAACAATCACAAGACTCTTGTGTTCAAGTCCCAGGGGAAAAAATAGTTTATATATTTAGCTGGACATGCTGAAATACTCCTATCTACATATACTTAAGATTGAGCAGCAGAAAAAGGAAGATAGTGAGTTCAAGGCCAGACTGGGCTACATGATATCCAAAAAAAAAAAAGGCAGTATGTTAACATCAGGGATGCAGCTTACTGCTTGCCTTGCATATATAAGACCATCAGTCCCCAGATTCTCACACACACACAAAAAAAGAAAAAGGATAAAGTTTAGTTGTATTTGTTGTGGTATTTGGAGAGTTGACTTCAAGAAGCCATTATGTCTCCCAATTCAAGCATGACTTTGAAGAGGAAGTGACTGGACATATAGAACGATGCTTTTTGTTTCTTTGAAACAGGATCTTTATATGTTGCCCACGCTGGTCTCCAACTAACTCTTGGGCTCAAGTAGTCCTGCTTCAGTATCCCAAGTAGCTCACTCAAGTTTGGAATATTAAGTTAAAAAAAAAATCTTGGAATTTAATGTATATTAGATGGATGGCAATATGGATAGTTGAAGAATCTGAAAACAGAGGCCTTCTCTTACGTACCCTTTCAGAAGAGATTCTTTCATCAAAGATAAAGTGATCAAATTGGGCCTGCAAAGCTTCTAAGGCAGTGATTCTAAAACCAGAACCACATAGTTTTAACAGACTGAATTCAACATGAGTCTCTTGAACACAGATGCCTGTTCTACAGACCTGCTCAATTACAAAGTACTAGCAGGCAGGTCTGGAACTCTAATTATAATTAACTCTGTACATGACTATGATGCACAGCAGGAAACACTTCTCTGAAACCTTGCTACTTAGTCTGGTTGCCAAACAGCAATACCTGCATGCTTGTTAGAAATAAAGAATCCTGGGCTGGGAATATGGCCTAGTGGCAGGAGCACTTGCCTCCTACACAGGAAGCTCTCGGTTCGATTCCCCAGCACCACATATATGGAAAACAGCCAGAAGGGGCGCTGTGGCTCAGGTGGCAGAGTGCTAGCCTTGAGCAGGAAGAAGCCAGAGACAGTGCTCAGGCCCTGAGTCCAAGGCCCAGGACTGGCCAAAAAAAAAAAAAAAGAAAGAAAGAAAGAATCCCAGGCCAACACCAGCTTTGCTAAATCTAAATCTGCATTTCCACAAGATTCCCTCAGATGATTGACAAGTGCATTAAACTTTGAAAAGCATTACTCTTTGTTATTATTTGAAGTAGTTGTACAAAGAGGTTTCCATTCAGTAAGTCAGATTATGAGTACAATGCATCTTGATCTGTGTTACCCCTCCCATCATTCTCTCCCCATGAAAAGCATTACTCTTGAGGAGCGTCTCAAACTTGAAGGAGTGTTAGAATCATTAGAAATATCTACTAAAACATGAGTTGCTGGACTCTGCCTTAAAATGTAGAAGGTAGAAGGTGAGGCATCTAAATTTCTATTTCTAAAATATTAGTTCCTTAATGCTTCTGTTGTTTCTGATGTGGTTATTACACTTCAAGAACTATTGCTGTATGGTACATTCATCTTTCTAAACCACTCAAAAAGGCTAGTTCTAGCCATTTTCCATATTAGTTTGATATAGATTGAAATAATAATCACTAGCCCAGTGTTTAGATTTGGGTAGGATTTCAAAGCAGGAAGGAGTTAACTTGGTTTTTGTTGGCCTTTTTTTTTTTCCATTGCTGTTTCCCTTTCCCCTATTAATTAATACATATCCCTCATTTTCCAGAGTTTGAAAGAGATCAACAACATGATAAGGCAAGGTGAGCAAAAAACCAAGAAGCGATCCATAGCCATCAGTGGAGATGCAGAATCCCCTTCTAAACGCCTCTGCCAAGAAAATGATGATGTTTTACTTAAACGGCTGCAGGATGTTGTCAGTGAAAGAGCAAACCACTAATGTCCTGTTCCTGCTGAAAGCACTTTCAGGTTCTGCAGAAAGTTGGGTTTGGTCCTTCAAAACTTTCTGTCTTGTAGATGGTAATTATCACCAGATTATACAAAAAGTCCCTAAATTAAGTCCTTTTAAATAAAACTTTATCCGAAGTGTAGATGACAGAGATATGCTTTGAATTAGATTGCAAAGAAATGTACTAAGTGCCTTTATAAACATTAAGTCATGAGCTTTTTTTTTTTTTAATGTTTCTTCCTTTGGTTAGTTTTTAAGATGAATTAAGAAGAAAACTCATCATTTTTTAGGCTCATTTAAAAATAATTGAATATCTTCTTTTGTGCTTTGCAATATGAGGGGAAATTGTATTCTTGCTAAGCATGCTCTGAAATACTTGGATTTTCAGTTACCATTGAAGGGAGTGTTGGTTCCTACAGTACATAGGATGTACTGTCAAGGATGATGGCACCAGCTAATCTCTGTCCCATTGTCGTAACTCCATTCTTGGCTCTCTAGATCCCTTGTCCTTTTCCTCTCCTTGAGCCCTGTACTGCCCCCATTTCTTGATTTCCAGACCTGAGCACTTTCTTAGTTTGGTGTTAAAACCAACAAATTAGCATTTACTTCTCTTTTAAACAACTACGATTTTAGTTTTCATAGTATTAACAATTATCTATGATTACATTGTCATGTAATTCTCAAAATAGGAAGCTGCTTCTCAGGCCAGCAGAATAAAATTCAATAGTTACTAGAAACTAAACTTGCTTGGTAATGTAGCACTATGAAGTTGTGTAAGATACTACTTTTGAGGCCATCATAAAATTAGTCATTGTCTAATTCCCAAAAACATTTGAGTTGCTTTCTTTTAAAACCACCTCATGCCTTATCATTTTAATATGCATCACTAAAATAACTTCTTATTACTTCCCCACTATGTTTTGTTACACTTTTAGTGTATCTCGAGTTTTCCCATTGGGGTTTAACCCTTGGATCCACCAACTAGGGACTCAAGTTTCCAAAGAATCAGCTCTTCAGCATTCACTTTTTCTAGTGTTTCCAGAATTGGAAGGACATGGATTAGCCATTCTTTTTTTTTTTCCTTCTTTTTTTTTTCTTTTTTTCTAATACCACTATTGGGGCTTGAACTCAGGGCCTGGGCACCATCCCTTAGCTTTTATGCTAAAGGCTGATACACTACCACTTGAACTATATTTCCACATCTGGCTTTTTGGTGGTTAGAGATAAGATTCTTGTGGACTTTGCTACCCCAGCTGGCTTCAAACCACAATCCTCAGCCTTCTGAGTAGTAGCATTATAGACATTAGCCACCCAACGCTGGTCTGGATCAGCCAGTCTTGATTAATTTTGAGAAGATGATATTAAATGTATATTTTAAATGCAAACTGCAATTTTTTAGATGCACCATGTTGAGGCAAAGGGTGTAATGTAGCTCAATGATAGGGTGCTGACTAGCATTTGTGAGGCCCCAGCACTACCAAAAAAGAAAATAGTAATGTTTAACTTAACCTTATCCTAGCTAATTTAAATAGCCTCAGATATGACTAACAATTAATGATTAATATCATCAGCAATTTTATTTTTAAATTTTAAAAGTAATTTTGGTCACATCCTACTTTTTTTGAAAATTGTACCCTCATTTTTGTGTAGTATCTACACATTTTAAGCCAAATAACATAAAGTCTGTCTTGAATCTTGTACATACTTTTATGTAGCTATAATTACTGTATTATTCTCATTATTAATTATGAAATATAAATGAGTATTTCTACATTGACTATATAGGAAGCTTTGGGCATGTTTTTATCAATTTGTAATATTTGCATCAATGTACATAAATGATAATAAAAATGGAATTTTTAAGATTATTGAAAAAGACTGTTCTTGTGACTAGAAGCAAGTCTATCTTTAAAATTTCTCAGTGTAGCTTAAAAGTTCACAGTCTTGGTGATTTCTTGGGTCTACAAGGAGTAGGAAGTTACTACTTAGTGAACACAGGGCCTTTCTTTTGGAGTGATAAAAATATTTTGCAGCTTTGGTTGTATTATATATGTGTGTGTATATATTTATGTTGCCATATGTGTGTATATGATGAACATATATGTGTATATAATGAACATATGTATGTACATACATATATACATACATATGCATGTATATATAGTATATATGTGTATATAGTGATAGTTGCCTAACATAATACTAAAAGCTGTTTAATACATTAAATACATTAAAGTGATTATGTGAATTTCACCTCAATTTTTAAAACAATATATAAATTTTATTTTAACATATTTAACATTTAAATATTTAATATTAATTTTAATTTAATATTAATTTAATATTTAATTTTAATATTTAAATATTTAAAATTTATTTTAACATATAGATAGGATTATGTCAAGGCTTTTGAATGAACATGTGAGCCAACACATTGAAAAGATCATATACCATGATCAACTTGACTTCATTCCAGGGATGCAAGGGTATTTGTGGAATAAACATAATACGTCACATAAACAGAACCAAGGACAAAAATCACACGCTCTTGTCAGTTGGTGCAGAAATACCTTTAGCAAAATTCAGCATTCTTTTATTATAACATCTTAAAAGAAACTGAGAACTAAAGGAATGTACCTTAACACTAAAGTGTTTATATATGACAAACCTATAGTCAATATCAAACTAAACAGGAAAAAGCTGAAATCATATCCCTTAAAGTTAGGAATGAGACAAGGGTATCCATTCCCCCAACTTGTGTACAACATAGTACTAGAATTCCTAGCCAGAGCAGTAGGCAAAAAAGGAAAAAAGAGAAAAGAAAAGAAATAAAAATGTTTCAAGCAGGGAAATAAGTCTAATTATTCTTACCTTTCAGATAACATGATCTTATACTTTATAATTTTCCTTATGTACTTTGACCTCTTCACATTCTTTCCACTGTTCACAGCCAGTTGTTGGTCTGCTTCGTGTCACTATATTTTCACTCTTTTCTGAAATTTCACATAAATGTATGTATGCAGAGTATCAAGGTCTAACCACAGTGTTGGCTTCTTCTTAAAGTTCTTCTAATAGTTGTAGACTACCTAACTATAGCAGTAACAAATCCCCCTTCTATTGTAGTTTAGGGGTACCAAGCATGCCCATGTGGGCATAAGATAGGTTGATACTATTATGGTTTGAATTTAGGAACAACCAATATTATGTTTAAAATATAAATTTAAAATATAAATTATAAGCCAGGTCCCAGTGGCTCATGTGTGTAATCCTATCTACTTAGGAGACTGAGATCTGAGGACTATGGTTTGAAGGCAGCCTGGGCAGGAAAGTGCATGAGAATCTTCAATTCACACACACTCAAAAGCTAGAAGTGGAGCTGTGACTCAAGTGGTAGAGCACTAGCCTTAAGCAGTATGAATAAATAAATAATTTTTTAATGTAGGAAATTTTTGTTGCATTTCAAAATCTAAATAAACTACAGCCTTTATCCTTTTAAAAAAATGTAATTGACTCTTAGAAACGACTTTCAAAGGTTCCTAAGTTATTTTTACCTGGCATCGCTGATTCCCTGTAGGAAGTCTAATCATTCTTTTGTTATATTTGAGCATCCCAACTCTCAAACACAGGATTACTCCTTATCCCAAATGTTGTCATTCATAGAGTCACCTAAGATTTCAGTGGGAAGATGGCTTCTTCCTACAACCACTTAAAAGCAATAGACTCAGCTCAAATTATACAAAAACAACTATGATTTTCAAGGCTTAAGTACAAATTCCAAAGCACTTAGTACATGTGTATGACCCTGACAAGCCTTTTATCTCCCTGAGTTTCATTTTCTTATCTGTTAAGTGGTTATAATAAATAATATGCCTAGTCAATGAAGGTAAGTTTTTTTTTTTATTGTCAGGATGATGTACAGAGGGGTTAGAGTTACATGCTTAAGGTAGTGAATACATATACATGTCTTGTCATGCCTGTTATCCCCTTTCTCATTCTCCCTCCTTCCCCCGCCAGCCTCTCACCCCACCCCCTTGCTTAATTATTTTTTCAAAAAACAAAAATTTTAAATAAAACAGATATTATCCTTAAATGTCAGTTGTCACTCTAGTCTATAATGCTTATGTCCTCTGTGATTAATTAGTAACTGTAAAACAACTCCAGCTCAAGTAATAGATACATATATATATATATATACATCTCCTTTCATTTGCTTCATGTAATCTGTTCCTTCTTTTTCTCTAATTTTCCCCCGTCCCTTCTGCCCTTGAGTTGCTTAGTTCTCCTCAGTGCCCATTGCAGCTGTTGGGCCCCTTCTACTGTATTTTCCCCCCTATTTTCCATTCATTCTGTGTCCTCCTTCTAGCTTCTTTCAGATGAGTACCTGTGTACAGCTTGTGTCAGGAAAGGGTACAGGGTTCTTCAGTTTCTCTAAGATTGATTACAAAGAAGTCTTTTGCTTCTTTGTCTTTGGTGTTCTTTACAGCCTGGATATTAAATTATATACATATATGTACATATAATTTAGAGTTTGTGTTTCACTTTTGGATGGCTTCCTCCCAAGGCAGCCCCCCCCCCCTTTTTTTTTGTCTCCCTGTGAATTGGTACCTTGGGTCCTGCTTTCTTTGTTACGTCTCTTTGTTACTTATTTCTAACATCCACCTATCAGGGAGACCATGCACCTTTGTTCTTTGTGTTCTAGGCTTGTCTCACTCAATATTATTTGTTCAAGACCTGTCCATTTCCCTGTGAATGCCATTATTTTTATCATTTCTAATTGCTGCATAGAATTCCATTGTGTACAGGTACCACATTATTTGGATCCACTTATCTGTAGTGGGGCATCTGAGTTGTTTCCATATCTTGGCTATTGTGAACTGTGCAGTGATAAACATAGATTTGCAAGTGTCCTTGTGATATCCTGGATCCTGTTGTTCAGGATAGATGCCTAGAAGTGGTATGGCTGGGTCATAGGGTATGTCTATGCTAAGTGTTTTGAGGAATCTCCATACTGTTCTCCAGAGTGGTTATGCTAGTTTACAATCCCACCAGCTGTGCAGTAGGGTTCCTCTTTCTCCACATCTCCTCCAGCATTTGTTGTTGCCTGAGTTCAGAGTATAGGCCATTCTAACTGGGGTAAGGTGGTATCTCAGGGCTGTTTTTATTTGCATTTCCTTTACTGCCAGGGATGTTGAACACTTCCTCATATGTTTCTTTGCCATTTTTATTTCTTCTGTGGTTTACTAGGTTTGGAACGGGTTAGTTCCTTGAGTTCTCTGTAGATGACGGATATTAGGCTGAAGGTAGGTTATTATAAAGATCAAAGTTACACAAGCTGGGCACTGGTGGTTCATGCCTGTAGTCCTATCTACTCAGGAGACCAAGATCTGAGGGTCATGGTTTGAAGCCAGGCAGGAAAGTCTGTGAGACTCTTACTAATCTCCACTAAACTACTCAGAAAAAGCCAGAAGTGGTGCTATGTGGCTCAAGTGGTAGAATGCTAGCCTTGAGCAAAAGAAGCTCAGGGATAGTGTTCAGGCTCAGAGTTCAAGCCCCAAGACCAGCAAAAACAAAAATAAAGGTGCACAGTTTGACTGGTTCGGTTACTGGCAGCTGGAGGTCAGGAAAGAAATGCTGGAGATGGTCAAGATTACTGGGAAGTGGACCTTAAAATAGTTCCTCTTACTGTCTTTTCTAATCTTTTTTTTTTTTTTTTGGCCAGTCCTGGGCCTTGGACTCAGGGCCTGAGCACTGTCCCTGGCTTCTTTTTGCTCAAGGCTAGCACTCTGCCACTTGAGCCACAGCGCCGCTTCTGGCCGTTTTCTGTATATGTGGTGCTGGGGAATCGAACCTAGGGCCTCGTGTATCCGAGGCAGGCACTCTTGCCACTAGGCTATATCCCCAGCCCCGTCTTTTCTAATCTTAACCATGACAAGATGAGCTTCAGAAGATGAAAGCTTGAGTGGCTGATTCTCAGCCAGGGCCCTGGGCATGGTTTGCTGCTTCCCAGACTATAGGATGACTGTATGGAGTCCAGTAGAAAGATAGCACAGCCTTTGATTCTCAACTGTTACTGTCCACATGACATTGAGCAAATACCCAACATTTTACACAAGGTCAGGGGCCCTTAGAAAGTAGGAGGAAATAATAAATGTAACATTAAGTTATATCGTTTTTTTTGGTTTTTGTTTTGTTTGTTCTTTGTTTTTGTTGGTCATGGGGCTTGAACTCAGGGCCTGGGCAGCTGTCCCTGAACTTTTGCGATCCAGGCTAGTGCTCTACCACTTTGAGCCAACGCACTACTTCCGATTTTCTGGCGTTTAATTGGAGATGAGAGTCTCATGAACTTTCCTGCCTGAGCTGGCTTCAAACCACAAACCTCAGATCTCAGCCTCCTGAGTAGCTAGAATTAACAGGTGTGAGCCACTGGCACTTGGCCTTAAGTTTTGTCAACAAGCAAAAACAAAGAGTAGGGCTGGGGATATGGCCTAGTGGCAAGAGTGCTTGCCTCGTAAAAATGAAGCCCTGGGTTTGATTCCCAAGCACCACGTATACAGAAAATGGCCAGAAGTGGCGCTGTGGCTCAAGTGGCAGGGTGCTAGCCTTGAGCAAGAAGAAGCCAGGGACAGTGCTCAGGCCAAGTCCAAGGCCCAGGACTGGAAAAAAAAAAAAAAAAAGAAACAGTAAAAATTCTCAAAAGCAACTGATTTGAACATTGATTCAACTAAAACTTTGTTTCTATCACCTTGCTGACGATAGTTGATGGTGTGGAAACCGTGCTGGGAAGGACAACTGTCCCATGAGCCTTCTAAACACATCTTTTCAAATCAGCCATTTCTGACTTTAAAATACATCTTTTAAGCCGGGCACTGGTTGCTCATGCCTGTAATCCTAGCTACTCAGAAGACTGAGATGTGATGATCGAGATTCGAAGCCAGCTGGGCAGGAAAGTTCATGAGACTTACCTCCAATAAACTACTCCAAAAAAAAAAAAAAAAAGAAGCAGCTGGAAGTGGTGTGGTGGCTCAAATGGTAGGGCACTTGTCTTTAGCAAAAGAAGCTCAGGGATAGCACCCAGACCCAGAATTCAAGCACCAGGACAGGCAAAAAAAAAAAAAGTCTTTCAGACATAGGCTATTTTTTGGGCCTGTTTTTCCAGATCTGTCCTTTTTAGTAGACAGAACCCAGTTCTATACTTTCCCCCTGCTCTGTGGGAACATAAAATATTTAGGAATGTTATATTAAAAGAATTCTACAGGGGGTATGAGGGACGAGGTAACAAACAGTACAAGTAATATATCCAATGCCTAACGTATGAAACTGTAACCTCTCTACATCAGTTTGATAATAAAAATTTGGGGAAAAAATTCTACATTAAAACTCCCATTAAGAAGTAGTGATTGGGGCTGGGAATGAGACTTAGTGGCAGAGTGTTTGCCTAACATGCATGAAGCCCTGGATTTGATTCCTCAGTATCACATAAACAGAAGAGGCCCGAAGTGGTGTTGTGGCTCAAGTGGTAGAGTGCTTGCCTTGAACTAAAGAAGCTCAAAGTACTCAGATCCTGAGTTCAATCAAAAGAAAAAAAAATAGTGATTGGCCAGGCACTGATGACTCACACCTGTAATCCTAGCTACTCAGGAGGCTGAGATCTGAGGATCACAGTTCAATCCTCAAGAGACTTTTTTTTTTTTGCCAGTCCTGGGGCTTGAACTCAGGGCCTGAGTACTGTCCCTGGCTTCTTTTTGCTCAAGGCTAGCACTGTACCACTTAAGCCTCAGTGCCACTTCCTGCTTTTACTGCATATGTGGTGGTGAGGAATCGAACCCAGGGCTTCCTGTATGCTAGGCAAGCCCTCTACCACTAAGCCACATTCTCAGCCCGACAAGAGACTCCTGTCTCCTATTAACCACCAGAAAACCGGAACTGGTGCTGTGGTTCGAAGTAGTAGAGTGCTAGCCTTGAGCAGAAGAAGCTCAGGGAAAACACCTAGGCCTGAATTCAAGGCCACAACCAACCAAAAAGGAAAAAAACAAATCAGTGATCGGAGTCGGATGCCAGTGGTTCACACCTGTAATCTTCCTCAGGAGTCTGAGATCCGAGGATTGTGATTCAAAGTCAGCACAGGCAGGAAAGTCTGTGAGACTCTTAATCTACACTTAATCACCAAAAAGCCAGAAATGGATCTGTGGTTCGCATGGCAGAGTACTAGCCTTAAGTTCAGGAACAGCATCCAGGCCTTGAGTTCAAGCCACTGTACTGGCACAAAAAAAAAAAAAAAAAAAGAGGAGGAGGAGGAAGAAGAAGAAGAAATCATTGGGAGCTGGAAGCCAGTGAATTCTAGCTACTTAGGAAGCTGAGATCTGAGGATCATGGTTCAAGCCAATCAGGACAGAAAAGTCCCCATGAGGCTTAGCTCCAATTAAACACTCAAAAACCGGAAGTGGAGCTGTGGCTCAATAACTAAAACCAAAAACAAAATCATTGGCTAAAAGTGTGGCTCATTTGGTGGAACACCTGTCTTGTTCATCCCTAGTTCAATCCCTAGCACTGCCAAAAAGAAAAAAGACCAACTTCTTATCTGGAAAGATTTCATAACAGTGTCTAGTATACAATAGAACTGTTTGCCAATATTTTATTTCACCAATTTGATGTTTTATTTTGGTGCTTGACATTGGACCCAGGTCCTCACTCTTGCACTCTATCCTAAGATGCACCTCCACTAGACCTCTAGTTTATATAGCTTGGTGATAAATTTAATCTACTTTGTTCACCCTTTATCCTCTTGATAGATTTATGGCTTGGTTGCTAGGAGATTGTATTGGCTTTGCCACCAGTATTGATAGGTGTCCTTTCAACCACAAATGTTAGGACCAGGATTTGAGGGGAAGTTTGGGCCCTACCCCAAAGTGGCTAAAGTGAAGAAATGCCTGTCATTTTCACATGCTGTTACTACCACTTAGCAAAAGTCTAAGAGGGTAAATTTTAAGAAATCAGATTAGCCACTTCCTTTCTTCTGGGAGGGTAGCTGGGATGGAGAAGGAGTAGAGGACTCTTCTTTACAGGGATCTCTAAAGTCTCTAAGACCTCTAAGGTCTGAGAGTCAGCTTGCCTTTTAAGTCCCGCCCCTGCGACCCTGCTTATTCACAAAAATATGTTAAGTTTCTATTTCCCCGATGCTGTTTCCCCAAGTTTTATTTCCCCGATGCTGTTTCCCTACGTTTCTATTTCCCCGATGCTGTTTCCCCGGTGTAACCTGTTTTCCCGGTGTGACAGATTTCTGCCCCAGTTGGAACAACAGTCTCATTATACTCTTATTCTGATCGAGACTCCTCCCTCCATTCCCGTAGCCCACGTATAACCTTCTAGGAACTGATTCTTCCCCATCAAATCCCCAGGGTCCACGTAATGTGACCCGTGTAACTGCCCCCTAAAATTTGGTTAAGGTTCTGCCCACATCTGTCCACGGCTGCCACCTCCATTCCCTGTTGGAGCAGCCCGGCAGGTCTGTCCCCCAATAAAGCCCTGAGCCCTTCTTACGGGGTCTGGCTCCATTCGCAAAGAAGTCTGAAGTCTATTCCTGTGTGGAAACCGAAAGACAGGCGTCCCCAGGGCTCCCTCGCTGCACGACAAGGCTGTGAAACTCGTGAGATGCAAAACGTCCCCGTCCCGCCAGGCGTGAAATCATCCCAGGGTCTTCCAGTTCTGCCAGCCCCCAGCCCATTTTCCCCCACTGGGAAGGGTGCTGGCAGCCTCCTGGCCTTTCAGGTCACCTCTAAGTTTAGGGTGTTTGAAACCTGGCAAAAGGGAGGAGTAGGATAGTCACTGGAGAAGGGTACCCTCCATGCCCCTGGATACGCCCTAACCCAGAGTGTGGACAGACCTCCAAAAACCCCCACTCTATTTCGACCTCCCCCTGGCCCATCACCACTTCTAGTTCCACTTCAAGCCCGCCCCGCCGGGGCGGAGTCGAGGACGCCTGCTCAGCTATTGCGCCTGCGTAATGAGCCCCAAGGGAGGTGCGGGGTGGTGTCACAGGGCTGGTGCGCACTGCGCCTGCGCCAGAGGCCCGGCTGCCCCTGATGTAGGGTGGACTTGCCGCCGTCCGGGCCGGGCTGTCAGTGCGCCTGCGCGCGCGGGCCAGGCACCGCGGTCCTTGAGTGTGCTGCGCTGGGGCGCCGGGTGGAGCCATGCGGAGATCCGGCTGCGAGCAGCCCCCAAAGCGGCCCCGCTGCGATGGCAGCCCCCAAACCCCTCCGAATACGCCTCCCGCTGCGGCCAACTGCTCGCCGGGCCCCAAACTCCACTCCGACCACCGGACCTGGGACCCGGAGCAGGTGTGCTCCTTCTTGGAGCGCAGCGGCTTCAGGGAGCCGGGACTGCTGAGAAACATCCGAGGTAGCGGCGCTGAGGGGCGCGGCCGGCCACCGCCGCGGGCCGGGGCCTGGGCCTCGGGGGCCCCGCGCCCGCGAGGGGCCGAGCGGAGGGGCGGACCTGAGGCAGGGGCGCCGTGGAAGGGTGACCGGAGGCCGTGTCCACCCCTCCGGAGCAGAGGTCCCCAGGCGGGAAGGGTGCCCCAGCCTGCAGCGGGAAACGTCCAGGACCGAACCCTCCCTGAGGTGGAGGAGAAGCGCGGGGCTCTAGGGCAGGAGACCCAAGGCAGGAGCCGTCGGGGAGGCGGGGGTAGAGGGGGTGGGGGCTGTGAGCGCCGGACGGGCAGCCGTCGAAGGGTCTCCGCGAGCTGGGTTTCTTCAGGAGCTTGGCCCCTCAACCCCGACCGGCGACATTGGGTCCTCTCCCTTCAGCTAGAAGACTCTTCTCCAGACCTTGGTCTAAGGCGTGCTGTCATTCAGGCTCACTCGGTCCCCACCCCCTGCCCCCCCACCCCCGAGCCCCCTGGCTGCTAACCGCAAGGCCATCCACACTTGCCACATGAGAGCTTTGAAAGTTCCTGTACCCTCCCTCCCCTTCTCTTCCCCCTTCACCCCGACGTGGGGTTTTCCTGAAGAGGAAGGAACTCGCGCGCACGAGCCAGTGGGGTGTGGGTGTGGGTGTTGATTCTGGGGCTTGAACCTAATTAGGGCCAGAGTGCTACATCTCCTAGCTTTTTCCGCTCAAGGTTGGTACTCTTAACCACTGAAGCTATATACTTCCAATCCTAGCTTTTTTGCTAGTTAACTGGAGATGAGAGTGAAAAGTGTCACGGACTTTCCTGCCTTGGAATAGCCTTGAACCGTGATCCTTAGATCTCCACCGCCTCAGTAGCCAGGATTACAGGGCTGAGCCACTGAGCAGGGCATCTGGCGTTTTATTAGCCTCTGAATTCTCACTGACTACTATAGCATCCCAGAGGGCCTCAGTGTTTGTGGACTATATTTGGAAAAAAAACAAAACAAAACCCAAAACACTTTGTATTTGGCTCTTTGTGACCAATTTCGCTTCTTAAATATGAACACTGGGTGGTTTTTTTTTTTCAGTTGATACTGAACCCCCAGCAAGGCACACATTCCCCTTGACCACACCCGGGAGCTGTGCACACTGAGTTTTAAGCTCAAGCATCAATCTTCCACTTGACATCTACTCAAAATAATTGTTTTTCTGAGTATGAAGTTTAACTCTTGCCTATCCTTCAGTGTGTTTAATAGTAATTGGGTTCTTTGCTGATTTTGATTTGCAAATTCAGTTAACTTTGGTGGAGTGATTCAGGACCTAAATGTAGTTTGAGTAGTAGTATTACTTCTTCTTTCCCTTTCTCCTTTTCCTTTTACTTCTCTTTTTCCCTTCTCCTTCTATTTCTCTTTTCCCCTTCCCTGTTTTCCCTCCCCCCCTTTTTAGAGTAACAGGTGAGATGAAGTAGTTTTACTTATTTTATTTTATTTGTTGTGCTAGTTCTGGAGCTTGAACACTGTTTCTTTCACTGAAGGCTGGTGCTTTACCACTTGAGCCACTTCTGGCTTTTTGGTGGTTAATTGGAAATAAGAGTCTCAAGGACTTTCCCAACAGGCTGGCTTTGAGCCATGATTCTCAGACCTCAGTCTCCTAAGTAACCAGGATCACAGGATGAGCCACCAGCACCCAGCAGTTTTGTTTTCTATCCTCCAAATGTGATTGTCTGTGGTTGGCTCTTTGAGTGATATTTTTTGTAGATTTATTCGTTTGCCCTCCAAAATGATCTGTGTCTTCTAGAACCTGTAGTCTAATGCTAACAGAAGAGTGTGCATGCTTGTATTATGTTCAAAACCAAGTGCTCTACCTTGATCAGGATTCCCTATTTCTTTTTTGTTTGTTTGTTTGTTTTGCCAGTCCTGGGGCTTGAGCTCAGGGCCTGAGCACTGTCCCTGGCTTCTTTTTTCTCAAGGCTAGCA
Source organism: Perognathus longimembris pacificus (assembly GCF_023159225.1). Taxonomy (NCBI): domain Eukaryota; kingdom Metazoa; phylum Chordata; class Mammalia; order Rodentia; family Heteromyidae; genus Perognathus; species Perognathus longimembris. The sequence goes on along the minus strand of NC_063166.1, from coordinate 70,503,024 downwards.
CTCCACCACTTGGGCCACAGCACCACTTTGGGCCTTTTCTATATATGTGTTGTTCAGGAATAGAACCCAGGGCTTCATGTATACAAGGCAAGCACTCAACCAGTAGGCCATATACCCAGCACCAGGATTCCCTATTTCTTTACAGGCCTCTCAGCTCTTGGTAGTCCTCAACCCCAAGCAAGCACTAAAAAAAGTGTGATATGCCCCCAGGTTAGCTTCTTATGGGACACCCCACCCCCACTGCCACAATATGACCCCCTACCCTTTTAGACCCCACTTGTCATTTCCTCTTGCTTCTCTAGCTTCCCTTCAAAGGTTTTGCTTATCTCTGCTTGCCTCTTCTTTACCCAGTAAAAGAAAACATTTTTCTGTTGAAATTGAACACTAGCAAACTTGAGTTAAGAGCTTTCTTTTTATTTTCAGTGTTAATTTTTAATTAATTTTTAATTTAATTTTTAATTAAAATCTTTCTAAGTCAAAATATTTTCTCTTTGACAAAACCAAGCACAAGGCATTCAATCCCTTTCTTCATGATGGAACAGAATACATTATATGCTCTAATCCACACTTTTTTTTTCCTTTTTTCATTCCTGGAGCTTGAACTCTGGGCTCTGGCACTGTCCCTGTGCTCCTTTTTGCTCATGGCCAGCATTCTTCCAGTTGTGCCACAAGAACACTTCTGGATTTTTTTTGTGTGATTAAGTAGAGACAAGAGTCTCACAGACTTTCCTGCCTAGGCTGACTTCAATCTGGAATCCTTAGATCTCAGTGATCTCAGCCTCCTGAGTAGCAGGATTATAATGTGAGCCACTGGCTAGTATACTTTACAGAAGATGTTTCTAAGGTCCTAAAAGGTTAAGTAGCTTTCTAAAGGTCATACCACTAGAGGGGGGAAAAAGCAAAAGTGGATTTTTAAAATTATTTAAAAAAAAATTTTGGTATGTGTGCCAGTCCTGGGGCTTGAACTCAGGGCCTACGTGCTATCCCTGAGCTTCTTTTACTCAATGCTACTCTGGCTTTATTTGCTTATTTGTTTATTTAGGTATCTTAGTGGAGATTAGAGTCTCACAGACTTTGCTGCCCAGGATGGCTTTGAACTGGAGTCCTCAAATATCAGTCCTCTAAGTAGCTAGGATTTATAGGCATGAGTCACTAGTGCCTGGCCTGGATTTTTTTTTAAGTCTTTGGACTTCAGAACTCTTACTGGTTCTTTAACAAGTGTTATTTAAAAAAAACACTGGAGGATAAACAGCAAACCCCAAGATATCAAAAAGACATTTATACTTCCATGTTTATCGCGGCACAATTCACAATAGCCAAAATATGGAAACAACCCAGATGCCCCTCCACAGACGAATGGATCCAAAAAATATGGTACCTATACACAATGGAATACTACATAGCTATTAGGAATGGTGAAATATTGTTATTCGCAGGGAAATGGTCAGAAATCAAACAAATAATGTTGAGCGAGACAAGCCTAGAACACAGAAAACAAAGGGGCATGATCTCCCTGATATATAACTGTTAAGAAAGGGAGACGGAGAGACAGTAGAGACCAAGTCTGTGAAACCAAAAACTGCTTGTCAAAAAGTATTTCCCACAGGATTGGGGCAGCGACCCAACAGTATGTAACTAAAACCAAACAACTACTCAACATATAAAGGTCAAAAATTGACCTCTCAGGGGAATACAATAGCTCAAAATCTATGTATGTACGTTCATATAAGACTACTGTCGACATATTGTCTAATATCGACATTGCATTTAAAGCCCTAGGCAAATTTTCTTGGGCACGGCCACGTGGCTACTGTATATGTTCTTGATACATTGTATATTGTGTATATGTCTACCTGACCTAGAGAAGGGAAAGAAAAACAGGGCGTAAGATATCACAAGAAATGTACACACTCCCCTACTACGTAACTGTACCCTTTTTGCACAACACCCTATCCAAAAAATTTGTGTTCAATTAATAAATAAATTAAATTTTTTTTAAAAAGTGAACTGACCAGCCAGGAACGCAGCACAGACTTGGGAGCTGAAACTGTGACCCTAAAAAACTGGCTCACCAGCCAGGGACACAGTACAGACTCGGGAGCTAACACTGTGATCCTTAACAGTCTTCGAGCTGAGGTTTATAAAAGTAAAAGTGTAGCGCAGATGTAGGGGGTTGACGCAGGGGGTAGAGCAAGCATCAAACAAGTTAAGCAAGCCATTTACAGAAGCAGAATTTTGGGGTCAGGTTGACCTAATAATCAAGATGGAGTCAGCTCTACTCCCCCCAACATTTCCTACCATGTTTCCCCAGTCAAGATGGAGTTAGCTGTATTCCCTACAACAACTGTAACAACTTAGTACTCATTGATCAACCTTTCCCCATCCCTTTCCCTGGGCTCTGCTAACCACCACTCCATTCTCCACTTTGGAGACCCAGTTTATTAGAGTCCCCATAGGAATGAGATCACTCTGCAGTACTTGTCTTTCTGTGTTTGGCTCATTCCACCATGCAGAATACTTGTGTTATTGAGAATGGGGAAACTCAAAGACTAACTGCTATGCTACGATATCTTTCAAGTTTTCTTTTGCATTTCTATTGGAAAAAATAAGTTGTATGTAGTAAAGGGTTTCATCCTAACTGTCCAAGTTCTCTTAAAGTGATTGCAAAATTAAAATGGTTCAATGTTTTTCAATTAAAAAAATTGTTTATATAACAATTCCAACAATAAACATCTAGATTTCTCCCACCTCCTGAAAAAAAAACAACAAAAAAAAAAACACTGGAGGAGGGCTGAGAATGTGGCTTAGTGGTAGAGTGCTTGCCTAGCATGCATGAAGCCCTGGTTTGATTCCTCAGTACCACCTAAACAGAAAAAGCTGCAAGTGGTGCTGTGGCTCAAGTGGTAGAGTACTAGCCTTCAGAAAAAGAAGCTCAGGGACAGTGCCCAGGCCCTGAATTCAAGTTCCAGGACCAGCAAAAAAACAAAACAAAACAAAACAAACCACACTGGAGGAGGCACTGGTGGCTCAGGCCACTGTAATCCTAGCTACTCAGGAGACTGAGATCTAAGGATCATGGTTGGAACTTAGCCTGGGCAGAAAAGTCCCCATGAGATTTAACCACTCAAAAACCAGATGTGGCTCTGTGGCTCAAGTGGTAGAGCACTAGCCTTGAACAAAAGTGCTCAGGAACAGCGCCCAGGCCCTGAGTTCAAACCTTACAACCAACCAACAACAAAATAAACAATACCAAAAACAAACAAACAAACAAAAAATACTGGAAGGCTGAGTTTGATGGTTTATGTTTCTAATCTCAGCACTGGAGAGACTGAGACAGGCAGCTGGAAAATCCAGACCAACTTGGGCAACATAGGGAGACGCTGTCTCACAAACTAACAAAAAAAAAATTGGAGAAAATAACCAAAGTTAGAAAATCAACTAAGAGCAAGGAAATAACTTCCCTAGTAGAAATATGAATAAAACATAGGAGCAAACCATTGATAACCAAGCAGAAAACTGTAGTAGTGTTTAAAACATTGTTATTTTTAATTTAGAAAAATATTTAAAGGGGACTGGGAATGTGGCTTAGTTATAGAGTGCTTGCCTTGTATACATGAAGCCCTTGGTTCGATTCCTCACTACCACATAAACAGAAAAGGCCAGAAGTGGTGCTGCGGCTCAAGTGGTAGAGTGCTAGCCTTGAGCATAAAGAGGCCCAGGGTCAGTACCCAGGTCCTGAGTTCAAGCCCCAGGACTGGTTAAACACACACACACACACACACACACACACACACACACACACACACACACGAAAAAGATAGAAAGGCTGATAGTAATTGAAGTGGGTAATCCAATAAACTTGGACCAGCCATGTATACTTTAGCAATATTTTTAGATTTAGAGGAATTTGTAGATATGATTGGATCAATGTCTAAAGAAGTAAATGCAAATTGATTCTTAGCTGGGCACTGGTAGCTCATACCTGCAATTTTAGTTTCTCAGGTGTCTGAGATCTGAGAATCAAGGTTTGAAGCCAGCCCAGGCAAGATAGTCCATGAGACTCTTACCTTCAATTGACTTCCAACAAAACCAGAAATGGAGTTCTAGCTCACATAGTAGAGTACTAGCCTTGAGCAAAAATGCTCAAGGACAGAGCATTAAATCTGAGTTCAAACACCAGGATTGGCGTGTACACAAAAATAATAGAGAAGGGAGATAGTTTGGACTTTTTTACACTGGATAATTGTTTTTCATGAGAAAAATACAAAATATATAATTTTATTTATTTATTTAATTTTGTTGTTTGTATTGCTTAAACTAAGGGCCTGGGCACTATCCCTGAGCTCTTTTGCTCAAGGCTGGCACTCTAAAATTTTGAACCACAGCTTGACTTCTGGTTTTGAGTGGTTAATTGAAAATAAGAATCTCATAGGTACTTTTCTAGCCAGGCTGGCTTTGAGCTGTGATCCTCAGATCTTGGCCTTCTGAATAACTAGGATTACAGGCATGAGCCACCAGTACCCAGCAAATAAATAATTTTTATTACAGTTGTGTGTGTGTGGAGGGGGTGGTGGTGTTTGTGTATACTGAGAATTAAACCCAGGGCTTCACAAGCCCTCCACCACTTGAGCCACTCCTATAAATTATAAAACCACTTCCTCATTTTTTTCTTATTATCTTCAGAACAGAGGTTTTTGTTTTTTTTATGTGTATCCCAGAGTTCTAGAATCTGAAGTTAGAGCTGGGAGGTAGTACAGTGGCAAAGTGCTTGCCTCACAAGTGCAGCATCCTGGGGTCAATCCCCCCCAAAAAACACAAAAACAAATTATGTAGAATCTGAAGTTAGAAAGAACTGGAATTAACTATGTGGAAAAATAAATATGTACATTTATATGCACATTTAAATGTATATGTATACCGAGGCAAGCACTCTACCACTAGGCCATATTCCCAGCCCCTAAATGTGTATGTATACATGTGTATACATAACATATGTAAATATGTGTATACAGCTTTCAAAACACAAAGTATTGTTACTTCTCAAGGAAATGTTAGAAATAAAGCAACATGCTTGTGATCTCAAGAAGCTGGGGTCTGAGCATCAGGTTTCAAAGCCAGCCTTTGCAGGAAAGTCCATGAGACTCTCATCTCCAATTAACCAAAAAAAAGAAAAGCTGGAAATGGAGTTGTGGTTTAAGTGATTGGGTGTTAGCCTTGAGCAAAAAAGCTCTGAGACAGTCTCAAGCCTCAAATTCAAGCCCCAGAATAACTTTGGGTACTCTCGACACTTTGGGTACTCTCTTCGTGTGTGTGTATGTGTATGTGTGTGTGTGTGTGTGTGTGTGTACGAATACTGGGGCTTGAACTCAAGCTCTCAAACTCTCTCTCATTGGACTTCTTCACTTACAGCTTGAGCCACATTAACTTTTTGCTGTGCCACCAGCTTTGGGTACTCTAGACAATTTAACCCAATGATTCTAAGAACCATAAACTTAAGTTTCCTTCCCCAGCCCCACCCAAATTCTCAGTATTTAAAAACAGGAAGCATAACAACATAACCTCACAAGTAATTAGGGTTTACTTTTTCCTACTTTTCTTGCAAATACTTTACATAAATAATTTATTTACCTGATTTATCAAAAAATCCTTTGTGGTTTTGTTACTAAAATTTTACAAGTAGCAAAACAAAAGTCTGGTTCAGGCTAGAAATGAGCTCTTCAATAAAATTCTCACTCTAACTTGTACAGGCTCTGGGTTCAATCCCCATCACAAAAAAAGAACAAACAAAAACAAAACAGAAGCCAGCTTTGAGCCTAATTACAGGCATGGTGCTACATACCTGTAAATCTCAGCATTCAACAGATTTGGGAGAATCACAGTGTCTTCTGATGGTTAAGTTCTGTATTAGGAAACAGAACAGTACCACTTCTCAGCCTTTTGGCTAAGATCACATATAAAATGAAATAACAAGGGCACTGGAATATGGCCTAGTGGTAGAGTGCTTGCCTCACATACATGAAGCTCTGGGTTCGATTCCTTAGCACAGCATATATAGAAAAAGACAGATGTGGTATTGTGGTATTGTGGCTCATGTGGTAGAGTGCTAGCCTTGAGAAAAAAAAAGTCAGGGGGACAGTGCTAAGGTCCTGAGTTCAAACCACAAGACTGGCAAAAAAAAAAAAAAAAAAAAACAACTAAATTTTAAGATGAAATAACATTTGCCTAATCTATGCTTAGCCATATGTGTATAGTTTAAATGATCCCTATGTGATGTATAATAGCTAATACAGTGTAAATGTTATGTGCATACTTGTTGTACTATATTTTTGGGGAGTAATAACAAGGAAGTCTGTCCATGTTCAATACAGATGCATTATTTTCCCCCAGTGTTTTCTGTCGGACATTCAGAAGTGGAATCCATGGGTACAGAGAGCTGACTGCAAGTCATTGCCTGGAGTGGATTCTCCATAAGTCAGGATCTGAGTCAATTCCAGTGGATTCAAATTGAAAAGTATCAAAAACATATGTTGTGGGCTGAGAATGTGGCTTAATGGTAGAGTGCTTGCCTAGCATACATGAAGCCCTGGGTTTGATTCCTCAGTACCACATAAACAGAAAAGGCCAGAAGTGGCGCTGTGGCTCAAGTGGTAGAGTACTAGCCTTGAGCAAAAGAATCTCAGGGACAGTGCCCAGGCCCTGAGTTCAAGCCCCAGGACTGGCATAAAAAAAAAAAAAAAGGAAAACCCAAACCCATATGTTGTAAACATATTTGTTTTTTCCTCTTCATTTCACAGAAAATAAAATCACGGGTTCAATCTTGCCCTTTCTTGATGAGTCTCTTTTTGAAAATCTTGGAGTAAGGTAAGAATGATAAGTATTCATATTATAACCAAACATACCTTATTCACCTTTGAGAGATAAACCTCAGGGTCTTTGTAATTAACTATCCTCATTTTCAGTCTGTGATGTGTTCTAAAACAGAAACCCCTGCTTGCTGTTTGTGTTTTTTGTTTTATTTTTGTTGGTTGTAGGGCTTGAACTCAGGTCCTGGGCGCTGTCCTTGAACTCCTTTCGCTCAAGACTAGTGCTCTACCACTTTAAGCCATAACTGGTTTCCAGTTTTCTGGGGGTTAATTGGAGATGACAGTCTCAGAACTTTCCTGTCCTGTAGGATTGGCTTTGAACTGTGATTTTCAGATCTCAGCCTACTGAGTAGCTAGGATTATAGGCATGAGCCACAAGCAGCTGGCTTGCTATTCATTTTTGCTGTGTCAATTCTATTTGATATTACAAAGGAATTGTATTTTAAAATATTTTTCTGACAAGCTTTCAGATTTGTAGTGGCCAACTCTTTTGCTTTCAACTTCGAAATAACTGAATCACACATATCAAAATACATAGGAATGGGCTGTGAATATGGCTTAGTGGTAGACTGCTTGCCTTGCTGCATAAAGCCCTAGGTTCAATTCCTTAGCACCACATAAACTGAAAAACTGGAAGTGGCACTGTGGTTTAAGTGGTAGAGTGCTAGTACTGAACAAAAAGAAGCTCAGGGTCACTGCTCAGGCTCTGAGTCCCAAGCCCCAGGACTGGCAAAAACAAAACAAAACAAACAAACAAAAAAACATGGGAACTAATAGGAAGAAAAAAAATATTGGCAGTATAATCAAGGCTACAACCCTGTCTTGAACATATTTCTATGTCTTCCTAAAGCTGTTTTTATTTGTTTGTTTTGTTTTTTGTTTTTGCCAGTACTGGGGCTTGAACTTAGGTCCTGGGCAATGTCCCTGAGCTGCTTTTGCTCATTGCTGGCACTCTACCTCTTGAGCCACAGTGCCACTACTGGCTTTTTTGTGTTTATGTGGTACTGAGAAATCAAACCCATGGCTTCATGCATGCTAGGCAAACACTCTACTGCTAAGCCACATTTCCAGCCCTTAAAAGCTATTTTATGACTGAAATGTATCCATGTCTGTAAAATGCTAAAGCACACAATTGGCCCTTAAATTTACACACACACACACACACACACACACACTCAGAAACTCTATATAGGCATCTCTGTGTGACTAAAGGATCTAGAGTCTAGAGTCTTCTTTAAAGTGGAGGGGAGGCTTTAAAGATCTCATTTGAGTATCTGGTATTTGCTATTCCTTAAAATGGAGTTTTTGTTTCCATTAAGAATTGCCAACAGTGAGGAAATAGGATCTGTATTAGGGGATTTCACTTGGTTAATTGTTTTCTGTGATAACAGTAACCAAAGAATCAAAACAAAGGATTATTGAATTACTTCACCATACTATTGATTTGGATTTGGTAATGAAATCCAATGATAAAGAAAGATTACCTGGGGCTGGGGATTTGGCCTAGTGGCAAGAGAGCTCGCCTCGTATACAGGAGGCCCTGGGTTCGATTCCCCAGCACCACATATACAGAAAACGGCCAGAAGTGGCGCTGTGGCTCAAGTGGCAGAGTGCTAGCCTTGAGCAAAAAGAAGCCAGGGACAGTGCTCAGGCCCTGAGTCCAAGCCCCAGGACTGGCCAAAAAAAAAAAAAAAAAAAAAAAAAAAAGAAAGATTACCTTCCTGTGTAACTGACTTTCAGCAAGTGTCCTTTGGATCAGAATCATCAAAGACCTCCTCTTGGTACTGTTTTTTTTTGGTGTGTTTTTTTTCCTCTCCAGTACTGGGGCTTGAACTCAGGTCCTTGGTAGTCTTTATTAGTTTTTTTCTACTCAAGAGTGGTGCTTACGTACTTGAGCCACACCTTCATTTGGAAGAGGGAAAAAGATACGGGAGCATGCCTCAGCCCTGAGTTCAAGTCCCTGTACTAACACAAAATTTTTGGAAATACTTCCACAAAAGGTTATTTAACTACATAGCAGGCATCAGTCAATGCTAATGGAATTTAACTGAGTTCAATATGACCCCATTAGTTAAAGAGAAAAATAGTCAAGTCTTTGAGTAACTCTTTATGGTAACCAAGATGGATTTGTTGTATTTCTGCTACACAACCCAAGGTAGCATTTGTACTCCTCATGTGGGAGCATAGTGGTCTTTCTTTCTTCTTCTTCCATTCTGTCCCTGAGCTTCTTTTTTTTGTTTTTTTTTTTTTTGTTTTTTTTTTTTTTGCCAGTCCTGGGCCTTGGACTCAGGGCCTGAGCACCGTCCCTGGCTTCTTTTTGCTCAAGGCTAGCACTCTGCCACTTGAGTCACAGCACCACTTCTGGCCATTTTCTGTATATGTGGTGCTGGGGAATCGAACCCAGGGCTTCATGTATATGAGGCAAGCGCTCTTGCCACTAGGCTATATCCCCAGCCCTAGATTTGATATTTTATCCTGTGACTTCTAGGTATGTTCTGCCTGAGAGGAGGCTCAGGGCAGAGCCCAGGGCTGGCCTCTCTTGATTCTTCAGTAGTTCCTCCTAGGAGGGGTATGTGTGAGTTCCTTCTAGTTTCTGTTTGTTTAGATAATCAAAAGCTGGTTGTGCACTGTTTGTTCCTAGGATTACTCCTGAGCAAATAATAATAAGGTTGTTTATCTTGTTGTAATTTTAGTTCCTTGGAGGAGAGGAAGAAACTGCTTCATTATGTCCAACAATTGAGCCAAACTCACATGGAGACAGTGAAGGTAAGAGGAATCTAACTTTATTTGTTGTTGTTGTTGTTGTGTGTTTGTGTGTGTGTGTTTACTACAAAGTGGTATAACTCAATTATTTAAAGTTCATAAAAGAACAGAAGGATGATATGGTTCTGGGCTACAGATCTTTACTTTTACTTTTCTAAACTTTCATTTTCTAAGATGGACACAGTGTATTTAAATCAGAAGAAAAGACTAAAATGTTTCAAGCATGCAGAAAAGCATAGGTTACTTCACAGCTCTTCAGATCTTAACATTTTGCCTAATTGGCTTCAGAACTATTTTTGTTTCTGCTTGGTTTTGATGCCAATACTGGGATTGAACTCTGGGCCTCAGTCTCTCATTGAGCTTTTTCCCTCTCACCTGCACCACATCTCAGTTCTGGTTCTTTGCTGGTTAATTTAAAGTAGGAGTCTTTCAGATTTGCCTACAAGGACTGGCTTCAAACCAGAATCCTCAGATCTCAGCCTCTGAGTATCTAGGATTACAGACATGAGCTACTACACATATTGTTTTTAGAACATAATGTTAGAAACCATTAAAGGCCTCTTTTGTGCCCATCCTATATGTATTGTGGTTTCTCTTTTTCTCCCCAGAGATAAGAATCACTCAGAAAATGATGTTTATCACTTTCATGAATTAAAAAAATTATATTGAACACATATGTGTGTATAAACATTGTTTATAGAGATAAGTATGTCTGTATCCATAGATATACACATATACACACACATACATACATGTATACCCTTTATGTAATATAAATGATATAAATAAAGAGAAAACTTTCATTTATCTTTTTTTTTTCAATTGTAGGGTACAGGGCTTGGGCATGTCTCTAAGCTCTTTTGCTCAAGGCTAGTGTTCTACTACTTTGAGCTACAGTGCTACTTCCAGTTTTTTGGGAGTTAGTTGGAAATAAGAGTCTCATGGACTTTCCTGCCTTGGCTGGTTTCTAATCACAATCCTCAGATCTCAGCCTCCTGAGTAGCTAGGATTGCAGGCATATACCACCAGCACGTGGCTCATTTATGATATTTTTGTTGGACTGGAACACGAGGCATTGCACGTGCTAAGCAAGCTCTGCAGCAATGAGCCACATTATCGTAATTTGGTAGTCATCTCCATTGAGACAAATACTCCTAGAAACCTTTAGACATAGAATAACTTTTAAAGTTGTTCTAAGTATTCTTGAGCTTTCTTCTGACATAAGTCCTGAAGTTTAATCTCATAGTAACCATTTATTCCTCTCTTATCAATCCTCTTCAGATGTCAAAGCCCCAGGACTCTCTCAACTTCCTTTTTTTTCTTTGCCAGTCCTGGGCCTTGGACTCAGGGCCTGAGCACTGTCCCTGGCTTCTTTTTGCTCAAGGCTAACACTCTGCCACTTGAGCCACAGCACCACTTCTGGCCATTTTCTATATATATGGTGCTTGGGAATCGAACCCAGGGCTTCATGTATACGAGGCGAGCACTCTTGCCACTAGGCCATATCCCCAGCCCTGTCTCTCAACTTCTTGAGTCGCTAAAATTGCAAAGCATAAGCCAGCACCAAGCAACCATTTGAATTTTTTACCAGCTTGTTTGTGTGTGTGTGTGTGTGTGTGTGTGTGTGTGTGTGTGTGTGTGTGTGTGTATTAATGCAGCCCTCAAGCCAGGATTATAGTAATAAGGAGGAAGTACAATGTTTGATGTAGTACATACTATTTAATGCATCCTAAGACTAAAACAGACCAGACATGGTAGCATATGCCTGTAATCCCAATTACTTGGGAGCCAGAGATAAGAGGATCATGATCTAAAGCCACCTGGGCAAAAAAAGTAAGATTCTTATCTTAACAAACAAGTCGGGCATAGTGTTATAGCACTATAGCTTCCACGACCTAAGAAGCTGTAAGTAAGAGGATCACAATCCTTGGTTAGTTTGGGGCAAAATTGAAGACCCAATCCAAAGAAAATAACTACACCATAAAAGAGAGAGAGACAGAGACAGGGCCGTGAGTGTGACTCCAGTGGTAGAACACCAGCCGTAAGCACAAAACGCTGAGCAAGAGCATGGGGCTCCAAATTTAAGCTCCAGAATGGGCTTACACATATACAAAAGTAGAGTCATGTCTTGTTGTTGATACTAATTTACACGTAATTTTCCAGGTAATTAATGATCCTATCCATGGCCATATTGAGTTCCATCCTCTCCTTATCCGAATCATTGACACGCCTCAGTTCCAGCGGCTTCGGTATATTAAACAGTTGGGAGGTGGTTACTATGTATTCCCAGGAGCTTCACACAATCGATTTGAACATAGTTTAGGGTAAGAGGGGAAAGGGTGCCGGGAACCTGAAGTTCTTAATTGCCTCCTGTGTCATGAAATATTGTTGCATCTTATCTCTTAGGGAATACATAGCTTTACAAAATGGTTATTATAATATCTTGATGAGAAAGTTGAGGGTATTTTTTTTAATTTCCCTTACTATATTTTATTTTGTGTGTTTTAAACCAACTCACACCCTTCGTGTAAAAGTAATGAAAAGTGGGGCTGGGGATATAGCCTAGTGGCAAGAGCGCCTGCCTCGGATACACGAGGCCCTAGGTTCGATTCCCCAGCACCACATATACAGAAAACGGCCAGAAGTGGCGCTGTGGCTCAAGAGGCAGAGTGCTAGCCTTGAGCGGGAAGAAGCCAGGGACAGTGCTCAGGCCCTGAGTCCAAGGCCCAGGACTGGCCAAAAAAAAAAAAAAAAAAAAAAAAAAAGTAATGAAAAGTCTATTGATGGGTCAGTGGGTTAAGTGTTTGTTTGTTTGTTTTGGGGGGATTGGTCGTGGGGCTTGAACTCTGGGCCTGGCCTCCATTCCTGAGCTCTTCAGCTCAAGGCTAGCACTCTACCACTTAGAGCCAGCGCACCACTTCTGGTTTTCTGGTGGTTAATTGGAGATAAGAGTTTTAGACTTTCCTGTCCAGGCTGGCTTTGAGTCTTGATCCTCAGATCTCAGCCTCCTGAGTAGCTAGGATCATAGGGGTGAGCCACCAGTGCTGGCTTTAAGCATTTGTCTTTAAATATTATCCATGAATAAATAGGGTTGATTACTTAGGTACCTGACACTGTGAAATTAGTACTTCGTTTTCTATAGTCTCTATTTAGTCTTCTCTATTCATTTCTTCTGAGACAAAGTTTCTCTATGTATTCAGGCTGACCTCCAACTCATGATCTCAGCCTCTCAAGTGCTGGAATTATAGCCATACACCACCACTTCTGGCTCTTGTTTCATCTACTCGGGGTCATTTTTTGAAATCAAATAATTTTCTTATCTATCAGGAAATATGTAATATTGCTATTCTTAGAAAAGGTGGGACCTGAGTTAAGTATGGTGAAGTTGAGACTTTGGCCTGCTTTTTCATTATAAGGTATAGAGCAAGGAGAATGGGGGTAGGGAAGAACTAGGGAGTTCCCCAGAGATTTCATTCAGTACAGTACCTTGTATTACTATGCTGTTTTTTTTTCTGTTATGTAACTTCTTCCTTTCCTACTTCCTTACTTCCCTCCTTTCTGCTCTCCCTCTTGCCTTTCTTCCTTCCTCCCTCCCTTCCATCTATCCTTCTTTCTTGCCTCCTTTAAGACAGGGCCTCCATATGTATGTAGCCTTAGCTATCCTTGATTTTCACTTTTCCTGTCTTTACTTCCTGAGTTCTGGGATCATGAGAGTATACCATCATACCAAGCTCAGTGTTAATTCTTTTGCACATATCCTCCAGAAGGGGAATTGCTAGATGATAAGTGTGTGTGTACACATGTGCATGCTCAGGCACACACACGTGCACACAGGGAAATAAGCCCAGGCCTTGTGCATGCTAAGCATACACTCTGCCACTCAGCCTTCTAGTTTTTATTTATTTTCCATAGTGGCTATTCCTATTTTTCCATTAATCATGCACAAGCATTCTAGTTTCTCCACGTCTTGGTCAACACTTGTTACTTCCTGTTTTTATGTTAGTAGCTGTCCTGATGAATGTTAGGTAGTATCATTATGTGTTTTATTTCATTTTGATTTGCAATATTAGGGATCAAGCCCAGAACCTTACACACTGTAGGCTAGCACTCTACCTCTGAGTAACACTATTGACCTATACTTCTTCATGATTATTTTGTTTGCATTTCCCTAATAATTAGTGCTGTTGAGGCAAAGGTCCTGCTTCTGGGATTCTGCTTATTTGTGTTCTAAAACATACTGCTCTGCAAACTTGTTGTTTTTATTTTTTGTTACCAGTCCTGGGCCTTGGACTCAGGGCCTGAGCACTGTCCCTGGCTTCTTTTTGCTCAAGGCTAGCACTCTGCCACTTGAGCCACAGCGCCCCTTCTGGCCGTTTTCAGTATATGTGGTGCTGGGGAATCGTATATGTGGTGCTGGGGAATCTAACCAAGGGCCTCATGTATACAAGGCAAGCACTCTTGCCACTAGGCCATATCCCCAGCCCTCTGCAAACTTGTGCTGAGATATATCAGGGTGTTTTCAGATTTGGTTTCATTACCACTTGGTCTTCAGGTTATGCTGTAAGTATTTCACAGAACTCAAAAGGCCTTGGGTTCCAGAGGTATCACCATTCAAACCAAAAGAGTGACTTTTGTTGATGCTGTTGTTGTTGCTCCTCCACAGGGTAGGGTACCTTGCTGGATGTCTGGTTCGCACACTGCATGAAAAACAACCAGAGCTGCAGATAAGTGAGCGAGATATGCTCTGTGTTCAGATTGCGGGGCTTTGCCACGACCTTGGTAAGCTGTACAGAGTCATGCTGTAAAAACCACACCATGTAAAAAATCAGAGTAACAAGAGAAAGGTGTGAGTCATGTTTCAATTCATTATTGCCATTAATAAAGAATAAGATGGGCTGGGAATATGGCCAGGATGCAAGAGTGCTTACCTAGTATACATGAAGCCCTCGGTTCAATTCCTCAGCACCACACATATAGAAAAAGCCAGAAGGGTGCTGTGGCTCAAGTGGCAAAAAAAAAAAAAAAGAAGCTAGAGACAGTGCTCAGGCCATGAGTTCAAGACCCAGGACTGGCAAAAAAAAAAAAAAAAAGAATATGGCATTGCTTTTGCATAGAGTGATTCATAAGCACAAAACATGGCAATTGTACTTTACTCTTCCAGTTATACCAGTTATACAAAATGGCTGTCTGTAGTGAGATTTTCTTACTACTGTGTTGAAGATGAAGTAAGTTTCACTTTTCTTTTTTGTTTTGTAGTGCTAAGGCTCAAACCCAAAGCCTCACACTTGCTAGGCAGTGCTCTACCACTGACCTAATTTTGATTGTATTGTTTAATAAAAATCCTCAACATTTCTTTTTTGTTTGTATATGCAGGTACTGGGGCTTGAACCCTCAGGATTTTCTACTCTTGCTTAGAATTTTCTGCTCAAGGCTGTTGCTCTACCACTTGCACTACATCTCCACTCTGGCTTTTTTGCTGGCTAACTGATGATACAGTCTCTTGGACTTTTCTGGTGACTTTGAACCTGCATTTTCAGATCTCAGCCTCCTGAGTAACAAGGATAACACGTGTGAGCCACCAGTACCTATCTTAACATTTCTCTTAGTTAAGCTGAACCTATCTTTTCCCTAAGTTTATGCAAGCCCTGATGACTAGAGACCTCTCCAAGGAGAGTTTACATTCTTATATGATTTTGCCTTTTTTTTAAATTTAAATTCTTTTTTCATTTATTTATTTATTTTTTGCCAGTCCTGGGCCTTGGACTCAGAGCCTGACTACTATCCCTAACTTCTTTTTTGCTCAAGGTTAGCACTCTGCCACTTGAGCCACAACACCACTTCTAGCCATTTTCTATGTATGTGGTACTGGGGAATCCAACCTAGGGCTTCATGTATACGAGGCAAGCACTCTTGCCACTAGGCCATATTCCCAGCCCCGATTTTGCCTTTCAATTCATGTTTTTAGAAAACAGGGTACCATTAGCTCATACCTGTGATCATAGGTCCTCAAGAAGCTGAACCCTGGAGGTTTGAAACTGGACCAGACAGAAAAGTTCATAAGTCTCCCATCTCCAAAATAACTACCAGCAAAAAATGCTAGAGTAGAGGCAAGGCTCAAGTGGTAGAATACCAGTCACAAGCAGACAACCCCAGTATTAGGCCCTGAGTTCAAACCCCAGTAGCACCAAAAAAGAAAAAAATAAAAGAAAGAAAAAGAAAATCGAAAAAACACATTTGTGCTATTTTGTGATTTTTATTTATAGATTACTAATTACTATTGATACTAAAATTCAAACAACAAAGATTTTTTGAAGACTTCATTTTTTTTAACCAGTTTCCCAACCTTTTTCTTATTCTAGGTCATGGTCCATTTTCTCACATGTTTGATGGAAGATTTATCCCACTGGCTCGCCCAGATGTGAAGTGGACGGTGGGTATTCATACATTGCCTAGTTGTAGAAAGAAAGACTATTTAAGGAGACCATTCACTGGAATTACCTGTTTGGCTCCCCTGACATGTTACACTTTTCTTCCTCATGAAGGTTTTTGATGTGCTTTCCTTCACGAACATGTAACACACACACACACACACACACACACATTTAGTTCATCCTCATATTCCTTTTGTACACCTAAAAGAACTTGAAGCTATCAGAAGCTAATCAATGTGTCAAAAACCAAAAAGCTGGGGCTGGGAATATGGCCTAGTGGCAAGAATGCTTGCCTCGTATACATGAAGCCTTGGGTTCAATTCCCCTGCACCACATATACAGAAAACGGCCAGAAGTGGTGCTGTGGCTCTAGTGGCAGAGTGCTAGCCTTGAGCAAAAAGAAGCCAGGGACAATGCTCAGGCCCTGAGTCCAAGGCCCAAGACTGGCAAAAAAACAACAACAAAACACCACAAAGCTGTAGAGGTGGAGCCAGCACTGGGCAAATAGCTTTCTTGCTGTTTATGTTAACCTTATACTATCCTGCTGTTAGTGTTATCATATATCAATGTTCCTTGTCCTCTGTCACTACTGTAAAATAAAGAAGGACACTTCCTTGAAGTAATTGATACCAGCCACATTTTTTCATATGTATTAATATGAGTCATATTATAATTAACATTTGCAGGTAGATGACCTATATTATTTTAACCAATTTTCTGGCCTCCCAGTTTTCTTTTTTCCTCTTTTAAATTGTATTTATTATTAATTGATGATTAACTTAATTAATTGATTAATCTTGGGGGGAGCTGAGGACCAAATCCAGGGTCTTACACATAATAGGCAAGCTCACTACCATGGAGCAACCCTGACCTCCCATTTTCTGCCATACTTTATTTCTGGAACTGGAAATAGAAAAGGATAATAATATATATTTGAAAGATTCTTACCTGTTAGCCTTTCTTTTTTCTCTCCTCCTTTTTATTTTTATTTGTTTTGTTCTTTTTGTGTGTGATGGTACTGGGACTTGAACTCAGGGCCTGGGTGCTGCCCCTGTGCTCTTCATGCTCAAGACTAGTGCTCTACCACTTGAAGCACAGCTCTACTTGCAGCTTTTGGTGGTTAATTGGAGATAAGAGTATCAGGGACGTTTCTGCCCAGTCCAGCTTCGAACTATAATCCTCAGATCTCAGCCTCCTGAGTAGCTAGGGTTGTAGACATGGGCTTCTATTACGTGGCTCCTCTCTTCTTTCTTGAGGTAAAATCACAGAGTGAATCATATAGCTCTTACATGAGTTTTGACAAGTGTCCCTCCAGTCAGGATATAGAGCATTTTCATGCCCCAGGCCTCCTTCCCTCTCCCTCTTTTTATGTTTTGCTTTTGTGATGCCAAGGATGGAGCCTGACCCCTGCACATGTGCAAAGCCCATGGGAAGCCCATGCGAAGCCTTTCTGTGCTACTGAGCTCCATTCCTGGCCCCTGTACAAGACTGTTGTGGAAATGCTTTTGCAGGTCTCTTAGGTTGATAGCTGGAAGTACAATTGCTGGTCATCTGGTAGATGCATATTTAACTTTATAAGAACACCCTGATCAAAAACAATAAAGGACTGTTGTTGGTGTTTTCTAATAAAAATGTAGAAATTACAAAAAAAAAAAAAAAGGAAAAGAAATAACCCAAAGTTCCAGGGTGCTTGCTCTTTCCTCCCATTGGCACTGAGTGAAAGTTCCACAGCTTTACTGACATTTTGTCTTTTATTTATTTATTTGTGTGTGCTGCTGGGAATCAAACCGAGGGCCTTGTGTGGTCTAGGTAAACACTACCACTAAGCCACCAACATCCAGCCCTGATGTTTCATCTTGTAGATTAGCCCCTTCTGAATTATCTTGATCATTTACTGCCTCCATGTAATAAACCATAGTTTATTGCCTCTATTTCCTGTACTTTATACCTTGCACTTTATTGCTATATCTTTTGTAAGCATGTGTGAAGAGTTCTTTTAATGTTTTACTTTTTAAAAAAGAAGTGTTATTGAGCTGGGCACTGGTGGTTTACCCCTGTAATCCTAGCTACTCAGAAGACTGAGATCTGAGGATCTTGGTTTGAAGCCAGCCTAGGCAGGAAAATCCAATTAACCATTGAAATCTGTTAAGTAATGCTATGGCTCAAAGTGGTAGAGAGCTAGCCTTGTGCAAAAAGCTCAGGGATAGCACCCACAACCAAACAAAAAGTTGTTGAAATGCTGGTATATGGCTTACTAATAGATCACTTGCCTAGAGTCAACTCCCAGCACCTCTCATGAAAGATTTTTTTTTTTTGCCAGTCCTGGGCCTTGAACTCAGGGCCTGAGCACTGTCCCTGGCTTCTCTTTGCTCAAGGCTAGCACTCTGCCACTTGAGCCACAGCGCCACTTCTGGCCATTTTCTATATATGTGGTGCTGGGGAATCGAACCCCGGGCTTCATGTATACGAGTCAAGCACTCTTGCCACTAGGCCATATTCCCAGCCCTCATGAAAGGTTTTTGATTGCCTATTTATTATTGATCTGTTTGAATTTTATATATAATGTCAGGTATATATTTTGTAAATATCTCTCCTAGTGTTTGGTTTACCAATTTGTTTTGTTTATGTACTTGTCTATTTAATGCCAGTACTAGGGCTGCCTCACTCCCACTTGGCTTTTTCATTCAAGGCTAGCACTCTACCATTTGAACCACAACTCCTCCTCTGGCGTTTTGGTGGTTATTTTGGAGACAAGAATCTTACAGAGGGGCTGGGAATATGGCCTAGTGGCAAGAGTGCTTGCCTCATATACATGAAGCCTTTGGTTCGTTTCCCCAGCACCACATATATATAGAAAATGGCCAGAAGTGGCGCTGTGGCTCAAGTGGTAGAGTGCTAGCCTTGAGCAAAAAGAAGCCAGGGACAGTGCTCAGGCCCTGAGTCCAAGGCCCAGGACTGGCCAAAAAAAAAAAAAAAGAATCTTACAGACTTTTCGGCCAGGACTGACTTTAACTTTGATCCTCCAGACCTCAGCTTCCTGAGTAGCTGAAATTACAAGTGTGAGACACTTTTGCCCAGTTCATTAGTTTTGTTTTTTGTTTTGTATTTTGTTGGTTGTGGGGCTTGAACTTGGGGCCTGGATGCTGTCTCTTAGCTCTTTTGCTCAAGGCTAGCACTCTACCACTTTGAGGCACAGCACTGCTTTGGGTTTTTTTGAGTAATTAATTGGAGATAAGAGTCTCACAGGGACTTCAAACCATGATCCTCAGCCCCCTGGATTACAGGTTGGACTACAGGCAAGAAACACGTTACCCACCTCACCAGCTCATGAATTTTGTTAAGACCAGGTCAGTATGAAACTGTAACCCATCTGTACATCACTTTGACAATAAATACGTAATTATTAATTTTTTTAAAGACCAGGGAAGATGTCTTCAGGGTCCATTTGACCTTTGCAGTAATTGTGAACAAATGAGAAGAAGCACTATCAAAAGTCCAGAATCAGGGCTGGGGATATAGCCTAGTGGCAAGAGTGCCTGCCTCGGATACACGAGGCCCTAGGTTCGATTCCCCAGCACCACATATACAGAAAACGGTCAGAAGCGGCGCTGTGGCTCAAGTGGCAGAGTGCTAGCCTTGAGCGGGAAGAAGCCAGGGACATGTTCAGGCCCTGAGTCCAAGGCCCAGGACTGGCCAAAAAAAAAAAAAAAAAGTCCAGAATCAACTCAAGTCCTGACTTAAAGCAATGACCATTTGAATATACTGGCAAGGTTGCCATAACCCTTTTTGCCACTAGATGGAAGTACTAACTGGATTTTTGGTTTTGTTTTGTTTTTGCCAGTCCTGGGACTTGGACTGAGCTTGGGTCTGAGCACTGTCCCTGGCTTCTTTTTGCTCAAGGCTAGCACTCTACCACTTGAGCCACAGTGCTACTCTGGCTTTTTCTATATATGTGGTGCAGAGGAATTGAACCCAGGGCTTCATGTATACAAGGCAAGCACTCTACCACTAGGCCACATTCGCAGCCCTCTCACTGGATTTTTAATTTCACATTCCAACCCTGATGAAAAAAAAAAAAGAACTAATTCTTAAAGTGATACTCATTAAAAGAGGATTCTAGGTGCTATTGGCTTAGCGGTAGAGTGCTTCCTGACATGCATGAATCCCTGGGTTCAATTCCTCAGTACCACATAAACAGAAAAAGCCAGAAGTGGCTCTGTGGTTCAAATGGTAGAGTGCTGGACTTGAGCAAAAGAATCTCAGGGACAGAGCCCAGGACCTGAGTTCAATCCCAGGACTGACAAAAAAGGAGGAGGGGGGAAACCCTACCTATATGACCTAGTAATAGTTTTCTGGGTACCGTAAACACTTATATGTCATAAAATGTATTTGGTCTATTTATTTTGAAATAATTAGCATGGATTGTAAAAGACTGGTAAAATAGTCACACAGTTTGACAGATTTTAGACATTGTGAGACTAGGCAATAAACATGAAGTAGAATCCTATCTCAGAATTATCTAGAATCCAAAACCATTTGTGGGCCAGGTGCCAGTAGCTCTCACCTGTAATCCTAGCTACTCAGGAGGCTGAGATCTGATGATGACAGTTCAAAGCCAGCCAAGGCAGGAAAGTCTTTGAGATTCTTATCTCTTATCTCTGATTAACCACCAAAGGGCCAGAAGTAGACAACTGTGGCTCCAGTGGTAGATTGCTAGCCTTGTGCAAGAAGGCTCAGGGACAGTACTCAGGTCCTGAGTACAAGCTCCAACACCTGCACCAAAAAACAAACAAACAAAAACCACAACAACTAATTCATGTAATCAAGTCCCCTGATTAGCTAGTGTTTGTTTTTGTTGTTGTTGTTGTTGTTTTTGGCCAGTCCTGGGGCTTGGACTCAGGGCCTGAGCACTGTCCCTGGCTTCTTCTTGCTCAAGGCTAGCACTCTGCCACTTGAGCCACAGCGCCACTTCTGGCCATTTTCTGTATATGTGGTGCTGGGAAATCAAACCCAGGGCCTCACGTATATGAAGCAAGCACTCTTGCCACTAGGCCATATCCCCAACCCATAGCTAGTGTTTGTAACAGGCTATGTTATCCTGACTTTTCCTAGCATGAACAGGGCTCGGTTCACATGTTTGAGCATCTGATTGATTCTAATGGACTCAGAGATGTCATGAAACATTACGGTCTCATCCCTGAAGAAGATATTTGCTTTATCAAGGAACAAATTGCTGGAATACTTGACTCACCAGTCAAAGGATCTTTGGTAAGTTTGTATTCAACTTAATTTGATCTCACTGGTGCTTTTTACCTCACATATTTTTTTCTTTAACCATGGATTATTTGTACAAGGGAGGTTTCACTGTGATCTGTGTTCCCACACATTTATACTAAGTGTTCTGATCAACCCCACCCCCTTTGTCACTCTGTCCCACTCCCCCATCTTTAAGAATTCCAACAGGTTTTATTGTTCTATTTTCACACATGCAAATAAACCACACCATCAGCTAGTCTAATTTTTTTTTTTTTTGGTGGTACTGTGATTTTAACTCAGGATCTCATGATTTCCAGCCTTGCTTGTTGGGCTGGTGCTCTGCCACTTAAGCCACATCTCCTGGCCTACTTTTGGCTAGTGATTTTGAAGATGGAGTCTTTGAGATTTTCTGCCTAGGCTGACTTTGAATCTAGATCCTCCAAATCTCAGCTTCCTGAGTGGCTGGGTTTACAAGTGTAAACCACCAGCATTCAGCTAGTCTATTCTTAATTCCTTAAGAGGTACAATTTTGACTACTTAAGAGGGGCTAAATGATAAAATATGTTATATATTTCTACCCAATAATGCAAAAAATATGTTTTCTCACATCTTGAGTTGTTTAGAAGTTGCTTTCTTAATTAGTGGCATATATCTATAAGACCAGTACTTGGGAGATAGAAGCAGGAGGTTCAAAATGTAAATCTTATTTTGTTTGGTTTGGTTTAAGACAAGATCTTGGTGTGTAGTTCAGGCTGTAACTTACTATATGTCCAAGGCTAGTCTTGAACTTGTGATCTCTGCCTCAGCCTCCTAAGTGCTAGGATTACAAATATGTCCCTAGCTACAAAAGTGTACATCTTGGGGCTAGGAATATGGCCTAGTGGCAAGAGTGCTTGCCTCATATATAGGAAGCCCTGGGTTCCATTCCCCAGCACCACATATATAGAAAACGGCCAGAAGTAGCTCTGTGGCTCAAGTGGCAGAGTGCTAGCCTTGAGCAAAAAGAAGCCAGGGATAGCGCTCAGGCCCTGAGTTCAAGGCCCAGGACTGGCAAAAATAAAAAAAAGGTACATCTTGTTTATTCATTATGATTAACATATTTGAAATACTTAAAGATGAACTCATTCAAGTGGAAAATCTATTTTATTTCCTTTTTGATCTTTCATAGTATATTTTTGTTGTTGTTGTTTTTTGCCAGTCCTGGGGCTTGAGACTGAGCACTGTCCCTGGCCCTGGCTTCTTTTTGCTCAAGTCTAGCACTCTACCTCTTGAGCCACAGCACCACTTCTGGCTTTTTCTGTTTATGTGGTGCTGAGGAATTGAACCCAGGGCTTCATGAATGCTAGGCAAGCATTCTACCGCTAAGCCACATTCCCAGCCCCATGTATTATCTTTAGTTAAGAAATAAGTTGGAAAATAATTTTCCTTTGAGATTTTTAGTTGTTTGTTTGTTTGTTTGTTGTACTGGTATTAGGGCTTGAACTCAAATGCCTTGACTTGCATTTAGCTTTTTCTCTCAAGGCTGGCACTCTACCATTTGCTACACCCCCAGTTCTGGCTTTTGACTGGTTAATTGGAGGTGAGAGTCTCACAGATTTGTCTGCGTGGGATGACTCCAAACCTCAAACTAAAACTTCCGGTGGGTTTTCTTGGCTTCCAGTGGCAGTACAAAGGACGTCCTAAACAGAAAAGTTTCCTGTATGAAATCGTGGCTAATAAAAGAAATGGCATTGATGTCGACAAATGGGATTATTTTGCCAGGTATGACCCGGATACTCCAGAAATGTTTCTGGAGATCTTTATATGAATTGAGTATTGATATATAGGATAGTTTCCTTGTTGAAAAAAAAATTTCATCTCTGTGCTTTGGAATTTTCTAGGGACTGTCATCATCTTGGAATCCAAAATAACTTTGATTACAAGCGCTTTCTTAAGTTTGTCCGTGTCTGTGAAGTGGAGGATGAGAAGCATATTTGTACTAGAGAAAAGGTAAATCATATCAGATGAAAAAAGAATCATGGACTTCCTGGTCTGGAGATAACTACTTGGCAATTTGGAAAAAAAAAAAAAAGAAGAAGTGGCAAACTATTGGTTTTCTCTGAATGCACAGCATGTGTTATCTTAAGGTGTTTTTTGTTTATTTTACTTATACTGCACTGTATTTGTCTTAGTGTGTTTTATGGCGATCCAAGAGTATAGTAAGGATTATTTACTTTTCCATGCATGGTGGAAAGCCAGAAGGGCAAGCAGGAAATACTGCAGAGAAAGAAAGGAAGTGCCAGGTTGGCTTTACAACAGCATGCTCTTCTGTACTCACTCTCCCAGGAACTACATTAATCCTTTCAGGAGGGAAGAGATCACTTTTTTTTTTTCCAGTCCTGGAGCTTGGACTCAGGGCCTGAGCACTGTCCCTGGCTTCCTTTTGCTCAAGGCTAGCACTCTACCACTTGAGCCACAGCATTACTTCCACCTTTTTCTGTACATGTGGTACTGAGAACTCGAACCCAGGGCTTCATGCATGCTAGGCAAGCACTCTACCGCTAAGCCACATTCCCAGCCCCTTTGGGACCTAATTTTAATATGAGTTTTTCTGGGGACACACATATTTACACCATAGCACCGTGAGCAGATTAAGGCATAGAAGAGTTTAAAACTGCCAGGTGCTGGTGCTTAATGTCTATAACCCTAGCTACTCAGGAAACTAAGATCTGAGGTTCAAAGCCAGCTTGGGCAGAAGAGTCCATGAGACTCTTATCTCCAAAAAGCACCAAAAAAAGTTGGAAAGTGGAGCTGTGACTCAAATGGTAGAGTGCCAGCCTTGAGTGAAAAAGCTAAGGGACAGCCAGGAGCTGGTGGCTCATGCCTGTAATCCTAGCTACTTGGGAAGCTGAAATCTGATTATTGAGGTTTGAAGCCAGCTAGAGCAGGAAAGTCCTCCTTGAGACTTTCATCTCCAAATTGATCACAGAAAAAGCCAAAAGCAGTGCTGTAGCTCAAGGGGTAGTGTGCTAGCCTTGAGCAAAGGGAGCTTAGGGACAGTGCCCAGGCCCTTAACAGAAAGAAAAGAAAATAGTAAAAAATTAGTAACTCCAGAGTTGGAGTTTTGACTTTACTAGGTACCTGATGATAATTATGTAATTCTGGAGTATGACAGTATTACCCCTAGAAAGTATTACAAGAATGAGGGCTGGGAATATGACCTAGTGGTAGAGTGCTTGCCTCGTATACATGAAGCCCTGGGTTCGATTCCTCAGCACCACATTTATAGAAAAAAAAAAAGCCAGAAGTGACACTGTGCTAGAGTGCTATCCTTGAGCGAAAAAGAAGCCAGGGATAGTACTTAGGCCCTGAGTTCAAGCCCCAGGACTGGCAAAAAAAAAAAAAAGTATTACAAGAATGAAAATAAGCCAGCGCACAGGTGATTCATGCCTATAATCCTAGCGACTCTGGAGGCTGAGATCTGAGGATCATGGTTCAAAAGCCAGCCAGGGCAAGAAAGTCTGGGAGACCCTTATCTCCAACCATCAGAAAACCAGAAGTGGTGCTGTGGCTCAAGTGGTAGAGCACTAGCCTTAGGCTAAAGAGCTCAGGGGCAGTGCCCAGGCCCACAGTTCCAGCCCTATAACCGAAAAAAGGAATGAAGAATAAAAGAATGACAATAACTGTTTCCTGGAGTTATTGGGAAGATTCAAAGATGTGTTTAGGATGTCTAACACAATATGAAGGCTCTCTGGGAGATATAGTTCTTAGTATATATGAGGCCCATGGGTTCAGTCTCTTTCCTTATCCCCTTGTCACAAAGTTAGGACAGACAGTAGATTTTACTTCACTGAGAATGAAAGTTGTATACCAGTAGATAGCTTCACCCCATCATCTCATGGCCTCTGGGATTCTAACAGCACAGCCCCTTCATAAATCCTTCTTGTCTGCCACCATCCTTTTTCCTTCTCTTATATACTTATCAACTATCAGATCCCACATTCATATTTCTACCATGTTTTGGACAGGAGGTTGGGAATCTGTATGACATGTTCCACACTCGCAACTGTTTACACCGAAGAGCTTATCAGCACAAAGTGGGCAACATCATCGATACAATGTAAGGAAGTGGGTTCTTAATTTCCCTGTAACATCTTCTATGGTGCTTTGCCTAATTTTCACACTTGGCTCAAGTTGAGATTTCTAGATAAAGTGGATAATAATTTTTTTTTTTTTTTTTGGCCAGTCCTGGGGCTTGGACTCAGGGCCTGAGCACTGTCCCTGGCTTCTTTTTTGCTCAAGGCTAGCACTCTGCCACTTGAGCCACAGCGCCACTTCTGGCCATTTTCTGTATATATGGTGCTGGGGAATCGAACCCAGGGCCTCATGTATATGAGGCAGGCACTCTTGCCACTAGGCCATATCCCCAGCCCGATAATAAATTTTAAGTGAGTCACTAGAGGGGTTTCCTTAAACAAAAACTAGCATAAGTTGAAGTGAATTAGAGGGAGAAGTAGGAAATGAGGATGGTTGTACAGAGGAGGAAGAATAACTGGCTTAGGTGACACAGGAAGGGACACTTCAGGGTGGCCTTGGACCCTGGCAGGTATTAGTCACCAACGTGAGGGGTGGTGAGATATGAAGAATTGACACTGGCAATTAATTTAAAAATTGATTTTTGAAGATTAAAGTGATTGTCCTTATCCTGTGAAATATTTATTTTTTAGCAAATGGTAAAGCTAACAGGAATTCTACCTTTTTTGTCTGCACAAAAGGTTTAGTCTGTACGTGCTCAGAGACCACCCCCCCCCCCCGCGAGGAATTTTGACCCCAATCAATTTGTTTTGAAGCCAAGCACCCATGGCTCACTCCTGTAATCCTAACTAAGGAGGCTGAGATCTAAGATCTAAGTAAGGACTGAAGAAGGAAAAAAAAAAAGTGATGTCTTTTGGATATCATATGCCCAAATTTTATTTTTCTAAAGTAGAAAGGTCCCCTAAGTATTCGGGGGTGTGTGTGTGTGTGTGTGTGTGTGTGTGTGTGTGTGTGTGTGTGTGTGTGTGTGTGTGTGTGTGTGTGTGTAAGATTTACATGATATAAAGAAAAGTCCAAGTATATGAAGCAAATATTCAAAGTTTCTCTAATTGTGTTCACCAAATGATTTTAGGATTACAGATGCCTTCCTCAAAGCAGACCCCTACCTAGAGATTGAAGGTGCTGAAGGGAAGAAGTATCGCATTTCTACAGCAATCGACGACATGGAGGCCTTCACCAAGCTGACGGGTAAGACTCAGGTGACATCCGGCTCACATGTGGTATAAGCTGTCCCTGGATTGCAGATGGGTTATTCTCTAAAAGTTCA
The DNA here is from genome assembly GCF_023159225.1 of Perognathus longimembris pacificus. Lineage (NCBI taxonomy): Eukaryota > Metazoa > Chordata > Mammalia > Rodentia > Heteromyidae > Perognathus > Perognathus longimembris. The sequence continues at coordinate 70,476,370 of NC_063166.1, read as the reverse complement.
AATCTATTTTTGCTTCCTAAGTGATCTTATTCTTTTTTTTTTTTTTGGCAGTCCTGGGGCTTGGACTCAGGGCCTGAGCATTGTCCCTGGCTTCTTTTTGTTCAAGGCTAGCACTCTGCCACTTGAGCCACAGCGCCACTTCTGGCCATTTTCTGTATATGTGGTGCTGGGGAATTGAACCAGGGCTTCATGTATACGAGGCAAACACTCTTGCCACTAGGCCATATATATCCCCAGCCCCATTATTCTTTTAGGGTATCTTTGCCTTATACTAACAAGGTGAGCCCAGTAAAGTGTTTTAATGTCTCTGAACTTTAGTTTCCTCAAACCAAAAGGAGGTACATTCCTAGTACACAGTTCTGTTTTAATGCTTAAATGAAACACAGCTCCTAATATAGACTTGGCATGTAAGTGTTCAATATTCAGTATTGTCTGACTTAGTATACAACTGGGTTAATACCAGATTAATACTAGGGGGGGAAAAAAACCTTTAAAATTTCTTCATTGCAAACCATAGGGTGCTAGGAACATCCTTCTATGTTTCTGCAGAAACAAACTCTGCAGCTTAGGTGGAAAGGAAGAGAAGTGAAAGTCTGGTAGTCCTTAGGAAAATATAGATGGAGAAGATTGAAGAAGCCAAGGGAACAGAAAAGAAAGTACATACTAGTCAGAATTCTAGTCTCTTAAACTAAAAATGTCATCAGAAAGCAATCATACAGCCAGGCGCTGGTGGCTCACACCTGTAATCTCAGCTGCTACTCAGGAGGCTGAGATCTGAGGATTATGGCTCAAAGCCAGCCCAGGCAGGAAAAAGTCCAGTGAGACTCTTATCTTTAATTAACCACCAGAAAATCAGAAGTAGTGCTATGGTTCAAGTGGTAGAGTGCTACCCTTAAGCTGAAGAGCTCAAGGACAGCGCACAGCCCAGAGTTCAAGCCCCATGACTGACCAAAAGAAAAAAAAAGGATCCATTTTAATGTGATCCTGGAGTGTACAACTACACAGCTCTGGCTTGGTACAGGTTCCCTAATGCCCAGTGGTTCCCCCCCCCCCCCCCAATGGTAGGTGAGATGCACTGATGCATTGTAGCAAGGTTGAGGTCATCCATTTGGAAAATGTAGCATGTACCATGAATTACTCTACTTCCCTTTAAGATTTATTAGCACTGAGGGAAGAGGTAACAAACAGTAAAAGAAATGTATCCAATGCCTAACATATGAAACTGTAACCTCTCTGTACATCAGTTTGGAAAAACAAATAAATAAAAGATTTGTTAGCACTTTCTTAAGCAGTCCTTTTTTCTTTTTGCCATTATTGGAGTTTGAACTCAGGGCCTGAGCACTGTCCATGGCTTCTTTTTGCTCAAGGCTAGCACTCTACCATTTGAGCCACAGCATCACTTCCAGTGTTTTTTGTTTATGTGGTGCTGAGGAATCGACACAGGGCTTCATGAATGCTAGGTAAGCACTCTACCACTAAGCCACACTCCCAGCCCTTATTAGCACTTTCTTAACAAGCCCTGCCCCACTGGTCCCACTTTATTTTATTTTATTTTTTGTTGGTCATGAGGCTTGAACTCAGGGCCTGGACACTGTCCCTGAACTTTTGTGCTTAAGGTTAACACACTACCGCTTTGAGCCACAGCTACACTTCCAGTTTTCTGGTGGCTAATTAGAGGTAAGAATCTCATGGACTTTGCTGCTCAGGCTGACTTTGAACCTCAATTATCAGATCTCAACCTACTGAGTAGCTAGGAATACAGGTGTAAGCCATCAGCACCTGGTTCTGATCCTACTTTGGATTGTACCATTTAAACTCTCTCTGACTCTCTGCAGGTCCTAGACAGGACAGTGGGCGGTGTTTGCCCTCTGTTCCAGTGCACAGGAGAGCAGGAAGATGCCTTTCCCACTGTCATTAGATATAAGGATCCTGTCTTTCTTACATAGTCTTCTGAGCAAGTTGGTAATCCTTACTGTCCTTAACTACCTGACTTCAAGGAATAGAAACCAAAGGCCCCTTCATTACCTTTGTGGCTTTCCCAAAAGTTAGCTCACATTATATTTGTTTAAAAACCTCAGTGCCCTGGGCTGAAAATGTGGCTTAGTGGTAGAGTGCTTGCCTAGCAGGCATGAAGCCCTGGGTTCAATTCCTCAGTACCCCATAAACAGAAAAGGCTGGAAGTGGCACTGTGGTTCAAGAGCAAGAGTGCTAGCCTTGAGCAAAAGAAGTGCAGGGACAGTGCCCAGGCCCTGAGTTCAAGTCCCAGGACTGGCAAAAAAACAAAGAAAAAAACCAACCTGATGTCCTTTATTTTTAAATGTTTCCTACATCTTGAGGGAAGTATTAAAAATACACAGCAGTGTTGGTAATTTTTACAATGAATATGTATGTATGCACTACCCAAATCCTAGCATTTACTAGACTTGCTTTTATCAAATATCACTTCACATCCTCATCCATTTGTGTTAATCCATATAAATATATATTCTTTTTGGTGGTACTGGGATTTGAACTCACATTATATCCCAACAGAAATAAGTGCTGTTTGTCTTTTCTAAACTTTTATGTCCATGGAACTGTTCCATGTTCATTTCCTTTCTCCCAGCATTGTATCTTTCCAAGTCATCCAGTTGTATGCATGATTATTTGTTCTTTTCTACTGTTCACTAGTGCTCATCACATGAAGATGCCATGATTTGTTTGTTGTTTGCTTCCTAAAATCCTTGTTTCTGGATGCACTTCTTGTTTTCTTGTTTTGTAGTTTTGGGGATTCAAAGACTCTAGCACTATGCTCTACCTCTCAGTACTGAGCATAACTCTCTTGGGCTGGTATGGGGTAACATTGATGGTTTGGTGGTACTAGGTGGACTGAGAGCTGTGTTTTATTTTCAAGCTTTCTACCACTCTCTACCCCCAGCCCTCTATGCTTTCATAAGCATTGCAGATATCATCTACTGGTTTAGGTTTTCAGTCTCCCTCTAGTGCCTGCCCATCCCCAGTAGAGTGGATGGATGACAGTCATCAACTCTCTTGTAGTTTTAGTTCATATCTATCCTTCCTCAGGCACTAGTTTGCCTTGAGGGAAATCCAAGATATCCATTGGAAAATATTTTTAAAGGTTTTTCTCATTTCTCATATACACACATTGTGTATATGTGTGTGTTTAATTTTTTATTGTTATTATAAAGGTGATGTACAGGGGATTACAGTAACATAAGTCAGGTACATTTCTTTTTGGACAATATCCCCCTTCTCAGTTTCCCAGTTGTATGTCTATTTAAATTACATTGTTAAGATTACAATGTGCCTGCATTTATGAGCTGCTTCTTGAAACCACTTCAGTAATATAGAAATATGTATGTCATTAATTCTTATATTTTCATTTTAATATGCCTGAAATTTCATCCAATTGGCAGATCACATTTTCCTGGAGATTTTATACTCTTCTGACCCCAGATTGAGCGCTGCACGAGAGATTTTGAAAAAGATCGAATGCCGTAATTTATACAAGTATGTGGGTGAGACCCAGCCCGGGGGAAAAGAAAAGATCCAAAGGGTGAGTTGATTTCTCTGGGTTCTTCCTGGCAGTGCGAGGCTACCACAATCTCTAACCTCCAAGGGATGCATCACAGAGTTCTACCAGGGCTTATCCTCACCTCATCTTTGCAGCCCTGCCATCCTCACAGGCCTGTTTTCTAGGTGAGGACTGTAGCCTGAGTGAGATGCACTAATTTGTTCATGGAAGACATCCATCAGGTGTAACTGACCCGTTGCAGGGCCCTCAAAGTAAGGTGCCTGAATGAGTGCAGCTGAGACTTTGAGGACCTGGTTTAACTACACTTGGCCTTGAACAATGTGGGATCTAGGGACACTGACCCATGTAACCAAAACCTGACCTGCAACTTTTGACAATGCTCCTCCCCCCCACTCCTTTATTAATAGCTGGCTATTGTCCAGAAGGCTTTACTGAGAACATGCAAATTCCTGTATATTATATCTGGTGGAAATACAGGACCGGGAGAGATCCCTTCGCGCTACGATAAGCAGACAGAGCACATACCCAGGGATGGTTAGTGTCCCAGAGCATTTTGTGGGTGCTTACGACACTTGGGCTCATTGTGACAGCCATAGGAGGGCCACAGCATTATCCCTGTCTTCAGCAGTGGGAATTTCCTTCTGTGTTTATTTTGCTCAACTTCAAATGATGTCATGTTAGGTGTGTGTGTGTGTGTGTGTGTGTGTGTGTGTGTGTGTGTGTGTGTGTGTGTACACACACATCCTCTGGCTTGTGGAAAGTTTCTCTATTTGTCAGAAAGCGATAGCAAATAGCTAACACCCTACCTCATAACAATTGGGTGTTACACTTTAACTTCATCCTATTGCACTAATAGCTTAGTGCCAGGTTTCCTTTTGAAATGTGTGGATTGTTTTATGCTGATTGTTTGGAGGATGGAAGTGTTAGGAACTGTAGAAGGGTAACAGCTGGCACAGCCCTCACCCTAACATGAGGACTCTCCTCCTTTCTAGGAAGACTACGAACATCTTCCAGAAGAGGTTGCCTGTGCAAAACCTAATGAAGTGCTCCTGGAGGTCGAGCTGAAGGCGGAAGACTTCATAGTGGATGTGAGTAGTGAGTCCCAGAACAGACAATGTGAAAAGGAATGTAAGACAGAACCTCCTCCCCTGGCACAGAAGAAGTCCTTCATTATAAACCCTCTATACACCACAGATAGGAGGAGGAAAGGTAAACCCCTGTAGTCTTGAGAAAAGCAGCATTACTTATCACTTTTTAATTATCTCTGATTGTTTGCTAGTATGTATAATATAATTGTGGCCCTGTGATTTATAGAACATTTTATTTTTATTTTATTTTATTATTATTATTTTTTGGCCAGTCCTGGGGCTTGGACTCAGGGCCTGAGCACTGTCCCTGGCTTCTTTTTGCTCAAGGCTAGTACTCTGCCACTTGAGCCACAGCGCCACTTCTGGCCATTTTCTGCATATGTGGTGCTGGGGAATTGAACCCAGGGCCTCATGTATATGAGACAAGCACTCTTGCCACTAGGCCATATCCCCAGCCCTTATAGAACATTTTACATTTTGATTTTTTTTTTTTTTGCCAGTCCTGGGGCTTGAACTCAGGGTTTGAACACTGTCCCTGGCTTTATTTTTCTCAAGGCTAGCACTCTACCACTTGGGCCACAGCACTACTTCTGGGTTTTTCTATATATGGGGTGCTGAGGAATCGTACCCAGGGTTTCATGTATACAAGGCAATTACACTACCACTAGGCCATATTCCCAGCCCTCTTGGTTCCTATTTTTATAGAGGCTGCAAATATTTTCTTACAGCCTTTTTGTTGGAAGGTGGTATTGAACTCAGAACTCAGGTCCTTGTGCTTGCTAGGCAGATGCTCTACCACTTGAGCCAAAGCCCCAACCCTTTTGCACCCTTATGAGAAGGCCAACAGCTTTCTTATATTTTCTCTTGTTTTGTCATATGAAATTATTCTTAGATTTTTACTCCTCTCAAGTCTTAAGACAGTGTTCCCCTTGGACATTTTCTCTACAGGCCTATGCTTTGTCCCTTTCTTTTAACAACTTTTTGGATGAAAGGTGATCTCTTCATAGCTGTCTTTGGCCAAAGGCCAAATGCTACCTGAAAGGCTACCTGCTTACCTGGCAGGCATTGGAGTTCCTTGGACCTTCAAGACATTCTGCTGTCTTTACAGTTCTATCTTAATTTCCTTCCAGCTAATTTAGATTTTAATTGTTCATTCTGCCAAATAAATTGTATGTCCTAAGTCAAAGCATCTGTAGGGTGGGGTTGAAGGACTAGAATTGTTTTGTCTTGTTTTCCGATCGTAGGCCTTGAACTCATGGCCTGGGCTCTGTCACTGAGCCTCTCTGTGCTCACGGCTAGCACTTTACCACTTGAGCCACAGCACCACTTCCAGATTTTTCTGTTTATTTGGAACTGAGGGATTGAACCCAGGGCTTTATACATGGTAGGCAAACATTCTACCACTAAGCCATATTACTGGCCCTTTGAACTGCATTTTAAAGTTGAGTCTCTGCCATGCACTGGTGGCTCACATCTGTAGTCCTAGCTTCTCAGGAGGCTGAGATATGAGGATCACGGTTCAAAGCCGGCCTGGGAAGGAGTCCGTGAGAATCTTATCTCCAATAAACTATTAAGAAAAGGCTGGAAAACGTGGCACTGTACCTCAAGTGGAGCGTGCTAGCCTTGAGTAAAACAAGTTTAGGGACAGCGTCAAAGCCCAGAGTTTAAGCTCCAGAATCGGCCACAAAAAAAAAAAAAAAGTTGTGTCTCCGATGTCAACCAGTGTGTAACGTATTGTATGTGTTGATTTACTCAATTTAGACACAAATACATTCCCCTTCTCCTCCAATTTCTAAACCAAAATCCCACAGATGGTCATGCACAGAGCTATTGTGTTTCCATAATCAGATATTCCACTGAGGGCCCTGCTCATTTCTTGTGGTGCCCTTTATACCCTCAGTCTATTTTCATGGTTGTCTGGTGACTCCTTACAAATTACTTTCATTGGGCTGGGAATATGACCTAGTGGTAAAGTGCTCGCCTCGTATACATGAAGCTCTGGGTTCGATTCCTCAGCACCACATATATAGAAAAAAGCCAGAAGTGGCGCTGTGGCTCAAGAGGTAGAGCAAAAAGAAGCCAGGGATAGTGCTCAGGCCCTGAGTCCATGCCCCAGGACTGGCAACAAAAACAAAGCAAATAAACAAATTACTTTCATTAAGGTTATCAACATGGACTATGGGATGAAAGACAAGAATCCGATTGATCATGTTCACTTCTATGGCAAGAGGGACCCCCGAACAGCAATCAAGATTTCTAAAAAGCAGGTGACTACTTAGGGAAAGTAAATGTATCTAGTGCTATATGTCTCACAAATCTTTATAGTAAGTTTGTGGAGCCACTGTGTATAGTTTTAGAAAAGCATGTTTTACCAGGCATGGTGTTGTACATCTCTAACCCCAGCACTTAGGAAGCTGAGGCAGAAAGGTCGACAGTTATAAGGCCAACCTAGGCTACCTGGTCTGTGTCTGGGGGTTGGTAGTATATTTTTAAAAATGAAAGTGTGTGTGTGTGTGTGTGTGTGTGTGTGTGTGTGTGTGTGTATTAAACCATCTTAATATCCAGGTTTCCCTGTTTGCTACACATAAATGAAAATGCAGTGTTTGTGTTGGAGGCCTGGTGAGAGGTCGGTGCAGGGCAGTTGATGCCACGCAAATACAGATATCTATTTACACATCTTCTGTTTGAGTCTATGTGTGTGTAGGGAGGGTGTATTTAGAATATAAGACAGGTAATTTTATTGATATAATACTGTTAACGTTATTTTGCAATGTGACAGTTAGCTTGGATGTTTGTCTTTGATTATCATTGGAATAAAGTGCTGGGGGTTGAACCCAGGGCCTTGCACATGCTAGGTAAGGTGTTGCTGCTCTAAATACAACATTGACACTGTTTGCTCAGGAGCCAGCAGAGCAGCTGACACCTCCTGACATGTGCATTGGAGGTGACAATGAAACTTCTCTTTTGGAAAGGTCTCACGCTTCCTGCCAGAGACATTTGCAGAGCAGCTGATTCGTGTGTACTGTAAGAAGACAGATGAAAAGAGTCTGTTTGCTGCTACACAACAGTTTGTCCAGTGGTGCAAAGTCCGAGACTTCACCAAGCCACCGGTAGGTGGCCTCTTACCATACTGTGCTTTTGCTGTTGGTGATGGTCATGGGGCTTGAACTTGGGGCTTGGCTGCTGTCCCTAAGCTCTTTTGTTCTAAAGGTTAGCTCGCCATCACCTTGAGCCCAAGCTCTACTTCAGGTTTTCTGGTGTTGAATTGGAGATAAGAGTCATGGACTTTTCTGCCCGAGTTGGCTTTGAACCACAATCCTTAGATCTCAGCCTCCTGAGTAGCTAGGATTGCAGGCATGAGCCATCAGTGCCCGGCTTTATTTTATTTTATTGGGCTGGGAATATGGCCTAGTGGCAAGAGTGCTTGCCTCATATACATGAAGCCCTAGGTTCGATTCCTCAGCACCACATAAATAGAAAAGGCCAGAAGTGGCACTGTGGCTCAAGTTGGCAAAGTGCCAGCCTTGAGCAAAAAGAAGCCAGGGACAGTGCTCAGGCCCTGAGTTCAAGCCCCAGGACTGGCAAGGATAAAAAAAGTGCTTGCCTTGTATTTTATTTTTTCAAGGAGAAGCCATAAGGACTCTTTTCTGTTGACTGAAAAGTTCTCATTTAAATTTTTAGTGAGTTAGGCATGGTGGCCTCTACCTATAATCCTAGCTACTCAGGGGAAAATCAAGGTTACAGGCCAAATTGGGCAAAAAGTTAGCAAGACTCTGTCTCAACAAATAAGCTACTTGGGGAGGCAGAGTTAGGAAGATTAGAGTCCAGTGCTTGGCACCGGCAAGGACAGGAGACCTTACCCGCAAACAACTCTACCACTTGAGCAGTATCCCCAATCCCATTTTTTTGCTTTAGTTGTTTTTTACAAAGTGCCTTGTATTTTCACTGGGTCAGTCTTGGACCTCAGTTCTCCTACCTATGCTTCCCATAAAGCTGGGATGACAGGCACAAGCTGACATGCCTAGCTTATTGGTTGAGATGGAGTTTTGATCCTTTTGCTATCCAGGCTGGCCTCAAACCATGTTGTCAATCACTGCCTCCCAAGTAGTTGGGATGACATTCGTGAGCCAGTTCGCCCAGCTAGAGTTGCCTGTTTTCCCCTGTGCATCTGGCACTAAAGGGAATAAAGCAAAGAGTTCCATGTGCCAGAGTAGCTCAGTGAGTCTCTACATTAGCAAGTTACAGAGGCATGAAATGGGTTGGTTCTTGAAGATTCCAGGGGCCTGCTCGCTGCAGGCAAAGCCTCATAAAGGAGGAGCCTCTCTCCTGGGAGGTGGGCCCGGTTAGGCTGGGTAGAGAAGGACAGATGAGCGTGGTAGCGGGGTCTCATTGCATGTGAGCAAGCTGAGAGTGAGAATACCAAATGAAGCCTGTCTGGCCAGAGTGAAACATGCCTGTTGTTGAGTGGTAAGAAGGTGAGAGGAATATACTAGATTGTAGAAAACCTTGGCTATTTTTTTCTTGCATACAGTGGGGAGGAGTCACTGAGTATTTAAGACCTGCCATGCTGCTGTAATTATGAGCACGCATGCATGCTGCTGGATGAGTCCGTGGGAGTAAGGAGGTATGTCTACCTCAACCAGAGTGGCCCCAGAAAGCAAACCATTGACACCTCCGGCTGCAGATGTCCCGGCACTGGGAGAGGCTTTTCCTGGGGATGGGAGTAGACACTACTAGAGCACTTGCATGCCTTGCACCTAGGTACATCCACTCATCGAGTTTTTGTTGTTTTACCCTGTGTTAGGTACCAGGGATGGGACAGTACTGAAGGTGGACATAGTTCCTTAGTCCCAAGGGTCTCACTCTAATTGGGGATAAAAACACACAAATAGGCTATGGTCTCAGTAAAGTACCTCAGTGGGGCTGGGTACAGAGCTTTAGAGGAAGCTCTGGTCAGATTTGTTGTGCTGCAGGTGGTTGTCAGGATCTTTTGATGCCACAAAAGAGGCCAGGCTCAGGAAGGATGTTTGTTTATGTCAATACTGGGGTTTGAACTCAGGGCCTCACTCATGCCCCCAGCCCTTTTCTTCAATTCAGATAAGACCTTGCTTCTACCTTGAACTGCGATCCTCTTACCTGTGTCTCCCTCGAAAGCTCAGACCACAAGCACACAATACCGTACTTGCTTGCTTTGTTGACATGGGGGGGTCTTATTAACTTTTTGCCCAGGCTGGCCTCAAGCTGTGAACCTCTCTGTCCATGAACAACCTGAGCCAGGGGGATTCGGGTGTGAGCCACTAAACCTGGCCATCCCTTCCCTCCTTTTCATTGATATCTCATAGACCTGGGCCATTTCTTTCAGAAGTGATCAGGTAAGAGGCTAGGGATATGGCCTAGTGGCAAGAGTGTTTGCCTCATATACATGAAGCCCTGAGCTCCATTCCCCAGCACCACATATATAGAAAATGGCCAGAAGTGGCGCTGCGGCTCAAGTGGCAGAGTGCTAGCCTTGAGCAAAAAGAAGCCAGGGACAGTGCTTGGGCCCTGAGTCCAAGGCCCAGGACTGGCAAAAAAAAAAGGTGATCAGGTAAGAGAGAAGCTAGACTCTCAAGGGCAGCCTCCTTCTCAGGGTTGTGTTCCATGGAGGGGTGTCCAGCCAGTCAGCACCTCGAAGGTGCTGGTCTGCTGAGGCCTCACACCCAAGCACAGGGCATGCACGCATCATCCCGAGAATCCTGAGGGCCGACCCTGCACGAAACAGGTCTGCAGAGAGGAAGCTGGAGACCGGCTTTTGTCTATTCCCTGCTTTTCTCTCTCTTCCCCCTAGGATGGCGATATCGTAGCCCCACTCATAACACCTCACAAAAAGGAGTGGCGCTACCAGTCTTCAGAAGAAGCTCCCAAGTCCAGGGCCAAGCTTAACTTTTAAGATGGCTGAATGTCTGCAGTTGGTTATTCACAGTGAAGTTGGGGGATTTAATCACAGTTCTGCACACCTATTAAGCAGTGCTTTCTTATGTTGTATTTTGAGTGTATGAGTGTATATCTATGTTGATGGTAAGTGACTTTTATTCAAAGAAATGAAATACATACTAGGCAAATCTCACTACCCAGGCTATGGGAAGCCTTACCTTTTTAACATTAAAGCCTTTTCTCTCTTATTAATCTATTTTCTTAGAATAGTAACTTTTTTTTATCTACTCTGAACTCCTATGACAGATGATTGTTTTCTTTCTTTTTTGAATGTAAAAATTGAGACAAGGATACAAACTGAAATTCAAAGGTGCAATTCAAAGTCATGAACAGACCTTGTAAAAGAAAAACAAATTTTTGTTCCCCTAAAGAGGTGCCAGTCCCCCCAAGTGGGAGGGCTGGGGCTCCTCAACTGATATAAACACCAGTGAGCTCCCTGCCCCGTGAGCTGCCAGGGCTGGAGAGAAGCAGGTGCGGGCTGGGACTGGCCTCCAGCTCTCCGATGAGGGGACCTGATGGCTGAGGCCTCCTCCCTCGCCCCCTCCCCCACTGGAGAGTGAAACCCAGGGTCTCATGGATGCCACGCAAGTGCTCAACCACCGAGCTGCATCTGCAGCCCTGGCCTCTCTTCAATGGAGAATGAACCCCTTTTGAGGACAGCCCAGGGGCAAAGGGATACCTCCATGCAGGCTGTTCTCTGAGACCAAAAGGGATGGTTTCTTCCTTTCCCATCCTGCCTCTCACTGCTGCAGCCCAGGGGTCCTCCAGAGGCCTCCCTCCACCTGTTCTCCATGTCCACATGGGAAGCCTTGGGGCACCTCCCACCTGGAAATTATTTCTTTTTTTTTTTTTTTTTTTTGCTGCTTTTTTTCGGGTTTCAGAGCAGACTGGCTGCTTTTGCCAAGGCTGGTGACAGTCCCAGGGATCCGAGGTTGTCAGTGGGGGAGTGGCACTGCTTGTGCCCAGGCCACCCCGTTCCCAGCCCAGACATTCATCAAGTGATGCCCAGCCAGGCACTGGTGGCTCGCGCCTGTAATCCTAACTACTCAGGAGGCTGAGACCTGAGGATCATGGTTCAAAGCCAGCCCAGGCAGGAAAGTCCACAAGACTCTTATCTCCAATTAATCACCAGAAATGGATCCATGGTTTAAGTGTTAGAACACTAGCCTTGTGCACAAAAGCTCAGGGACAATTCCTTGGCCTGGCCCCAGCACACGCGCGCACACACACACACACACATACACACACACACACACACTAATGACATGTAGATTTGGAGCCAAAGCCGTGGTTGCCAGAGGATGCTCTGAACCCCATCATCTTAGTATTGAGGCTCCCTTGATGAGCCGCCTCCCTCTGACAGCTGACAGGAGTGAGGTGACAGCTAGAGCAAGTGGGGACAGATTTCCACACAGGCCACCGCTTCTCCTGCATGGTGCGGTTCTGCCCTGTCCACTCTAGGTGAAAGCATCATGCCTGCCATCTTGCATGACCACCCCCTCTGTCCATGGGCAGAGTCGAGGGCTGTGGTCATTCACAGCAGGGGTATTCAAGCCTCCTTTCCTCCCACCCTGCTGAGTGTGCAGGGGGAGCCGCTCTGTCAGGCGCCTCTTGGTGGGGGGAGGGGGACCACTGGTCTCCACCCTGCGCTCACACTCACAGTCAAGAATGTAATACTTCCCTGCTAAGATTGTTTGTTTTTAATTTCTGCCAGTCTTACCTTTCAATCATTGTGGTTTATTCTGGAATTTTGTAGTCCTCACGTTGCGTCTCTGTGCTTTCTAGAAGCATCTCTTTTTGTAACCATCTCTTGTCCTATATAAGGCTGCTGCACTTTTATGTTGTTTGTAACTGTTAAAATCATGAGACACGTGTGCCATTTACAAGGCTCAGTTTTTCTTATGGAACACCTTGACTGTGTAAAGACGGAGATTTTAGCAGCTCAGTCCCTGGTGTGGCGTTGTCACCCTGAGACTGTAACTAGAGCTGCAGATGGCAGCGACAGTGGCTTCAGGAATGCGTCTCCATCCTGAGCCCCTCCTCACTGTGCCTAGCCTGTCCCTTCTATGTGCAAAGGACCCCACACGGGCGCTTAGTGCCACGGCACTGTGGATGGCACTGAAGGGGCCCCACGCAGCCCGCGTGTGACAGCATTGACCTTGCAGCGGGAGGCAGACGCCCGCTTGCCAGGGAAGGTGGGGGCTCTGCTGTGCCTGAAAACACATCCTCCCTCCTTCACCTCCTGAGGCTCCATCTGCACAGTTCAGATTCTGAGCCCAAATGCTTTCAGAGCTTTTGCACAAAATCAAGTCACAGACCCGTGTACACGTGGCATGGATCCCTCCACGCCTCCATGTTCTAGAACACACAGCAGGGCAAGAGAAGGAATTATGTGGTTACTGTCTTTATTAAGTGAAAGTAATACCTAAAAAGTACAAAGTATAAGCGTGTGCACGTGTGTCTCTAGGGGAAATTGGAAAGATATACATGAAAATGTTAGTTTATGAGGGTCAAATTGTAGGCAGTTTTAAATTTCTCTAAGGATTTTCTACCAATAAACATGTATTCGTTGTCATATTCCTATAAAGACAATTTTCCTGAACGACTCCGTGCTTCTTTCACACTTCCCAAGTCACTCTCCAGAACAGGGCCTGGCCTGTGCCTGGCCTGTGCCTGGCCCAGGCCCGGGGCGCTGTCTGTCCTCAGTCAGCTCAAGGCTTCTTCACCGTCTTGTTTCAGATGAATGTGGCTGCTCCAGCAGGCAGGCCTGACCGCATCCCGGAGGCCGCCAGCGGGGCTGTCAGCTCAGAACCCAGGCCTCCAGCTCCTTGATGCAGAACTGCTCCTGCCGGGCCAGCACCTCATTGTTGAAGGTCGCACACGGGTGGCTTCCCCCACGGTACAAGTCTCCATCTAACCACAGCCCAAACCGGCCACTGAGGAGAAGAGGAAATCTTGTGGCTCCCACTCTGAGCAGCCCTGGGCCTCCGGTCAGGTAGCCCAGTTTTCACTAAGCCAGTTTATCCTCAATTTGGAGGACTCCATCGGTTGTGGAGTCAAAACCCAGTTTGGCAACATCTGGAACATACTAGTCCCCAAATTTCACAGAAAACCCAGGTGGGAATAGGAAGTGAGTCATTACCCCTCAGGAATGACCCCTCTCCCCGTGCCTCTCAGCAGAAGAATTCACAGGCAAGCACCTTTGCCCTCAGGGTATGGCTTAGTGTTCCTAGCTTTCAAGGTCATGCCAGGGATGAGAACAGACAGGTGTGTGTGTGTGTGTGTGTGTGTGTGTGTGCGCTGGTACTAGGGCTGGAACTCAGCCTGGGCACTGTCCCTGAGCTGCTTTTATCACAGCTAGTGCTTTACCAACTGAGCCACAGCTGCACTTCCAGCTTTTTTTTTTTTTTTTGCTGCTTAATTAGAAACAGGAGTCTCATAGACTTTTCTGCCCGAGCTGGTTTTGAACCACAATCCTTAGATCTCAGCCTCCTGAGTAGCTAAGATTTATAGGCACAAGCTGCTGGCACCTGGCTCCAGACTTTTTTTCCAACAGTCTGTATGCACAGAGGCCAAGCCAGGCAGATGCCTCCTCTAATGCACTGTGGAGGAGGGCCGTCAGGTTGCGTCTCTAGCCTCATCCCACCACATCAGTTCATACTAAGCTGATGCCAGCCATATATCATTTGAATAGGGAAGTTCGTGCAGCCCTAAAGGCAAACTGCCAGCCTCCCTTCCCACCCAGACCAGCCATACCCACTGAGGCTAAGACCCAGGAGGACAGAGACACGCACCTACCGCTGCCCATCATCAGTGAATCCAGGTCCCCTTTGACAAAGAACGAGTTGCTGCCAGTCCACTTGAAGACCTTGGGGTACAACAGAAAGGCTGTCACTGAGAGTAAAGTCCCTTGCAGTCTGACATCAAGCCACTAAGTGGCAGCATTGCACAAGGAACCGGGTCAGGGCCCCAGGGAGCAACAGGAAGGCTGGGCCCTTGAGATTTCCTTAGTCTCCTGGGAGCTCACAGCCCCTCCAGGGCCCTCTGGAAACCTTGGAGACTTCCGGCTTCCATAGCTGGAGAGAGGAGGAGAGTCCAGACCAGAAGCTGGGATGGATGCTGCCATTAAGTTCCCATCCCTCCCAGGACATTACACCAAGCCTGCAGGCCTCCAGTGCCAGCTCGAAGGATCTACCCAACTTCCATCATCTCTGTTCTGCCTGTCCAGTCCACCTTTGCCTGGGTCACAGCCTCCCAGCTGGCCTGGCTCCCACTGTCTCCATTGCCTATCTTCATATGGTGACACAAGTGACCGATCCCAACCCCAGGTCACTGTCTTCCTTCTCCCTAAGGCCTCCCATGGGGGATAAAAGCTAATCCTTACCAACCCCAGCACACCTGCCCTCACTCTCCTCCAACTTACTGAAGGCACTTTCAATTCCTGCCTCAGGACCTTTGCACTTACTGACACCCTCCACCCCCACCACTCAAGGCTACCTCTTACTTTTCAGTCCAAGTGTCACCCCAAAGAGATTTCTGAGTCTCCTTGTCTAATGAGTCTCTTCCTCTCCACCTTCAGGAGGCTCTTGGTCTGGGACTTGTCTCCCTCTCCCGGGATGTGTAGGAGCCCCTTACAGTCTATTTCACTGCCCCCCTCTGCCATCCACACCCCGTTCTCTGACACAATTCTCAAGCTGTCACTGTCCCAGGTGTTTGGCCTTGGGGGGACCTTTCCCCCATCGAGCCCCTCTTTTTCTCCTTCCCCTGGGGCTTCCTTTGCTCCTGTCCAGCCTGTGTTCTGTGGCCCTTGCCCCCTTCTGCCTCTGCTTACCCAGCCCAGTGGACGCTGGGACCCGGGCCCTCCTGGCCGAGGAGCTGTGGTGCAGATCTGGTGTGGGAATGGCCACCTTGGAACTCACAGGCCTGGCCCTTGTCCACCCCACCCCGCCCAGCTATCGGCTTCACCAGCACCCAAGGCTTCACGTCCCTGTACTTGGTAAGATGCCACTGGACACGGGAGGACCCTGTGCCTGGACCCAGCCCGCATCAGAGAAGAACGGCCTCTCCCCTCCTCAGCCCCGGCGGCAGCCCCCCCGCCTCACCTTCAACTGGGGGGAGAAGGTAAAGAGGAATGTCTCCCCGGTGCCGTAGAAGCCTTTGCTGAGCCGGAGCGTGGAGGAGGAGAAGGCGCCAAACATCTGCAAAGCACGGGCCATGTGGGTGGCTGGAAATCTCCTCCCAACCCGACCCCGGCCTCTGCCTCTGGCAGCCCCGCTCGCTCGCCTGGCCTCGTGATGTCCCTGCAGCCTGGAGAGCACCAGGGCCGGGCGAGGGGCAGGGACCCTCCAGGGGCCCTCACCCTCTCCTTTATTCTCAAACACCAAGCTACGATCGCTTTATACAAACAATCCTAGAAAATCTACAGGTAGACAAACAGGAAGACAGCCAAGCGTCCTCACAGCCCTTCCCCCTCTTGAAGATGACTTTTTATCATGGTCATGGGATTTGGACTCAAGGCCTCACAGTTGCTAGGCAGGCACTCTACCACTCATTGAGCCATGTGTCCCCCAAATTCAAGATGATTTCCTGTGGTATCTTGGCTACCTCCTCCATGAGAAAAGCCTTTTTTTTT
The DNA here is from genome assembly GCF_023159225.1 of Perognathus longimembris pacificus. Lineage (NCBI taxonomy): Eukaryota > Metazoa > Chordata > Mammalia > Rodentia > Heteromyidae > Perognathus > Perognathus longimembris. The sequence goes on along the minus strand of NC_063166.1, from coordinate 70,460,142 downwards.
TTTTTTGGCCAGTCCTAGGCCGTGAACTCAGGGCCTGAGCACTGTCCCTGGCTTCTTTTTTGCTCAAGGCTAGCACTCTGCCACTTGAGCCACAGCGCCACTTCTGGCTATTTTCTGTATATGTGGTGCTGAGGAATCAAACCCAGGGCCTCATGTATACAAGGCAAGCACTCTTGCCACTAGGCCATATTCCCAGCCCAAAAGCCATCTTTTCTGTTAAAGTGGTTTGCTTCAAATTTCCTGCTTTGGCTGGGTGCCAGCGGCTCACACCTATAATCCTACTCAGAACGCTGAGATCTGAGGATTGCAGTTCAAAGCCTGGGCAGGACAGTCCACGAAAGCCTTAGCTCCAATAAATCACAAAAAGCCACAAGTGGAGCTGTGGTACAAATGGTAGCGTACCAGCTGTGAGCGAAAGAAGCTCAGAAACAGCGCCCAGGCCCCTTCTTCCGTGCGGTGGCTTGGTTCTTTTGATTAACTGCTAAGACAATATCAGCAAGGAAAAGAAGAAATGCTCTTGGTTGAGGAAGAGTTTTTTTGTTGTTGTTTGTTTGTTTTGTTTTGGCCAGTCCTGGGCCTTGGACTCAGGGCCTAAGCACTGTCCCTGGCTTCTTCCCGCTCAAGGCTAGCACTCTGCCACTTGAGCCACAGCGCTCCTTCTGGCCATTTTCCATATATGTGGTGCTGGGGAATCGAACCCAGAGCTTCATGTGTAGGAGGCAAGCGCTCTTGCCACTAGGCCATACTCCCAGCCGAGGAAGAGTTTTTGAAGCATAAAGTCTTATTTTAAATGGTTATTGCAAAATGGGGTAGTAATTAAGACATACCTCAAATTGTTCTAGAGTAGATGTTTGTTTTGAGATTGCTCAAATAGTGTCAATCTTATCTCAAAGTTTGTTGGGCATTTTTTTCCTTTTGTTGGTCTTTCCTTTTGTTGGTTTTTTCCTTTGTTGGTCTGAACGCAGGGCCTACGCACTGCCCCTGAGCTTTTTGCACTCAAGGCTAGCACTCTACCACTTAAAGCCACAGCACCACTTCTGGTTTTCTGGTGGCTAATTGGAGATAAGAGTCTCAAGGACTTTGCTGCCCAGGTTGGCTTTGAATCTTGAACCGTGATCCTCAGATCCCAGCCTCCAGAGTAGCTAAGACTGTAGGCTTGAGCCTGGGGTGGCTGGTTTATTTCAGTCTTTCAGTAGTCACTTTATGTAAATACATCTTTCCCTCTTCAAACTAGCCAATCTGAGCAGACTGCTCTGGGCCAATCCAAGCAGAGGGGTGGAGCCTGCTGTATTAGGGATTAAAAAGGGATCAGCCTGCCTGCTCTGTGTGCTTGCTAGGCAGATTTTTGGCTGACAGTGCAACCCTTTGCAGAAGTAAAGTTTACCTTGCCAAGTTCCCTTCCAGTTGATGTCTTTCCTTTGGTGTCCATATTCTTACACAACACCCAACATCCCCAGCCATTTCTAACATCGTCTGGCATCCTAATGCCATTGTTGAGCTTTTCCCTCACTGAGATCCTCTGGAAACATCTGGGATTTTGTTTATGCCAGTACAGGGACTTGAACTCGGGACCACATGCTTTGTCTTTTCTTTCTTGCTCACAGCTGGTACTTCAGCCATCCCCTCTAATCTGGCTTTTTTGCTCGTTAAGTGAAGATGGAGCCTCTGGACTACTCTTCCTGGGATGGAAGTCATTCTCAGATTTCAGCCTCCTGATTAGCTTTGGATTATAGGCCTAAAACACTGCTGCTAAGCATGTTTTAGGAGCTGCTTCCTCACTTTTTTGTTTTTGTTTTGTTTTTACATTTTTTTTTCATCAATCATGGAGCTGGAACTCAAGGCCTGGGCGTTGTCTCTGAACTCTACCACTATGAGCCACAGCGCCACTTCCGGTTTTCTGGAGCTTAATTGTAGGTAAAAGTCTCATAGACTTTCCTACCCTGGCATGTTCCTCAGATCCAGGGCTAGGGTTACAGGGGTGAGCCATGGACAGCTTTGATTTGTTTGTTTGTGATAGAGTCTGGCTAAACAGCCCTGGCTAGCCTCAGATTCACTATCCTGTCTGAGCCTCCAGTGCTGGGGTTACAGGCATGCACCACACACCAGCTTCCCTCGTTTTTCTTTTTTCTTTTTTTTTTTGGCCAGTCCTGGGCCTTGGACTCAGGGCCTGAGCACTGTCCCTGGCTTCTTCCCGCTCAAGGCTAGCACTCTGCCACTTGAGCCACAGCGCCGCTTCTGGCCATTTTCTGTATATGTGGTGCTGGGGAATCGAACCTAGGGCCTCGTGTATCCGAGGCAGGCACTCTTGCCACTAGGCTATATCCCCAGCCCTCGTTTTTCTTGATCAATTTCAAACATATGGTTCAAAGCACAGGTTCACTGCAGGTGCACTCAGCAGCTGTAGAGGCTCGTGTTCTGTGCTGGCTCCCTCTATGCATTTCTCTGACCCATTTGAAGAGAAGCGGCAGATTTGAAGACCCTTCACCCCTGGACAGTTGAGCTCATTCTCTAATACAAGTACAGGAAGAACCACTATCACACCCTAACAGCACGTCCATGGTTTTGTCTAATTGTCAGCCCATTGTCATTTTCCCCAGCTATCCTGAGAATGCTATTCATACCCCGTGTTAAAGAGGAAAGCTAGCAAGCTAGGCCCTGGTGGCTCATGCCTGTCATCCTAGCCACTCAAGATCTGAGAGAGAAAAGCTAGGGATCTACATCAGGTTCCTTGACTGCTCCGTGTTTCACTAACTGGCTTAGCCATCTTCCCCTGTGGGATAATGGGCCTTGGATTGTAAATCACCATGATACACAGTGCCAAGCAGTGTAAGTGAGACCAGTGTGGGGCCTGAGGGACTGAGGAGAGGGCATCTGGGGGTGTGTTAGGAGACACTCCCTAGTGGTCAGCCCACTGAAGGGGCTCCCATGGAACAGTGACCTTCCAGGCCTCTTCTGTCAGCCTTTTATTTTTATTTTATTTTATTTATTTATTTTTTTTTTTGCCAGTCCTGGGCCTTGGACTCAGGGCCTGAGCACTGTCCCTGGCTTCTTCCCGCTCAAGGCTAGCACTCTGCCACTTGAGCCACAGCGCCCGCTTCTGGCCGTTTTCTGTATATGTGGTGCTGGGGAATCGAACCTAGGGCCTCGTGTATCCGAGGCAGGCACTCTTGCCACTAGGCTATATCCCCAGCCCCTCTGTCAGCCTTTTAAAACAGCACTGCTATCTCGGGGGTCCCTGCGCTCTCTCCCAATTCTAACATGATCCTTCCACACACTGCATTTGAAACCAGCTCCCCCTGCTTCTGCCCGGAGAGCCATGCCTGGGCTTTGGGCATCGCTGTCGTAAGATTTTTTTTTTTCTTCCAGTACTAGGGTTTGAACTCAAGATCTCAAATCTGGAGCTGTTCTAATACTCAAGCCATGGCCTCAGCCCTCAGAATTCCTCTTACAAAATATCGGAGCTGCCTGTGGCTGCCTCTGCCCATCTGCTTCCATTCTTGCCCACTCTGTTCTGTTCTCCCGCCAGTGGGGGCTGTTTTCAGAACACACACTGGTCCTTGAAGTGCAGATCACCTGCTTAAAATGCCACCATAAGAGCTGCGTGTATGGTACACACCTGTAATCCCAGCACTTGGGAGGCTGAAGCAGGAGGATCTTGAGTTCAAAGCCAGCCTAGGTTACATAGTAAGACTCTGACTAAAAAAAAAGAATTTTTTAAACCCACCACAAAACAAATGCACAAAAATCTTTCCAGGGCTGGGGATATGGCCTAGTGGCAAGAGCACTTGCCTCGTATACATGAGGCCCTGGGTTCAATTCCCCAGCACCACATATACAGAAAACGGCCACAGGTGGCGCTGTGGCTCAAGTGGCAGAGTGCTAGCCTTGAGCAAAAAGAAGCCAGGGACAGTGCTCAGGCCCTGAGTCCAAGCCCCAGGACTGGCCAAAAAAAAAAAAATCTTTCCAGAGTTCTTGTGCTTTCCAAAGGTAAGAAGGCAGGTTGCTTGTTTAGCATATGTTAGTTGTCCTGTCCACACACATGTAAACAACATATTCCAACCAAACTCACCCCTTCTGTCACCTCCTCCCCCTCATCTTCTTAAAACATTTTTAACAGGCTTCATTGTTTTACTTTTATAACACACACACACACACACACACACACACACACACACACACACACACACACCTCTATAGCACACGGCACCTGTAATCCTAGCTACTCAGGAGGCTGATATCTGAGGATCGTGGTTCAAAGCCAGCCTGGGAAGAAAAGTCCATGAGACTGTTATCTTCAATAAACTATTCAGGAAAAAAAAGAAAGGGAAGTGGCACTGTAGCTCAACTGGTAGAGCACTAGCCTTGAGCAGAAGAAGCTTAATGACAGCGTCCAGGCCAGAGTTCAAGCCCCACATGGACAAAACAAACAAAAACAAAAAACCGCTCTGTGATCCACATTCATCCTCATTCACTCTCTCCATCCCCCTTGCGAGCGCTAAGGATGCTGTTTTCCCTTTGTGCTAGCCTTTTGCTTTATGCTACACACACACACACACACACACACACACACACACACGCGCACACAGGCACACACACGCAGACCTCAGCTCCCATTGGCTGGGACACTATCTAGGTTGGTCATGAACCCGTGAATGGCACCAGGCTGCCAGCCCGGCAGCTCGGGGTGCCCGCCTGTTGGCTGTGAGGCCGCCTGTGGCCTCTGCCGTCCGTCCTCCCAGGCACCCTGGCTGGGAGCGCAGAGCTCCAGCCCGGCTCACCTGCCCATCCTGGTCCCTGAGCAGCAGCAGCACCGGCCCGCTGTGGCCCTCCATCTGCCGGTACAGGCTCTGAAGACTGAAACCGTCCCTCGATGTGCAGAAGACCAGGTTCCAGGGGCTGCCAACAAATCTTGGGGGTAGGTGGAGGCTGAGCTGGAGGCAAGGGTGGAGGTTAGTGAGGGGCTCGCCCTCCCACCCTCCTGCTGCACTTCTAGTGTCCAGAAGGCCTGGGGTCAAACAGGACCCCTCGGGCAGGGCAGGGGGCCTTGCCTGTGTCCAACAGCAATAGCCCATCTTACAGCTGAGGAAAACTGAGGCTCGGGAGGCAGCAAGGAAGGGGCGGAGCCAGGAATCCAACCCAGAGTTGGTCTCAGGACTCTCCCCTTGCTCACTGGCTTCCCAGAAGCCAGAAAATAGAAGGAATGCTGAACCCCTCTTCCCGGCTTCCACCCCTCCCCATACCCCAGCCCGGCTCTGGCTCTACACCCCCACCCCCAGGGCTCACTCTGTTCTCAAGCCTGGGGCCCAGCAGCAGAAGCCAGATGACAAGGCAGGAAAGGGAAGTCCATACAGGTGAGGACATTGGTCACGGGGACACTATGCTGGGGACAAAGCAACTATGATCCCCGTGTCCCTAGGTGTGGCTGGTGTAGGGAAGAGGCTTGGGGCTAAAGTCTCCACACATGGGCAGGGCCCGAACCTGCCTAATCTCTGAGGCTCCCAGGACCTGGCTGGTTTCTGTCAGCTGAGGTTCCATGGGGTCTGCCGGGCCAGGGCTGGGGGCTGCCTCTGCCTCCTTTTCCTCTTCCTCCTCCTCCTCCTCCTCCTCCTTGCCTTCTTCCCCGGGCAGCGCATCCTCCATGCAGGTGGGCTAGGAAAACACAGAGGCCTGGTGGGTTGGGAGACATGTTGGGACCTGGGGAAAACATCTCTCACATACACCCCACCCCAAAGTCTCTGGCAGCCTCTGCCCCTGCCCAGGCACCTGAAAGCCCAGCCCAAGCCTGGGTAGCTGCAAAGTGATCATGGCAGACAGGACTGCTGCCTGCTTTCTCCTAGCCACTACCAGCCCAAGAAAGGGGTGGGGAGGCACCTCCTCCTGGGGGCCCCACCCTGCCCCCACGCGTGCACCCCCACCCACAGGGCTGCTCTGGTGGGGGACTGGGCACTGATCACCTGCTGTCTGTGCCTATTTTCTCTGCACCTAGGTTCAGGTCCCAGGCGTCATGCTCTAAGCTGGGCACCAGGCCCCAGAGCTGCAGCCATGTGTCGGTATATGACGCACGGCATAAGGACAACAGCAATCCTGATAGGACAGTGCCCTGACTCTGTCATGCTCTATGACCAGGAGTGTTTGCAGTGCAGTTGCTCCTAATTCTCCCCCAGAATCCTAAACTGGGATTCTTTTGTTTTGCCAGTCCTGGGACTTGAACTCAGGGCCCAAGCACTGTCCCTAAGCCTCTTTTTACTCAAGGCTAGTGCTCTACCGCTGGGGCCACAACTCCATGTCTGGTTTCCTTTGGTTGTTGAGTGGAGAGATGAGTATCACAGACTTTCCTGCCTGGGCTGGTTTCGCACCATGACCCTCAGGCTCCTGAGTAGCTAGGATTACAGATGTGAGCCAGGATCCTGATTTCCCCGCCATACAGGGAAGCGCGGGGTGGCCTTCCCCAAGTGGAGCGTATATGTCATCAAAGGCAAGGCTGTGTGCAGTGTGTGTGTTCGGGTGAATTGTGTGCTGGTTTGAAATAGAGTTGTGTCGGCAAGTCTGTGTGGGGAGGTGCACACTTCAGGGTAAATCTGTGTGCTACTTGTGCATTTTGAGGAGGGGGTTGGTGTGTCAATATGTGTGTGTATCAGTGGGCACCAGTGCCATGTGGTCACTCACCTAAACTTCCACCGTGTATCAGGGTGTGTGTGTGTTCACAGGTGAGTGAGTACACATGAGTGTAGGCCTGCCCCTAATAACTTGAGGCCCCTCACAGAGAAGGAGGGAGCTCTCTGAGCAAGAGAAACACATAGGCGCCCCTTTCCTGGCCTCCTCTATTTCCTAGCCCAGACCTAAGAGGGGCCCTCCCTGTGGAACCCTCTGGAAGGACACAGTGGCTTGTCTCCCTCCCCCACACCCCAGCAGGAGCAAGTGGTCACTGCTGCAAACCCCAGGTTCCCCCTGGCCAACAGGGAGGGAACTTTGAAGGGCACAGCTCTCCCCTCCCACCTCCACCCTAGCCCATTTCCCTTCCTGCTAGAAATCGGGGCCTCCCCCACTTCCAGACCTCACCCCAGCTGCACCCCTTACTCCTTACCAGCCGAGTGTACTGCCAGCGGGTCCCTTTCATTCTCTCTACAGGAGCTGGTTCTCTGCCCTGTGGAAGGAAGTACAAGACCAGACCTGGGCCAGGCCCAGGGATGACAGGGAGGACCCTGGGCACACCCACTGGCTGGCACTGTGCCCACCCAGCCACCCTTTGCTCGCTCTCACCTGTCACCCCAGGCCAAGTGTCTGCTGGGCGGGGTGTGTGAGCCACTTGGCATGCAAGGCCTGGCTTGCTTTCCGTGTCTAGCACATGGGAGCCGCACACTGTAAATCTAGCTCTGATTTCTTGTCAACACCAGGTCCTGTGGCAGGCTGGCTCAGGGACTGAGGCTCTTGAGGAACATGCCTAAGGCCCAGAGTGGGGTTTAGGAATCTCTGGTTTCCAGTAGGACTGTGGATAAGCCCACTCACACTCTGGGCCTCAGTTTCCCCATGTGGGACATCTAACATGTCGGGCTAGATAATCTCAGTAGTCCTTCCAGGACTGATAAATTGGCAATCCAGGTCCCTCCCAAATTGATGAGTGAGTTGTTAGGGAAAGGGTGTGCCCAGACTAAAAGAACAGACCTCTTAGAAAGAAATATGGTAAAACATTACCAGGCACCAGTGGCTCACGCCTGTAATCCTAGCTGCTCAGGAGGCTGAGATCTGAGGATCACAGTTCAAAGCCAGCCAGGGAAGGAAAGTCCATGAAATTCTTATCTCCAATTAATCACCAGAAAACCAGTAGTGGTGCTGTGGTTCAAAGTGATAAGGGTGCTAGTCTTAAGCCAAAAAGCTCAGGGACAGCCCCCTACCCCCACCCCAGGACTTAAGTTCAAGCGCCAGGATTGACAAAAAAGAAAGATGGTACAAATAGACTATGGCGTATTATTCAACCTTCAAGAAAAATGAAATTCATATCATTTGCAGGAATAGAAAGTGGATGGAATTGGAGAACATAATCATGTTAAGCAAGATAAGCCAAGCTCAAAAAGTCAAATACATTTTTACTTGATTGCAGACTCTAGATTTTGAACATATATATATATATATATACATGTATATACGTGTGTGTATATATATGCTTATATATTCATACATATACATATATTCACAGAACTAGATTGTAACCATAGGGCAGTATGACAAAATTCACTGTGTCTGATGATGACGATGGCATAAGGAATTCTCACTGAAAGCTGTTAAACAGGGTGGGGGATGGGTGGGGAAAGAGAATTTTTCTGATCAAAATACAATTTAAAACGTGTGAAATTTCCATGGTGAAACCCCTTGGCACAGTTAATATACACTTTTTTTTTTTTTTTTTTTAATGGCAGGAGAGTAAAACTTGCTCTGTTGGGGACCAGGTTCCTGTGGGAGGTGGAGAGGAAAATGGAGGGAGCAAATGAGGGTGAACATGATCTAAGTAGTTTATATGCATGCATAAAAATAGAACATTGAACCTAGTTGAAATTATTTTAAGAAGGAGGAAGGATACTGGGGAGTGAGAGAAGGCTAATGGGATACATTGTATGCATGTTTAGAAAGAGCACAGTGAAACCTCCCATGTTCAACTAATCTCTTTTTTTTTTTTTTTTGACCAGTCCTGGGCCTTGGACTCAGGGCCTGAGCACTGCCCATGGCTTCCTTTTGCTCAAGGCTAGCACTCTGCCACTTGAGCCACAGTGCCAGGTCTGGCCATTTTCTATATATGTGGTGCTAGGGAATAGAACCCAGGGCTTCATATACGAGGCAAGCTCTCTTGCCACTAGGCCATATTCCCAGCCCCAACTAATCTCTTTTAAAACCTTTTTTAAGGGGCTGGGAATATAAACTAGTGGTAGAGTACTTGCCTCGTATACATGAGGCCCTGGGTTCGATTCCTCAGCACCACATATATAGAAAAAGCCAGAAGTGGTGCTGTGGCTCAAGTGGTAGAGTGGTATCCTTGAGCAAAAAGAAGCCAGGGGGGGAGGGGCTGGGGATATGGCCTAGTGGCAAGAGTGCTTGCCTCGTACACATGAGGCCCTGGGTTCAATTCCCCAGCATCACATATACAGAAAATGGCCAGAAGTGGCGCTGTGGCTCAAGTGGCAGAGTGCTAGCCTTGAGCAAGAAGCCAGGGACAGTGCTCAGGCCCTGAGTCCAAGCCCCAGGAGTGGCAAAAAAAAAAAAAAAAAAATTTAATAAAATAAAATAATAATAATAAATAAAATCTTTATAAAAAAAAACCTCCCTCCAGGGGAAAAAAAATTCGCAGTTTTTGGGACTGGAAATGTAGTTCAGTGGTAGAGCACTTGGCAGGCATGTGTAAGGTCCTGACTTTAACCCCCTAGCACCAAAAAAGAAATAAAGGAGGAAAAAAGGAAGGAGGGAAGGAAGGGAAGGAGGGAGAGAGAAAAGTGAGGGAGGAAGGAAGAGGAAGGAAGGAAGGAAAAAAAAAAGGACTTGGGGATGTGGCTCAAGTGGCAAAACACCAGTCTGAGAGCTCAACCGCCAGTGTGGGAAATAAAAGAATAAGTGAAAATAATGTCTGCAGGATTAGAATGTGAAGTAGGCCTCTGGTCCTCTATGGAGACACCACAGCCTGAGGTGGGCTGTTTAGTGCTAATTACTGTCTCCTCTACTCCCATCCCTACCCGGACTGCATCTTGAGAGAAGGGGGTGTGGTGAATTCCTGATGGGAGCCCTCAGTCTCCACTTGGACAGCCCAGGCTTATTTTTTTAATTAATTTACTTTATTGTGATCATAGAGGTGATATACAGAGGGATTATGATGAGATGAGTCAGATAATGAGTACATTTCCTTTCCTGCAGTGTCTTCTGTTCTTGGCTCTCTCCCAGTCCCTCCCTCCCGTCTCCACCCATGAGTTATATAGTTCACTTCATCAATGTCCAGTGAACTCCACTGCTGCACTTTTTCACCCTTTTCCCCTCGTTCTGTGCCCTCCCCCCCACCTGCCTGAGGAATACATGTGAATACACTATACATAAGGTAAAGTAGAAAGAACAATAGTCTTTTGTTTCTGTCTCTTGAAGTTGGTTTCAGTAAGTTTATTATTTTATGTGGACATGAAGAGGCACTTAGGCATTGCGCCTTTGTGCTGCGCTTTGGAGCATTCTCTTTCCATCTCACTGTGTGTGTGAGTATCTAGAATTCCGTGTAATTTGTCCTATCCCAGTGCATTTCAGATCGAATTCCCGCACATCAGAGAGAACATGCAGCAGGCCATGTTTGTAAGGTGGGGAGCTGAGAGGAGTGAGGGAAAGAGAGGAAGTATGGAGGAAGGAAGGAACTCACCGCACCCATCGCTGGGCCCTGGTGGCTCCTGCGATTCTCTAGGGGTTCTTTCCTCAGTGCACCTTCTTGGTCCCCTAGACAGCAGGACACACCGAGAACCGACCCTACCCACCTGGCCATCCACAGCAGCTTTTGTTCCCAACTCTTGTCCTCAGCAGATGGCTGGCTCCTCTGTGTGGCCCTGGCTCCCAGCCTTCTTCTGGCTCTTATACCTGCCCAGAGGCGGCGGAACCTGGCCCCGTGCCAGGTCAGTTCCAGCCCGGAGGAGTTGTCGGTGATTATCGCACACCAGAAACTCAAATCCCACAAGCACACACAAACACGACCTTGTTACCCCTCTGGTCCCCAGCTCTGTCTCCATCCATCCAAAGAGGTGAGGAGTACTTGGCTTCTTGACTCCTACCCGCACACCAGCGCTCAGGTACCACCTGCTGTCCACCATTGAGGTTGGACTATGTCGTGCCATGGGAAAGGGCCACAATGAGCTTCCCCATCCATCACACCTTGCTGCGGGGAGCCCCAGCTTGGGCCTGGCCCCACCAGCTTGGCTCATGCAGGAGGACGTCCATGGGATGGAAAGTCCAGGGGCTCGCTCCATTAGTGGGGGCTAAATCTCTGCTCCTGGCGCACAGTAGGACCTTGATGGCAGCTGTGTTTGAAGCTGCATGGGCCTTCCGTCAGCCCTACAGCAATTGGCCTCCAGGAAGTGGGGGGGGGGCCCACATTCACCTCCCCTCTTTACACAGCTGCCCCTGGTGGAGAGGACTTGTGTCCCTAGATAGCTAGCTCACGGCTGGCCAGGTGTCCTGGGACAATGTCCCCTCCAAGAAGTGGGGGGGTGCCCAACAGACTTGTATTATGGGGAAAGCAGGTCAGTGAAGGGCCCTGTTGTTACCACAAACACGGCTGTTGCAATGTCTGTTTGAGCTGTAAACGGCCAGGGGTCACACTCCTGGCCCCTTCCTGCTGCCCCTCTCTCCTCCCCCATGCCCCTCTCAACCCCATTTCCCCTACACTCAGTGCTACTACCTGACCATTGAGCGCTGAGAAGCCACACATATGTGTTTGCTTGGCTGTTTCCTTCTCTGTCCAGGAAAACTCAGCATGAGGCCTGGCCAGGAACACCATGGTGAGAGCTGCCGGGTGGGACTGCAGGCCCCAGCGGCCTGCTGCCCACTCCCTTGCCTTCCCCTCGCTCCTCATGCTGCCTCTTCAGAACCACCATAGTCTCCTCTAGGAAATTCTGGGGATCAAACCCAGGCCTTTGCTCATGCAATGGCAAGTGCTCTACCACTGAGCCACACTCACAGCCCTTTTTTTGAGAAAGAGTCCGGCTATGTAGCCCAGGCTGGCTTTGAACTGTAATCTTACTGCCTCAGCCTCCCCAAGTGCTGGGATTACAGGTGACACTCAGCATATCCAGGGAATAATTTAAGTGTCCAATGAAAGAGGAAACATAAGCCGTGGACATGGAAAAAAAATCTCTGATGTCCCTTTAAGTGAAGAAAGCAATATAAAATTATCTATGTAGCATGATTTCAGAAGTGTGAATCTGGAAAACTTCTGAGAAAGGTGACTAGAAAGGGACATACCCATCCATGTTCACTGAGCTGACAGCTTTATTTATTTATTTATTTATTTATTTGGTTGTGGAGCTTGAACTCAGGGCCTGGGTGCTGTCCTTGAGCTCTTTTGCTCAAGGCTAGTGCTCTACCACTTTCAGCCACAGCTCCACTTCTGGTTTTCAGGTGGCTAAATGGAGAGATAAGTGTCCTGGACTTTCCTGCCTGGGTTGGTTTCCAACTGTGATCCGCAGACCTCAGTATCCTGAGTGGCTAGGATTACAGGCAAGAGGCACTGAAACCCAGTAACTTTTCATTTAGGTCAAAAAAAAAAAATGACCTCCTCTCAGAGACCTTCCAAGTTAGTCTCCATTTGGTTTCCACATCTTGGTCTATTTAGCAGATCAAATGGGAGAAATGAAACTGATTTTCCACTTGGGTAACCATCACCTTCATTCCTTACAATTTGTTATATAATTCTTAGTCATTTAACGCTTAATTTCTTCTTGACCAGAGATTTATACAGCAAGCCCTGGGCGCCTGAGTTGGACATTTGCAGCCCAGTGGCACAGCCTATGAAGCCCTGGAATTGGGTGGCCTTGGATTCAAATCTACCACCATGTCCAAGCTTTATGACCTTGTCATGCATTCCAGTTACCTATCGCCGTGTAACAAGTGGCTCCTAACCTCGGTGGTGATTTGGGCAGGGTCAGTGAGACGGTTCATTTCTGCTCTACTTGTCAGCTGGGCGGCTCCAAAGCTGAGGGCTGAGTCAGCTGCAGGGTCACTGTCACGTGTCTGGTGGCTTGTGGGGACCAGAGCTGGAGCTGTTGCTTAGCTACTCTATGAGATCTGGGCTTCCTCCCCAGGTGGCTGGATGATAAGGGTGAATGGTCAGATGGAAAGGCAGACAGAGGCAGATAGGCTGGGCAAACACTATACTGTCTTGTATGGCTTAACCTTGCACATGATGGTACTGTACTGGTTGAGGCAGTTCGAGAATTCCGCTCCAGTTCATGGACAGAGAACATGGACACTGTGGTTAGATTGGAGAAGTGCCACATGGTGAGGTAGAAACAGCTGGGACAGGATATTATGGGTGCACCGATGTTCGGAAAAGACAATCCATCATAAGAAGTTCCTCCACCTCTCTGAGCTGAGGAGGTGTGATGGTATACTTATACAAACTATTGTCCCAGCTCTTCCAAAAGACTTCTTGAGTCCGAGAGTTCAAGGCCAGCTTGAGTAACTTAGCAAAATACAGTCTTAAGATAAAGCAGAAAGAAGGGAAATGTAATTGTGAGATTCTTTACTGAAATGCTGAGTATGTAAAAATAACTGGAGCCAAGGTAGCTCATGCCTGTACTCCTAGCGACTCAGGACGCTGAGATCTGAGGATCACGGTTCAAAGCCAATGTGAGCAGGAAAGTATGTGATACTCCTATCTCCAATTAACCACCAGAAAACTGGAAGTGGCCCTGTGGCTCCAAGTGGTAAAGTGCTAGCTTTGAGGAAAAAGAGCTCAGGGAGAGTACCCAGGAACTGAGTTCAAGCCCCATGATTGAAGCGAAGGGAAAACAACAACAAAAACAACTGGACTGCATGACATGCTCATGTAACATGGAGGTGGAAGGGCTGGTATAGATCTGAATGTCTGGCTCTCACAGGCCCGACAATGGCGACAATTTGGCTGCTGGAGCTGGTCACCCACCTGAATGTAGCCAGTTCACAATTCCCCACATGGATCACCTCTTCTGTGGTATTGCTGGTTTCCCGATAGCTCACTGTGCCCCACCTGGGCACTGCTCCATCAGCAACCAGGTTGTTCCAGGTCTTCCCCAAGTTGCCACATACATTCTTGGCTTCCAAACCCAAAGACCCTCAGGATAGGAAGGGCCCTCAGCCCCTGCCCCCCATCAGCCCTGAGTGTGGGAGAGAGAGAGCTCCTCCCTCTAGAATAAAGACAAAGAAATGGACCTGGTGCTAAGTTGTGTGTCAGGTGTGGTGTATAGGGAGGGGGAGGGGAAGGGGGAAGAGGAGGGGGTAGGGGTAGGGGGAAGGCAAAAGGCAAAATACAAAGAGAGGAGAAAAGGTTGGAGGGAATTAAATTAGGAAGAAGGGGCTGCAAAGGAATAAAGGGGGTCATCTGAGGGGGAAGGCAAAAGGCAAAATACAAAGAGAGAGAGAATAGGTTGATAGGTTGGAGGGAATTAAATTAGGAAGAAGGGGCTGCAAAGGAATAAAGGGGGTCATCTGAGGGTGGGTGCCTGGATCTCTTGGAGGTGGTGGCTGGCGGCAGGGTGGCTGAGGAAGGTAAAACAGGCTGGGGAAAATCAAAGAGGCCTGGAGCTCAGGCCCAGCCAAGCCGGAAAGAAACCACGCCCACCCGAGCCCAGGCCCGGCAGGTCCTGAGGGGTCTCAGGACAGTGGTCTCCAGCCCCATAGCGCCCACTAGGGTTAAAGCCTACTAAAGCATTCACTGGTGTGACACCCCGTAATGGGTCAGCTCCGATTACCTGTACAGAACCTGTGGCCGGGGCAGGGACGAGGGCGAAAATGCCCGGGAGGGAAAGCTGTCAAGGTGTGCGGAGCCGGGCGCGCGCCCAGGACCCCCCGGGGCCCCTAGGATGGTGGGAGGGAAGCCGGGGCAGAGTCGGCCCCAGCAGGCTCTGGAGGCACGAGGTTGGGGGGGGGGGGTCGCCCCTCGGCTCTAAGCTCGGACGGCCCGCGGATGGCGGGTTCCGCGGGGCCCAGCCTCAGTGTGCGCGTCTGCGGGATGGGGTCGCGGGTCCGCGGGGCGAGGCTGAAGGGGGCGGAGTTCGCGCACGCTCAGCACGGGCGAGGGGCGAGGGGCGAGGGGCCGGGTGTGCATGGATGCTGGCGCCGGAGTCTTGAGGTCCGCCCGGCCTCTGCCGGGGACCCCTTCCTCCCGCCGCGCGCCGGGTCCCTCCCGGGACGCCTGGCCCCGCAGGGGAGCGGGCGGCGGCGGAGCGGAGGCGGCGGGAGCCCGGGCGGCGGCTGCTCGGGCCCGCCTGACCCTCGAGGGGGTCGCTGTTGCCTCGCGCATCCTCCCGTCGCTCCCGGCCTGCGTCCCGCCCCGCCGCTCCCGCCGCGTCCGCCTTTTGTTCGCGGAGCCGCGCGCCCCCGAGCCGGAGCGGCGGGGCGGGGAGCTGGCGGGGCTGCGCGGGGGGCGGGCCGCGCCGGGCGGAGCCGGGGCCCGGGCCGCAGCCGGACTCGGAGCCCGTAGCAGCGACTGCGGTGCGCGGAGCCGAGGCCCGGGCGCGCTCCGGGGGCGCGGCGAGGCCGAAGGGGCGGGCGCCGGGCGGAGCCGGAGCCGGAGCCGGGGCGCCTGGAGGCGGTCGGGCCGTTCTCTCCGAGCTCAGAGCGGCGGGGAGACCGTGCGGCGGGGGCCGGGCCCCGAGCGCAGTCCCCGGGCCGAGGTGGGCCGGCAGGAGCCGCTACCCGAGCGGCCGGAGCCGCGCCGGGACCCTCCGCAGGGCCACCGAGGCCGGGCGGGCCCGGGCCATGCGCGCCGCTCGCTGAGGCCGCGCGAGGCCGCGATGGAGGCGCCGGCGGGCGAGCCCCCGGCGCGGGGCTGCGGCCCTCCGCCCGCACCCACCCCGGAGAGGAAGAAGAGCCACCGCGCGCCGTCGCCAGCGCGGCCCAAGGACGTGGCCGGCTGGTCGCTGGCCAAGGGCCGTCGCGGCCCAGGCCCGGGCGCCGCGGCCGCCTGTAGCGTCGCGTCCTCGGCGCGGGCGGACAAGAAGGGGCGCGCGGTGGCGCCCGGGACGCGGGGCGCCGGGGCGCGGGTGGCCGGTGTCCGCACGGGCGTCCGCGCCAAGGGGCGCCCTCGCCCGGGCGCGGGGCCGCGTCCGCCGCCGCCGCCGCCCAGCCTCACGGACAGCAGCTCCGAGGTGTCGGACTGCGCGTCGGAGGAGGCGCGCCTGCTGGGCCTGGAGCTGGCGCTGAGCAGCGACGCCGAGTCGGCGGCGGGGGCCCCGACGGGAACCCGCGCCGGGCAGCCGCCCCAGCCCGCGCCGTCGGCGCAGCAGCCTCTGCGGCCGCCCGCCTCCCCGGATGAGCCGTCGGTGGCCGCGTCGTCGTTGGGCAGCAGCCGCCTGCCGCTCAGCGCCTCGCTCGCCTTCTCGGACCTCACCGAGGAGATGCTGGACTGCGGGCCCGGCGGCTTCGTGCGCGAGCTGGAGGAGCTGCGCTCCGAGAACGACTATCTCAAGGTGGGGGCCACCGAGGGGGAAGGGGCGGGCGCGGGAGGGCCCGGCTGTCACGGCCCGCGGGCCACTGCCCCACCGAGCCCGCTGGGGAAAGGGTCCTGGGGTTGATCTAGGGCTCCCCCACCGCCACCCCGCGCCCTTCCCCGCATTATTGGGTAAGCCCTTTCCTGGAGGGCAGGGGGACTTGGATAGGACACTGGCCAAAGGACCCCCATTCGGGGAGAAGGGCCTCGGGGAAACTACTTTGGAGGATGCTTAGAAGAGGGCGGTGGGTGTGTGTGTAGTCAGCGAGGGCCTGGATCTGTGCTTTTGCGCACAGAACCCCGCCCCCAGCGCCGCCGGCCTTCCCCACTCCCTCCTGCCCGGGGAAACCTGTGGCTATCCATCCCCTGGCAAGCACCACCCCCAAGTCTGTACCCAGGGCTTCCCTGGCCAGGCCTGACCCCGCCTGCCTTTGAGGGCGGGGTCCAGTTTGAAAGTCTGACATCTGGGAACATCCCCTTGGCCGGAATCCACTTCCGCCCGGTCTAACGGTCCCACAGCCTGGAGGATGGTGTCGTGGGAGAACCGGTTCAGAGGCATCTTCCCCTCAATCCCAGGATATTGCCTCCCTCCCTGGCTGCCACAAGGCCTGTTCCCACAATGTTCTCCCTGGCCTCTCATAGCCATTGCCGCATCTTTCCATCATTCCCTCTGGGCCGGTGGGGAACCCGAGAGCTGCCCCCTGAGAGTGGGCTTTGCCTTGGCTCTTTGAGGGGACACAAGCACGTTTGGGTGCAGGCCAGGCTCCCTGCCTGATTACCTGGCACCGTGGAAGCTGTAGCCCCCAGCCCAGCCCTTCTGTGTTGGCCTGGGCTCTGAGAGGCTGGAATGTCCGTGGGCTTTACTGCCTCTGATGGGCATGGTTTGGGAAGAGGCACGTGTTAGTTCATGGTCTGGCACAATGACCAGGGAGCCTCTGTGTTAACGGCTGACTTAGTCTGTGCCCTTCCATCCCCCACCCTCAAGCACTTAATTTCTCCTGGTGGCTTTCCTGGCCAAAGGGCTTTCTCCCTCCTGCATTGCTGGGGTCTTGCACAGTGTCTCTCGCTCTCCATTTTCCCTCAGGATCTGCTCTCCAGCACATGTTCAGAAAGCCCTTGTAGACTAGGATAGGGGCTTTCTGACGTAGAATAGCCTACTGTTTGAGCCCTCATCTGTTCCCTGGCCAGGCCTTGGCTTCCCTTTCTGTGACACCGGAGGATGGATCTTCCCAAAGGTTTTGCTCAGTGTTGACAATGTGAGGATCAGTCAGCCCTTAGGGTCTCTTCAAGCAGGTGGTAGGGAGAGGATAAGAGGATAGGGGAAGGGAGACAACAGGCTGGCCTTTGGGGCTGGCCACCTGGGTGCTCAGAGCTGCTCCCCGAACTCTGCCTAGGCTGCTCCAAACCAGAACCTGAACCCCTCCCCCAGGCTGCTCCCCAGGGTGAAGGAGGAGGGCTCACAGCCCTTAGTTCAGGGTCTTCCAATGCCCTCATCATCCCAGGAAGCCAAGCAAGTGCTGAACCCCAGTCTCAGGAGAGAGAGAGAGAGAGAGAGAGAGAGATGGGGGTGGAGGGGGAGGTGTTCCAGGAGGCCGAGTGTTGAGCTCAGATTCTCACAGGTGCCAGAGCCTAGTTAGGTCAGGTTAAACCTTATTTTCTGTCATCTATTCAGAGGGAAAAGCTTCATGCACAAGCCTCAGGCTACTATTGGGTCTTCCTGACAGTTTGCTCTCTGGACCTCAGCATTCTCACTTGTAAAAAGTGGGGCAACGACATACCTTCCAACCTTAAGGATTAAATGAGATAATGTGTACAAACACTACTGTGTGTAGTAACCCACCAGTGGTAGTAGCTGAGATCACTGTTATTCTCAAGGGATGTGGGACACGTTTCCAAGCATGCTCTCAAGCTCTGCCATGAATTCTGTGTTGGAGGGTAGATCCTCCTCTCTGCCTGAAGCAGGCTGGTCTTGTTCTCCTGAACTCTTATGCAGATCTGGAGATGTAGCTGTGAACAAGAGAAAAGAGAAAAGCCTTGGGGGACTGGGGCTAAACAATAATTAAACAATATAGCACAGCATGGATCACGATAAGGGTTCAGAAGGGTAGGTGTGCCAGGAGTGCATGAAGGAGGGGCTTGGGGCTAAAGGATGACATGAAGCCAGCTTAAGAAGGCCTGTAGTAAGAGCATTTCAGGCTAAGGGTGGATGGGAAAAAGCTTGCTGAGAACAGCGAGAGACCAGAGAAGGGAAGCAATTGGTGAGCAGTTGAGGGAGGCCCAAACACCCTAATCCTCTTTGTGTGCACCTGAGTGAGGGACTCCACTCCCCTGCAGGTTTGTTTACTGCAGCTGCCAGCCTCACAGAAGCAGATGGAGATCTGAATGTGGACCAAACCTGAGGGACTTAGCACCACAGCTGTTTTGCTCGTTCTGTAGATGTCAAACTATGGCCAGAGCAGGGCTGGTCAGGTCTCAAAGTCAGGCCTCTAGGCAGCCAGAGCTCAGAGTTAGACCATTAAATTCCTGACCTGTTTCCTGCCTCTCTGGCCCATTTACATCTGAGATGCAGAAACTAGGTGAAAGGAAAAGGATTCCCCAGTGTGCCGGCTGAGGCTGGCTGCCAGAGTGGATGGCCCTGTTCCGGTGCACCTCCCTGCTCGTAGGGGAGAATGTGGGGGACACTGGGAACCGTCAACTAGGGAAGGACCATCCTGCCTTGAGGCCCTAGTGAGTAAGTGGGGCAAATTTCTTGCAATGAAGAGATAGGAGCTTCCACAGAGAAGGTAGTGAGTTTGCTGTCACTTGAGTAATTCAAAGAGAGAGGCTGGATGGCCTTGCGGGCTTGGATGTAGATGCAAGTGGCATGTCAATGAGCTGAAATGGTGGGGTTGTGATCACCTGAGGAGCATCAGGAAGGAAATGTGTGTGGTGTCTGCAGTTGAGCCTGCTGACTTCGGGTCTCTTCTAGCCAAGGAAACCTGAAGATTCGCCCAGAACCCCGAGATATAGCTTGGCCTGCAGAGCAGATCACATCATCTTTGTTTGACCTTCGAAGTCCCTGTGGACTAAAGTCATCCATGACCACAAATAGTTACTAGATGGTGAGGGTACAGGCTAGGAATCCCTAACCTGATGGAAGAATCAGAGTGCAAAACCCTGGCTGGGTTTGAGATGTGACTCTTCCATTTAATGTGTGGCCATGGGCAACCACTTGATCTCTCTGAGCTTCTTTTGTCTCACCTCTGTAAATAGAGATGATGGAGCCTGTCTAGATAACCTCAAGGACCATTTCCATACCTCCTCAGTGGTGTGACTAGACAAGAAAACATATGCAGAGCACGGAAATCCCATGTCTCTTGAGGAATTGTTATGATTCTTAGCCAGTGAGCAGATAGGAGTCTGTGTGTTTGTTCTTAGAGGAACTGGGAGGAGCCAGGAGAGTATTTCCCTAAATTAGGATGTTGGTTAGTCAGGGTCTGCCCCAGGGAACATGAGAAGGTATGATTGCTTTTCCTAGGGGGTCAGGCCTCTCCCTCCTTTCCTTCCTCCCTCCCTCCCCCTCTCCCTTTCTCCCCCCCTTTGTGTGTGTGTGTGTGTGTGTGTGTGTGTGTGTGTGTGTGTGTGTGTTCTAGCTGGGTGTATTTGAGATATGTCTGCTCAGAAGGCCCCAAGGAAGTGCCTCATCATCCCTGTTGCCAATGTACAGATGGGCAAATGGAGTCTTTGGGTCATGCAGCCAGATTTCCTGCCTTGTTGGTCCCACCGGGGTCTTGTTATTCTGCAGTGTGGCCAGAGCAGTGCCTTTCTCAGTTGCTGCTGGTGTGTCTGAGCCACAGGAGGATGAGAAGAATTCTGTTGGAGGCAAAGTGCCTGGGAGGCAGGCTGTGGGCTACCTGCCGGTGTCCTGTGTGAGACCCTCTCCTGTGAAATGAGGGCTAAGCTCGCCTGCCTGTCTGTGTGAGGACACAGGCCGAGAGCTCAGTCCATGTCGTGCCCATGCCCAGGCATCACCCTTCACCCGTGCCTCCCTTTCCCTTCCTTTCTTCATTCTTCCCTTCTTTCTTCCCTTCCTCCCTCCCTCTCTCCCTTCCCTCCCTAGCTCCTTCCTTCCCTCCATCCCTCCCCCTCTTCTTTTCTAAGAGCTTCCAAGTTGCCAGGCCATATAGTAGGCCATCGCCTGTCATTCTTCCAAGCTGCAGGGAGAAGATTCCAGTCTGACACTGGGTGGAGAAAAGGGGTGGTCTCACCACGATCAGAAAACCCTGCTGGCCCTGGGTGGAGGTACCAGGGATTTGATATGCAGGAGGCAGTCATTGGTGTGTGTGTGTGTGTGTGTGTGTGTGTGTGTGTGTGTGTGTGTGTGTTAGAACAGCTCCTGTGGGATGGAAAACATGAGAGAGCAGCTGCTGGGGAAGCCACAGAGCTCCCGGGACTGCAGTGTTCCCTCCCCAGGCACTGGGCGATGTCCATCCGTAGGCACATTCTTGCACACAGATGCATTCACAGCTCAAGTGTGGAGGCCCTGCAGCCACTCACTGCGCTCGACACACCGATGCTGTGTGCTTCCTCAGCCCGCCACCAGAATGACAGCGAGGACCCTGTGGAGAGCAGCACACACGCCACTGCAGGCATGCCATGTGTGTGTCATGACACCCGCACACCTCAGGTAACCCCAGGCACATACACACTTCCTAGCCTAGACACACTCGAATGAGGCCCCGAAACAGGCACACAGTGAGAAGACACCTTCAGATGTGTGGGAAGGCCGCATACACATGCGGGTGTCCACACAAAGCCACACTGATGTTTACCATGCACGCCATAGAAACCCAGGTCCCCCTTGTCAGGTGGCAGGCATCCCCACTGCCCTTCCACGGGGAGCAGCAGACCGGCATACTCGGCCCGAGACTCACCCATCAAGGATACTTGCACAGAGATGTTCACACCGACAGAATACCTGGTCATGTATACAGAGCACGGATGCAAGCATTGGAGCTTGCTAGACTGGGTAGACAGACACAGACACATGCACACACACATACACATCCCACTTTGGTCCCATACACAAACACCGGAAATCCTGGTTGCTGTCCCCCTGGAGCTAATGCAAGCATCTTCCTGGTGTTCTCTGCAAGGCTCCCTCCACCAGCCTGCTGGGAGCAGTGAGGACTGTGGCCAAGGTCTTGAATCTTTAGGATCTGGGAGTCCAAGAAGCCTGGCTGGAGCCAGGTGGTGGTTGATGGCAGCTGGCAGGTCACCCAAGTCCAGAGAAGCTGCACCAAAGGTTCCTAGGCCCCAAGACCACTCATTGGGGCCTGGCCTCTATGGGGTTCAGGGAAATAGACAGTTGGCAGGCCCGCTGACCCGAGGACTGTTGCCCTGGGCTAACTCCCTTCTAATCTCCTGAGAATTTCCGGCTTGTCTTTCCTCCCCTGCCCTTCCTCCTCTCCTCCTTTGCTGGGGGCTGTATTGAGCCATGCTATCTCTATCTGTAAAGGGTGCCCACTTCTGGCTGGAAATGAGGAAGGCAGAGACAGTGTGGGCACTCAGGGAGCAGGCAGCATTAGCCTGAGTGCTGCCTGGAGGGGCTCGAGTGATCCTGATCTGGTGAATAGAGGTGAGCTGAAGTCTTAGGAAGGAGAACTGCAGGAAACTATAGTGGTGGTGGTAGTGGAATGTAATCCATTTCCCCAAGTCACTGGAGAGAATTGGAGTTAGAGTACTGGACACTGAGGAGAGAGAGCCCAAAGCCTTGCATAGAAGGACCCTTGCAAAGGAGACTCTTAGGAGAAGGCTCAGAAAGTTCAAGGCGAGCTGACCAGCAGCTAGGCCACAGATCTTGGCATGGTCCCTTCCCATCCTCCACAAGCATGACCTCATCCTTGGTCACATCCCTCCCTCCCCCTGAGGGGCCGGAAGGAGGAACTCAGGGCTTGGGCCTCTTCCTCTGTAGTGGTTGGTATTCTGGCTGCCCCAGGGCACAGCAGGGAATCAGCCTTCCCTTCTCTGGGCCCAAGAGGAGTAAGAGCCCTGTAGCCTGGAATCCTAGCTCTCCTATCTCCTCTTAGAGCTCAGTCTCTGTAAAGATGAGGCTCTAATGGGGCTGGCCCTGTAGGGTTGCTGTGAGTACTAAGGAGGAGGACACAAGTATGTGGGGATTGGTCCTCCTGGCCTATCACTCAAAAGACTATGGGTTGACTCTCTGGAGCCCTGGGCCCTGGGCCCTGGGAGGCAGGACTGTGTCTGGCTCTGGTCGCATCCCTGTGAGCTTGCCTGGGGCAGCACTCTTGAGAGCTATATCCTTCTCTCTGCATCCCACATTTCCCCATTTCTGTTGTGTTTTTTTTTAAAATAAATTTATTTATTTTATTTTATTTATTTATTTTGCCAGTACTGGGGTTTGGACTCAGGGCCTGAGCACTGTCCCTGGCTTCTTTTTGCTCAAGGCTAGCACTCTGCCACTTGAGCCACAGCGCCACTTCTGGCCATTTCTGTATATGTGGTGCTGGGGAATTGAACCCAGGGCCTCATGTATACGAGGCAAGCACTCTTGCCACTAGGCCATATTCCCAGCCCTTGGTTTGGTTTTGTTTTGTTTTCTGTTTGTTTTGTTTTGTTGCCAGTCCTGGGGCTTGAACTCAGGGCCTGAGCACTGTCCTTGGCTTCTTTTTGCTTAAGGCTACCACTCTACCATTTGAGCCATGGAGCCACTTCTGGCTTTTTCTGTTTCTGTGGTGCTGAGGAATCGAACCCAGGGCTTCTTGTGGATGAGGTGAGCACTTTACCACTAGGCCATATTCCCAGCCCAACATTTCCCCATTTCTTTCCAGAGCTACTCATCCCTAGATAGACCAAAGCCAGAGCCCCTGTGATGCTCCTTTGCTATGAAAGATCACCGTTGTGGGCTCTCCCTCTGAGATTGAGGTAAATAGTTTATGCCTAGGCCACAAATAGAAATTTAGGCTCCAGGGTGCCAAGTTTTGGGTCCCTCAGCTTTGCTGGATTAGCCTCAGCCTGCTTGTCTCTTCTGGGCCTGCCCTATTGCCTGGGTTTCTGCCCTGGCCCCTCCCTCACCTCACCCTGTGGCCCAGCAGCTTGTGTGGTCCTGACTCCCTAGGCTCCCCATCCTACTCTACCCAGACTTGGCCTTCTTGTGTTCTACACATGCACGCATGTGCGCGCGCGTGCACACACACACACACACACACACACAGGCACCCACACCCCAGGCCACTGTCCTTGCTGTTCCCTCCTGTTTGCTTTGGTTTCCCCTGACCCCTTGCATTCAACTCCAGCTGCTCAAGGCCAGGCACCTTGGAGTTTCTTGAAGGCTCCTTTGAGACATAGATTCAACAGTGACTACTAGATAATTAGGTTGGTAATTGCAGGTTTCATGTCACCCCTCTTTCTACACAAGAGGAAGGACCTTCCAGGGTACCGAGTGTATACATAACTGAAACCCAGAGATGTTAAGATGCTTGGCAGTGGTTACTGCTAATGGATAGCAGTGGTATCAGCAGTGGTCACTGTTAATGGATGGCAGTGGTATGGGCAATGGTCACTGTTAATGGGTAGCAGTGGTATCAGCGGCAGTGGTCACTGTTAATGGGTAGCAGTGGTATCAGCGGCAGTGGTCACTGTTAATAGGTAGCAGTGGTATCGGCGGTGGTCACTGTTAATGGGTAGTAGTGGTATCGGCAGTGGTTACTGTTAATGGGTGGCAGTGGTATTAGCGGCGGTCACTGTTAATGGGTAGCAGTGGTATCATTGGGCAGAGGCAGAAAGACAGGGGTCCTGTGTTACTCTTCCCAGTATCCCAGGCCCTTGGGTGTCCCAGAGGTCAGGGTGTTCTCCTGGTGGCTCAGGGCTACCCTATTGACTCGTGAAATCAGTTTTTTTTTCTTTCTTCTTTTGAGTAATTAGAGATAACAGTTTCACAGACTTTCCTGCTTGAGCTCGCTTCAAACCGAGATCCTCAGATCTCAGCCTCCCGAGTAGCTAGGATGACAGGCCTGAGCCAC
Organism: Perognathus longimembris pacificus; assembly: GCF_023159225.1. Classification (NCBI taxonomy): domain Eukaryota; kingdom Metazoa; phylum Chordata; class Mammalia; order Rodentia; family Heteromyidae; genus Perognathus; species Perognathus longimembris. Next base: position 70,435,926 of record NC_063166.1, on the reverse strand, counting down.
CGGCACCTGGCTGACTCTTGAAATCTTGCTTTCCATCCCCAAAGACCTTTGGCTCCCTGCCTTCTCCTTGTTAGAAGTTTGGCTGCCGTCCAAAGGGCGTTTGGGGGAAATGTTTATAACAGCTCCAGATCCAAAGATGCCTTCCTTCCCGTGTGCTTCTGTGTGAGTGTCCCCAGACCCACAGGGCCTGCCTTGCCCCATGAAGCCTCCACTGGGACAGTGACAATCCACCGTGGCTTGGGTGGGCACCTGGCATCTTCCCACCCTCAACACTCACACGAGAGAGTATCTGCCTCCTGCCTGGTACAGTGCGGGCTCCTCGTTGGCTGTGGGTCCTCATCTTCCCCAGCCTCCATTTGTTCCTCTATAAAGTCGGGAGAAGATGATAATGCCAAAGGTAGCAGTCATTCTGCCTCTGCCCAGTGTCCAGCGCATGCCAGGCCCTTGTAAAAGGCAGCTATTATTATTTTCCTTCTTCTGTTATGGAGACTTATCCTGTCTACTTTACAAAAACTTCAACGAGGTTGGCATCTTGGCTGTGCCACTTAGCGTGCCTTGGCCTCTGACCTCAGGTTCCTCATCCATTGGGATGGCAGTTTAGGATGCAGAGAGAGAAGACGTACTGCCTGCCATGTGCCTGGCGTGGGGTGGGTAGGGGAAGCACCCAGGATCAGCCTGGTTGTTACCTACAGCATTAGAGAGGCAGTTGGGGAGACTCCTATCCTCCCTCACCATTCCCAGCCAGAGAAGCAGGCTCCGGTGGGGTCTTCAGGATCAGGCAGTTTCCTGGCCAACAAGGGACACAGCAATGCCTGGCAGGGCGGGCCTTCCTCCACAACTTCAAAATTGGAGCTCAGCTTCTATCTAAGCTGGATTGGGTTCTGGATGGGGGAACCAAAGTCCAGAGTTCCCCTTGTTTGAATCTGAACTTCTGGGAGTGTCCCCATTCCTCTAGGCCTCAGTGTCCCCTGGAGGGACAGAGTCTTTGGTTCCCTTCCTTCCTACTGCTGTCCCTAGAGTGTTTGCATTTGAACTGAAAGGAAGGTGGCCTTTTACTCTCCTCTCCTAAGATCTTATCTGGAGTCTTGACAGACCCCTGGGGGACCGGCAGAAGGGACAGCAGATGGCTTCCCTGGCCACTTGGGTGGGGATGGCATGTCTCCTCCATGGCCACTGCTGGACACCCGGCTGGCCAGCCCTTCTGGGCCAAGATGAGTGGTCAGAGCCAGGGTGGCAGACAGGTGGCCTAGAGCCAAAGTGGCAGATGGGTAGGCAGCCTGGGCCGTGGCCCGAGGGAGCGACTATGGTGACCAGGCAGTGTGGGAGGAGGTGGGCTGGGGCTCCTGCTCCTCTGCAGAGTGGTTGCCCTCCTGCAGAGGAAAGGTTCTGGTTCTCGACTCAGCTCTGCTGCCCTTCCTGGGCCTGCCTGCCTGCCCGTGGCCATTTGACCCTCCAGGAGCTGAGAAGAGGCTATACATTGATGTAAGGTCTGGAACCTGGCAGAGCTATGGCCCAGCCATTGATGGACTGAGGTATGAAACCACCATGGACAGTAGCCTCACAGAATCAAAGAGATCCAGACCTAAGGAGGCCCCAGCTCAGCTCTAGGCCATTTTCCACAAGGAGCATGGTAAGAGGGTAGTTCTCCCCTTGAGCCTGGTTATTCCTTCAACAGGTGTTTAGGGAGTCAGTTCCTGGGTGCCAGCATGGAGCTAGGCCTTCCCTCTGAACATGGTATCTTATCAGACAAAACAAGTGTCACCAGTGAGCCTGTGAAAACAAATGGTTACGATGGAGGTAGTGGGCCTCTACCTCCCACAAGGAGGTGGCATTGCAGGACACCTCAGGTGGGAGCAGGGCAGCTCTGAAGAGGTGGCAGAGGACCCAGCAGAGGGAATGGCAAGTGTAAGGCTTCCATTTTGAATCAGAGAGGTGGCTTCTGTTGCTGAGGGAAGGAAGCCCTGAAGCACTGGAGTGTAGCCAACCAAAGGAGTGGAGAGACCGTCTGTCTCTGTGTCTCTCCTTTTTCTTTCATGGGGGATGGAACCTGTTTCTTGGAGGGCTAGGCAAGTGCTCAACCCCCGAGCCACATCTCCAGCCTTAGATATAATCTGGATATAGTAGAATGGGTTTGGATAACGGCATCCAGTTCTGAAACCCCCACCCCATCGAGATGTAGATAGAACAAGCCTGTAATCCTAGCTGTCAGGAGGCTGAGATTTGAGGATGATGGTTTGAAGCCAGTTTGGGCAGAAAAGTCCATGAGATTCTTCAGTTAACCACAAAAAGCTGGAAGTGAAGCTGTAGCTTAGAATGGTAGAATGCTAGCTTTGAGCACAAAAAAGCTTAGGGACAGCGCCTAGGATTCCTGAGTTCAAGCCCCAGCACCAGAACAACAACAAAAAAAGAAAAATAGAACAAGATTCAGGTTGGGGGAAGGGTTGCAGAACTGGACACCTTGGTCACAATTTATTTTGCCCTATGCCAGTTGTTCCTTAGCATTGAGAGTATGGCCCTGTGGCAGTGTGTATACTTAGTATGCTTAAGACTCTGGGTTCAATTCCATCACCCAAAAAAGAAAGGAAAAAACATACATAGATTTCTTCTTGAACAGCTCTCCCTTTGTTGGCCCCAGACCCTGAGAACCACTGTGTTCTCTGACCCAGTAGCCTGGCCTTGCCATAATGTGTGCTGCATCTCACAGCCGGCCCTGTCCTCCAAGCTCTCCACCTGGCCTCTGCCTTCCCCGCTGGCCCAGTGACACCCATCAGCCGGCTGTTTACCAGCTGAGAGACATCTGCATCGTTGCCAGGTTGAGCAGGGGAGAGTTTTAGACAGACAAACAGATCATTAGCAAGAGGAAAGCCTTTTTCCTCTGTATTTCCCAGGAAGCACAGCGTCTTGCGTGAGCAGAGTGGGATCCCTGCTCCTGATACTGCTAGTGTCTGCAGGGCCCATTTCTGTGTTTTTGTTTTGTTTTTGTTGGTCATGGGGCTTGAACTCTGAGCCTGGGCACTGTTCCTGCGCTCTTCAGCTCAAGGCTGGCGCTCTACCACTTTGAGCCACAGCACCACTTCCGGTTTTCTGGTGGTTAATTGGCGATAAGAGCCTCACAGTTTTTCCTGCTTGGGCTGGCTTTGAACTGTGATCCTCAGATCTCAGCCTCCTGAGTAGTGAGGATTACAGGCTTATTAAGCCACTGACGCACAGCTTGCAAGGCCCATTTCTGAGCTCTGCATTGGCACCAGGCGCTAACTCTTGGGTAGGAGGTAGCTGTGGGACCCCCCCGTTCTAGTAGTCTGTACATTGCTAGCTAGAGAGAGGCAACCTCCTGCCTTCAAGAGCCGCATGTCACCTTTCTTCATCCCGTCTTGTTTGGGGCCTGCTGGATTCAGAACACTCATGCAGAGGGGCCTCTAGTTGCATCACGCCTGGGCATCTTCAGTCATGCGTAAGGGTCCTAGAGAACCCCGACTCTAGGACCCTCTTCCACCTACACTGTGCAGACATTCGTCATCTTATATTTGTGTGCATGTCTTGCAGAAAGAAATCCTTCTTAGAATGTTTAAGATGTGGTTTGAAACCAGTCATGGTAGTTCACATGTGTAATACCAGCACTGGGGAGGCTGAGGCAGCAGTATGATGAGTTCAAGAGCCGCCTGGGCTACACAGCAAAAACTTGTATAAAAAATGTTTTGGAAATGGACCTCTGCTCCTCCTCCTTGAGCCCAGATGAAGCGGCTCCAGAGAGAACAGGAACGTCATCCAATCTTGTGCCGTGGACCCCATTAAGCCCTCTGCGGAGAATAATTTTTAGGATGATCAATATTTAATATAAAGCCACATATACTAAAACACAGTAATTAAAATGTACAATTAAGATGTAATATGCACGTCTATTAACTCTTGAGCTCTGGTGACAGGTCTGTTAACTACTATAATTTCAAAGTAATGATGAGTGTAAACAATATTTTGACAACTGTTGGGGAATATGAAAATATCTGTAACTTCGAGTGGTGAAGTCACAGGTGCCACTAATACAACCTAGTTTGTTCCCTTGGGTCCAAACAGAAGGCACGCTGTGAAAATGAAGGTGTGATTTTTCACCTTCATGGTCTTACTGAGTAGTAATGCAGGGGAGGAATCTGAAGGCTGCATGGAGGACTCTTACTCCACTTTCTGGGCTTGGGCAGGACCCTCCGTGGTGCTTTGCTGTGGCTCTCCACTGTACTGCAGGGACTCCTGGCTTGCCTGGGCCATTCTGCAAGCCTATTATTAGCAGTGTGAGCTCATGTTGGGCCCGTCAGCCCAGCCTGGGCCCAGAGACTCTTCCTGGCCAATCCCCCTTCCCCTCACCCTGGTGATTCCTGGGAACTGGCCATCACTAAAGCAGCCCCTCCTCTCACGCTGCTTCCTGCAGGTTGCCCTACGTGGCTCGCTGGTAGACAGAAGCAGTACTTTGTAGGCAGGGAACGGGTGGGAGCAGGAGGCACACCAGGCAAAACAGAGCTACCCCAGCCTCCGAGAGTGGCATGGGGATCTTCCCAGCCTCCCCATTTTCAGCTGACCAGGAGCTAGAGGTCAGGACTGGGTAACACCTAGGTTCAGACTGGGCAGAGAAGCAACCACTTCACTCATTTGTGTGCCCATGGGCCATGATGGGTGCCCGCTGTGTACTGTGTCCTGCTCTTAGTCATACTGGAGACCAGACATGGGTCAGACCCAGTTCTGCCCTTCCCCCAACTCTTGGGAAAAACAGATTTGAAGACACAAGTACAACCTCAGGTTGTTAGCACTAGGGAATGTGGAGTTCAGAGTGTGCTGTCTGATATAAAGGGAGGAGGGAATGTTCTGGAAAGATGAGATACTTGTGAGCCTGGTGAAGGCCGTTTTAGCAGAGGGAATAGCTACAGAAAAATACACAGTTACCATGTCTAGGCCAGGATCCTCCTCCTCTTGTGGAACACAGCTCTCTACTTTTTTTTTTTTTCTTTTTAAACCAGTACCAGGGTTTGAACTCAGGGCTTGGGCACTGTCCCTGAGCTTTTTGGCTGGAGGCTAGCACTCTTAAGCCACAGCTTCACTTCCAGGTTTTGGTGGTTAATTGGGGCTAAGAATCTCACAGACTTAACTGTCCGGGCTGACTTTGAACAATGATCCTCCGATCTCAGCCTCTTGGCCTCCAGGATTACAACTCTGAGTTGCCAGTGCCCGGCTCACTTTCCCTTTCTTGAGCAGCTCTGGGGAACTTCTGAGCTCTTTTCCTCAGCTACAAAGTGGGAACATTTCTGTCATCTACATCATAGATTTGGGATGAGAATTAAACTAGCAGTCAATCACACCCACCAAAGGGGTCTGGGCCAGTGTTAGGGGAGGCTACAGGTAGGTAGGTGATGGCTACCTTCTTAGTTATGGTATGTCTGGGAGTTGAGGACAAGGACAACTTAGTGAAGGAAGGAAAGCAGGTGGGTTAGGAGGCCCGGAGTGATGGGCCTAGACCGGAAGCAGAAGCTGGTGGAAACAAATGTCTGAGATAGACAGCCACTTGCTTTTATCAGACTTTCTCCAATAAAAGACATTTGCTGCTAATCAGAGCAAAAGGAACCTCTAGAGAGAGGCAATTGCTAACTGTCCATGCACAATGTGGGCGCCTGTCCTCAGTTCTGTGTCCCCCTCCCCCCGCTTTGCATTCTGGGACAGAATATTGAGGGAAGTGTTCATGGAGGAGAAGGGCAGCCTGAAAATGGTGACAGCCCACGGAGGAGCTGACAGCGCTGGCTTGCTCTGCTTGGCCTCGAGCACTACCATTATAGCATAATGATTATTTTTGGTGGTACTAGAACTCAGGGCCTGGTGCTTGCTAGACAAGCACTCTCTGCCACTTGAACTACAACCTCCACTTTACCCAGCTCTTTTGTTCTTTTTCAAATAGGGTCTTTTTTTTTTTTTTTTTGCCAGTCCTGGGGCTTGAACTCAAGGCCTGAGCACTGTCCCTGGCTTCTTTTTGCTCAAGGCCAGCATTCTACCACTTAAAGCCACAGTGCCACTTCTGGCTTTTTCCATATATGTAGTGCTGAGGAATCAGACCCAGGGCTTCATGTATACAAGGCAGGCACTCTACCACTAGGCCATATTCCCAGCCCCTCAAGTAGGGTTTTATACTTTTGCCAGTCTAGTCTTAGTTTGTGGTCCTCCTTCTAGGTAGCTGGGATTACAGGCATGCACTACCATACCCAACCAGTGTGATGTTTTTGCATCTTTAGTGAAGCAGATCTGGGAAGCCCTCATGTTGTGAGAGACTCCCCAACAATCTTATTTTGTAGCCAGGAGGCTTCCTGAGCTGATGGGATGTGTTCCCATTTCCCCTACTTTTGGTAGAGGTGTGAGGGCTGGGGTCTGTCTGTGAAGGAGCTGGGAAGCCCTTGCTCTCCCCACTCCGCTGAATCTGTCATCTGAGAAGCTTCCCTGGAGTGAAGCCCTGACTGCAGTCCTGAGAAACTCAGGAGATTTCTGGGATCCATGAGGACCCTGAGTCTCTATGGCCCAGTAGAGTCCTGCGTTCCTGAGGTCCCTCCTTATGCCCATCAGCCCCTTTTCCTTCCCCTAGCTCTCAGGCTTGGAAGCCCAGAGCCCCTTCCCAAGTCCTATAGTGGCCAGTCTCTTTTGTCCTTGTCCCAGTGGGCCACAAGTCTGTCTTTGTCAACTCACCCATCACGTGGGACCGTGCCAGGAGGGGCTGGCCAGCATTCTGCCTGCAGCTGAGACGAGCCCCCACAAGTCTGTCCCCCACCCTAGGCTCCCACAGACAGCGCTGGCTTGAGCGCCACAGCCTGCACCATCACAAACCCGCTGTGGTGAAGACAGACCCCAGGAGATAGCTGCTCATGTCAGAGCGAGTGCTCATTCATTCACATCTGTAGATGCTTGCCGAGGCCTGACCTGTGTCAGGACTCCCACGGTGGGGAACTTGTGCTGGGAGATGGGGACTTTTACCCTTTCAGGGAAATTAAATGCGAAGGAAGCCAGCCATGGTGGCTCATACTTGTAATCTTAGTTACTTAGGAGGTTGAGACTGGAAGAAACAGCTGAGAGGCCACCCAGGGCAAACAGTTAGTAAGACTCCCATCTCAACCAGTGGCTGGGTGTAGTGGTATATGCCTGTCGTTGCAGCTATGTGGAAGGTTGAGGCCATGGTTCTAGGCCAACTGGGGCCGAAAAGTTAATGAGACTCCATCTCAAGGGAGGCTGGATATAATGGTACAAGCTTGTCATCACAGCAACAGCGGGAAGTACAAAATAGAGGGAATCAAGATGCAGGTAGGCTGGGAAAAAAGTGAGATCCTAGTAGAAAATAACTGGCACAAAAAGGGTTAAAGATATGGTTCAGCAGTGGAGCGCCTGCCCAGCAAGCCTAAGGTCTTGAGTTCAACTCCAGCACTGCCAAAACAATACAAAGGAAATGACAATGAGATGGGGGAAATGGTTCACATCAGAATCACATGGGAGAGGGAGCCGACCTCAAGAGTTTCTACTTCAGTAGGTCTAGATGGGAATGTGAGGATTTCTTACAGGTTTTCCAGTGATGCTAATACTGCTCTACTGCTCTAGTGACACTGAAAATCTTTCCTTCCCTCCCATCGCCCCTCTCTTTTTCTCTCTCTCTCCCTCCCTCCTTCCCTTCCTCCCTCTCTCTCTTCCTTCCTTCCTTCATCATGCTGGGAATGGAGCCTAGGACCTCATGCATGCTTAGGAAACCACTCAGCACTAAGCTTCATCCCAAGGCCCAGGAACCACACTTTTGAGTGGTACTGTAATCCAGGACAAGGTTGTGATTCATTCCTGTAATCCCCAGCACTAGGGAGACTGAGGCAGGAAGATACAAATTCAAGGTTAACCTGGACTCTATAGCAACATCCTGTCTCCATCAAACAACAAAAGAAACTTTGTTTGATTGTGTCTTGGCTTTTATGAGTAGAAAACTCAGTTATTTGAGAGCTGAATTTGTGGTTCCCAGCACTCTGGGTGTGGTCTTGTGAGTATGTCACCATCTATGACCTAAACTTCATTCATCTGCTCATGTAGCCAGCATGATGAACTTGTGTGTCTCTCCCTCTCCCCCCAAGCTTATTATGAAATTGAGGTCCACTTAGCCCCACAAGTCCTTCCTCACCAGTGGAGCCTGTCGAATAACTGCGGGGTCAATGAGTGATGTGCACAGCTGAATTTGAACCCAGGCCCATATGGTCTAGTGTAGCTTGAAGTTAGCCATGTGCCTCCACTTCTTGAGTGCTTTTCCTTCAGGCTTCCTTGAATTGGTGTGGGACCCCCTCACTTCCTCATTTCTCTCACTGGTGTGATCACTGACCGCCCCACTTCCTTCTTTTCCGCTTCCAGTCTGACCACTGTGTTTGGTGTGGATGGTGACTCAATGTATTTTGGGATGTGTTGGGGGAGCATGCTGGTGTCATCCACTTTAAGGGTACAGCGGAATGTACCCTCCCTCCTCCCAGCTGCTATAGTGTCAAGGGAGGAAGGATTAAGTCTATCAGACTACTGGATGGGTAGACTTGCTGCTATGCTGCTTGTAACTGGCCTGGAGGGCACTGCTTCCAGACAGGCCTGTGAATCAGACCCAGGGCCACACCCCCTTCACACCAAGAGCCACTAGAGCTGGCCCCAGCTTGTCCTGCCCTGCAGGCAGGCAGGCAGGCAGGTGTGAAGAGAGGACCCTGCTGAGTTAGCAGACAGCCTGAGGGTTCACCCCAGCTGTGTGGGGAGAGAGAGAGAGAGAGATTGGAACATCCTTCCTGGACTTGAGGGAGCTTGAGGAGTTAGGAGGACAAATGACTCCACCTCCCAGCCCCTTAATTCTCATTTTCTTGGGAAAATTTGAACTTGGAAGGTGGAGACTCTAGACCTCCCTATCTGGTGTCCTTTCCCATTAGCCTCTGAGCCTTTGCATGCATTGTTCCTGGCTCTTTCTTTCCCTCGGCTTAAATGTCCCTTTGTTACAAATGGCGTAATGTTCCCTAATATAGAACTTTTATCTCTCATTCTGTAGCATTATCCACATTGCTGTGGTTTTAGTTTTTGTTGTCATGGCAACATTAGCCACATTAAGGTGTATGTTTGTTTACTGTGTGTTTTGCCAGTGAAACTTGGGGCAGAGGTTCTAGAAGGGATTGGTCACCAGTGTGCCCCTGCCCTGTGCTTAGCATAAGGTCCAGGGCCTAGAGAGCACTCATGAATGCTTCTCGAGTGCTTCTCCAATGTATTTCCTATATTTGCTCTAATGAGTCACCACGTAGTGGCTGTGTCATCTTTCCATCACTGACAAAATTGGAGCTATTCTCGAATATTGGAGACTTTCCTGACTGGGCTAGTTTTGAACCCCCATCTTCAGATCTCAGCCTCCTGAGTAGCTAAGATTACAGGTGTGAGGCACCAGTGCCTGGCTTTGCATCCCTTTTCTGAGGACCCTGGAGATGAAATTGGGCTCCCCAGATAATTCCCTCCCTTAAGGTACTTAACCTTAAGCACATCTGCCAAGTCTCCGTTGCCATGTACGGCAGCATGTCTTCGTTCATGTGAAGGCATGGTTCTGGGAGTTCACATATGGACATCTTTGGGGGTCTGCAATCCATCCTACTATGCTTAGAATGCTGGGTATTGGCTCAGCATAGGGTGTGGCCAGCGCTCAGACACCCTGGCCACTGTCATGGAGCCCAAGGATCTGACCACTTTTTTCCCCCCCGTAGGATGAGATTGAGGAGCTGCGGGCTGAGATGCTGGAGATGCGGGATGTCTACATGGAGGAGGATGTGTACCAGTTGCAGGAGCTGCGGCAGCAGTTGGATCAGGCCAGCAAGACCTGCCGCATCCTGCAGTACCGGCTTCGCAAAGCGGAGCGCCGCAGCCTCCGTGCCGCTCAGACTGGCCAGGTGGACGGCGAGCTCATCCGAGGGCTGGAGCAGGATGTCAAGGTCAGCCTGGGGTGGGCTGCAAACCTTCACCGGTGCCCTGGCTAGGAGGTGGGGCCAGGAACCCTAGCGGGTAGCTCAGCTCAAGTCGATGGCCCACTCCTGTGTGTCCTCAGTCCAGCTACACTACCTATCTGGTCCTTGGTTTTCTAGTGAATCAACAGGCCTTCCACCAGAGGCACTCCAAGGTGCTATCATACTGTGAGACCTACCAACAGCAGATACAGCCTACTGAGTGCAGGCGAGGGTGGGTGGGGGGAGCCCTAAAGCAATCTCCCTGCTGCGGTGACTTCTGAGAACTGGTTCAGTCAGCAGGGAGAGAGAGAGAGAGGTGGCTTCAAAGGACCCAGGGGAGCAGGCAGGATGAGGACCCCCCTCCCCCACCCCCCACCTGCTGCTGGCAAATTCAAGCCATGGAGTGGAGTGTAAAAAAAAGCAGAAAACCAAACCGGTTAATTAAGGGGCCATGGGTGCTGTTTCTGAGATCTGTGGGACCAGGGGAGGTCAACAGTGAGTGAGAGCCACCACAGCATCACAGTCTTGGCATTTCCTCTGGTCTTGGCTGCACTGTGGAAACAGAATGGGGCCCTGGTTGTTCCGGTGCAAACCACATCTGCACCTGAGGGGGATAAATGGCTAGACAAATATTCAAATTCCAGGCCCCACTCCCCCTCCTCCTCTTCTTCTTCTTCCTCCTCCTCCTCCTCCTCCTCCTCCTCCTCCTCCTCCTCCTCCTCCTCCTCCTCCTCCTCCTCCTCATTCTCCTCTTTCTCCTCTTTCTCCTCCTTCTCCTCCTTCTCCTCCTCCTCTTCCTCTTCCTCCTCTTCCTCCCCCCCCCCTTATTATTATTATTTGCTGGTACTGGGCCTGGATACTGTCTCTTCCTTAGCTTTTCCACTCAAGACTGGCACTCTACCATGTGAGCTACAACTCCACTTTCACTTCCATAATTTTCTTTTGATGGTTAGAGAGAAGTCTCACAGACTTTCCTGGGAGGGCTGGATTTGAACAGTGATCTTCAGATCTCAGTCTCTTTGAGTAGCCAGGATTAAAAGTGTGAGCTACTAGTGCCTACTTGAACCAAAGAAAGAAAGAAAGGGGGGGTGGGGGGGGAACAGTAAAAAAATCTACACTCCGGATTGGGAGGAAAGAGAGTTTAGTGTTAGGGGAGGGAGACAGGGAGAGAGGCAAAGATACTCAGAGGAACCTTTTTTTTTTTTTTCCCTTTTTTCACTTGGGCCCTGTTGCTGAGGATTTCTGCAAAGGAGGCAAGGAAGAGATGCGGGGGTGGGGGTGGGGAGGGGCTTCAGCTCTCCCTGCCTGTTGGGCTGGGCAGGAGTAGCTGGAGATGGGGAGGGGGACCTCTCAGGAGTCAGGGCAGAGGGGAGGGGCCCCCTCTGTTATGATTTGAATTAGCCAATCAGCATCAACTGTGCCCCTTCCTCCCTCCTTTTTCTCCCTCCCTTCCCTGTCATCTACACCAGCAGCTGCAGCGCTGAGCTCATCTGCTGGCTCTGCCTCTGCAGGACACCCCTGGCCACCACCCTCCGTCTCAACATGTTGGGGGTGTTCCGGAGCATTTTTTGAGAGATCTTCAGGATGTGGCTTTCCCCAGCATTGCCCAGGCCTGCTTGTTGGACCCACTTGATAGGCTCAGCTGGGGATGCCTGGACTGGATCCCTGGATCCCTCCACACACTCCAGACTTGCTTTGCCAGCTCCTTGGTTGGCTCTTGTCCTGACTGGTACCCATTACACATGGCCTCAGTTTCCCCATATGCGGGGCTTAGATTAACTGAATCTTAAAGGTTTTTGCCCTCTAGTAAGTATTGATAAGGGTTGTTATGGACAAAAAGTCAGGCTTTGGGCTCTCTGTTTCTAGTCTACCCCACCCCTGACTCCCTCTGCTGGCACCCATATCTGGCTGGACCTACAGATCCTCTGCAGGGCTGCTACCTGCTTGCTGTGTGACCTTAGGTAAGCTTCTTCACATCACTGAGCTTGTTTCCCCCTGAGGAAAATGGAGATAAGACTGGTTCTTCCCTCTAGAGATTCTTTTTTTTGCCTGTCCTGGGGCTTGAACTCAGGGCCTGGGCACTGTCCCTGAGCTCTTTATGCTCAAAGCTAGTGCTCTACCACTTGAGCCACGGTGCCACTTCTGGCTTTTCTGTGCATTTTATTGGAGACAAGAGCCTCGCAGACTTTCCTGCTTGGGCTGGCTTCAAACAATCCTCAGATTACAGCCTCCTGAGTAACTAGGATTACAGGTGTGAGCCACCGATGCCTGGTTCCTCTAGAGACTTTTGTGAATAGAAAGTGGAATAATTTAAATGAAGAGATGCTAAGTGGTGCCCAGCAACTGAGCGTGTGTTTTCAGGTGCCAGGTCCCAAGGCTCTGGGGTACAAATTATCATCTGAAATGGCCCCTATAGCAGGCCCCAGGACCTACCTACCTGTCAGTAGTGCTGTCCCTTCCTTGGACACAGGCATTTCTGGGGGAAATGCCCTGGCCTTGGCTTTAGTTCTCAGGTGTCCTGTGCAGTCTGTCGCTCTGCGTAATCTGCCCCTCGCTCTTCTGTGAGCCTTGGTTTCCTTATCTGTGAAATAGTGGTGACACTCCCATCATCCTGTAATTCTTTGGAGATTTTGGCCATACACAGGCCAGAATGCCTTCTGATTGAGGGGTGCTCCTTAGCGAGAGTTCCCATTCCTTTTTCTGAGAGTCAGGCTGACAGGGACATTGAAACCCAAGGCCCAGCAGCCCAGGGGTGAATGTGCCAGGAAACTGGGGGCTACTGTTAGGCTGGAGCCAGGCTCTGGCACTATAAACCATGACCTCATGGCTGAGTGCATTTGTTTGTGCTTTGGGGATTTGCCCTGGTTTCCGGAAGCTGCAGCTGCCTCACCCCTCCTGGTATCCCAGCCCCCCTAGTCTGGGGGTAGCTGAAGGGGATCAAATGAGACAGGCAAGTGGGGTCCTTCAAGTGCCTGGCATACTGAGCCCACTGTTGGGACTTCTTATTCAAACTTTTATTGGTGGTAGCAATATCAATGTGTATTCAAGCTTCTCTCTATTGCACGGTCAGTTTGAGAGCAAGAGACTTTAGACCTGATTCCTAATTTTGGTTTCATACCATCCAGCAAGTGTGACTTTGGATAAGTTGCCTTTTGTTTCTGAGCCTCAGACTGGGGACAGTGAAAGGGTTTCCTTCAGGGATGGAAAGCTTGGACCCCTGAGGATTGGGTGAGCCCAGACCTCTGGCCACCCTGTCTGTCAACAATAGTGCTCTTTGCTCCATTCGCCTCCCTTGGTGCTACCAGACATTGTAGGGGTCTCACCTTGTGCTCTTTTTTGTCCATGTTGTGGGTTTTGTTTTTTTTTTTCTGTTTTAATTTTGCAAGTTAAATTGGTGAGCTTTCTTTATTGTGGGGGTGCTGTACTTGGGTTTGAACTCAGGGTCCCATACTTGCTAGGTAGGTACTCTAGTGCTAAGCCACCCCTCCAGTCCTGTTTGTCACAAAGGCTTCTTCTTACCATGGTACATGCCTGCACTATGAGCTGTCTGTTTTAGGCTTCCTATTGTAGTAAGGCGGACAGGCACATACCAGCACTCAGCCCAGCTTCTTCCACTGAGAAAGAGTCTCATGGACTTTTCTGCCTGGAACTGCGATCCTCCCAATCTCAGCTTCCCTGGTAGCTAGTTGTTTTTTTTGTTGTTTGTTTGTTTTTGCCAGTCCTGGGCCTTGAACTCAGGGCCTGATCACTGTCCCTGGCTTCTTTTTGTTCAAGGCTAGCACTCTGCCACTTGAGCCACAGTTCCACTTCTGGCCGTTTTCTATATATGTGGTGCTGAGGAATCAAACCCAGGGCTTCATGTATGGGAGGCAAGCACTCTTGCCACTAGGCCATATTCCCAGCCTCTGGTAGCTGGTAGGAATGAACTATCTGTACCTGGCTAGTAAAAGTTTCCTTGACACAGCTTTCTGGAAGTGTGGAGGAATTCCATGAGAAGGGGCAGAAGGGAAAAAGACCCAGCAACACACCGACTTGTGGGGATTGAGTGGCCTCTGAGACTGGAGTGAAGCTTGTCTGAAGCTGGCCAAGGTTGGGACAGCTTGGAACAGGTTGGGAAAGGAACCTTGGTCCCAGCAGCCCACCCTGGACATTGGTTGGTGGGCAGTGGAAGGGAGGTACAGCTTTCCATCCACACCCAGTTACTTGCTCCTTTATCTCCCTATCCCTTGTTTCAGCCTGATTTTGTTTGTTCATCTCGCAAGTACCACAAGAGATGTGAATGAGCCCAGGCATGATGTGGGGGTCTTGGTTTCTGTACCTCCCCCCACCCCATGCCCAAGCAAGGTGAAAGAATAAGTGAGGGGCATCTTGCATGACTTACTAACCCCCAAATGGGGACCATAGCTAGAAGCCTGGAGGCTGAATGCGTCCTGCTAAGCAATCATCTGGGCAGTGCATAAACAAATCCTGCATTGATGCTACCGTGAACCTTGTGGCCTTTCAGCAGCTCTGTGTGGATCTGAAATATTTAACAAAATCAAAACCGGGCTAGCCAAGTTCATGAAAATATGAAGTAAACAAAACTTCTAAATTCATTAAATAGGGTTACTTGTTTAAAATAATAGCAATAGGAATGAATAAAAAGCCTTGTACATTCTGAGCACCTTCACTTCCGCATTAGGTCATTTATTCCTTCCAGCAGCCCATCTGAGTAGACTGTGTTAACGTTCTACTAAATGCTAAACAACTTATCCTGGCTCAGGGATCAGGCCTAGTTTTCTCCCCTGCCGTGTCTTTTGCTGATATTGAAACATTGCTCACCCTTCTTTATGGACAAGGAAAGTTTGATGGCCTGGTGTGGCCATTGCAGTTGAAGAGGCTCATAGGCCCTGAACTGTCCTTTGGCTGTCCTTAGAGACCAGAGGGATGGGGGAGTAGAAGGAGAGGAGGTAATACCCAGTTTCCTTTCTGGCTGTTGTTTTTCCTGGCCTGCCCTGTACCCTGCACACTGCCAAGGGGTCTGTGCTGATCTGGGCTTGTGCCCAGGCAGAGGGCAGTGCCAGGGAGGGCCCTGTTTGTTCTCTTTTGGAGAGAGGTGGTACCACAGCCATTTCTGATCCTGGAAGGCATGGCACTGCGCTGGGTGCCCCACACTAGTGCTGCTAAAGCCTTCAAGACCCTCAGAGGAGTCTGACTATGCTGGCTCCTTCAAATCTCTCTGCTCCTAGGGTAGCTCAGCCCGCCCTCGGCAGTGTATGACACTTCCTCAGAGTAACAGTCCTTGTCAGTAACCTGGGACAGATTGGGGGGTAGAGGTGGATGAGTCCTAACTCCCCTTAAATGTTCAACAAATGGCATTACCTGACCCACTCAGGGCTGGAGTCTACTTGCAATTTTTCAGCTCAAAGGGGAGGTCCACATTTTTCCTGACCTTCCCACATAACCAGCAAGGAACAGGAAAGAGGGTGTCCTTCAGAGAATGGGGTGCTGTTGCTGATTTATCCTAGAGTAGGGGAATTGGAGACTACCACTCCGTTAGCTCCTTTTTGTAGGGATGAGTTGGACACTTGCCCAGCCTTTGTCATTTCGGGCATGTTCTATTTCCCAAATGATTGGAAACAGTCCTGGGGGTTACTGTGACCTCCAGAAGCCCTGCTCCCTTGCCATCAGCTCCCGGGAACAGCAGTCGCTGCTCACCCAGCACTCAGTGTGGTAGGCGCTGAGCCAAGGCTTGCGTGTGTGAGCTGATCTGATCCTTCTGCGGGGTTGGTTCTGGTATTACTGTGCCCATTTATAGTTGAGGAAACTGAGGTACAGAGCTGGGGAGTGACTTGTCTTGGATCACATGTTGCTCATCTTGCTCTGGGCTTCTACTCCTGCTCATGCCATCCTCCAGATGAGATCAGGACCCACCACAGTCTTGAGGACAGAGCCGGAGGATGGCAGGGCAAGGTTTGGAGACCATTAAAAGCCACATGTGGGGCTGGGAATGTGGCTTAGTGGTAGAGTGCTTGCCTAGCATGCATGAAGCCCTGGGTTCGATTCCTCAGTACCACATAAACAGAAAAAGTCAGAAGTGGCACTGTGGCTTAAGTAGTCGAGTGCTAGCCTTGAGCAAAAGAAGCTCAGAGACACTCTCCCCTGAAATAGAAGACAAAAACAGAAACATGTAAATAAGTAATTCCTTAGATCAGACAGGACTATTATAGCTTTGGGGCACCTGGAAGGGTGCTCAGGTTTGGGCTTTGAATCTGCCACCTTCTGGATGCAAGATGCTTAGTGAACTTTAGGACCCCTTTGTGCCTCAGTTTCCTCATCTGCTAATTAGGGGTGATGAGGTCAGAATGGCCTCTGTAGCTAAAGTAGGGCAGTCAGCAGGACTTAAGTGTCCAAGCCAGTGCCCTGCAGCCTGCTCATGCCCTTGTCCCCCTCCATCCTGGTATAGGTCTCTAAGGACATCTCCATGCGTCTGCACAAGGAGCTCGAGGTGGTGGAGAAGAAGCGGGCGCGGCTGGAGGAGGAGAATGAGGATCTGCGGCAGCGACTCATTGAGACAGAGTTGGCCAAGCAGGTGCTGCAGACAGAGCTGGAACGGCCCAGAGAGGTGAGGACCACCGGCACAGGGGCCTGGGGCAGGCAGCAGGCACTGCCCCACTGGATCCTTTCTGTTCTGCCTCCCTGTCAGGGCTATTTATTCACGTATCCGTGCAGCAGGTGCTTCCTGAGCCTCTGCTGCATTTACTGAATTACACGCTTCCTGAGCGTCACCCTCTCGTACCTCATCTCGGCTTAACCTGGCACATCCTCTCCTGCTAGGCATCTAGCATGTTCGGTACTACATTAGACTCCCCACCCCCACCCCAGTTTCAGTCACTTGCATTCCAGATGGCTGGGTGGCCTCTGGGAGCTTCATTCAGCTGGTTGGCTGCTCACAAGGCATCCCAGGCTGGTACATTCTTCAGGGGCACCCAGCTGCTTCCCCACAGGGCCCCCACATGCCAGCAGTCCAAGTCTAAGAAGCCACAGCCCTGAGGGCAGAACAGTCCTTCAGCTGCCCTTCCTGCTGGGTGTGTTGGTGTGATATGCCAGCACTTCTTGTGTGGGGAGAAGGATTTGCTGCTGAGAACTGCCGTGCCACCCCACCCTCCTTTAGATGGGTGCAAAGCCCTCCCTTCCCGCAGCCACAGCCAGCCCATAGCAGTACCTAGTAACACAGGTGTGGTATGGTGCCATCTTCACCCTATCTTGTTACCGCTACCTCCCCTACTCCATGGTGAAAAGGGGGAGACCCACTTTCAGAAAGTACCTTAGGAGGTGGCGCTGTAGCCCAAGTGGTAGAGCACTCGCCTTGAGCAAAAGAAGCTCAGGGACAGTGCCTGGGCCCAGAGTTCAAGCCCCAGGACTGGCAAAATCAAAAAAAGAAAAGAACCTTAGAGCCGGCACTGGTGGCTCATACCTGTAAGCCTAGCTAGTCAGGAGGCCGAGATCTGAGAATCATTGTTCAAAGCCAGCCCAGGGAAGGAAAGTCTATGGGACTCTTACCTTCAATTAATCACCAGAAAACTGGAAGTGGCACTATGGCTTAAAGTGGAAGAGTGCTAGCCTTGAGCAAAAAAGTTCAGGGCCAGTGCTAGATCCTGAGTTCAAGCCCCACAACTGACTGGGGGTGGGGGAGGGAAGTACCTTAGAGCTCAGCTTGTTCTAGTTGTGCAGAAGGGAAACTGAGGAAGAAAAGTGCACAGAGGAGCAACTTGCAAGTTCATCCATCTTTTCCTTGGCAGTGGAGACATGGCTATGACCCTCTCCAAGTCTGTTTCTACCTCTGTGATGCCAACATACAAACAGTAGCCAGTTTATGAGGTGACTTCAGGTTATTAATTAGATTGAGTAACCAAGCCAAGTGTCACTGGTTGATCCCTGTAATCCTGGCTACTCAAGAGGCTGAGATCTGAGGATTGAAATTTGAAGCCTGCCCGGTAAGGAAAGTCCATGAAATTCCTTTTTTTTTTTTTTCTTTGCCAGTCCTAGGGCTTGAACTCAGGCCCTGAGCATGTCTCTGGCTTCCTATTGCTCAAGACTAGCATTCTACCATTTGAGCCCCAGCACCACTCCTGGCCTTTTCTGTTTATGTGGTGCTGAGGAATTGAACCCAGGGCTTCATGCATGCTAGGCAAGCATTCTACTGCTAAGCCACATTCCTAGCCCCACGTCCATGAAATTCTTAACTACAATTAATCACCAAAAAGGAAAAAAAAAAAAAAGAAGCTAGAAGTGGTGCTGTGGTTCAAGAGGTAGAACACCACCCTTGAGCAAGAAAGCTAAGCACACACACACAAAAGAATAATATAGTCTGATAGTGCCTAAAAAAAAAAACATCTATCAATTCCAATTCTGCATATAAACCCCACAGAATTGAAAATGGGAGCACAAAGAGATGTTTGTAAACCTAAAGTTTATAGTAGTAGCATTATTCACAATGTCTCAAGATAGAAACAACCCACATGTCCATCAACAGATGGGCAGGCAGACAAAGTGAAGTTTTCTGTAGAGTGGAGCAGTGTTCAACCTGTAGAAGGAATAAAGTAGCAAAGCACACTTAATCATAGCTGAGATGGGCATGCCAAGTGAATAAGCCAGCCAGCCAGATACTGCATGAGTCCACTCGGATGAGATACCTTGAGTAGGCAAATTCATAGAGACAGAAGTAGACTAGCGGTTTCTTGAATGGTTGTTTACTAGGTCATAGTTTGAGAAAATGAAAGGGTTTGGAGACAGGTTGTAGTTATGATTGTACATTATGAATGTACTCAGTACCACTGAGCTGGATACTTTAAAATGGCTAAAGCTGGGGGTGGTAGAATATGTGCTTAGTATGCCCTAAAAACAAAACCAAAAAAGTTAAAAATTGTAAATTTCATGTTAAGTGTATTTTGCCATAGTAAGAAAATAAAGATGGTTAAAATGATACATTTTATATTAGTTTTTTTAAATTTTCTGGTGTGTATATACCAGTATTGAGGCTTGAACTCAGGGCCTCAGCTTCTTGCTTAGCTTCTCTCCTCCCACTCAAGACTGACATTTGAGCCCAACCTCTACTTCTGGCTTTTTGCTGGTAAATTGGAGGTAAGTGTCTCAGATTTGTCTACTCCAGGCTCTCTTTGAACCTTGACCCTTAGATCTCAGCCTCCTGAGTAGTTAGACTTATAGGTGTGGGCCACTGTTACCTGGCTATTTATCATATTAAAAATGTGGATAAGCCAGGCACCAGTGGTTCAGGCTTGTAATCGTAGCTATACAGGAGGCTGAGGTCTGAGGATCACCGTTTGAAGCCAGCCTGAGCAGAAAAGTCCCCGTGAGACTCTTATCTCCAATAAGCCACTCAGAAAAAGCCAGAAATGGTGCTGTGGCTCAAGTGGTAGAGCATTAGCCTGGAGCACTCAGGGACAGTGCCCAGGCCCTGAGTTCAAGCCCTTGGACTAGGGGAAAAAAAAAAAAAGTGAGTATATATGTGCCAATGTGGAAAGATCTCCAAGGTACACTATAAATCAGGAAAATAAAGTTATAGAATTTCATATACTATGTGAAGCCACTAATTATTTTGAAAAGCCACATATACCAGAGTGAGTTTTTTGTTTTGTTTTTGTGCTAGTCCTGGGGCTTGAACTCAGGTCCTGGGCACTGTCCCTGAGCTTCTTTTGCTCAAGGTTATCACTGTTCCACTTGAGCCACAGTGCCACTTCCAGCCTTTTCTATGTATGTGGTGCTGAGGAATCGAACCCAGGGCCTCATGCATGCTAGGCAACCACTCTACCACTAAGCCACATTCCTAGCCTCCAGAGTGGGTTTTGTTGTTGCTTTTTGTTTTGTTTTGTTTTGAGATAGGGTCTCCCTGTGTGCCCAGGTTGGCTTTGACCTCATGATCTCTCGTCCCACTCTTCTGAGTTCTGGGATTACAGACATATACTACCACACCTAACCCTGGAACCAGAGTAGTTTTTGAAGCATGGAGGCACAGCAAAAGTTGTCAGAAGGGTTACTGTATAGGGAGTTAGAAATAGTGGGAATCTCTGGGTACTTGTGGCTCACCTGTAATCCCTGCTACTCTGAAGGCTGAGATTTGATGATGGAGATTGAAAGTCGGCCCAGGAAGGCAAATCCAGAAGAGTTTCATTTCCTACTAACCAGCAAAAAACTGCATGTTGAGTTATGGCTCAAGTGGTAGAGCACCGGCCTTGAGCAGAAAAATACTAAGCAAGAATGTGAATCCTGGTACTGGCACCAGAAAATAAAATAAATAAAATGGGAGTGAGGGTATCAAAAAGATGGTGAAAGTAAAGGAGAGAATAATTTCAACTTTTTTTTTTCTGTTGATTTTGTAGTTAGGTGTTTGGTTTATTTGGTTTTATTTTGGTGGTGCTGGGGATAGAACCTCGGACCTTGCTCATGTTTGGCAAGTGTTCTTCCACTAAGCTACACCATTAGCCTGGGTTAGGGTTGTTGTTTAAATAAGAATGCATGAGGGCTGGGAATGTGGCCTAGTGGTAGAGTGTTTGCCTAGCATGCATGAAGCCCTGGGTTCGATTCCTCAGTACCACATACACAGAAAAGAAACTAGAAGTGGTGCTGTGGCTCAAGTGGTAGAGTGCTAGCATTGAGCAAAAGAAGCTCAGGGACAGTGCTCAGGCCCTAAGGTCAAGCCCCAGGACTGGCCAAAAAAGAAAGAAAGAAAGAATGTACGAAGACCAGATTTGGTGGTGCAGATCTGTATGTAGTCTCAGCTGTTGGATAGGCTGGGGCATGAGGATTGCTTGAGCCCTGAGTTTTAAGAACAGCCTGGTAACATAGCAAGATATAGTCTAGGGCTGGGAATATGGCCTAGTGGCAAGAGAGCTTGCCTCGTATACATGAAGCCCTGGGTTCGATTCCCCAGCACCACGTATATAGAAAAGGCCAGAAGTGGCACTGTGGCTCAAGTGGTAGAATGCTAGCCTTGAGCAAAAAGAAGCCAGGGACAGTGCTCAGGCCCTGAGTCCAAGCCCCAGGACTGGCAGAAAAAAAAAAAAAAAAGTAGTCTAAATGAGATCAATGTTGTACTTGAGCTTGGGCATTATTTGTGAAATTTCACATTTAAATTTTAAGTTTGTAAATGTGGAGCCTGGCATAGACTAGGTGCTAGAAGACATTGTCACTTCCCTTCGAGGCATTTGTCAGAGAGGCTGGTCTCTCTCTCCTTATGTACCCATGATGTCTCAGTATCTAGCCAGTGTTGATTTGCTGTTTGTTCTCTCCCTCCTCCCACTTTTTCCTGACATGGTTTCTATGGAAACGAGGGTCCCTCAGCAATTCTTTGCCAGAGCTGCAGCCCCATCATTGGGATCTGCCTTTGCCATCCTGACAGGTTGCTGAGGTGATGCTGTTAGTAGATTGGGAATGGGAGCTCCTGGCCTGAGCTGATGCAGTTGCCATGGAGACAGCTCTTGGCGAGACAGAAGGGAGGATGGCACGCCCTCACTGTGCACTACTGTGGCCTCTGAGCCCAGCTGGGCTGTAGCTCAAGAATCACATCAGCTTCCTCCTCCTCCAGTATCATTGCCCCTCCTTGAGTATTGATGTAGTTTGTTATAATGTAGCTGCTGTTTCTTCCAGGCACTGCTCCTAGCATTGTTTAACCCTCCACAGTCTCCTTCCAGCCTGCATATTGTGTTGTTAGCCTCATTTTGTAGATGCCTTACCCTTCTTGACAATTTTAAAATTGAGATTGAATTTAAAAACCATATATTCACCATTTAAAGTACACAACTTTGCTAGGCACTGGTGGCTCATGCCTATAATCCTAGCTATGAAGAGGCTGAGATCTGAGGATTGTGGTTTGAAGCCAGCCCGGGCAGGAAAGTCTATGAGCCTCTTATTGCTAATTAATAACCAAAAAGCTGGAAATGGAGCTGTGGCTCAAGTGATAGAGTGCTAGTGTTGAGCACAAAAACTCCTGGATGTGCCGTACACTGGTGGCTCACGCCTGTCATCCTAGCTACTCAGGAGGCTGAGATCTGAGGATCACAATTCAAAGCCAGCCCTGGCAGGAAAGTTCATGAGACTCATCTCCAGTTAACCACCAGAAAACTGGAAGTGGAGCTATAGCTCAAAGTAGTAGAGCGCTAGCCTGGAGCAGAAAAACTCAAGGACAGCAACCAGGCTTGGAGTTCAAACCACAGGACTGGTGCACACACATATACAGAATTAAAGTATACAATATTTCTACTGTATTCATGATGATGTGCAACCATCACTACACTATTTATTTATGTCAGTCCTAGGGCTTGAACTCTGGGCCTAGGCACTGTCTCTGAGCTCCTTTTGCTCAAGGTGAATGTTCTACAACTTGAGCCACAGAGCCACTTCTGGCTTTTTCTGTGATTAATTGTTGATAAGAGTCTCACAGATTTTCCTGCCCACCCTGGCTTCGAACCTTGATTCTCAGATCTCAACCTCTTGAGTAGCTAGGATTACAGGCATGAGCCATTGGTTCCTGGCTAAAACTGTCTCCTCTTCCCCCCTCCCACCATACTCTTTTTTTTTCTTTTTCTTTTTCTTTTCTTTTTTCTTTTTTTTTTGGCCAGTCCTGGGGCTTGGACTCAGGGCCTGAACACTGTCCCTGGCTTCTTTTTGCTCAAGGCTAGCACTCTGCCACTTGAGCCACAGCGCCACTTCTGGCCATTTTCTGTATATGTGGTGCTGGGGAATTGAACCCAGGGCCTCATGTACACGAGGCAAGCACTCTTGCCACTAGGCCATATCCCCAGCCCCCCACCATACTCTTAATATACTCTTTAATTCCAGAACATTCATATGGCCCTCAAAAGCAACCCCATACCTGTTAGCAATCATTCTCTCTTCTGTTTAGCCACCGGGCAACTGCTAATCCACTTTCTGTCTCTATGGATTGCTTATTTGGGACATTTCTTTCAAAGGGAGTCATGCACTATGTGATCTTGGGTGACATCTTCTTTTACTTAGCATGTTTTCAAGGTTTACCTCTCTATATTGAAGCCTATATCAGGACCTCAGTCATTTTTACGACTGAATAATCATTGTATGTATAGACTTCATTATATTTGTCTATTCGTCGGTAGATGGATATTTGAGTTGTTTCCACTTTTTGGCTTGTGCTGAGTAGTGCTTTTGTGAGCATTCATGTGTACATTTCTGTGGGTCAGTCTTTCCATTTTGGGGGAGGGGGTACATACCTAGGAGTAAAAAAGGCAAAGACAGGATTTAAAGCCAGGACTCTGGGATGTAGCATCCTGGGCCTTCTGGGATGCCCCATCCTGGGCTTTCTGAAGACCCTCCAGTGCTTCTGGAGCCTTTATGGGGCTGCTGACTTCAAGAGTGCTTCCTTTGTGGCACCAGCTTCTCATTTGGAATTCTCACCAGGGCACTGACCCTGGCATCAGAGGGCTTGAGGTCAATTCCTAGTTCTGCCTGCGGTTCAGTGCCAAATCCTAGGCTGCACACAAAAGGGATACTCAGATTTGGAGCCATATAGGCTTGACTGTGTCACTTATTTGCAAGTGACTGTGATCTTGGGCAAAATGCATAACTGCTCCAATTCCCAGTTTATTTATAAAATGGGACTATTAATCTCTACTTTGCAGGGGTGTTTGGGAGAATTAACTGGGGCGAGTAGATAAAGAGCTCAGTGTAGAATAAGGCTGCTTGATACAGTACTTACTATAGTCGTGCCATTACAACCAGCAGCTGGCTGTGGACCCAGAGAAGCCTTTGCTCCCTTTGAGTGAGCCTGTTGTCTCTCATGAGGGGCTTCCCACCAGCTGCGTTGCAAGTCAAGTCTGCGGTCCATACTGTCCCAGTAACATTTGATGTGGGCACATGTGACCCTCTTTGCTTTCTCCTTCCCAAATGTTCTCCCTGTAACTAGGAGCCATGTGGCCTGTCTGCCTGGCTCTTTTGGTTGTTCTGGAGGAAGTTGGGCTTGGGCTTGGGCTTGGAGAGGCATCCCCTGCCCATCTCCCAGGTTCCTGTAGAGCCAGTTTTGTGCACATAGCATAGGGGCTTCCAGTGAGACCTTTCTAAGGCAGTCTCCACATTTGGTGATAATCTGCTCAGCTCTTTCTATATTCTAGAAGGTTGGCCTTTGTGTCTTGGCAGAGTGGAAGGACAGAGGTGTTGGAGAGTCCAAGGGCCCCTCCAGAGCTGTGCTCAAGCATCTCTGGGCTAGGCTACAGAGGGGGCTGTAAGGATAGAGCTCCAGCTCCTGTAGGGAGTAGTCTAAGGAGGGATGCCCAGTGGCACCACCTGAGCGGATCTGTGTGGTCTTGTAAATGGCTGCTGTTGGGAAGGCCCTGCTGCCTGCCAGGCCCGAGATAGTGCCCTCTGCTGGGTCCTTCCCCAGATTCATTCCTTCCCTGTGGTGTGTCCTGCTCTGCCCTCCAGGGGCTCAGGGCCAGAACATCTGCTCTGGGGCCAGAGCTGGCTCCACCCCTCAGGGCTCCACAAAGGGGCTGCTCTGACAAGCTGTCACTCCCTTGAGGGGCTTGGCAGCCCCCCAGCTGCCTGGCCAGCAGCTGCCCTGTGGAAGGGAGGGAAGGCTTGTGCTCTGAGCCTGCCTTGTTTTCCCTGCTGAACTGAAGGGCAGTGCTGGAGCACCAGAGGCCTCCACATGGTGTGGAATGGCTGGAACCACACTAAGAGAGGTGCTGCCTGCCCCTCCTATTTCCTCTCCAGGAGGTTTAAGCCATTTAGCCTTCTTGTACCTTCTTTCTGCTGCTAGGAAGGCATTTGGTGACTCGTTAGGGGAAATCCATTTGAAAAAGATGTCATGCCTTTTCCATTAACCCCTAGGAAGTAGCTCACAAGTGAGGCCTTTGAATCAGGGAACCAACCATTAGGAAGGAAAACTCACCTGCAGGCTGGGAATGTGGTTTAGCGGTAGAGTGCTTGCCTAGCATGCATGAAGCCCTGGGTTCGATTCCTCAGTACCACATACACAGAAAAAAAGCCAGAAGTAGAGCTGTGGCTCAAGTGGTAGAGTACTAGCCTTGAGCAAAAGAAGCTCAGGGACAGTGCCCAGGCCCTGAGTTCAAGCCCCAGGACTTGCAAAAAAAAAAAAGCACATAAATATATGGCAATCATACCTCTACAGAAAGCTAGAAGTTCTGGTTCTTATGGCTGACTCCGGGTGGGAGAACTGGGAACTAGTTTTCGCTCCCCCCCCACCCCAGCCTTCCATTGCGTTTTGAATCCTGTACATGTGGCCTGTGTTTTGAAGTGACAGAACTAATATAAAAACCAATACACGGGCTGGGGATATAGCCTAGTGGCAAGAGTGCCTGCCTCGGATACACGAGGCCCTAGGTTCGATTCCCCAGCACCACATATACAGAAAACGGCCAGAAGCGGCGCTGTGGCTCAAGTGGCGGAGTGCTAGCCTTGAGCAAAAAGAAGCCAGGGACAGTGCTCAGGCCCTGAGTCCAAGGCCCAGGACTGGCCAAAAAAAAAAAAAAAAAACCAATACACAACTACTCTAACCACTTCTCTGTATTCTTTCCTCAGCCTGGTACAGAATTAACAGTGTATTTTGTATCTTTCTAGGTCTTTTTCTCTGCTCAATAGTGCATACTTCTCTGTATTTAAACACAGACACATTTAAAACACACAAGGGATTACATTATATACACTGTCTTGGTAATGTACAGGATCGTATTATGTGGACTTAAACTTAAAAATGATGGATATTTTAGGGTTTTCTTTTGCCTAAGGTACTTATTATAAAAATCAGAGATCACAGACTCAAATAAACACAGGAAGGAAAGAAAGTCCAAAACAGCACCATCTATTTCAGTGTTTTAAACACAGACCCATAGGTCTAAAAACAGCTCCAGAACACCCGAGGGCAGAGGGCCTCCAGGAGAAGGGTTAGAGGAGAGAATGGAGGGGCATAGGAAGTGGAACACTGGCTTTCTCTGTTCCACATACATGCTTTACAGTGACCGATTTGGGGCTGGAGATGTGGCTCAGTAGCAGAATGCTCGCCTAGCATGCAAGAGGCCCTAGGTTCTATCCCCAATATGCCCCCTGCGAAGGATTGAAGAGTGTGTAACCTATCTTTTCTCCCTTAAAAAGGTAGAGCGGAAAAGCATATATTTTTTTTTTTTGGCCAGTCCTGGGCCTTGGACTCAGGGCCTAAGCACTGTCCCTGGCTTCTTCCTGCTCAAGGCTAGCACTCTGCCACTTGAGCCACAGCGCCACTTCTGGCCGTTTTCTGTATATGTGGTGCTGGGGAATTGAACCTAGGGCCTCGTGTATCCGAGGCAGGCACTCTTGCCACTAGGCTATATCCCCAGCCCCGGAAAAGCATATTTTTGTACAGTGATATTATGCTGTCGTTGTCATCATCTTCTCCTTCTTCCTTCTTTTTTTTTTGCCTATCCTGGGGCTTGAACTTGGGGCCTGAGCACTGTCCCTGAGCTTCTTTTTCTCAAGGCTAGATTCTACCACTTGAGCAACAATGTCATTTCTGGCTTTTTCTGTTTATTTGATGCTGAGGAATCGAACCCAGGGCTTCAAGCATACAACCACTAAGCCAATTCCCAGCACACTGTTTTCTTCTTTAAATACGTTTTCTTTTTGGTAATACTATGGTTTGCATTTAAGTTTTCACAGGCCTTAGGCAGGTGCTCTACACCTCCAGGCATGCCCTTGATTCTGGTGACATTTGGTAACATTTTATGTTATTCTCATGTACCACAGAGTTTGCTCCCCTGCTTTACTCTCATACTGGGGTGGGGAGGTGGGAATTGAACCCAGGGCCTTGCCCATTGTACATGTTTGGCAAATACTCTACCACTGTACTATATTCAGCCCAGGTGTGTCCTTTTAAAATACACAGCCTCCTGAGTAGCTAGGATGACAGATGTGAGCCACCAGCTCTCAGCTCTGATTTATTTGTTTTGTGAGTGTACCAGTCTTGGGACTTGAACTCAGGGCTTGGGCACTTTCCTTGAGGCTAGCACTCTCCCACTTGAACTACAGCTCAACTTCTAGCTTTTTTTTGGTGGTTAATCGGAAATGAGAGTCTCATGGATTTTCCTTCCTGGGCTGGCTTCAAACTACAATATTCAAGAGTACCTAGGATTATCTGCATGAGCAACTGGCACCGGGCTTCTGATTGGGTCTTAAGATAGCCTTAGGAGCCCATTTGGTGCTCCTTCCGTGGCTCAACCTCAGCTTTAGAATTAGGAAGTTTTAAAAATCCTAATACCTGAGACAGCGGTCCAATTACATCAGAATTTTTGGGAGTGGTGCCTGTCACACAGTATTTTTAAATTCCTTTGCCCCAGGGGTTCTGTTGTGCACACAGGTTGAGAATCACTGGGCTAGCTCCCCTGTGACCCTGGCACAGTCTTTGGAACTCCATCAAGAGCTATGCCAAGAACACATCCTAGCTTGGCTGGATTTACTGTAAAACCTTGAACAAATTCCTACCCCTGACTTGGTTTCACTAAAATGGCACTTAGATTACATGAGTGGCTCTCACTTTCAGGGATGAAGTGTGAGAGATAATGGTTGGGAGTGAGTATGGATACAGATCTCCTGGAAGCATTTTTAGAAAGTCTGTTCACCCAACATAAGCCACCCAACTGTGGTTTATACACTGCCATCATGAATCACCCCTCTCTCGGGAGGAAGTATTTAGTGGAATCATGCATCTCACTGAATGACTTTTTTAAATAGTGAGGGAGTTCAGTGCTGATTTTTTTTTTTTTTGGCAGTCCTGGGGCTTGAACTAGGCCTGAGCACTGTCCCTGGGTTCCTTTTTTGCTCAAGGCTAGCTCTCTACCACTTGAGCCACAGCACCACTTCTGGCTTTTTCTGTGTATGTGGTACTGAGGAATTAAACCCAGGGCTTCATGCATGCTAGGCAAGCACTCTACCACTAAGCCACAGTCCAAGCCCCTCAGTACCGATTATAGCATTTCCTCATATTGCCTGTTATAGGGCTTGGCTTGTGCCATTTTGCATTCCTTTTTTGTTTTTGACATTGGAGCAGCCTTGTGCCTGCTCTAGCTCAGCTTTTTTTTTTTTTTTTTTTTTTTTTTAGTTGAGGCTCATATAATTTTTTTTTTTTTGGCCAGTCCTGGGCCTTGGACTCAGGGCTTGAGTACTGTCCCTGGCTTCTTCCCGCTCAAGGCTAGCACTCTGCCACTTGAGCCACAGCGCCACTTCTGGCCGTTTTCTGTATATGTGGTGCTGGGGAATCGAACCTAGGGCCTCGTGTATCCGAGGCAGGCACTCTTGCCACTAGGCTATATCCCCAGCCCATATAATTATTTTTTGTTATCCATGGAGCTTGAACTCAGAGCCTGGGTACTGTCCCTGACCTTTTTTTGCTCAAGGCTAGCACTCTCTTACTTTGAGCCTGGGCCCCACTTCACGTTTTTGAGTGGTTAACTGGAGATCAGTCTCTCAGAGAATTTTCTGTGGGGGCTGGTTTCAAAATGTGATCCTCAGATCTCAGCCTCCTAAGTAGCTCCTAAGTAGGTGTGAGCCCTTGGCCCCCATAACATAGTTATTATTTAAAGGCTTGGAGCTGTCCTCAGATTGTAATCTTCCTGTCTGTGCCTTCCACGTAGCAGGGGATTACATGCGCAAACTGTTATGCCAAGTCACGAAACAACCACCAAGAAGGCCACCGAGACTCAGACGTTCCTAAATGCAAAAGCAAGGCAAGAGGCTGGGGATATGGCCTAGTGGCAAGAGTGCTTGCCCCATCTACATGAGGCCCTGGGTTCAATTCCCCAGCACCACATATATAGAAAATGGCCAGAAGTGGCGCTGTGAATCAAGTGGCAGAGTGCTAGCCTTGAGCAAAAAGAAGCCTGGGACAGTGCTCAGGCCCTGAGTCCAAGACCCAGGACTGGCCAAAAAAAAAAAAAAAAAAGCAAGGCAAGACTTTATTCAGGCGAGCTGCAACTCGGGCTTCGTCCTACCCACCAACACAGCGGAGGTTAGGAGGAAGCCCCGAGCTGCGATTGCACAGGCCTTATAAAGGCAAAGAACAAAGTTACAGCCATCAGGTGTTCAAGCAAGACAAAAACCAAAATTATAATCATCCGGTGTTCAAGCAAGACAAAAAACAAAGTTACAGCAATCAGGTGTTCAAGCAAGATTAGGACACGGGTACAAATCTGATTGGCTCAGGGCTCGAGGCACAGGGTTCGAGGGATTCTGGGGGCAGTTAGAGTTAAGCATTCCCTGCGGTTAGAGTTCTTGACCAGCTGGGCTCTAATAAGCTTGTCCTGGGTTTGCTCACAGGGCCTGCTTATCTCAGGTTCGCGTGGTAAAGTGGCGCCTGACTTCAAAGTCTGGCTCTTCACAAACCACCTTTCTCCATTTTGCATTCTTGCCAGCAATAAAAGTGCATCCTGGTTTTGCCAGGGTTTCTAACAAACTCTTTTGCCAGATAGATGGCTTGGATTCTTGCCAGTCTGTTGGGAGAGAAATGGTGGCTCTGCTCAGTTGCCAATGGAATTTCTTCCTTGGGAGCTGGGCTGAGCATATTCACATGACACATTTGCCTTTCCTGTGAACTCCCAGAGCTCTAGCTCATTGTAAGTTTGTTGGCCCTTTAATTATCTGTGGAGACCTTTACATGTTTAGGATATCAAGGCTTTACAATGTTATGAATTACAAATATTTTTCCTAGTTGTTATTTGTATCTTTTATTAGGTTGGGTTTTTTTTCCATATAGAATTCATTTGTATAGTTAAATCTACTGATTTCCCCCTTCCCCCAAGTGCTTCTAGATTTTTTTTTTTCTTGTCAGTCCTGGGACTTGGACTCAAGGCCTGAGCGCTGTCCCTGGCTTCTTCTTGCTCAAGGCTAGCACTCTATCTCTTGAGCCACAGCGCCATTTCCAGCCTTTTCTGTTTATGTGGTGCTGAGGAGACAGCAGTCATACTAGGCAAACATTCTACTGCTAAGCCACATCCCCAGCTTGCTTCTAGATTTTTTTTTTCTGCTTACGTGGTGCTGAGGAATCAAACCCAGGGCTTCATGCATGCTAGGCAAGTAGTCTACCACTAAGCCACCTTCCCAGCCCTGCTTCTAGATTTTTAAAAAATCCTTGTCAGCAGCCTCTCATGATTGTTTTTGAGTCTCCTGTGTAAATTGTTTTTTGCATCCACTTTCATTATTCATTAATATTCATTCTGAATTCAAGGTCCCATGGAACCTGACAACATGGCATCCTCCCTGGTACCTTGTGTGGCTTATTCACTGTTGTGTGCTCTCCGGAAGTGTCTGACTAATGAAAGACAAACAAGAACAGAGACCCAGATTTCCAGGTCTTGGTCCAGGCCAATTGGATCACAATGCATATGGCAGAGAGGGGTAGAGCCCTACACTTGGGAGGCTCAGAGTTGTCTTCTCTAGTGCTTTTGGCCTGTCCCCCACCTTTGCCGCCCACTTGGTGGCTTTGAGGGCCCTCTGGCTCAGCAGTGGGTCAAGGTGAAGGCCTGGACGTGGACCAGCAGGGCTCAGATCTTCAGTCTGACTCGGGGCTTGTGATCATTCTTTGGATGTGTGTCTCCTTGTGAGCTTTTGGTTCAGACTCTTCTCTCCCTGCAGCATTCCTTGAAGAAAAGAGGAGCCCGTTCTCTGGGGAAGACAGACAAGAAGCCTTCAGCACAGGTACTGCCCAATAGCTCCTGAGGCAGTTGGGGTCTGAAACTAACTTCACCCTCCCCGGGCCTCCCCTATCCACTGATTCATTTTCTTGGCTTTGCTTTCCCCAAACCACCCTTCAAGCCTATGATTCTTACATTCTCAGACTCTTCTAAGACCAAAGTGCTGATTTACATGATAATTCCAAAGGACCAGAGTCAGAGTGACCATGGCTCTGTTGCCTGATTGACTCGGTGTGTGTACGGGTACACACTCAGGGTTCAGGTGCTGTCCCTGAGCTTTCTTGCTCCAGGCTAGCCCTCTGCCACTGGAGCCACACCTCCACACTTCTGGCTTTTTGGTAGTTAATTTGGGATAAGAGACCATATATGGACTTTAATGCCTGGGCTGACTTCAAACCCCAAACCTCAGATCTCAGTCTCCTGAGTAGCTGGGATTACAGGTGAGAGCCATTAGCCCCGGGCTTGATTGACATGTAATTGGAGTGACTCCCTTCAACTTTCTGGCCTCAGTTTCTCATCTATGCCTATTGCGTGTTTATGAATCAGATACAAGCAGGCCAAAAAGGAAAAAAAAAATCAAATGCTACCTGCTGTGCCTGGCAGGCACAGGATACCGTGGTATTCTGCTGCTAATGGTAATGGCTTGCCAGGGTCCCAGGTGCCTTTCCTATATGATCTCATGTAATTCTTTCCATGGCTTCAGGAGGCAGGGACTGTTAGCACCTTATATATTTCCAGGGGTGTGTGGGGGGTGGGGGTGGGAACTATAATAGGAAGGGCCTTGAGGGTTGGGCTGCATCCGCCCAGCACGTGGTCAGTGCTGAGCTCCACTACCCGTCCCCCTGTGCGTCCTGCTCCAGGAGGACAGCGCGGATCTGAAGTGCCAGCTGCACTTCGCCAAGGAGGAGTCGGCCCTCATGTGCAAGAAGCTCACCAAGCTGGCCAAGGAGAACGACAGCATGAAGGAGGAGCTGCTCAAGTACCGCTCGCTGTATGGGGACCTGGACGCCGCCCTGTCGGCCGAGGAGCTAGCGGACGCCCCCCACTCTCGGGAGACGGAGCTGAAGGTGCACCTGAAGCTGGTGGAGGAGGAGGCCAACCTGCTGAGCCGCCGCATCGTGGAGCTGGAGGTGGAGAACCGGGGCCTGCGCGCCGAGATGGACGACCTGCGGGACCACGGCGCGGGCTGCCCGGGCGGCTGCCCCGGAGGGCCCGAGGCGCGGCTGGCCCTGGCGGCGGCGCTGGGCGCGGGCGAGTGCGGCGAGAGCCTGGCGGAGCTGCGGCGGCACCTGCAGTTCGTGGAGGAGGAGGCCGAGCTGCTGCGGCGCTCCTCGGCCGAGCTGGAGGACCAGAACAAGCTGCTGCTGAGCGAGCTGGCCAAGTACCCGCGCCGAGCGCGAGGCCGACGCGGACGCGCCGGCGCCGGCGTCGGAGGACGGCCTGGGCCCCGCGCTCGGCGAGCCCTCGCGGGAGGAGCTGGCGGCCGCCAAGCTGCAGATCGGGGAGCTGAGCGGCAAGGTCAAGAAGCTGCAGTACGAGAACCGCGTGCTGCTCTCCAACCTGCAGCGCTGCGACCTGGCCTCCAGCCAGAGCGCGCGCCCCGCGCTGGAGACGGACGCGGAGGCCGGCGACTCGGCGCAGTGCGTGCCCGCCCCGCCGGGCGAGGCGCCCGCGGCCGCCGCCCCCGCCGCCCCCGCCGCCCGGCTCGGCCGCGCGCGCGAGGCCGAGGCGCTGCCCGGGCTGCGGGAGCAGGCTGTCCTGGTCAGCAAGGCCATCGACGTCCTGGTGGCCGAGGCCAACGGCTTCTCGGCGGGCCTGCGGCTGTGCCTGGACAACGAGCGCGCCGACTTCCGGCTGCACGAGGCCCCCGACAACAGCGAGGCCACCCGGGACCCCAAGCTGGTCCACGCCATCCTCGTGCGGCTGAGCGTGCTGCAGCAGGAGCTCAACGCCTTCGCCCGGAAGGCCGACGCCGCCCTCGGGGGCCCGGGCAAGGAGCAGCCCGAGCCCTTCCTGGGCTCCCAGGGCCCTTGCAAGGAGATGATCCTGGCTAAAGACCTTGGCCCCGACTTCCAGGTAACGTGCTGCAGTCCCAGCTTCCATGACTTTAATTACTGTTATCTTTTTTTAGTGCCTGTCCCAAGGCTTGAACTCAGAGTTTTTGTGCTCAAGGGTAGTAGTGTCCTACCACTTGAGCCACAGCTCCTCCTCCGGCTTTTTTGGAGGTTAATTGGAGGTAAGTGTCTCATGGTATTTCCTGCTCCAGCTGGCTTCAAACCTCAATGTTAAGATCTCAAGCCTCCTGAGTTGCTAGGATTACTGGCGGGAGTCGCCAGGGCTCCACCTGATTAATTTCTTCTGAACGTTGTACCGAACCTTATAGGCAGAAAAAGTGCCACACCACACCAACCTACATACCAGCACAGTTTCAGAAACTTGCCCATGGAGATCACAGCAATGCACTGTGTCACCTAGTGAATGACAAAAAAGCACCTCACAGCCAGTCCCAGGACAACCCCTCTTCCTCACTTGATTCTTAAAAATCTGTCTTTGGAACATTGTATCAATTGAATCATATCATTTGTATAAATATACTGCCTAGCAGCTTGCTTGTTAATTCATAAAGTCTTACTCATCTTTAGATACAAGCACATTAGTTGAGTAGACCACAAATCACCTATTTACTGAGAATAGTCAGTGGCTCTGAGGCTGCATCTTCTTTCCAGGTTGCTGTCCCCTCCCCCTCCTTTTAACACCTAGTACTGAAGATGGAACCCCAGGCCTTACACATACTAAGACAAATGTTTTTGTTTTTTTTTAAATTTGTTTATTAATTGAACACAAATTTTTTACAAGGTGTTGTGCAAAAAGGGTACAGTTACATAGTAGGGCAGTGTGTATATTTCTTGTGATATCTTATGTCTTGTTTTTCTATCCCTTCTCTAGGTCAGATAGACATACATACAATATACAATGTATCAAGAACATATACAGTATTCA